>NC_072793.1:111083918-111708918 GCF_028583425.1 Eublepharis macularius
ATGAAAAAGTATCCAGAGCCCTCCTTAATGAATAGTTCAGCCTGCCAAGGAAGGTACATATTGTGTAATTTACATTTTCACACACATATTCTTAATTATATTCTTAATTAAAATTATCTATTATTAAAATTATTTATTATTATTAAAATTTATTATTAACATTATTCTGAATTATATTCTTTTTTTAAATATAATAAATTTATTCCACGTTAAGTTAAAACATAACCATACAAAACCCCTTAATTATATTCTTAATTAAGATAGAATACGTAAATTCCATTCCTTACCTTGATAGCTGGATGATTATAGAGTGTCACTTCTTTAGGACTGACTTTTACGTCTTCTACTAGTATCAGCTCAATGGTTGCAGACACAGGTATAAGAGATTCGTACTGAAATAAATAATGGAAGAACATTAGCAAAAAGCAGCAGGATGAAATGGCCAGTATATATAATTTATATTTTTATTTTATTAAAATATTTATACTCCACACTTCCTTTGGCCACTACACAAACTGAGGCTCAACAGCCAATTGATTGAAAGTGGACAGGCTTTGAGATCTGGGTAATTTGCAATTAACAAAGCTTTTGTTAGAACAAAAAGGCCCGTTTTCTGGAGAACTGGCAAGCTGCAGAACTTTGTTGTAAGTATTCTGTTTCTTAGTAATTTGTGTGATTTTTTTTTTGTAAAATGGAAGAAAAGCTACATTTATTTATTTCATTACTTCATTTATTCTCTGCCTTTCTTCCCAATGAGGACACAAAGTGCTTCCATCATTCTTCTGTCCTTCATTTTATCCTCACAACCACACAGTGAGGTAGGTTAGGCTGAGACACTGTGACTAGCCCAGGATCTTCCCATTCACTTCCATGGCAGAGTGGGGATTTGACCCTGGGTCTCCCAGATCCTAATCCAACACTTTAACCACTACACCACACTGGCTCTAGAGTGGTCAACTCTTTTGGGAAATTCCTGGAGATTTGGGGGCAGTGCCTGGAGTCAGTGGAGTTCAGAGAGGGGCAGGAGCTCAGCAGAAATGTGATTCCACTGAAGCTGCCATTTCCTCCAGGGGACCTGACCTATGGAGCCTGGACATCAGTTGTAGCTCTAGGCCCCACCTGAAGGTTGGTCACCATAGCTACAATACAAATATAGTTTAGTTCACCTCCATTTTTCTTTAAACATAGGCCACACAGCAGAACAATGTTCTCAAGAGCACCATATAAAAGGGTTTGCAAGGATGACTATGCACATTATGACAAAGCCTCTAAAAATACAGAGTTGGACCCAATGATGTGTGAGTGGAAAAATAGTTCAGCATTGTTTCATTTGTGTAGAAGATTGCATAAGAGCTAGTGCAACTCAATACACTCCATAGTCTAAGCCTAAGCATCTCATATGAGGGTTACCTTGAGCAATACCTTGAGCTCACACACACACAAACTGCAGTTTGGATATGACTGACACTTAGTGCAAATAGTCTACAAGGGTTTTTTTTTAGTGCTTCTGCTTGTGGAAGAGCTCTTGTGTATGTGGAAATGTTATGTTGGATCCGACCCTTACAGAAGAAGCTTGTTATGATGGCAGACTACATACTTTAATTCTACATTTTCCCAGCTACTACAGCAAGAAGTACAGATAACATCTTTTCAAAACCCATTAGCCCGCTGGTTATACTGAACAGTCTTGAAAGAAAGCTCCCTAAGGGATCCCTGTACAAAAGGCACTATAAGGGCCATTGATTTAAATTCTCAACTGTCCCTCAATTCTTAATATAGACCACTGAGATTTTACTAAATCTGCCATCTACACAAACTAATTGGACTGTTTGAAAGCATAACTGAACAAAAGTTTTCCTAAATGAGCAGTATCTTAGTTCTTTAAAATATCCTTCTTACACATGATCCATCTTGAAAAGGGAATAGCAGTGAGAGAACTAGATATGCTGAATGGTCCCTTCTGTCTTGTAAAATTCTTTTATCTGCCACAGTCAATATAGTAACATACAGATGGTATTCTTGCGTAAGGCTGCTAAGCCCTATTCTTCTAAGCAACCTGTTTCTACAATCATTTCTTGGGTCCTGATTTTCAGCTTTCCTTTGCAGCCTTGACTAGTGCAGTGGGAATACTCTGTGCACTCTTTCCTTAAAGAAAGCTAGTTTCTGTACATAACAATGCAGCTGGAGTACCATGGGGGAAGACCCAACAGAGTTTTAGGAAACCATATCTGTATAATTCTCTAAATGCTTAACATCACTGAAACCTCGTATTTCTGTCCCACATATAATTTGAATGAGATTGCCAGCACATATTTTATTGTAGGGAACTCTAGGCTTCCCTCACCCAGATAAAAGCTCCAAATAGCCCAAACTAATTCATGTATTTAGAAAATTTCTGCCCTGCCTTATTCCAAATTCCAAGGTGACTTGCAAAGTAAATCAAAGTACAACCATTTTGAAACCCAACCAAAGTAATAATCTACAATCACACTACATCTAAGCCAATATAAGAGTTCCTGCTACAAAGAGCCTTCTAATTGTTGGAAGTGAATGAAATCATTTTTAAAAGCCTTCTACCTTAGCTTCCCATCCTCCCCTCTGCTCATTCATGAATGTCACAGAATCACAGTCCTCCTGATGCTTCTTTCTTCCCCCAGCTACGTTTAAAACATCCGTGCTGGCACTGCCACTTTGTATTCTAAAGTCTCACCCTTGGATTTCCCTAATGGCCATAGAGTGTATTTCAGTACGTCTCAGCAAAACAAACCTGTTTTTCAGTTGGTGTTTGAATGATACGAGTTATAATGATATTACTTACAGATGTATATTTATGTCATATCTATGTCTCCTACTTGAGCTCTAATGGAAATTCATACTTCATTAATTTTTTATATAAGTTATACATTATCAATTCATTTGCTTACTTTCCTTGCTCTCCTTCCCCCTCCCTTTCTTTTTCCATGGTGATAAAAGTTTGAGGTAGGGACCTTTCTTTTTCCTGTTAAGAGTTGATGAGTAAATCTCTATGTAGATTAATACCACTATAAATGTATATCGTTGCCTTGATCTAGAAGAACATCCATGGGTACAATTCCATAGCCAGTAATGTTGGGATAAACCTCATTGACTTTCAGCGAGACAGATGCATGAGCCATAATGGAATGCAGCTAACTTGCATTCATGCTCTACATAAAGGAAGAATCAGTTACTGGGCCACAAAATAGATATACTATGAATAATGGTTGGCTTGTACAGAACAATTAGCAAAAGTATGTTTGGATAATATATTGATTCTTTTAGTATTCACGGATACTGGGACTGGATGAATACTTTTTCTAATGTGTGTACATGAGTGAGACAGAGAAAGAGTACGTTTTCCTTCAAAAAGAAGCCTTCGTGGTTTTGGCCCATTCCAGGGAAATGTTCTGTGTACTCTTGCAGGCAAAGAACGATTAGTTTAAACAGCAAGTTGGTTTATAGCATGAAGCAAGATGGCGTTGTTCCACACAATCAGTGGTTCGAATTTCCCCCTAGCCAATTCAAAGAAGAGACAGATGCGGAGTTCTATGGAAGAAGCAAGTCTGTTACGTTTATTAAACGTGGAGGAACGCTAGTTACACGGAGAATGAACGGATCACACGAGCACCGCGTTCATCAAAGTTACAATAGCTGTGCAAGATACTTTATACCCTTTGGCTCATTACAATATTGGGGTCCCATTGGCTTAAGCATAATTATGACCCCTATTGGTTTGTCCAGGGGGCCACCTCTAATGACCTGGTGGTAGCTTATTGGAGGGATAATTCTTCCCAGCAACTTAATTACAATATTTCCCAATTAGCTTTGCTTATCATGTTAGTGCATTGTTTTATCTTCTCGAGGAACATCTCTTTCCACTCCCGCATTATCCCATTCATAGAGTTTCCCCTTATTCCTCGTCGACTTGACAGTGTAACAATTTACCAAGGGCGCCTAAGTGTCGCTTCAGCAGCCTTGTACCGTGCAGGCAGAGATTGTTCCCTTTAGAGCATCATGGGAGAGGAGCACTTTCCCCTCCTCTGGAATGTGCAGAAAGTTACTTTCAATGCTGCGCATCTCTTGCTAGGGGCTTCTCACAGCCTTGGGAAGTTCAGTTAATCTAATTAGCTAGACACAGGCTTGTTCCTCTTACTGAGGGGTTTACCGCACCCTCCTTGTCCAGTGTCCAGAGACAGGTGTTCTGATCCTCCCATTTGCAGCAGGCTCCCTTTGTCTATTCTCAATTATTCTTGTGGCTGAATTCAGTATGCAAAGGGTTTCCCTTATCAATTTCTAAGCATAGCATAGCGCATAATAACTACAGGTGCATTTTCCTTAGTGGCAAGCTTACTTGGTAAGCATATCTAGTGCCCTGGGTTATCCCCACTGCAGGCAGCAGGTTTGTCCCAGCATCTCAGTGTCTAGTATTCATTGAGTGATGGTTCTTTGCATACTACAATAGTACCTGAGAATAACACAGGATTGCATAGTGATAGCATAAGATTGCATAAGGATAGTAAAGGCACATTAAATCCATTTCCATCAGCATTGAAAAAAGGATGTTGTAAATGATTGATTGATTACATGTATAGCCCGCCCTCCCTGCGAGTGGGCCTAGGGCAGTTACAGCAATAGATAAACTACAACAGATAAAACAGTAAAATAATAAAATCACATCTCAACATAGCAGTATACATTTCAGTATCCCAGATGGGGCACCATTCCCCTTTGTCTGCACACCATATACACGGGGAAAGAGGGCGGAGGTGCAGGTTGGTGAACTGTAACTCCCCAGCGCATGGGGGGGGGGCAGATGAACCATATAGCCCCCCACTAGTAGGAGATGGGCAGGGAGGCTACTTAGAATGGATCCAAGTGCTGGCCTGGAGGAACATCTCTGTTTTACAGGCCCGCTGAAAAGATATAAGGTCTTGGCAGGACCAAGTGTGTTCCAACAGAGAGTTCCACCAGGTTGGGGCCAGGATGGAAAATGCCCTGGCCCTAGTCGAGGCTAGCCGAGCCTCCCTGGGGTCAGGGACCACCAGTAGGTGTTCACCTGCTGCTCTAAGGTCTTTCTGAGGTAAATACAGGGAGAGGTGGTCCCTCAGGTATGCTGGTCCCAGTCTGTTTAGAGCTTTATAGGTCAAGACCAAAACCTTGAACCTGACCCAGAACTCCATGGGGAGCCAATGTAGCTGCTGCAGAGTTGGAATCACATGTGCCCTGAATGAAATTCCTGTCAGGGCATGAGCAGCAGCATTTTGGACCCGCTGCAATTTCCGGGTTAAACCCAAGGGAAGCCCTGCATAGAGTGAGTTACAGTAATCTAATCTGGAGGTGATTACTGCCTGGCCTGTCAGAGGTGGAAAAAGGCAGTACGGGGAGCTGCCGTGACCTGGGCCTCCATAGACAAGGAGGAATCCAGCGTCACACCAAGACTCCTGACTGATGAGACAGGCACAAGTGGTGCCATATCAAAGGCTGGGAGATGGATCCCCATATCTACTCCCCCACCGCCCAAGTACAGGACCTCCGTCTTTGTGGGGTTCAACTTCAGTCTGCTCTGCTTCACCCATCCAGACATGGCCCCCAATGCTCTAATTAGGGCATCGGGAGCTGAGCCAGGTCAGCCTTCCATCAACAGAAAAAAATGGGTGTCATACACATACTGATGGTAACCCAATCTGAAACTACGTGCCAGCTGGGTGAGAGGGTGCATATAAAGATTGAACAACACCTGCAGGACGCTGCACACCAATAGTTGGCATGCTGATAACCTCTCTGTCCCCAACTGTGGATAAAAGAGACAAGCCTCTGCAAGGCAGTCCCTTGAATACCCACATCGGCAAGGCAGTGGGTCAACAGATCATGGTCCAACACTGCTGAGAGATCTAGCAATACCAGCAGCGCTGACCCGCCCCAGTCCAGATGCCTACAGAGATCATCTGTGAGGGCGACCAACACTGTCTCAGTCCCATGGCCCGGGCGGAAACAGGACTGGAATGGGTCGAGGACCGATGCATCTTCCAGGAAACCCTGTAGCTGCTCCACCACCACTTGCTCAATCACCTTAGCTAGAAACAGGAGGTTCGAGACTGGGCGGGAATTGAATAGATTGGTGGGGTCCAAAGTTGTTTTTTTCAGAAAGGGCCTCACCATGGCTTCTTTTTTTAAAAAATTTTTTATTGGTGAGTTTAAATTTTGGCTTCTTTTAATGCCCCAGGAAACCCCCCGGAGCTCAACGATAGATTGATAATAGCCTCCAACGGGGCCCTCAGCCCATTGACACTGGCCTTAACCAGCCACGAGGGGCAGGGGTCCAAGGAGCACGTGGTGGGCCTCACTAGCTGCAGGATCTTGTCAACATCCTCCTGGGATACCAGACCGAAGTGATCCAAGATTGGGCAAGAAGATGGCCAAGGGGTCTCCAGTTCCTTTACTGTATCAACCGTGGCTGGCAGGTTGCAGTGGAGGGACAAGACTTTATCCGCAAAAAAAGCTCCCCAAAGCCTCACAGCTAATGGCCGAATTCTTAATTTGGCATTCTCCCCGAGAGAGGGAGAGTAAAGACCGAACTACCTGGAATAATTTTGCTGCGCGTGAGCTTGCAGATGCTATGAAGGTGGCATAATAATCCTTCTTTGCTGCCTTCACAGCCACCTCATAGGCCTTCATAAACGCTCTATAAGATGATCTTGCCTCTTCACTCTGATTCTACCGCCACGCTTGCTCCAGCCATCTCAGTTCCTGTTTCAGACGCCGAAGCTCCTCTGTGTACCAGAGGGCTAGTCTGGCACGAGAATGGAGAGGGCGACGGGGAGCGATTTCATCAATGGCTTGGGAGAAATGGCCATGCCAGTCCTCCACCAGCTCATCTAATGAACTGCCAGGGGGCATCGGATCTCGCAGAGCATTCTGGAAACCAATAGGATCCATTAGTCTCCATGGGCGAGTATAAATCAGCTCGCTGCCTATGCAGGAAGGGGCTGGTACACCCAGATGGGCCTTCAGGACAAAGTGGTCCAGTCATGGCATCACCTCAATGGCATCCAGGTCCACCTGAATCCCCATCCCAAAGATCAAATCAAGTGTGTGGCCCACTTGATGTGTGGGAGCTGAAACAAATTGGGAGAGCCCTAGTGCTGCCATGGATGACATCAGGTCCGTAGCCTGTAAGGAGGCGACATCGACGTGGACATTGAAATCACCCAAGACTAACAGCCTAAGGTGCTCCAAAGCCCACCCCTCCCACCTCCAACAGGCTCGACAGGGTAGCTGCTGGTGTGCTAGGCGGTCGGTACACCATACAGGTAGCCAACTCTCCTCAGCACTCCACATCAGGCCAACACAATCAATGCAGTGATCTTTGGTGCGGGGAGCGGCCTGAAGAAGAAAGACTCCCAAATGAGTATGGCCACCCCCCGACCATCTGTCCGGGACTGGTGAAGGACCGAGAACCCTGGGGGGGGGGGGTCAATTCCTTCAAGGCGACCATTTCGCCATCCCTCACCCAGGTCTCCGTCTCACACACACCAGGTCCACATTTTTCACTGTGAAGAAATCTTGCAGTGTCTTGGTCTTATTGTTTATGGACCTGGCGTTACACAACAGCAGTGCCAGAAGGAGGTAGTTCAAACTCCTAGCCCCACAACCAGCATGCCTTGGGGTGGGACGAAGGTTGGAAGGACACCGAGCCCTATCCATTCCAAAACTGTGTCCCACCGCCATACCTCCCTCAACCCTGGAGCACTGGGATCCCCAGCTCCATTCCGGTCTCCTCTCTCAATCCCAATCTTTAAGAAAGGGAAGAAGGATGACCCGGGAAACTGCAGGCTGGTCAGTCTGACTTCTGTTGCTGGGAAGATATTAGAACAGATTTTAAAGGGATCAATCTGTAAGCATCTGAAGGACCGTTCAGTGATCCGGGGAAGTCAGCATGGTTTTGTTCCTAACAGATCTTGCCAGACCAACCTGGTTTCCTTCTTTGATCGAGTGAGCAGCTTACTGGATCGGGGGAACTCTGTTGACGTGATTTATCTGGATTTCAGTAAAGCTTTTGATGAGGTCCCACATGACATTCTGATGGGCAAACTGGAAGACTGTGGAGTGGACTATAGGACAGTTCAGTGGATAGGGAACTGGTTACAGGACCGCACTCAAAGAGTGGTGGTCAACGGCATTTCATCAGATTGGACGGAGGTGTCCAGTGGGGTGCCGCAGGGCTAGGTTTTGGGCCCGGTACTTTTCAATATTTTTATCAATGATCTGGATGAAGGAGTGGAAGGGCTGCTCATTAAATTTGCTGATGATACCAAATTGGGAGGAGTAGCAAACACCCAAAAAGATAGAATTAAAATTCAACAAGACCTGAATACTCTGGAGAAGTGGGCAGCTGTGAATAGAATGCAATTCAACAAAGACAAGTGCACGGTATTACATCTGGGCCACAAAAATGGGAAGCACAAATACTGGATGGGGGATACACTTCTGGGCAGTAGTATATGTGAAAGGGATCTTGGGGTAAGAGTGGACTGTAAACTAAATATGAGCAGTCAGTGTGATGCGGTGGCAAAAAAAGGCTAATTCAATCTTGGGTTGTATCAAAGGGGCCATAGCGTCGAAATCGCAGGAGGTCTTAGCCCCTCTCTATACTGCCTTGGTCAGGCCACACCTGGAGTATTGTGTGCAGTTCTGGAGGCCTCACTTCAAAAAGGATGTGGCCAAAATCGAGAGGGTGCAGAGGAGAGCGACGAGAATGATCAGGGGTCTGGAGACCCTATGAGGTCAGCTTACCCTATGAGGTAAGGCTGAGGGCTTTGGGAATGTTTAGTTTGGAGAAGAGGAGGTTGAGGGGGGACATGATTGCTCTCTTTAAATATTTGAAAGGCTGTCATTTGGAGGAGGGCAAGGAGCTGTTCCAGTTGGCAGCAGAGGGTAGGACCCGAAGGAATGGGCTTAAATTACATGCACAAAGGTACCAGCTGGATATTAGGAAAAACTTTTTCACGGTCAGAGTAGTTCAAAAGTGGAATCAGCTGCCTAGGGAGGTGGTGAGCTCCCCCTCACTGGCAGTTTTCAAGAAGAGGCTGGATGAATACTTGTCAGAGATGCTTTAGGCTGATCCTGCACTGGGCAGGGGGTTGGACTAGATGGTCTGTATGGCCCCTTCCAACTCTATGATTCTATGATTCTCTCACAGCCCCCCCCCCCGCAACCTCCACCTCCAGCATACCCCACTACAATACAACACAGCAACAGAATCAACTCCCCTCAATTACATCAGTATGAGTCAGTATGCAGATATTGCTACAGCTTTCCTGAATCAGGACTTTTATGTCAAGTTCTCTTTGCCTGAATTTAACTCATAGCATCTGACCATTTCACATCTTAAGAATATATAGCATCTTTCCATTGGCGATATGATGTTAAAGCCAATGGAATCATGGATACAATCCCTTCAAGTATCATGCAATTAAAGTGTTTTAGACTGGGGTCCAAAACCTTTTTGAGCCTGTGGGAATCTTTGGAATTCTTACATAAGGTGGTGGTCACAACCACAAAATGGTTGCCAGGGGAGGTGGAGCCACTCACAAAATGACTGCTGTGGGCCACATATAGAGAGGAAGTTGACATTAAGGTTGCCAGGTCCCCTTACCCTTCTAGTGGGAGAGGGGACCCAGCACTTACCTCTTGCCATTTCCATGTCTTCTTTCGTGTGCAGGCTTTGTGTGAGTGCACGCTCCCAGGGCACGTGTTATGATGTCACTTCCAGAAAGCCAAAAGTAGCCCCAGCAAAGCACGGGGGCACACCTGCAGCCATTGTAATGGCATCACTTCAGGAAGTGATGTCATCATGACCCCGAGAACACGTGTGCCACGCGTGCTTCTGGGGTGCCTGCTGGTGGTGGGTGACCTCCGAGGGCAGATTAGCAGGCAATGGGGCAACCCCCTGGGAGGTTGACCGCCACTGGCAGGCACCTGGAACCCTAGCTGACACACATGGGAGAAAAGTTATAATTTTTAAAAAATACACTGGGAAAGAGAAGGAAGAGGACAAATAAAACCAGCACTGTGCCGGTAGCTTCTGCTGATATGATATTAGTTAAATACATAGCCAATTAAATTTCCAATGGCCAATCAGAAGCCCTGCTGGTTAAGAGCCCCACCTGGCCGCACACACTTTCTAAGAACACTTGGTGGGCACCAGGAAAGGTGACAGTGGTGCCATGGCACTCATGGGTACCATGTTGGGGACCTGTGTATTAGCCTGAATAGACAATTCATCTTATATAGTAATAACCAAATGGCAAAAACCTGAGGAAACTTAAATTCAGAGATTGGACCCATGAATGGATAAGACAGATCTTCCTACACACCTGAAAAATGCCCCAGGTTTGCAGAAAATTTGAAAACTGACTAAAAAAATACATTGGAGAGTTTTAAAAGCCCCAAAATGATAAAAAAGCATTTGTAGCTTTAACCGTATGACCTCAGTAGCTGTTGCTAGGCAACCATAACAGTTTAGCTAATATTTCAACCTTGGTTTCGGTTAGTAAAAGCCGGGGGAGGGGGATAGGCCCTTTCCTAGACTATTTTGGCTTTTGAGAGAGGACTCACTGGGGCCAGGCCCAGAAGCAACCATCAGACAACTTGATACCACATAACTTGCATGATTCACCCAAGCCTGGCTGCTTGCTACTACTTAAAAGCCACTAAAGCCAGTGTACTGTAGTGGTTAAGAGTTTCAGAGTAGGATCTGGGAGCCCGCTGTTGGATCACCACTCTGCCGTGGAAGTTCACTGGGTGACTCTGATTCAGCCACACATTCTTAGCCAAACCTACCTCTCAGGATTGTTGTGAGGATAATATGGAGGCAAGGAGAATGATGTAGACTGCTTTTGGTCCCCCTTGCAGCAAAAAGCAGTATACAAATGAAGGAAATTAAGAAATATAGATGAAGGTGGGAATCAGATAAAAGGTAAGTTGTTTGTAGGAGAGAAGGACGTAAGGAAAAGTGAGCATATGGATGCTGCAAGGAGGAAGGAAGGAGAAAATAGCGTGGAGGAAGGGGTTACATGGAAAAGTGAAGCACTCCCTCCCACAAGTCCTTGCAGGTTCCCCACCATGCATCTGGGCCCGGCTCAGCCAGCACCACACTTCTAGGTCATGGGGGGAGGCTGCTGAGGGGGGGGGGTTGGGAAAGGTGAAGACAGGGGGAGAGACAAAGGTGGGTGGGCTGGAAAGAAGGAAAAGGATGAGAGGCTATGGGGGACAGGGAAGGGAAAGAGGATATGGTTGGGGGAATGAGACCCCCCCCCCAGAAATCCTTGTGGGTCCCCACTTGTATATACTAAGAACTAAGCCCTCCCCCACTCCCCGATCCTTAAACTTGTAGATCGGCGCCACTTGGCTACAAAGCAGATACTCTGCAATCTTGGGGAACCCTTGAGGATTGCAGAAAAATCTGAAAACCACCAGAAATACATTTGGGAGACTGATGATGGAGACTGCTATCAAGTCATAGCTGACTTATTTAAGATAGCTATCTTCACAGTTGGAGGTTTCCCATCCAGGGCTCATTTCGAGGGGGAGTGTGCTGGAACGCAATTCCGGCAGTTCTCCAAAGAGGTCACATGTCAGGTGGCCCCACCCACCTGACATTCAGCCATTTTGGGCCCATTTCGGCCTGGACTGGGGCCAAAACAGCCCAGATCGGGCCTCTGATGGGTGGTGGATCACTCTCCTGCTCAGCAGCGGCCCGATCCTGACCATTTTGGGCCCCTTTTTGGCCATTTTCAGCCACTTTTTGCCTTTTGGGGCCCAATTTCGGCCCTGAATGGCCAGGATTGGGTCCAAAACAGTCAGGATAAGTGATGTCCGGGGGTGTGGCATATGCAAATCGGTTATGTTAATGACACTTCCAGTGATGTCAAGGGGCATGGCATATGCTAATGAGTTATGCTAACGAGTTCCTCCAGCTCTTTTTCTGTGAAATGACCCCCGTTCCCATCCAATTACTAACCAAGGCCAATCCTGCTTAGCTTCCAAAATCTGACGACACTGGGCTTACCTGGCTACCCAGGTCAGGGCATATTCAGGGGATTAACTCCCCCTAAATGGAATAGCATTGTCTGATCAAGCACAGAACTCCAAAGATGAGGAGTTGAATCTGCTACTGCGGCTGAGCGGCTGATGAAAATGGGGCAGGGCAGGGAGTTACTGCTGCCACTGAAGGGATGAAGTTGAGGCAGGGCCCCTGGCTGCCTGGGGAGTCTCTACTGCCAGAAGCTGTGCTGAACTTTGCAGCAGGCTTCCACTCCCCACACTTCTTACACTGAAACTATACAGCTGCCTAGGAGAATCACTAACCTGGGGGGTGGGGACAGGTACTGGCCTCTGCTGGTGACAACAGTGCTGCTGAGGGAGACAGGGAGCCTGGTGTGGCTCCCTGAAATCTGCCCCTGTGACTGTCACCCTTCCAAACCACATGCCATTTTAAATAAGATTTTGTGTATGTGTATTATGTGCCATCAAGTCACTTCCGAATGAAAAGGTATGCGGCGTGGTGCTGAATTGGGGCCTCACAACAAGTTTTTAACAGCTAAAAACTAAGCAAAAATGGTATTGCCAGGTGAAGCAGTATCAGGTGGAGCAACAGCAGCCAGGGAGCTCCGAAGGGTTGGTAGGGGAAAGTAAAGTAATAATAATAATATTTGATTTACATACCGGCCTTCAGGACAACTTAACGCCCACTCAGCGCGGTTTACAAAGTGTGTTATCATCATCCTCATGACAATCACCCTGTGAGGTGGGGCTAAGAGAGCTCTGAGAAGCTGTGGCTGACCGAAGGTCACTCACCTGGCAATAAGTGGAGGAGCGGGAAATCAAACCTGGTTCTCCAGATTAGAGTCCTGCCACTCTTAACCACGACATCAAACTGGAAGGAATGGTACCAAGACCCCGCCAGGCCTAGAAGGGAGTAAGTAAATGGCAAAGGAGGATGAGTGGGAAGAGGGAGAAAGGGTAACAGGGGCATGTTGGTGGTGGGAGGGGGACAGAATAACAAGGAATAGCTGGCTGGGGGACAGGGTAACTGGGAGTGGTTGGTGAGGGGAAAAGAGTACCAGGCAAAAGTTGGGGGGGAAGGATAACAGGCAACAGTTGAGGGGAGAAGAAACAGCCAAGATTGAGTGGGAGAGAGAAAAAAGAAACAGTGAATGGTAGGTAGCAGAAAGGAAAGCCAAGCCAGGATAAATGGGATTCCCCTCCTCCCAAGTTCCCTTCATCCCTACAGTCACAATCACCATCCAGGACCAACATGCCTGTTGGTGTCACCGCATCTGCTGTGGCTCCTTGCTCTCCCCCCAACATCACCACAATACAGTACACAACATTTTCTTGCAGGCTCTTCTTGTTATCTCTAAAGATAACCAAACCCTCGAAAAAAGAGCTCAGAACACATTGACTTGAAAAGAGAAAGGATTGAATGTTTATTTTGCAAGTATATTGAAAAGTTGTGGCTTTGGAAGAAGCATAACTCTTGCGAAACGGGAAAATCGCAAGCCGGCAAGCCCGTTGACATCTCCCACCGGGAGGTTTGGTGTTAATTTTTGACTCAATATTACATATATCAAGCTCCAGTGCACTGTATATTTCAGTTCTACAATTTGGAACATAAAAGCTGGATTGGTTTTTCGTGGTCCCTGTGTTTTCTTTGTTTCAGCATCTCTAAAGATAAAGCAAATTCAGTAAGGGACATACTCTATTGCTCAGAGTTGCAAACTATACTGTGTCAGGAAGCAAATTCAGCTGTCTACTGAAACCTAAATCCTTGACTTTCAAGGTCGTATCTGTGTGTTCCATATACAAAAAAGCGGGCATATAAACTGAATTGTGAAGTGGTTGTTGTGGATTTTCCAGGCTGTATAGCCGTGGTCTTGGCATTGTAGTTCCTGACGTTTCGCCAGCAGCTGTGACTGGCATCTTCAGAGGTGTAGCTCCAAAAGACAGAGATCTCTCAGTGTCACCTGAATGATCTCTCAGTGATACTGAGAGATCTCTGTCTTTTGGAGCTACACCTCTGAAGATGCCAGTCACAGCTGCTGGCGAAACGTCAGGAACTACAATGTCAAGACCACGGCTATACAGCCCGGAAAATCCACAACAACCATCGTTCTCCGGCCATGAAAGCCTTCAACAATATATTGAATTGTGGAGTATTTGGCCTTGGCTTGCTCTTTGTATTCTGCATACTTAAAACTCTTCTCCTTAATATAAAGCAACTCTTCTTTTAAATAATTGTAAAACTAACTTACCCTATGATAAACAGCTTAAGAAATTCCTGAGCATTTATAATACGGCATGCATTTTGTTAGGAATAAGGGTTGCAGTTACAACAATGAGGCAAAAGTCCCATTGGGATATTGCAGCTCTCAGTGTTGTATTTTGGAACATTCCTCCATAATATATAATACATATAATTCTGTTCAGGGTCAGCTGCAGTAGCATTGAAATTTAATATGAAAGACATAAGCCCATTTCTCTGATAAGTGCAAATACGTAACTTCTTTTGTGCTAATCCTGTATTCAGAGATTGAAAGAGGATCTATATTATTAATTTAGAGAGCAAAGGCATTTGGGGTGCTTAAAATGTATTTAAGTGGTTTCATCTTCAGGAAAGGCCCATAAAATCTATATTGTGATGATTTTTTTAAAAGCGACTGAAATGCACAAAAATATTCTAAGAAAATGATTATAGTAAGTATACCTCATTAGGACAGTCTATGGGAAAATGGAGCAAAATTGCATTACCGGTTTATTCACTTTAGCAGCACTGAGATGAGAATGCTGATATTCAGTTGCAGTAACTGATAGAGTTGTTGCTCCAGATTCATGATGAACTAAAACAGTTTGCAAGCCTAAAACAAAAAAGACAGGGAAACACTAAAGTACCATTTACTATTTGATTAATAATCAGCATGATGTAAGAGTGCGGAGAATGATTTGTCTTTAAAGTTAAAACATGTACACATTTTTTCCTCTTTCATCTGATATACCTTTAAGCAAATACCTTTTTTTTTTTTGCTTAAAAGTAGATTTTATTGATCCTCATCAGAGCTCTGGGACCAAAATACCATGTAGTTTTTGGACATGATACAAATGTCATCAAGTATAATCAGCTTAACAAAACTCAAATAGTATAATTTAGTGGAAACTATACCATGCATTTTCTTCCGACCGTTTCCATGGTCTTTCAAAGACAGCTCCATTGGCATATTGGACTCTATGCTAGCCAATGAAGGTTTTCTTGATTCCCAGACAATACTAAGGGAGCTAAAATTATCAAATTTGCGTCCTTGTTGATCATAAATCTCCAAAGCCAGTACTGGATTGCGGTAATTTGAGACAGGAACCTGAAAGATAAAAAATTTAGCTTATAAAGAAAAGAATAATGGATTCTTAGAAGAATATTTATGTATGAAGTCACTAAAGGTAAGCAAGCTGTTTTGTGCATTTTAATCCAAAGGCCTTTATTTTCCAACAGAGAACATGTTTGTAAACAATTCCCTCAAAAGTAGACAGAAGTTGTTTCTTGTGGGCTAACTAAGGACCCAAGGAATTGCATTATCCCCACCTGGAACTCAGTTTTGAATCAGTATAGGAGCATCATAGGGGGAAGCCATAGCCTAAGACCTAAATATCTGCAAGACTTCCTCTCCCAATATGATAGGTGGGTGGACATGTTGGGCTGCAGTTGAAGAGCAAGAGTGGGGTCCAACAGCACCTCAAAGATCAGCTAGATCAGATAAGGTATGAGCTTTCAAGAGTCAAAGCTGACCAGATAAGCTGATCAGATAAGGTCAAAGCTGATCAGATAAGGTATGAGCTTTCAAGAGCCAAAGCTGACTCTCGAAAGCTCATACCTTGGAAATCTAGTTGGTCTTTAAGGTGCTATTAAAGCCTGATTTTGCTCTCCAAATATGTGTGCAGTGACAGTTTCATTCATCTGAGCCCAGTCTTTTGAAAGTGCTACTCTACAAATGGGTAAAATCAGCAGCTGTCTGTACCCGAGCACTTCTGTTGTGGTACCCACCTGGTAGAATGGCCCACCTGATGGGACTACCTTATTTTTATTACTTCACAGAATGCATAAAGTTGTACTGTTATATGGTACATGTTATGCAGGTTTTGTTGCATTTTTTAAAAAATCTACCTTGATTCAAGGTAGAGCAAAATGAAATCAACAAATAGCTAATAATAAATAACAACAAATAAATAAAACTACTTTTGTGTGTTAGTCTGGCACAAGTTTTCTCCCCAGACTGGCTCAGTTGAAGTCTCTATCTTTGAACAAAGCGTATTTCAAATGAACATTTTAATCAAAAAGACCTCACAGCTGCTGTAATACAAAAAGGATCCCATGCCACAGTCCGAGGAGGGTGTTCTGTCATCCTTGACACTTACCCCTTGTTTGTTTTGATGAAGCAAAGGACAGGAGAGACCTAGCTGAGGATTTGCATATACAGGTGCCAAACTGAGTCTGGAGGGAGTGGCACAAATCAACTTCATAACAGCAGGTTCAACAGCTGGAAAAGGATTAGTAATAGTGGGCTTGTTTCCTATTGTTAATGATATTACCTGTATTAAAATACAAGATAATGAGTACTGTATTTAGGAGTGTTTATCGCACACACATAGTCTAATACAATCTTTTTTTTATGATGTAGTTTTTAAAGAAGAAACATTAAGCCAACATGACTTTATGCTCCAGTAATAACCTGCACACTGCTGACAGATAAAGATGTATCATTTTGACATTTATTTTCAGAAGCAGTTCCAGTCCATTATCAAAGCACAGATTCTCATACTTTATTACTATTTTATCCAACTTTCCATTGCAAAATAAAAATTAAGCCTTCAGGTTTTTGAAAACAGATGGCAGGTATTTTCCCTTTTTCAAGAACAATGAACCAGTAAGGCACTGGTATGCAGATGCACACAGGACTGCTTTGGGAGTCGTTAATCTATGTTTAATGCTTAAAACCTTTTCATTTTCTATCAGAAAAATTTTAAGTGACATTCTTATAAAATACCTCTGCATATTATTAATTATTGTAAGCTTTGTGTACACTGTGGAGATAGCTATCTTAAATAAATAATACATATTTTTTCAAATTGCTATTATATCATCTCTATTAACTTCAGTGGTGATTCAGTGGACATTCAGATCAATGCATGATTCTCTAGAATTATTACTTCATAGACCATGCTAGATGGGATACTAGGGATTGTTGCTTGCCTGGGATACTCTGAGAGCCAAGCTACAAGTGACGCCTGACACAGGTTGGACACTTGTCAGCTTCCCTCAAGTTTTGATGGGAAATGTAGGCATCCTGGTCTTGGCAGCTGTAATGGAGAGCCAAGCTGTAAAACCAGGACGCCTACATTTCCCATCAAAACTTGAGGGAAGCTGACAAGTGTCCAACCTGTGTCAGGCATCACTTGTAGCTTGGCTCTGATTTGACATTACTCCCTTGCAAGCTTAGAGAATCCCAATGTTGTGCCAGCAAATCCCAATGTCAAACTGGAAAATCCCATTAACAATCTCTGAAGCAAGGGGGGTGGGGAGTGAGGCTTGCTGAGCTGCAGAGTTTAAAAGGCAGCTGACAGCAGCAGTAGGCAGCTTGGAGGGCTCTTTTGGAGCTCAGGTGGGGGGGAGTGGGATGAGCAGGGTTTTTTTTTCTGAGAAAAGAGGTGGCGGAACTCTCAAGAGGGAAATGAGGAAGAAACACATGGGATTCTTTGAAATAATATTATTTTCAAGCACTATTGCCGAGTATTTTCAAGAGGTGCCGAAACTCCGTTCCACCGCATTCCCCATGAAAAAAAGCCCTGGGGACGAGAATCTACTCTGCTTGCTCCCTCCTCTCCTCTCCTGCCCTGCCAGTCTTGTGCTGTTCTCCTGCAGCAGTGGTATAGAGCTTGGTGGCCCCATGCTTGCTCTCTCACTACTGTGAAAGCTGCCTGCTACAGCTGGATAATCCAGCCCAGCAGAGTTTGGCTCCTGGATCTAATCCGGAGGTTAACCTGGGGAACTGGCAAAGCCAGATTATGCCAAATTGGCATAAATCCAACTTTAAAAACTGGTTCCTGAAGCCTGATTGTACAGTCCTAATTGCAAGACTGCATTCCTATGGTTCTCCTGCACTTCTCAATATGGGTGTGCAACAAAAACTTTAAATTCAATCCGGATCCAGGTATTAGAAATATCATAAATATTGGATATCCCTGCTATCTGGCTAATCAGTAAAATGAGAGAATCCCAAATTTATCTGGCCATTACTTCCTATGGGGAAAAGTACTTGGGAGGGCATTTTTCAAGCAAAATCCACCAAAATTGCAGGAAGCCTACCTGTCCATAACACCCATATACACATATCCTCCCTCAAGTTTCAGGAAGATTAGACCCAGGGGTCCAATTTAATGGTCCCTTGTACAAGGTGCCCCCATCCACTCTCCCTTGTTTCTTATGGGGGAAAGCATTTCCACGACTTTCCAGGCAAAAAAACTTAAGCAAAAGTCACTGGTCAAAAGACACTTCCCAATTCAAGTCCTAATGCAAGGTGAACCAACAAAGCCCAAGAGAACCAAACTACAGCACAGGAATCAATGTCAAGCCAAAGAACCTCACTGACAAATCAGAGAAGCAAGGAGGGTGGGGCTTGCCAGATAAACTGTAGAGTTTAAAAGGCAGCTGGCAGTGGCCTGAAGGGCTCTTTTGAAGCTCATGGATGGAGGCGGGATGGGAATCCGTGGCCCTTGAGGAGCAAAGCAGGCAGCAGAGGCAGAGCAGCAGCAAGAGAGCAGAGTGGCTAGAAGTGCTGAGGCAAGCTCTGTGGCAGGAAAGTGGTATGAGGTGAATGGGGGGCAGAAGGCAGTAAGGCTGTAAGAGGAGCCAGCTGGGAGTATGGGGAGCCCTTAAAGCATGGGCTGAGGGAGACGGTCTTGCCTGCCCCTCAAGTCTGGAAAGAATAAACATCTTGGAGAAGCCATCTTGCAAAATGTGCCAGATTAAACCAAATGAATTCAGTTTAATCTGTCCCATCAGTATTTAGCATCCTGGATCTGATCCAGGATTATCTCATCTGAACCAGGATAGCTAGATTATGCCGGATCAGCCTGAATCCAGCTACATAACCAGTATATGAATGCTGGATCATACACCCCTACTCCTCAATGGCTTTTCACTCCATCAACCCAATTTTTCTAGACTAACTGTCTGGAAAGGAAGTTGCGTGGGGGTGGGTTGGGGAATGCAGCTCTTCCTCTGGCAGTTTCGTTTCTGACTGAGATTTCCAAAAGATAATGGTCAGAGGTGGCATTTACAGCACAAGATTCTGCTATTTAGCAACTATATGAAAAAAGTACATGTAGGGATATGGAGTAAGCATCCCTATATATTCCACTGACACCAGTTCTGTTTTTTCATTACTGAAAGTCCATGCCTGTCTATGGACATTCTGAACAGATCTCTGAAGTCAATAATGACCTAGATGAAGATAACTAGAACTTTTAAACTGTTGTGATGTGGTTTATTGCTGCTTGTTTGTTAGTAGTTTTAAGAGAAGTTATATATCACTTGGGGAATTATAAACTGAAAGTAGGGAGAACATATTTCAACAAACTTTTTTAAATGAATATGCCCATCTATCTCTATGCCCATCTATCTCTGATCTTAGACACTAGAGTACCTTCATATAAATGGATGTGCAAATGACTATTGTTTTAAAAGTTGTATAAAAACCTTAGCTCTCAAAGTTCTGCATATTCAATGAACTAATACAGGGAGGAAATGGGAACACTTGAGCCCTGCCCCTCCCATTTTCCAGGGATTTTAACTTTGAGCTTGCCAAGCGTGCCAATTAAACAGCAAGTCAAAGGACTTTTGGATCTTAGCTGATGGTTCTTTGTGAGCCATGTTGGCAGAACCAGCACCATCCCAGGTTAATCCTGACTTATCTTCAAGGCTGTACTAAGGACCTATTAAGTTGTATATATTTGGTTAAATTGTGAATTTGTGTTATGTATTTTATTATGTAAGCCAGTTTGAGTCCACACAGTGCAGGAGAAAAGTGGGGTGAATTATTTAAGTAACAATGTGTGTGTGTAAAGTGCCATCAAATCAAAACATACTTATGGAACCCCAAGCAAGGGACTTTCAAGGCAAATGAGAAACAGAGGTGGTTTGCCATTGCTTTCCTCTGCAGAGTCTTCCTTGGTGGTCTCCCATCCAAGTACCAACCCTGCTTAGCTTCTGAGATCTGACGAGATTGGGCTACACCATGCACCCTTCCCTTCCCTTCCTTAAATAACAATACACAAGCAAATATGGTCAAACATTCCAACTTCAATAATCTCTGATTACAAGCAATGTTCTTGAATTCAGGTCATCAACTGAGAAGTTAAAGCTTTTAACACCTTCCCTGACACAAGAATGTTGTAAAATGGGAATTGGCGTGTTAACAGTTTAAGGATGCTTGTATCTCAGGAGCTGTATCAGATTCAACATTCAACTGAATGTGGAAAGCGCAGCAATTAATTTACTTATTGAAACTTCCTACTGTATGCTACTTAATACCTGGGAGCCTAGGCTCCTTAAGTCTCTCCTAGTTACAATCCAAGATGATTTATTACATTTATCCATTGCACTCACTTGTTCTCCCAGAGCTTTGCAAGATGCCCTAACCCAATGCTGGAAGGGATTCCTAGTTGTGGGTGGCCCTAGTAAGAATAAGCCAATGTTGTTTGGATCTTCAGCACTGATATTCCTGAAGAATTTGGATGGTTCTTGAACCCATGGTCTGGGTCCTCCTTCAAATATTATATCTTTAGAGGAACCCAAAGTTACCAATGCAACTGAAGCAGGGTCGATAGTCTAGAAGAAAAAGATACAGATTCGTATTAGTATCTAGGAATAAACTTTTCTGTGGTCAGAGGTGGCTGCTGAACACCAGAAGATTTGTGAATACTTTCTGCTGAAAGAGCACGGTATCCATCCCCAAGCACAATACTGAAATCACTTGCATCATAATATACTATCAAACAAAAAACATTCTCTCACCTTAGCACTTATGATGTGTCCCTGTCTAATTTTTAGAACTGTAAGCCAAATACATATTAATCCATCTTTAAATTCACATTAAAGTAAGATTCTGTGGTTCTAAACATCACCTTTAAGTAGCAATCATCACTACTGTTGTACTTGGCCCAGCATGAAGATTTCTATCACTTATGGCTCATAAGTTTGTTTTCCCACATGTGGTACTGAATGCAAACTGACTGAGATAGGAACCTTCAAGGGAATATTGGAACAAAACTTACAGTTAACTACCTGTGTTGCCAGGAAGAATTTTTTTTGTGTAAATCAGTAAGACAACTGATTCCATATTTTTAGTGTACGTTTGATTAATCTGTTTCAAGAATTCTGAAATCTGATTCTTCTAATTCATGCTTCTGATAAATTTTCCCACGTCCCATTTCCATTTTGTGATATATTGAAGTAATCTGCTCATGGGAAAAAGGCCAATATGTGTTTATGTCTGGAGCCACCACTCCTTCAACTCTGTTTTGTCCCATGTCAGAAAAACTCATAGTTTAAATTCACATTTATGCTGAGATCTTAAGCAAGCAGACTTGGAATACGTTCCACTAAATTGAATGAGATGTATACCAGGTAAATGTATTTAGCACTGACATGTCAGGCTTATCTTCAGCTGTTTTCAGCATATGATAATTCTGTTGTTTCTTAAGAAGGTATCTGGATCATTGAGGGAAATCTGGCAATGATTTGGGCATAGCTTTCTCTGTATGCATGGTGGCACGTACCTAAGTTAAGATTTATAAAATAATTGGGGAATAAGACCAACAAGCTCTTCAGATGCCAAAGCTTCAGTTATAACATGCAATGCTAGTTTTTACTTAATTTTAATTCAACTTTAACTCTTTCTTTTATGAGTCAAAATGGTGTAGCGTTAAACTGGTGGACTAAGATACAGGTTCAAATCCCCATTCTCCATGTAACCTTGCTGGCTCCACTTAGCTAATCATTCTCTACTTCACAGGGTTGTTCATTCCAGTGATGCAATTTACCTGGGAAAACAGGGGTTTGTGCTTTGCTGTAACTGTTGTTCAGTGAGGTCTTCGGTGCAGGGACACATGGGGACTGCACGCGTTCAGGCCTGCAGATTGGATGTTTCACAGCTTTAAATCTGTGAGGGGCATCTTCCTCCCTCAGAGCGCATGCATGGCTGTTTCCTGCTCTGGGGGACGAGATGCCCTTACCTCAGTCTCTCCTGAGTAGACATGGGCACGGCCTGAAAAACAGACCAAAATTTGACACAGACTGGCCCGGTTTGGCATTCACAAACAGGTGGGTCATGCAATGTGTGTTTTCCATGGACGCAACGACTTTTGGGCTGGTCCATCTGTCTGTGAAACCAGACATCCCGGCACTGAATAATCAATTCCCTAGGCAACATAGGGGAGTCGCCTGCAGACCTTTGAAACATACCAATCTTAGCCCTGAAAACCTTGATAGGCAGCTCTGGCTGCCAACCAGAGAGTTCTCATTATTCTCTATGAGAACAAGCAGTATATAATAACATCCAGCGCTGAGCCATGGTTCCACTTTCCAACTGATTACTGAGGGAGAAACTGCTTGTTGTGGGAGGTTTTTGGATTGCGAGAGAGGGAGGCTTGGAGCTTGTGCTGCAGCAAGGCTCTGGGAGCAAGCTTATTGGGTTTCCTTGGCTGAAGGCTCACTTTTCTGTTTAATATTTTTTTAAATTTCAATTCTTATTTGCTTGTGGGGTGGTGGGCTAACCTGGGGCTCTGCCCCAACCCAGTCTCAGAGCTGCAGTTAGGCTCTGGATGCAAGCTTATTGGACTCCTTGAGGGCTCACTCTTCTGTTTCATTTTTTTCCAATTCTTATTTGATTGTGGTTGTGTTGGGCTAGCCTAGGGCTCTGCCAATTGCTACAAGCCAATGCAAGTCAATTGGCATTTGTGGCTCCTATCTACTGGAAGTTTCCTGGGGGCAGCTGCTTTCGGGGTCTGTAACTGGGACCTCTGAAATGCAATCTTGGCCAAACGTAGAGGGTAGTATCTCTGCATGTGAAGGGGGTGGTCCTAGGGCTCCCTGAAATGATGGAACAGGGACCGACGAAGTGGTCCATGAATAGAGGCGGGTCTGTGAAAAGTTCATGGTCTGTGGTCCATGAAACATGACAGACCACAGACCAACAGTCCGTGGTTTTTTCCTGGTCCGTACCAATATCTACTCCTGAGCCATCATGCCGTTCAGGTAAGTGTTAAGAGCACTGAGGGGTATGAGGGAGGGTATGTGTGTCCACACAGAGGACCCCAATGAACAACAGTTATAGGTATATGAAACCCTGTTTTCATTTTTAGTCTTCTGTGTAGTTCCATGTGGTAAATTAAGAAGCTATGACATTCTCTAGTCTTTAAATCAAAGAAATGGCACAAGAGGTTTTTAAAATTCAAAAATCACTAACTAGTTTATTTATTTTAAAAGGGAACGGTCAGGTGAAATCAGGGGTATAATCAGAACATGCACAGACTTCAGTTCCAACCACACCAAACCGGGGATCTCTTCACTCTCCAGAACTACCTCCCTGTTTGACTGGGTAAGGAAAATCTGCTGTCCTTAGAAGATCTATTTCCTTTTCTTTGGGAGTCTGTACTTACTTCCCAAATCTCCTTGCCAACTTTCCCCAATTCTCCTGCTGGTGTTAAAACTGCTCTCCCTTAGGACTTCCATCTCTCAACTCTTCACACTCAATTCCACTCTCTGCTAGGACTGAAAAAAGACCCTTCTTTTTTCAGCTCATTGAAAGGGAGTTTTTTTTTAATAGTACCCTGCTGCCGATTATAAATTTCCCTTCTACCACTTACCCAAATACAATGCAAGACACCAATCACAGTGATATACAGAAATATGAGTTTTATTATTTCCAAATAAAGCTCAGATGCATATGCTCCCTCTAGCTCATATGCATAAAGAACAGTTACATCAGAGAATCTTATATACCTTAGTATTAAAAGTATAAAAGATAAAAAAGTTAATATGAACATCTCTTCAGAATTACATTTTCTCAGAATACATGGCGCCAGACAAGCTTAAGTGACAGGTCAGTCATACAAACATTTCAAAAGCCAGAGATATACTTTTGTTAGGAGTTTGAAATACTTCTGGGAAGTAATCGCTTCTAATGCTGAAATCTTAGTTATGGAATGAAAACAAGAAAAATGTTTACAGTTGCCAGAACTTTCTCGCTTGTTTTTAGATTATGTTGATCTACAGCCTAATTACTTGGCAGGGAAGGAGAAGAAATTTGCCACTAAAGCACATCTACCTTCTGTGTTCTCAGAAAAAAATCCCTTAACACTCCTGCTACCCAATCAGATCCCTTGGAATAGCCTGCCACTCAAAGCTCTCTGATTCTGTAAGGGATTAACTCTTAATCATCCTGCAGCTGTGTGTACAGACTTTCTAGGCTAAGATGTGTAGTCCATCACACAAGCTATTTGCCATAGGAGGTGGGTGGTGCTCTTCAAGGGAACAAGAACTGAAGAACAGCTTGTCCTATGGCTGCATCCTTCTTGGTGCTGACATTCAGGACATAAAGCTTTATGAATGTATCCACTGAGGACCACATCACAACTTCGCAGACGTCCTGTAGGTACCCCTCTAATGAAGTTGGCCAAGGAAGTTTGAGATCTGGTGGAGTGTGCGTATACTTTCCAAGGGCAAGGTAAGTTGGCTAGACTGTAACACAACTTGATAGTCTGTACCACCCTACAGAAATTGTCTGGGACGAAGCCTTCAATCCTTTTCGAGCTCCCACAAAACAAATAAATAATTGTACTTCTGACCTGAAGAAGATTGTGCAGTCAATATAAAACAAAATGGCCCTGTGTATGTTCAACATGCGAAGGCCCTTTCTGTATCAGAGATGGGAGAAGAGAAAAACACTTCTTGAGAAGTATGGAATTTTGAAACCAATTTGGGTAGGAACTGTAGACTAGGTCTAAGAAATATCTTCTCAGGATGTACCTTGAAGAACAACAACAACAACATTCGATTTATATACCACCCTTCAGGATGACTTAACACCCAATCAGAGCTGTTTACAAAGTATGTTGTTATCTCCACAACAAAACACCCTGTGAAGTGGGTGGGGCTGAGAGAGCTAGAAGCTGCTTCAGGATGTACCTTGATGAACAATGGGTCTGACCTAAGAGCAGCTAACTCATTGACCCTCTGAGTAGAGGTAATGGTTACTAAAAATGACATCTTCACAGAAAGAAGTTTTAGAGGGTAGATAGCCAGGGGTTTGAATGCCTTTGCCATCAGTTTGGAAAATACCATCAACAGTCACCAGTGCAGCATTATGGGAGATGCTGGTTGGAACATACTGTGCAAACCCTTCATGAATAGTTTGGTCATGTAATGTGAAAACAGTGTTTTATTATTGACCTGGGAGTGAAAGACTGAGATGGCAACTAGGTACACTTTGAGACTTAGTTGGTATTCTAATATCAAAGCTAAGGGGCAAGAATGAATGATTAACCCCCTAGAGCGAGCCCCTGTCTTAAACCTAGCCCACTTTCTAGCATATGGCAGTCTGAGATTTGGTTTCCTTGCATTTAAGATCACCTCTGCTACTCTTTGAGACAACTTTAATCTTAAGAGATTAACCACACTGTAACCCTCAAGTGGGTATGTTGTGATGCGTTAGGCCACAGCACAAGAGGTCTGGAGCCACTGGCAAGTGGATACAATGACTCTTGGCTAACAACAGAACACCACTATACATGTGGTTCCCTCTGTTTGCAGTCTGCTGATCACTTGAGGAATCGAGAATGGGCAGAAAGGTATAAAACAAGGCTCCCAACCATCTGATCTGGAAAGTGTCCCATATGGACCTCTGGCCTGCACCTCCCCAAGAGCAAAAGTCTGAAACCTTGGAATTTGCAATCATGGCAAAGAGATCCACCTCTGGTGACTCCCATTGTCTGAACACCGGTAAAATGTATTTGTCTCTTAGAGACCGCTAGTGGTTTGTGAATCAATTTTCCTCAGTCTGTCTGCTGTAAGGTTGGATGCCCAGGCAATGTGGACTGCCTAGAAAGAGACTATATTGTATGGCCCAGTCCCTGCACAGTGTTCATGATGCAATACCCCCCTGTTTGTTCAGGTAAAACATAGCTGTGCAATTGTTGGTGAGCCTTTGGACCATTTGTTGCTTACCAAATCTGAAAGGGAGGCAAAAGCATAACATATGGTGTGTAATTCAAATATATTGATATGCGTCTCTCTCTCTGTTTACAACCAGGTTCCAAGTATTGAGGTTTGCTGACAGTGTGCCTCCTATCTCTCTAGGAAGGTATCAGTGTTAAGCATTATGTCAACCCTCGAGGACCTCAAGGGAAGTCCTTTCAGTAAGTGATCATCATTTAATCACCAAACTAGGTATCTGATGATCTTTTTGGGAATGGAGTATTTTCTGGCCTGTGAATATGGACTGACAAGAACCCTAGTATAACTGTGTCTTGTTCAGCCTCACTAGGGGTGTAACTGCTGCGGTGGTGGCCATAAGACTCAACAGGGTTTGAATTTTCAGAGCTGACTGGAATCTTATCCTAGATAGAGAGGACACCACAGCCTTTATCTTGCACGATCTTTCTGAAGGGAGGAATGTCCTATTCTGGACAGAATCTAGTATGGCCCTTGTAAATTGAACCCTTTTCAAGGGAACTAGTTTTGATTTCTTTAAATTAACAACCAGGCCCAATTGTTAGAATATTTCCATGATTAGGGAGATGTGTGACCCTGCAGCAGTTCTCTAGACTGGGCTACTAGCAACCAGTAAACCAGGTAGGGATAACATGAGCATCCCATGGTCTTCAAATGGGAAACCACTACCGCCATACACTTTGTGAATACCCCTGGTGCCATGGCCAGCACAACAGGTAACACCTGATATTGATAAACATGGCCCTCAAATAAAAATCTCATGAACTTTCTATGTGATTGTTGGCTGGATATACAAAAGTATGCATCCATCATCTGCAAACCGTTACTCCAGGGTTAATAGCTGCATGACCAAGTGTAGGTGTTAATAGCTGCATGAACAAACAAGAGAATACTAGATCTGTGAGGAGGCTTCCTCTTTTAGCCCTGGGACAGAGGTGCCCGATACGGGTAATGAATAGGATACTGGTGGTAAGAAGGTTGGTAGAGAAATTGCTGCCCCTTGTACTACTGCTGCTTTCCCTACACTCTTGGTCCTGATGACTGTGAAGGTGGTAAGATCCTGTAAGATCTAGAAGCTTGCCTGTCCTTTCTTCTCTGCAATAGATATGTCTGTCTTCAGGGAAAACAGTGACTAGCCTTTGAAAGGCATCTCTTCTACCCTCTTCCTTGTTTCTGTAGGAAGCGCAATGGATCACAACTAGGCATGTCTCCTGAGTACAACGGAGGATGCAAACACTCTTGTGGATGAGACTGCTTCATTTCATCCAGCATCAATTGTTGGTATGAGAGCCAGAGTGCATCCTCCTGGATGACCTTGACCAAGGGGTTTCTTATCCTCAGGGAGGCAGTCATTATACTCAGCCATCTTATCGCACAGGAATATTTGTAGGTCCCCATTATTGCCATGTAATTGGCAATTTTGATATTGAGCGCTGATGCGGTTTAGATCTTTCTACCAACTGCATCCAACCTCCTATCCTCTTTGTCTGCTGGGGCAGTGTGTGCACTTGGTGATACCTGGACTGTATCTCCTTCATTATCAAGGATGAAGGAGGAGTGTGTGTGAATAAGAAGACGCAGTTGTCCTCCTTGGTCTTGTAGAGCCCTTCTGCTTTTTTTGACGTTCCCAGTATAGTGACTGGTTTCTCACACAACGTAGATATCAGCTCCACAAATCTCTTGATCATTGGAAAAGTGATGGTAGAGGGGTTCCCCAAGTACAAGCATTGAAGCATTTTATTCTTTGGCTTTGGCAGCTGGAGTGCGGGGAAGGGAGGGAACCAGTCAAGCAGCCAGTAGAGGTGGAAGAGGGCTGCAAGGGAATTCCTCATATCCTCCAGTGAGCCTGTGCAGCTTTGTCTTTGAAAACTACGTTCCGAGGAAAAACTGCATCACTGGCCACTGGAATGAACTTGGGACTGATGTCTTGTTTAACTTGATCCTAGGAGAATTTAGCATTTGAAAGGAGTGGCGACCTGGTCAGTTAAAAATAGTGGCAGCAATAACTCTACCTTCTTTGTGGAACTGGGAAGGAAAGCAAAGACTGTTCATACTGTATCATGGAAATACAGGAATGAATGGACTGGCATATTAGAATAGTGTCACACATCAAAACATATGGAAGGCATATGAAGAGTACAGTTTGGCCTTTCCCTCATTGAGCACACTGGGGAATGAGCTTTCTACATGCAAGGATTATGCGGAGGACTTTGCACATCATCTTTTTTTCTGAATGCCCATCTAATTCTAGTAGTGTACAGGACCTCAAAACTACAGGTTGCAAATTTAATCTTATGTTAATCTAGCTAATTTGTTTAATACAAAATGTAAAATTAAATACAATCATGTTTTCCATTGCATGTCTACAGGTGGATGGAGGTAGTGCTGGAGGTAGAAAATGCTACCATAAAGAAGCTAATTTAATTTGGAATGAAAGGGTTTTTTTCTAGAATAAGAGGACCTATATCTAACATATTTCAAGTCAATTGCATCAAATTACAGTTAAGAACAAGGAAGATCAACTAAAAAGGAAAATGTATAGACTTACTTTGAGTGGTAGATGGGCAGCTATTATAATACTGGCACTGAGGTGAATATGGCCATGTGTATAGCTAACTACAAGGGGCGTGTATCCTTGTGATTCCGCTTTTACTCTGACTCCACTGCAATAGTCCAGAGTTGGGTTTAGTTTCCCTGCAAATTAAAAAAAAAAGTGAACAATATTTCGCTTTAGGTTTTAAATAGGGATTTTCTTGAAAGTAATCTTTATTTATTGAAACACTTGTAAACCCACATTGCTTCCAGCCCCTGGAACCCAAGGTATGTAACAAGAACAAAAACAATAATCACAATAAATACATAGCAAGGAGAACAGAAGAAGGGAATAAGCCACTGAGTCACAACTGACTCATGCGGGGGTGGGGGTGGGGGTGGGGGTGGCATCGACGTCAGGGAAGGAAGACGCCTGAGAAGTGAGCTCTGACCTCCCTTGATCTCCTTGCCTCTTTATCTAATGCCATTTCTTTTAAAATGCAAAAACAAAAGAGGAACCCACTGGCAAAAGTAAAGGTAACTAAGCGAGGTGAAAACACACCAGTAGGGACAAAGTAATCACAAAATGTATCAAAAATACTATAATGGAGTACAACTCTCATAAATAGTCAATCCAATCAGTAACATGAGTCAGGTAAGAGTAGAAAGACAGGTGCACCAGAGTCATGTGCAGCTGACTAACATATATGATACAAGAAATCCAACAGGAAGACATCGAACAGGTAAGTCCAGAGATTCCAAGTATTTGAATAAAGTCAATCAAGATTGATAATACATGTTTTCTTTCAGGTGGAGCTGTGTTCAAAAGCTGCTGCAAAGAAGCCCACAATGCCCGACAGACTGTGCCGGCTGAGTTCCGCTGTTTCCTGTTTCCCACGTCATCAGGGGCAACATTTAACCACCTTAAACAGAAATTAATTCATACTTCCGACATGCCAAAGTCAAGACAGTCAATTAGTGTATTGAGTCTCACACGGCATCCATATGTATACACTAACACTAACAGCGGAACTCAGCCGGCCCCAGAGACATTCTGGCATTTTTTTCTGGCTCGAGAACCAGAAAGATAATGTTAGAAACAGCCAGATCCCGAGGCTCATTCTCCTTTCATGGTGAACCAATCTTTATTTTCCCTGATTTGCCATCAGAAGTATTGAAGAAACGATCTTAAGAAGAAAGATCTTAAAATAATCAGGAAGCACTAAGGCAAGCAAATGTGACCAAAACCAAAATACTGGACAACACTTCCAACTACTTTGTCAGACTGCACAGGGAAGCCATTGAAATTCACAAGCATAAGCAAAACTTCAACAGGAAAGAAGAAACCTTAAGAATGAACAGAGCATGGTTTCCAGTTCTGAAAAACACCAGGCTAACAAAACACTCTATACCCGACAGTAGCCCTGCAGAGAAGATTAGCACATCAAGCACCAATCCATATGCAAAAGAACCTCCTCAGGATACAGTGAAGCCTCCCGCCATTAGCATTCCACACCCTGGGAAACTCTTACAGGATGACTCAGCTCAACCCCACCCCTCCTGAGTAGATATAAATGACCTGCCAACATCTTTTCCACACTGTGACACTGAGAGATCTCTGTCTTTTGGTGCTACACCTCTGAAGATGCCAGCCACAGCTGCTGGCGAAACGTCAGGAACTACAATGCCAAGACCACGGCAATACAGCCTGGAAAACCCACAACAACCATTATTCTAGTTAGGTTCATTTAATATAATCATATTAATATTGTTAAAAATGCTTATACTATCAATATATATGATCTTATGTTAACTTATAGACTCAAATATATTTCTAGCATTTGTATATAGGTGGTTGAAATACTTGTATATTCATCCTTGATTTGTTGTGAATTAGAAATAATATTCAGTTTACTAGGATAAGTTGTAACCCTTCAGAAACATTAATAAAAAGAAAATTTAAAAAACTGACTCCTGGGGGCCCTCTGTGGAAGAGATGAACAGAGGTGATTTGCCATTACCTTCCTCCTCATAACAACCATAGTCTGCCTTGGTGGTCTCCCACCAAATTACTTACCATAGCCAACCCTACTTAGCTTCCAAATTCTGATGAGCTTGGCCTAAGATGCAGTATTCAGGCTGCTAATAAGCAAAACAATATACAGATTGAAATAAGATCCACCAAACAGCCAGCAATATATAACAGCAGGCATGGTGTGTAGTGGTTAGAATGTCACACAAAGATCTGGAAGATCCAGGTTCAATCCCCCACTCTGCCATGGAAGCTTGACAGGTGACCTTTGACCAGTTGCATACTGTCACCTTTAACTATTTGATAGGGTTGTTAAGAGGATAAAACAGAGGGGAGGGGATGTTGAGAGTCACTTTGAGGTTGAAAGTGAGGTTTAAATGAGGTATAAATGAAGTAAATAAAAAATACGGAGTAAATAAAAATGGTGCCCTTTTGACTTATTAGTGCTCATGATGAATCCAAGGAGAACTTATCCAAGCAGTTCATCTCAGCGGAATGTGCATGTGTGAAGGGATGATCAAAAGGTGTTGCTGTGCTGAGACATGTTGCTAGATGTTATACTGGGAGAGATGATCCTTCAAGTATGTGGGCTTTCAAGATAAGCACCAGCATCTTGAATTGAATCCAAAAGCAACTGTAAAGTATCAAGTTCCCTACAGCTAGTCCCAGATTAACAATCAGATCAACACAGTCTGTATCAATTTCAATTTTGAATAGTGTTCAAGGGCAGACCCACAACCAAATTTCCAGGTTATTGTAGCATGGATCAGAGTGGCAAATTGGCAATCCTTAAATAATCCCTATACTATATCAGTTTAAGAGGGTGTTATTTCAGAAAAGGTAATTTAGTAATGGGGCATTGTAATGTGAGACTTTAAGCTGTAGTTTATGTGTACATAGCTCTGAGTATCTTTCAAAGAAAGCTGGGCTCATCTAATGCAGGGAACATACCACCCCCCTCAAGAGCAAATGCCTTACAACCAGGACCAGCTCCATTTTGTCAAAATTCAATTTCAACTTACTCTCTCTCAGCAACTTCACCAAGGCAATCAGCCACTAGTCCAAAACATATATGGCAGCACTGAGAGTCTTAAGAGATTGATTTAAGTGTATGTTACCTGTAACTGATGATATCCAAATCCAAAGCTTTGAACGATCTCATTAATATTTCATTAATATGAAACAGCATGGCATTTTGTGCAGGCAGTCGCAGCATGATCAGCATCCCCAATGTAACACTCATTTCCCAGGCATCTTTGAACACAAGCCCCAAGTGCCCAATAGGGCTTTCCAAACTACTATGAGATGATGGTTGTTGTGGGTTTTCCGGGCTGTATTGCCGTGGTCTTGGCATTGTAGTTTCTGACGTTTCGCCAGCAGCTGTGGCTGGCATCTTCAGAGGTGTAGCACCAAAAGACAGAGATCTCTCAGTGTCACAGTGTGGAAAAGATGTTGGCAGGTCATTTGTATCTACTCAGGAGGGGTGGGGTTGAGCTGAGTCATCCTGTAAGAGTTTCCCAGGGTGTGGAATGCTAATGGCGGGAGGCTTCACTGTATCCTGAGGAGGTTCTTTTGCATATGGATTGGTGCTTGATGTGCTAATCTTCTCTGCAGGGCTATTGTCGAGTATAGAGTGTTTTGTTAGCCTGGTGTTTTTCAGAACTGGAAACCATGCTCTGTTCATTCTTAAGGTTTCTTCTTTCCTGTTGAAGTTTTGCTTATGCTTGTGAATTTCAATGGCTTCCCTGTGCAGTCTGACAAAGTAGTTGGAAGTGTTGTCCAGTATTTTGGTGTCCTGGAATAAGATATTGTGCCCTGTTTGAGTTAGGCTATGTTCAGCCACTTTTGATTTTTCAGGTTGTCTAAGTCTGCAGTGTCTTTCATGTTCTTTTATTCTTGTCTGGATGCCAGCCACAGCTGCTGGCGAAATGTCAGGAACTACAATGCCAAGACCACGGCAATACAGCCCGGAAAACCCACAACAACCATCGTTCTCCGGCCGTGAAAGCCTTCGACAATACTATGAGATGCTTGCTAAACTGTGTTTAAAAGTGTCTAGAAAATGAGGAGGAAAGGAGTATTATCTGTTCCAATTCCAAGTTGATACAGTGTGGTGGAGAGGGGAGGGCAAATGAGGAAAGAATGGCAGTCTGGGATGGCACCACTGAAGATGGTTGTGCTAATGCAATAATATTTTTCCCTACCATATGGTGGGCAAGCCTAGCTCACAAAGGATTTCTGTAAAGACTGAAGACTTCTATTATTCCTAGCTTCATTAAAAATTAAATCTAGCCTGTGTGACTGTAGAAATGTGAAACTGTGATTGTAAAAATGCTAAAGGATTAACACATATAAAAAGCAGCTCAAAAACAGTGGTATAGCTCAAATGTAGCCTTAAAGGGCTAGTAGCCATAACAAGACAAGATAGAAAGCGATGTATATATGCACTGCATAGTTTGCCTAACTCACCTGGGCAGTTTGTATTCAGGTCAGGTAAGCATTCAAGAAGTGAACTGTGACACTGATCCCTGATAATCCTTTATAAACATTTGTTCTTTAAAAAATATCCTTAAGACATCAGTATGTGAATAGAATTTTGAGTTACCTTGAATTGGACTGAACACACCACGGTTTTCAACCTCAACAACCAAATCAAAATGTGAACAGTCACTCAGGGTGACTATTTGATTAGTTTCCACATTCATTAGACCATTAATTTGTAGAGGCAGCTCCAGAATCTGACCCACTCGTGCCTCAACTTGGCACAGTATAAACTCCATGCCGCTAGGTTCCGTCACATATACCTAGGAAACAATAATGAAGTAAGACACAGTAGCCAGAAAAGACATGATGATTAAGAGATAATAATTAAAATCTGAACCAGAAAGTGTAAAAATCCCACAGGAAGTTTTCTGACTTTTCAAGCATTACAAAGATGAATGTTAGGCCATTTTCTGGTTTTTCACCTACAAATGAAACCTAAGAAGTAGCCTAATATAGATAAGGTTTGGTGTATGTTTTGGGTAACCAGGCGAAGTGAATGGCTTTAAGGTGGTGAGGAGACTGTAGAAGAGCAAGCAGTTGCTGGGGCAAAATTCTGATCTCATTAAAGTTCTGTGTTATGATTTAATCATTGAATAGGTAATAGATCTGCCTCCTCTTCCCTTTACGTTTCAATCAGTATAACATAAGCAGCTGTCTATTTTTCCAGTTATGCTTATGGACACTTGGAAATCAATGGAACGCCTCTCTGTTTTTTCTAAAGGTTTCAAGAGAGCTACCATTCCTTTGAGCGCTGCAGCACAAGTCACATGACCAGTGTAACCATAATTTTTCTTTTTTCTCAGCAATCCACTTACAGTGCTATCCTGGGCAAAATTACTTCAATCAAAGTCCACTGAAACTAATGTGCACAGAGTGGAGTAACTCTGCAAGCATTACGCTGTTAGCATTGTACCTGGGACAATAATGGACTTTTCTATTTGATAGATTTTTGGTCTTTGTTATAGCTCAGCAGGTTGTAATAATTTGTTTTTGTATTTGTGGGAGTTATCCATCATGAAAGTTAAGAGCCTTCAATTTAAGCTACCTGTCAAAATTTTATTTTTGTATACATACAGTAGGAGTAGCAAGTTCCATTGTTAAGTATTCGGCTGAACATGTAATAAACCTTTATTAATTATAATCTATGCTGCATGCCTATTTTTCCCACAAGCAAATTTAACTGTTTGAGGTTTTTTCTTCTTAATAGTTGTCAATGAAAATATCCAAAGTGAAGGTTTATCACCTAAAGAGAAAATTCCTATTCATGTCAATTCCTTTAAATACATTGGTAGCACAATGCTTAATTTTATTAATTTATTGACTTCATTTATACCCTACCTTTCTTTCCAGTGGGGACTCAAGGTGGCTTACATAATTCTCCTCCAGTTTATTATCACAGTACCCCTATGGGATAGGCTGCGCTGAGTGTGTGTGACTGGCTCAAGGTCACCCACTGAGCTTCCACGGCACAGTGAAGATTCAAATCTGGGTCTCTCAGATCCTAGTCCAACACTCTAACCATTACACCAAAGTGGCTCTACTTACTAAAGCAAATTAAGTTGTGATAATACTGTGCTCCAGTAAGAGTCCTGGAGATTATAATTTCAGAAACATAAATTATGGTTTGGGTCCTACAACTCCCTTCTGCTAAGGAGTCTTGCTCTGTTGGAGGAAGGCTCTTCACTCAGCAGAAGGGAGACTTAGGAGGCAACCCTATAAAATGCAATTATGTTCAGACATCTAAAGGTGATGAACTTGCAGAAAACTTTACATTAGGACACTGTCCTTAAATGTTCTGAACATGTACGCAACTTTTAAATTTTGACGCTCCCATTCTCCCTATCCAGCATAATTCATTTATTCCATTGGAAAATGCAGTTTCTTGTATGCATTCACATGTGACGATACTACATAGAAGCACCTGAGGATTAGGGTAGAAGAGACTAGAACAAGGTTTCTACTGTGCCTGTATGCACAGGAATTGTGTGTGGCAATTCACCACAGATTATGAATCAAGATGACCATCTAGAATATATTTCCACTATACAAGGTGTGGAAATGCTGCCTCAGACATGGAGATAATTAGATACTTGAATTGTATGTTTATGTTTTATTCCCTTCTATCATTAAGCCATTGCAGATGCAGTAGCAACATTTCATAACGATTGCTTGATCAAAGCTTTTCATTTGGCATGTCTAACTTTTGAAGCCATCTGCCTGTGGCTTCAGGTTAAATTGTTGGACCATATGGTGCGGTGTTAAAATTGTAATCCTCATGGAACTTATAGACTACTTGCACAACCCAGTACTCAAGGTCAGCAAACAGATGCTTGCTTCAAATACAGGATACAAAGCTTGAGCAGACACAGTTAAATTCTTTAAAATGAAGATGTTCATTTCATTTAATGCTTACTGCTGCAAGTTCAAATGGGATGAAGCGTACTTCTATTGCTATGTGCGCAAAATCATGAATCTGAAAATAAAGTTTTAATTAAAAGTGTAATTTCTGAGTCTCCTGCAGGCAACTGTTTGCTAAAAAGTGTCGGTTTTGAACACATATCGTATGGTCTATACATCTATATAAGACTGTAAGGTAAATTCCTTCTTCTTTTAATGCTAGTTTTAAAAGCGGGAGAACACTACATGTTAACATTTTATCACTATGTTTTTCTCTAAACTACATTTAGAAGGTAGTTATGATGAAGCGAGAGCAAGCTAGATGAAGCTTCAAAAGACAATGCAGATGGGAATATACTAAACTGGTTATAAGGTATGTATGCTTGGATATATCTTCTCTGAAAATATACACTAAAACTACCTTATTGGATATTTTTCTTAGCGACACCCATGGGATGTCAGGAAAGCTTCTGATGTAAAACAAGAGTTGCACTTATCTGTAACTGCTGTTCATCTAGGTCTTCGTGCAGGCACATATTGGGGACTGCGCTTGTGCAGGCCAGCCGCTCGGAACAGGACTTCTGTAGCTCTTAGGCTATTCGGAGAGCGACCTCCCCTGCGGACCACTACGAGCCCGTTTTTCCTGCCAAAATGGTCATGTGGTGGTTGAGGTCACCCCTTTTCCCCTCAGTTCGCCTGTGCCACTGCAAGTCTCCATTGTCATGATCCAGAGAGCTCACAGCGGAGCAGGAGGGAGGGAATGTGTGCCTGCACAAAGACCTAGATGAACAGCAGTTACAGGTAAGTTCAACTCTGTTTTCATCCACGGTCTTCAGTGCAGCCCCATATTGCGAGAATAGCAAGCTACTCACCAAGGAGGTGGGGTGATGCTCTCATGCAAAGAGTGACTGTAACACTGCTTGTCCTACTGCAGTCTCTAAGTAAGAGTTGTCACAAATGTCTCTTCTGACAACCATGTCTTCCAATGGTACTCCCCGCAGGAATGCTGCTGACACTGCTTGCCTTCATGTTGCATGTGCTTCCACACTGAATGGACATGGGACTTGGGCCACCTTATAACCTAGTCTGATGGCTGACACCACCCATCACGATATGGTATGCGATGACGCAACCTCGCCCTTGTTTGGACCCCAATGACAAAAATGTTTGGCTCTGTCTGAATGTTTTTGTCCTATCTGTGTAAAATAAAACAGCTCTCCTGACATCCAGGGTGTGAAGCATGTGTTCTTGTTGTGAGATAGGGTTAAGAAAAAACATTGGGAGGGACAAGCTTTGTGAGACATGAAATCTAGAAATACCTTAAGTAGGAACTGAAGGGTAGTATGCATCACTATCTTTTCTGAGAAAATCTGCAGAAAAGGTGGGTCTACTCTCAGCACTTTTAACTCACTGACCCTTCTGGTGGATGTTATTACCAGAAGGAAGGCTACCTTAGAAGAGAGAAGTGACAAACTACATGTTGCCAAAAACTTGAAGGGTTTAAGCATCAGGCTTGATAATACCAGTGACAGGGACCACTGAGGGACCATCTGGGTTCTCGGATAACTGTGATAAAAAATGGGAGAAAATTGTTTCTCCATCTACATTGGCATGGAAGACCGATATAGCCACCAAATGTAGTTTAATAGATGATGCAGACCTGACTTCTGTAGTGACACTAGATAATCAAAAATGTTGGTTAAGGGACAGGTTTCAGGAGATATATCTTTATCATCAGCCCAAAACACAAACCTGTTCCATTTTAAGGTATACAATTTCCTGGTTGAGGGCCTATGTGCATTTGCAGCCTCGTCTGAAAACTACACTGTCAGTGTTCTAGGAACCATGCAGTTAGATGCAACCTGTCCAGGTCGTGATGCAATGTGCATCCAAAATGAAGTAAGTCTGGTGCTATTGGGACATGTATGTAATTCCCTTTGGCCATGCTTTTGAGTGTGTGGAACCAAGGCTGTCGAGGCCAAAATGGAGCTATTAGAATGTACGTGGTCTGATCTGTCTGGTTCTTACACACTGTCGTCTGCACCAGTGGGATTGAGGGGAAGGCATAAAACAGCCCTCCTACCCATCTTATCTGAAAAGCACCACCCTTGGAGTTCCTACCAATTCCCCCTCTGGAAGAAAACTGAGGAGCTTTTGTATTTTCCCCTGAGGCAAAGAGGTCTATGCTGGGTGACCCGTTTCCTGAAAATTTCTTGTATATATCTGTTGTTTATGACCATTTGTGGTGGGAACTCCCTAGTCTGCTGAGGGAAAAGGGAGAGACCTCAAACACCATGTGACTGTTTCGCCAGGAAAAACTGTCTTGGAGCGGTCCGTCGGGGAGGTTGCATCCCTGAATAGCCTAAGAGCTAGAAAAGTCCTGTTCCAAGTGGCTGGACTGCACAAGCCCAATGTGGGACTGTACTGAAGACTGTAGATGAACACAAGGTACTTGGTGAGGGATGGGGGGCAGAAAACATTCCCAGGGGCCAGAAAGAGACATTTCTTAGTGCTTCTTTGCTGCTATCCAGTCTTAGAATTTACTGAACTGGTAATTAACTCATTTGCTTGCTTTTATCTTGCTATCAAATATGAATGGCTGCATTTCCCTCATTTATCCAGTCCAGGAACCAACCTGTGTATGTTTGCCCTTCTTCTTAGCAAAGGAACAGTAAGGAAAAGTGCTACCATGCTTCGTGAATTTCACTGGATTTTACCTAATAAATTTGGTAAACTTACATTTGGTATTACCTAATTTATTTGATAATACAGATGTAAGTTCAGTAACACTGAATTTTACCAAATCAGGTAAAATTTGGTAATTTTTACCAAATACCGAACCCAAATTGCACATCCCTAGTGACCATTACAGTTAATCATCTGCTCTGCAGGTGACTGAGCAAAAATCCACAGGCACAGCACTGTGGGTCTATCATCAATTTATATCTTCTTGCTGCTGAGAATTGAGAATAGTGACTGGTTTCTCACAAGATTCCTCCATGCCTTAAGAATTCCACAATCAGGAGAAAAATATATAATTTGGAAGGATTATTAAAAAATCTTCCCTCCTGCCTTCATCAAGCATTGTTAAATAATGATTACTGTAAGTGGACTTCGTACGCTTGTGCCTGCGTTCTTCTAAATGTTATCTGCAAAGTCTGCAGAAAAGAAGGAAATATTTCAATTTCTCTCCTCTTCACAAAAAGATATGAGCTTCCTCATTTCTTTAGGGTAATTGGTTAGTACTTAATAACAGTTGTTCCATGGATAAAAGGAGCATTGTTTAACTTTAAGATCTGGCTATACAAAGAAACTTGCCCTTTACGTAAAACAACAGTCCAGTGCCTCTTCAGAGACTTCAAATTTATTCCTGCATTTTTGTGAGTCAGAGCTGACTTCATCAGAACATTATACATTGGACAAACAGTGAATCTCTACATGAAAAAATCAAATGGACACTCACATGACATTAAAAATCAGGACTTTCAGAAACCAGTGGGGAACAGTCATCGTTCTCTTCAGGGCTTTTTTTCAGCGGGAACGCGGTGGAACGGAGTTCCAGCACCTCTTAAAAATGGTCACATGTCTGGTGGCCCCGCCCCCTGCTCTCCAGACAAGAGGGGAGTTTAGATTGCTAAAATCCCCTCTGTCTGAAGATCAGGGGGTGGGGCCACCGGACATGTGACCATTTTCGCCAAGGGCAATCTAAACTTTAAAAAACTCCCCCCTTGTTCTAGCTGACCCAAAGTGATGTCATTGTGCGGTCTTGAGTTCCACCACTGACTTCCACCACCTCTTTTTCCAGAAAAAAGGCCCTGGTTCTCTTACAAAATACCTTCAAAGAGAGAATTCAGTGTGAAATTGTAATATCTCTCATATCCCACCCCTTACTGATCTTAATTAGTTCAGCTATACCCCATAACTTTATCATTGGGTCTGCTTTTCATGTTTTGTCCTGCACTTTAATAGACCAATTTTAATCCAATATGCCTATCCTCAGTTAAAAGTGACCCTCATCCACTCTGGTGGATTGCTTGCTCTTTTGATTAGTTTTTGTTTTAAACTGGTCTCCTTTTATAACATGTCCTTGCCTCCCCCATGTTTCTGGGGTTTGCAGACTTAAATATAAATTTACAAGCATGGAACCCTCAAGGACTTGCAGAGATCACTTATTTTCCCCAGTACCCCCATGCTCACACTATTTCTTCTTTCTCTCCCACTGGTAGCCCTATATCCTTGCCCTATTCTCTGAATCCTTCTCTTTTTCCTACTCACCAACCATCTTTTCTTTTATCTTCCCTCCTGCAGTCCTCAGCTTTATTTATAATTTATTTATTTTCTTTCTCTCCAACGGGGACCCAAAGCAGCCAATATCATTCTCCTATCTTCCATTTTATCATCACAACAACCTTATGAGGTAAATTAGGCAGAGTGTGATTAATACAAGGTTACCCAGCAAACATCCTTGGCAGAGTGGGGATCTGAACCTGGGTCTCACAGATCCCAATCTGACACTGTAACCACTGTATCTCTGCTTTCCCTTTCTTTGGCAGTCTCTTCCTCAGAAAAGCCTGGGTATGTTTCAAAAGTTGCATGGTAGCCAGTTACTCAGGTGAATTCTGCGGTGGCTACTGCTGGGCCTGTTCAAGTTGTGTGGAGAATGCCACTGGGCCCAGGAGAATTGTGTGACATCCAGTTGTAGCCACCACTGCACCCGGGTAAGGCACACAAATTGCATATACGTGGTGGCAAGTTGCCCTATAGATGCTGTTGGGTATAGTCTTGAAGAGTCTTCCCTCCAAGTCAGTATAGAGGGGAACATGGGTAGACTGAGATGCCAAAACAGCCCTGGAAAGGGTCCTGGTCCCTCCTTTCATCCTATATCCTTTACTGCCAGAAACAAAAGTTTGAAAGCAGGCGATTCTGCTGTGGTCCCCAATAGCCACTGAGATCTCAGAGGGCATCCATTTCTTAAAGATACAGGCACTGCTTCCCCGAAACATATTTATTTTTAGAGTTTTTTCTGCAAACTTTTCTGCAAACCCGGTGGGTTTCTCAGGTTTCTAAAAAGATTTGCCATGTCTCCAAATCACAGGAAGGGACATGTTGAGAATTAGATATATTATTTGACCTTATACACTTCATGCATCTGAGGAGGCCAGCTCTGACTCTTGAAACCTTATGTTGATGCTTATCTTGAAAGGGCCACTGGACCATTTTGGTGCTGCTGACTAATACAGCTGCTTTATTATTTGTGAACTTTTGTGAATTATACTCTGCTTTTCCAGTTGTATCATACTGTGCATGAAAATCTGTTTCCACAATATTTTGAGTTAGCTTTAATGTTCTTAGATCAGGCAACTACTCTTTAACAAGTATCAGTCATTCATCTAGGAAGACCCTCTCTTGGAAGAGGAGAGAAAAAACTGTTCAACACTTCCTGTCTGCTCTGAACTCACAAGCTGAATGCCCTAAATACAGAAAGTTTCAAAGTTTAAAGAACTCCTCTGCTTCTTTGCTGCTATCACAAAAGGCTTTTTTTGAAGCTTCTGATAATGTCTTCTTGCAAGAAACAACAAAGTAAATATTGTTTACCTTCATCTCCCCATGGTGTAATGGATTCTGAACATCACTGGCACGTATCACACTGACCCCAATCTCATTTCCGGTTGTCATCAACCCCTTAACTGTCACTGTTGCAACATTTTGGTTAGATGTGGACCAAGTGAAATTGCCACTTCCACCCTGAGCCTAAAACCATAAATAAAAAACAAATCAACCAAACATATGATTTTTTAAAGAAATATCTTGAGACATATACATACCCACCAATTAGCTATCACGATATTTATTACTCAAGTGTACATAATATGACAGGCTAGCCTAGAACTGTCAGATCTGGGTTTACTTGAACACCTGTCAGTTCAGCTGGCATCCTTCCATTCACAGGAACAGGCTACAACTCACAGCTATTAGAAGCCAACTCCCAGCTGATGAGGGATTAGCTAGGAGTTGGCTTTTGATCTCATGTTGAAATTTTTGCTGTATAACCAGCAAAGTTTTTGTGGCATGGGTGGGAATCAGGAGCTGGCTCCCAATTGACCATGGAGATCAGCTGGATTAGGGTCTTCTGATCTCTCCACCACAAAACTTTGCTGTCTCTCAGGACAGTGATCAGCTGATTGCCTTTTCTTCATCCCATCCTGTTAGCATGGACTACAGAAAAAAGATATCTCCTTTGCTTCACAGCCCAAGATCTAAGCATGAGCTGGGATGTAAGAAACAGACCACTTCTCCCTGCTCTATGCAGCTTGAGCTGCATAGAAAAGATATCTCCTCACTCCGTTCTGCAACAGGGAGATCAGAAGCATTGCATTTGTCCAACCCACAGCTTGGAGGAAAGACAAAAATCTCTTTCCCTTTTTGTTTTTGGAATGGGGAACTCAGAAACACTGCTTGAGTTTTTCTCACCTCAGCTTGGAGGGAAGATAAACAATTTGTTTCTCTTCTCTCTCTTGCCAGGGGAGAAGCTGATCTGGAAGCCTCATCTCAAAAAGGATGTGGACAATTAGAACAGGTGTAGAGGACAACAACTAGGATGATCAGGGGCCTGGAGACCAAGCCCTTTTGAGGAAGGTCTGAGAGACCTGGGAATGTTCAGTTTGGACGAAGTTGAAGGGAGTCATGATTGCTCTCTTTAAGTATTTAAAAGGCTGTCATTTAAAGAAGGAAAAGGAGCTGTTCCTGTTGGCAACAGAGGAAAGGACTCACAATAATGGGTTAAAATTACAGGAGAGAAAGTACTAGCTGGATATTAGGAAAAACTTCTTCATATTAAGAGTAATGAAGCAGTGAAATCAGCTGTCTAGGGATGTGGTGCATTCCCACCTCACCGGTAGGCTTCAAGGATCAGCTGAATACTTATTGGGGATGCTTTAGGCTACTCCTGCACTGGATCGGGGGTTGGACTAGATGGCTCCTTTCAACTTCATGATCTGCAATGTTACTGTCTGCCAATTTTTCTCAGGAGAGGCAGATCAAAAGCCCATTTCCAGCTGATCCTCCTACAGCCATGAGTTAGCTTCTAACACCTCCTCAAAAGTTTTCCTGTGTCTTAGCATAACAAGGTTAGGGAAGTTCTGGGAGATCAGAAACATCAGCTGTGAGTTGGCGCCTGACACTCCCTTAAAAGCTTCCCTGATCAGCTGTGAGTTGTTTGATGAGAGGTGAACATATCCTTGATTTGTTCATGGTCTGATCACGAGTTTAGAAAAGGGTAACTTCAACTGCTGCATGGGTTCACTCTGAAATCTGAGGCTTTCCTAGCCCCGTCAGAAATTTATAGAGGAAAACATTCTGCATTTTATTTCCCCATTCCCTTGCACATGATGTTTTGCCTGTTATTATAACTGACACCTACATCTCTCACTGCTTGTCCCTCTCTTGCAAAAATGTTGACACTCGAACCTCTCAGTGATTAATAGAGCCTGTAGTCAGCATATCATTTCACAAGTCAGCACACAAGAGGCCCAGCTTATAGAATTACTGTATTTTTTTAGGACACCGATTAATTTTCTGTTACTGAAAGCCAAAGACAGACAATTGAATGATTTTAAGTCTCAGTACAGCTAACCCATGTACTGCTGAAAATGTTTTCTACCAATGGGAATTGCTGAAAAGTATAAATGGCAAAAGGGGGAAAAGAAAAGACTGAAAATTGATTTCTTGCTGTCATTGTGTCTTTATTTTTAGCCTTAAGGGGAGGTTAGAAGTGTATATTCATGGCTCCAGAAATTCATCAGAAGTCAGTGACTGACAACAATGAAGAGTACTTCTATTTACTAGGAGACACACAGAGGTCTGCACACTTTTGCACATTACATTCTCTGTAACTCAATTCCTGTATCTTCGGGTCCAAGTCTTTTCCTGAAACCAAAGCTTGGTAGGATACAGAACTACAGATGTTTAAGACTTAAGAGCATCTGCAGCAGTTTAACTTTACTTTTGTGGGCAAAACACAAAGACAAAATTTATACTTTCATTGCCTGCAACTATGGAAAGATAAATGACCGCATGCATCGAGCAGCAGGATAACTTGGTATGTTATGGATATCAAAGATATTTCAGCTGTGTAGTGTCAAAAAATTCTGAAACACAAATCTTTCCCATCGACATCAGAAACTTATTGGCAATATAGATCTAGACAGTGTAGTTAATTATGAGAAAGAGAAAACCTCTAATGGCACAACTCTGAATCATGACAAATCATAACCAAACCCTTCTGCAGTGCACCTGTATACTAAATTTTCTCCTGGGGGTCCTTTCTGCTTGAGGAGAGCTACATACACAGGGAAGGCATAAATCTGCTATGGAACTATGTTTAAAAGTAGTATATTAAAGAAAAGAAAAAAATAAAGTAGCCAGGAAAAATTACTTTCAAAATTAATTATTTTTCTTTATTTCTTAGACCTAATTAACTCTAGAATTCAAATATATTCTATTAATAGAGTTGAAACTGTGCCACACATGCAAGAAACTTTACATACATGTATTTGTTTAGTTTAGCAACAGCTGATTTCTGTAGCATAAAGATCTGTAGCTAACTTGTGCGTCCAATGTTATAGAGGAGTAAAACAAAATACCTTACAAATATTTGTGTAGCAAGATACAGCTGAAAAAAGGTCAAGAACTGTGAAAGATAGCATTCACAGTTACAAATAGTACAGAAATAGAAGTTCAAGATACTCCTCTTCCAAACTTTAATACAAAATATCATTAAAATGGCCTAATTTTTCAGAGCAATACAGATTTATCATATAAGATGTTAGACATTTTAATGACATTTCAGTTTCAGGGTTCAACGAATTAGCATATCTGCCTACGTACATCCATGAACAGGTATATTATTTCTGTGGATCAACAGAAGTTACTTTCTACTTGTTATTTCCACGGCATCATTCTTGATACAGCAGTGGTATCTTGGTAACTATACAAGTGGGAGTGGGAGGCCTCCTGAAGGGGAGAAAATCTGTTTTGTTCTTCAAAGCATTTGTTATAATGATTAGGAAGGGATAGCTCAAGAGATCAGAATTTAAAACATGAATTTTACTTCAAGCAGTAGTTCTTTAATTCAGGGATGGGGTGACTACACTGACAACAAAATAATATAAATATTTATTTGAAACATTTCTATGCTGTCTTTCCATCAAATATGGTCTCCCAATGCGGCAAGCATCAAAGCACTCGACATTAAAACAGCAATTAAAATATTCAACAAATTCAATAAAACATATAAACACACAAACACTCACAACACAGTAAGGGAAGAGAAAGTTTGTAAGGGAATGCCAACCAAAACAAAACAACAAAGTCTTCATCCTCTGGTGGAAGATGACGATAGTAGGAAATTGACGAATCTTCCTGGAGAAGGAGTTTCAAAGTTTGGTGTCACAACCAAGAAGGCCTTTTCTTGGGCTGCCACCTATCTAGCCTCAGATGGCAGGAGCACCTGAAGCAGGGCCTCTGAAGATTACCAGAGTGGACATGTAGGTTCACATTAGACTAGGCAGCCCATAAAGTTTAAGAACATTTGCACAAACATTAGCATAGAGTAAGAAACAGAGTACTAACTCTGTCCAGCATGCAGCACAATCCTCTAGATGTTTACTCATAAGTAAGTTACACTGTCTTCAGTGATGCTTGCTCTCAGGTAAGTGCACACAGGAGTGCAGCTTTATTATTTCAACTATTTCTAATAATTACACAGCACAGAAAATAATGTTGCTTTGATGGTCCTAAAGTTTGATATGAATGTGCCTAAAAAGGTATGATATGAACCATATTATGCATTGAACAGTTTTGTAAACTTTGTAATTTTACATGATACACAGGCCCTTTATGAATACATGAATCTGCCTTAGTCTGACATATAATATTACTCCACACAGTTCAGTATTGATATTGAGTGGCAGGGACTCATAAAGCTCTCAGACAGAGAAGGCTTTTGCAACTTCTGCTACCTTTGACTGGAAATGCCAGCCATTGAACAGGGGACGTTCTGCATGCTAAGCATGTGCCCTGCTGCTGAGCTACCTTCCCAACACATTTGGCCCTTTCTTATACGTCAATACAACTAATTTTGAACATTTGTAATGATTTGCTTGTTTTTAAACCTTTGCCTTTGGACCTTTAGTCTAGCTCCTCCTTGCTTGACCTTAAACATATACTTCAGGAGGGTTCTGGTCACAACCTACACTCTTTATTTTCATTCACACAGAGCTTCAGGTATTCTCTACCCAAGCTTTTACCTTGAGAACACCTTCCCTTCTATGTCTGTGTGACCTGTATATTGCTGCCTCCCTGACCCCCTCAAAAGGTTTTTGCTGCCACCAAAGGCTGCCTTAGACGTCCTTGATGTAACTTAGGGTTGCCACAGGTCTCAGTGGTCCAAGTGTAGGTACAGGAATCTGGGGACAGCAGGGCACTTACCTCCCGCACTCCCCCTCTGCAGCAGAATCCCGGTGCGTGCTGACTGAAAACCACCCCTTTGGAGGCAGTTTTCACATGGCTGACCTAGATAAATCTCTCACTCAAACACACAGACTGATCCAGGCACACACACAGTTTGCCTGACTTAGACAGAATTGGGCTTTCAGGCTTCTATACAGCTTGCTCGATTTAGCCAGAATCCTTTCTCTGAGAAACACACAGACTCTCTCAGAAACACACAGTTTCATTGAACTTGGCAGAATAAATACTTTCTCTCAGAAACACACAGACAGTTCAGGCTCTACACAGGTTGCCTGACTTAACTCAAATTATCTCTTTTTAAGATACACAAAGGGTGACTGAAAAACTTCCTCTCGGTAGAGATTAAAAACTGCAGTTCACTCTACCCCATAGGATACACCTACTGTCCAATCAGATTACACTCCACTCACCCATCTAGCCCCCTCTTCCTTTCCTCAGGTGCCTACTTTTAAACCAATGCAACAACTTTAAAAACCACACATTAGCAAGCATAAATAAAATACAAATTAAAGACATTAAGGGCAAAACACCACACCCTAGACAGAACATGACCCTAAAGTTCACACACCGCAGCTACAAGGGAGGATTTTGCTACAAAGTCGGGGAAACCATCAAATATCCCCCCCCCCCAAAAGGAGAATGGGAAAAAAACGAAACCGAAACTTCTGAAGGGAAAATGAGATCTTGAAACACTCGACCTTGAGATCTATGTCACGATTTTAACAGTTGCTAACACTGAAGGAAACTGTAGCGGCTGCCACCTTTGTAAGGCAGCAGCAGTGAAAGGGGGAAAGAAGTGGTAGATAAGCAAGCAAAAGTGAGGAGGAAAGTGGAAGGGAAAGAGGAGGTTAAGGGAGAGAAAGGCAGCTGGGGGCGGGGCAAAAGAAAGCAGGAATAGGAAGTGAGGATCTGCAGGGACGCGTGGGATTTCCTCTCCTCTGAAAGCTTCTTGCAGGTCCCCACTTGTAAGTAGGATCCAGATTTGGTGCCTTGTCTAATGGTTGATGTACATATTACTGTTTGTAGCATACTAAATAATCTCCATGCTGAAAAAAATTAGTATGTAAGCAATGACCGAAAATATTTCTAACAGATAGTTCAGCAAAAACCTGATAGTTATGCTGAAATATTTAGGAACAATATTCTACAGATTCGTGTGATATAAAACATAAAAATATTACTTTCACTTAGAAGTTATTATTTCGATTTCAATTGGAAGAAAAAAGAATGTATAACATTAAATTTTTAAACTATATTATTCCTCTAAAATAAATTAGCTTTATTTTTTAGACTTTTATCTCTATACCTTGATGTAAAAAGATCACAGACATTTTTCTAATTTTTATGTATGTTTACTACATATTTCGCTTTCTGTGAAAAAGCATTTTTATAAACTAAAGCTGAACTTGTTAAAAAACACTATTAAAGGTTTCAACAACTTTAATCAAGTTACCTGTAAAAAATATATGAACTAACTAAACTTTCTTGGACTAACAGAGTTTGTTTTTCCTCAATAAAGTTTCATCAGAAGATGGCTCTGTTTAACTTTACTCCTTGGAAATGAAGGAAGCATGAAAAGTGCAGAAGAAAAGTCATGGCTGGAAGATTTACTATAAATAATGCTACGGCCTTTGCCTTCCAACAACAACGTTATTGCTCTAGTGAATGAAACAGAGGAAGTGAAGTATGTCAGTGCCAGTACTCTAGAGAGATGCTCATTCTTTCCCAAACACCATCTTAGCATTCAGTACAGTTGCTAACTTATGGAACCTGCATGCAGTAAACCATAAACATTTTTATTTGTTTTCTCTTTGTCATTTTCTGCTAGCACAGGTTATGTTCTGCAATCATACTTCGTTTAAAGGAAGGCTCCTTAATCATAAATGTGTGCCATAAAACAAAATGCAGCTTTTAAAACAGCAGGTGCCAAACTGCAGTAGAACTGTGAGAAAATCCCAGTTTTTAACAGAACTGTGAGAAAATCCCAGTTTCTAACAGAAATATGGTGGCAGATTCAAGATTTATTAATAATCACAAAGCACCTGATAGCTAACTTGACTGTTTTCTGCATTTAGATGCTTCTAACACTTACCTTTATAGTGTACTGATAGGCTCCTGCTTTTGGTTGCCATGGAAACGTCAAAATTTTTGGTGAAAGGGTAATAGGGACATAAATGTCTACTTCTTGCTGGTTTAGTACAGGAACAGGTAATGTATGAACACCTCCGTCCTATAAAAAATAAATAATATACGATCTAATTAAATATTACACTTGTCCAAATCTACAAGAAATAGTCTAGGATACTGGAAATTAACAAGGTAATTAAGAGGGACAAAAAAGAAACTTGTTTCTAGATATATACTATTGCCATGGCAAGCTTGGTTAAAAAGTTTCCCTTGTACTAAGAGGAAAGTGGATCCCCCATCTCCTTTTTCTGATGGTAGAAATAGGCTGAAAGGAGAATGATGCTATCAAAAATAAATTCCACTGTGTTTAATAGAGTTTACTTAATGAAGTTTACTCTCATGTAAATGCACATAGTATTTGCAAATGAAATATCCTCATTGAGGTATAGCAGTTCGGGACCCTGACCAGCCCAATAGTTTCCTTACCAGGGTAACATAGGAAAGCTTGTAAAAGTTAATTTTACCACACATGCTGTTGTCAATATAAAATATAATCAAGTTTATTCAGAAGAAAAATCCACCAAGTTTAGTGGAACTCCAAGTATACATGCTTAGGGTGATAATGACTCATACAAGAAATGTCCAATCTATATCATCATAATCACTACCAAAAGGCCATAAAAGTCGGTTTGTTCACAGATATAGATCCAGAGGAGTTAGCCGTGTTAGTCTGTAGTAGCAAAATCAAAAAGAGTCCAGTAGCACCTTTAAGACTAACCAATTTTATTGTAGCATAAGCTTTCGAGAATCACGTTCTCTTCGTCAGATGCATGGAGGGCAGAAGGAAACTGGCCAAATATAGAGGAGGAGAGGGGGGAAGGGGGGAAGGAGGAGAGGGGGGATGTAAACAACTCCTTTCATATGGAGATGCAGACAGCTCCTTTTGGTGTGGGGATCAGTTTGCTTGTGTAAAGGTTCAAAGGAGTTTGCCGTGTTAGTCTGTAGTAGCATCTCCATATCAAAGGAGTTGTTTACATCCCCCCTCTCCTCCTTCCCCCCTTCCCACCCCCTCTCCTCCTCTATATTTGGCCAGTTTCCTTCTGCCCTCCATGCATCTGATGAAGAGAACGTGATTCTCGAAAGCTTATGCTACAATAAAATTGGTTTGTCTTAAAGGTGCTACTGGACTCTTTTTGATTTCACAGATATAGAAAACAGTGATAAATACAAATCTCAAGTTTTTGGCTCACTCTTTATATTTATCATTTTCCACACTGTGGAAAATTTTAGCATACTCAACTTACAATAGGTTTTCTGGGTATTTGGTCTGCAAGGGTCAGACCCAGTTTGGGCTTCTGTAACACCACACTTGAAAAATGCCCCATTTTCCCTTCCAGCAATTAGAAAAAAATGCGTTCTTGAGTCAGGCTTTCCGGGGGGCGGGGTTGTGTTCCGTCAATGACATCAGCATTTTTGTCAGTGCAGGCATCTCCTTTCTTTGTGCATACATTATAATATTTGAATGTTACACGGGATTATGCAGTTCCAGTTGAGATATTTCAATTTTTTCCTGCCCTGGGATTCAATTTCATGGTGGGACAATCCCAATCACATGTTCATACTGACCCTATCAGGAATGATTGAGTTATGATACCAGAGAATCATACATGCCCCATAAATGCCATTATGAGAATTATATGAAAAATGAAAGTTAAGGAATGGACAGAATGCATGTGCAGTACAAAGCACTGATATTTCTTGAAGTTAATTTTACTTTGGATAATTTTTTTGAACAACAGGATTTGAATTCAGTAGCACTTTAGAGACCAACAAGATTTTCAGGGTCGCTCATCTGAACAGGGTCTACTGCAGGTGCCATCCTGCACATGGGCGAAATCAACAGTAGCCCGTACACGGGCTTTTTCTGTAGTGGCCCCTACTCTGTCGAACAGCCTACCTGAGTAGGTCAGGAGAGCCTATGAGCTACTTGTGCTTCACATGTCTAATGTCAGCCCTAGAATTGTTTATGTTCTCTTTCAGCATTTCTTCAACTCTGTATTGGATTCTTACTAATGCTAGGTCTTTGTAAAACTGTGTTTATTTACCCTATGGCATTGTTTATGGAACTGACTGTACTAATTTCATGCTGTGTAATCTGCCTTGAGTCTCGGTGAGAAAAGCAGACTATAAATGACATAAATAAATAAAGAAGCTTCTGAGAGTCAAAGCTCCCTTCTGAAAATATTTCTGGTCTCCAAATTGCTACCACATTCAAATCCTGCTGTTCTATTGCTACCTACCTGAAACTATTTCTTCTGAGATGACATTTTTTATTTATTCCATACTGAAAATTACATTGTTAGGCAAAAATACTTCCTTCTAAACCAATAACCCCTCCATACTATTATATGTGGAGTGCGTTCCTTTATAACTAAGAGACCATGTTCTAGACCGTTATCCAAGTATATCAGTTTGCAAACATCTGGGTTGACTGGACCTGTCTTGCAAGAACTGCAGCACTAAGGTATTGCTTTATTTCATGTGGCAGGTAGGGGTGTGCACCAAAAAGAAAAAAAAATCTGGGAAATCTGGATCCAGGTTTCAGAGATCTCAAAATAAAAATCCAGGATTCTTAAAATCTGGAAAAGATCCCTTATCTGTTTAAGACAGATCCCAGATTTATCCAGCTTTTATTCCCTATCTGGGGGCTATCTGAGGAGCTGGGGTGTGTGTGTCATTTTTTTCAAGCAAACTCCACCAAATTAACAGGAAACCTACTCCTGACAGTCCTCTAAAGACCACTCACGTTCCAGAAGATTGGATTCCGGGGTCCAATTCTATGGGCTCCTGAAGAAGATGCCCCCAGCCTCTTTCCATTGTTTCCTATGGGGGGGGGAAACACTTCCAAGCAGGCTCTCAGGCAGAAACACACAAGGGCAAGGCTACCAGTGGCCAAAGGCACACTCCCAAATGCAAGAGGAAGCCCAACAGAACCAAACTGAAGTAAGTGAGTGGATGGAAACCCGCCCCCACTGAATCAAGGGGGACCAACATCAAATCAGAAAATCATGTCAAAACAAAGCATTCCACCCAAACCGAACTGAAACAAGAACACTGTTGCAACTAACCCCAACTGAACCTGTATCACTCAGAAGCCAGGAAGACAAGGAGAGCTCCTATATGGATTGGCCACTCACTTCTCCCTCCCTGCCTCACTCTCCCTCCTTCCTTTTTTGGGGGGAAAGCAGGAGAAGCCCAGGAAGGAACAAGCCAGAGGCTGAAGCCACATTTCCCTGATTTACCTGGATCCGGGTTCCTGGATTGTATCCCAGATTCTCTGATTTGATTCATGAAAGCCAGATTTAGCCAAAACAGCAAAAAATCTGGCTTTCTTCCTGAATCCCAGATTTGGATTGCACACCTCTAGTGGTAAATGTTAGCAAGATATTTGACCACCAGAGAGTTGGATCCAGAGTAAACTGACAAGTTCCACTAATTCCCTCCTCCCACTGCAGACCCTCCTCATGTTGTTCCTCAGGGTCCCCTATACCCCAGCATTTTGTAGGGCTGTAGTGGGACCGGGAGACAAGTATGTTCCATTCCACTGATGGAAAATTTAGTCTAGACCCAACCCATAGGCTACAGCAGCACACTGGAACTCTATCATGTCCTAATGACGGATCAGTACTGTACAAGAATATTGTAGATTATTAGAATTGTTTCATGTCTTTCATTATCACCCTAGCATTCTCCTAGACATGTTATTCTTCTGTTTGAACAGTGGGATTATCTTTCAGACATGCAATCTCTGGTATAGTCTGCAGCAATACAGTTCTAGAAAAGTTTTACTACTCGATCCTTAGTATAATACTCAGGAATATGTCTGAGTGATCTGAGCAATATCTTTACAAATCAGTTATATATTGACTGGCCTGAAATCTCCCATTAGCTTCAACGAAGTAATTTAGGAATGGGCCAAACCTAGAAGTAAATCCCATTGAAGTAAATGTCTTTATGACTGAGTTGTAGGCTAGTACCCACTTTTGTTAAAATCACCAAACCTTTGCTATCAACTTTGAACCTCAAGCTACAGTATTTTCCATTATCTGATTCAGGCAAAACGCTTCATAACTGAAATGGGTTTCTCTTTAAGCAGACATACCTGATCCACAATAGATGTTAATGAAGAGGTAATAATGGTTTGGCCTTCCTTTATGGCTTTCACATAGTGATATGATCCGTTCAGAGAAGACTCCAGAACTGTGAAGTATTCTTTTGCAAAGTACATATCAATTCTGAGATTCTGAAATTAGACAGGCAAGTATGATTACTGAATATCTGAGAATAATAATACATGTGAAGTATTTCTGATGTTGTTATATGTAACAATTTGAAGTAGTGTTCCTGACACTCTTAGATCATGTATTACTCTTCTTTCTTTGATACAAAGGAGCATGTTGGATTTTAATTGGTGACAACATTGACGAAGAACATGACCAGCAGCAACTGAATACCAAATGAAAACAGTATGGAAGGGAACCCATTCAAATTATGCTGAACTGCAGAAATAGCCTGGAATTTTGAACCTTCCGACTACCAGTGGTGGTTATCACTGTCTTTACTCCTAAGGAAGTAACTCTCCTGCAGGCTGCTCAAATTTCTGTGTATCTGGCTCTTTTCCATTTCAGAAAGATTTTCCCTCCCTCACAAATTCTGCTTTTTTTCTCTACAGTATTGCATCATAACATATACTCTGCATCTAATCCAATAAAAGAATCTGCATCTAACTGACAAAGCAATAAACAAACCAAACAGACAAACTGAATTAATTCACTCTGTCTTAAGCTCTCTGATGTACCCATACTGTGATGTCAATTAAAAGCTGTACCTTAAAGAAGCACCATAAGAAATGGCATGGCAATCATGGCAACCTTTTGGAAATATGAAAAGTCGAGTGCAAGGAATCCTTCCCCGGTTCTCTTTGGGGGAACCAGGGAATTCCCTGAGTATTGTTATCTTGCTCAAGAGCAGATCATACTATGTGGCTAGTGCTACATCCTAAAGTGTACAATTGGGGCTCACAAATTCTTTCTCCAATATATTAACTTCAGTTTCAACTCAAGCTATTTCTTAATAATTGTAATGTAAATAAAAATACTTTGAAAAGTTCATTTTGATTACTCACATTTCAAGGAATTAAATCAACTTTCATTTAATTAACATTTGAGGTTAATTTTATTTTTTAAACTTCACTTTAAAGTTAACTGCATTTCAACCAGGGTAGCATCTTTTATACTTGCCCTGTTCCTGTGCCTTTAAACAGCGAACTGACACATGAAGGAACACCCATCTACTTAATTTATAAGACAAGGTAAGAAGAGGAACAAGAGGAGGAAAAGGAGAAGGCAGACCCTTCAATGTCTGACATTTTTATTAAGCACACATGCTTTAAAGCATTTATAAGAAACCATATAGCAGTATTTTACTTACATCAGACAAATACACCTTATTACTGGATTTATCATACACTTCAACTGTTATTTCATAGAGCCTTTCTGTTTCCAGGACCCATCTGTCTCCAGGATGAATTGAAAATCCTACAAACCAGAAATGTATTGAGAAGCTCATATCTTATTATTGGGCATTAGGATACTATGTTAGTGTAAAGAAGAGGCTTCTAACATTCATACAGTGCTTGGATTTTGGCACAGTAAGACAATTTGGCAATTATCAAATTATGCGATGAAAATGAGTTGTTCAAATCATACACGTTTATTCAGTATTCCTAACTAGTTAGTTGCAAAAGGGGAAAAGAGACTTCAGAACTTGGGTAAGTATAGAAACTTATTTAAAATGCAATTCTTACAGGACTAGGCACATCAAAGGGTGAAGTATGGGAATGTAATTTTGGTCATGCACATTTCAAGACTACACTCATTCATCCAGTGACTGCTATATGACTGACATACAAATTGTATGAATTTATATACAAAGATGTTTTACATAGCTATTATTGCTAGAATTACACAAAGTGTAAATATTTTTTCCCCGCAGTAAACAAGAAAAACTGACTGACTGACACTGAACATGCAATACCAACCTAAGTATCCTGGATCCACAACATAAATACTACTGTTCGGTAATTTAGAAGCGCCTTGCATGCTAATACTTGGAAATTAGTCAAGGAACAAACATTCCAGAAAGATTAGCAGTCCTACAAGTTTTGTTTAAAATTCTGCTGTAAGTTTAAATAAAAGTCACAACAATGTTTGATGGTATCAAAGTGAGAGAAGAAAAATACCAAAGAAAGGGAATTGTGATACTGGACTTAAAGCAATATTTCAGTTGTGTGGCTTCATATAGGGAGGGATGTGTGCTAAAATTTTGGTATTTTCAGATTTGGGTACTGGGAAGGTCATAAATATCGGTATTTCCAATATTTGGATTAAAAAAATACTAGTTTAGTATTTGATTTGGGTTTTTTCCCCTTTGCCGTTCCTATTTTTCTCTAGGAAAGGAAACCTCCAAAAACCAAGGGGAGAAAGCTGCTGCAAATGGCTGCAACTTCAGGGACGTGTGCCTTCTATTGCCAGGTTGGTTCTACTGGGACTCTCTGGTTCTGCTAGGCTTTGTTAGTTCTTTGGAAAGGCTTTGGGTCAGTGATTGCTCTTTGTGTGTTTAGCACTGGCTTCTTTGTCATGGAGAAAGCACTGGATTTTTCCCCATAGGAAACAATGGAGAGTGGCTGAGAGCACCTTTTTCAGGGGCCCATAGAATTGGACCTCTTGATCCAATCTTCATGAAACTTGGGCATGGGGTCTTTAGAAGACACTCAGCCCTCACTCTGTGTAATTCTGTTGTCATTTGCTCCAAAAACAGCCCCTCCAGCCTCCCCGCCAAATTCCTTCATATGAATAATGGGCCAAGTTATTTCTGATTATTTTCGGAATGAACCAGGAATGCCAACATCAGTCTGAGAATCCCAACAGGGTATTTTTCAGATATACTTTTTGGACAGGACATACTGAATTGCATACCCCTAGCTCCATATGCCATGCCACATTTTTCATAGCCTTTCATGGTCTTATTCATAGAGACGAAGCCTCCAGGTTACTGTAACAGCAGTTGTCACATGTGGTTAGAAGCATCCTCTGGGTTTCCTTGCAGCCCCTCTCAGTGCCACTGTTTCCTATAAGTAAGCTCAACAAAGTGTAAAGTCTTCCTCAAGCCAAAGGAGTCATTCCTGTCAAAAGAAAATCTTATGTTGGAGGAAGGTTCTTTAGGCTTACTTGTTCACTGACTTGTCCAGCTTCTTCTAAGGGCAGAGAGGAACAGGGAAGTCACAGTGACTTGTATGTTGCTCTCTGTTGTTGCTATAAAACCACATGCTACTAGGTGAACAGCATGTGTGCAAAAGTGGTTAGAAAGGTGCTTGCTGTGGATGTAGTCAATCCTTTTGACAGCTGCTGCCACTATCACTTGGAAGTATCTGAACTCATGTTGAATAGCGCACAGACTACTGCATTTATCACAACATTAATATTATTCAGCTATTAGGGTGAAATCAGAAATCTGTTGATCTGAAGAATGCCATGCAAAAGGATATTTTTGTGGTCAAGTACGATGTTAGTATGTCCCCGCTGCAATGCAGTAACTGTGGATGTCGCCTGATCCAGTTTGGCTACAGGCCAGGCTGTGTTGCCCTCGGGGCTAAATGTGCTGTTCTGAAGCCGCAGTTCGTACTGATCAGAAGGCATAATTAATTCTGTACATAAAGCAAGAAGGCATTAACCATTAAACCATTGACAACTATAACGTGTCACTATTTGGACCCTAATGACACAAACAATAATACCACAACCACTAATTGGGTAGTGATTTCTAGCACATACTTAAGGATTTGTTATGATTTAACAAAAAAACCCAAATTTAGTTAATTGTTTCACCTAGGCCAGATGTTTTCTTAAGCAGGAATACCAAATTAAAACGACAATAGAGACACTAATCCTACTATATAAAAGGTAAGTGTGTTCCAGACAACTCGCTTCCTACCCTTGTGTGCCACCAGAGGGCGCTTCCGTGGAGGGAAGCCCAGGCGAAACAGCCTGTCCCTCCAGAGAGAGTGCCATGGCGAGAAGCCTAGGCTGGGATCAGGCACAGAGCAGGTGGCAATGCCCACCCCCTGCCTTCACATGGCCAGAATCAGGTGCAGAGCAGGAGGTAATCCCCACCCACCCAGCCAGGATCAAGAGCGGAGAAAGTGGCAATGCCCACCCACCCCCTTCACATGGCCGGGATCAGGCACAGAACAGGATGCAATGTCCAACCCCTCTTCATCTGGCCGGGATCAGGGATAGAGCAGGCAGCACTGCTCATCTCCCGCCTTCACCCTGCTGGAATCAGGCACGAAGCAGAAGGCAACGCTCCCCCTTTTACTTGGCCAGGATCAGTCACAGAGGCAATGCCTGCCCCCTTCACCTGGCTGGGATCAGTCACAGAGGAGGAGGCTATGCCCGCTTGCCTACCCTCCAATTTCTAGAGCCCGTTGTATTTTCCCCACAATGGGTTTTTTTACTAGTAGTGCAATGGTTTTGAATTGTGATCATGCAAATTTTTTAATAAGGGCTATCAAAATTCTCATATCTGAACTCAAGAGCTTTCATTTATTTATTTAAAACATTTCTATGCCACCTTTCCACCAAAATAGAGTCCCAAAGCAGCAAACGTCAAAACATTAAAACAGCATTAAAAATACAGTATATATAAAATATTTAAACATATAGACAGACATACAAGAGCAATAAAAACACACATACATACACAAGCACAACACAACCAGGGAGAAGGGGCAATAAGAGTTACTGGGGATACACCAAAACAAAACAAAAATGTCCTTGCCCACTGGCAGAAGTCAAGGATAGAGGGAGACTATCCCTAGAGAGGGAATTCCAGGTCCTTTCTAAGTTTGCTGCCTGTTTAGCCACAGATGGCAGGGGCACCTGAAGATGACTGAAGTGGATGGGTAAGTTCTTATAGGAGAAGGTGATAGGAGAAGGCCCAAGACATCTAAGGCTTTGAAGATCAATACCAGCACTCTGAATTGAGCCTGGAAACAAACAGATAGCCAGTGCAAATGGAACAAGATGGGGGTGATATGGTCCCTACAACCCACTCTAGTTGACATTCTGGCCACAATATTCTGTACCATCTGCAGCTTCTGGACATTCTTCACAGACAGCTCCATGTGCAGCACACTGCAGCAAACTAATCTAGATGTTACCAGGGTATGTACTAACACAGGCAAGATCTTTCCCTCCCAGGAAGGGCTGTAGCTGGCTTTTCAGCTGAAGTTGGTGAGAGGAACCCCTGGCCACCGCTGCCACCTGTTTAATATTTTCAGGAAATGATCAAATGATAATCATAGCTTCATGGTTCCATTTCTTTGAAATTCTCATGATTACTATGGTCATTTGCTCCTGTTTCCTTTGTGATTCACTATATTTCTGCCAGCCTCATAAATTAGATTATGGCTAATTGTCTAGACTTTTTCACATTTTTAGGCTTATAATACAATTCCCACAATTAAGTTCTCAGTCATGGAACATTTTTGCATGTTTTTCATTTCTCCTAAGAAAGTAATTGAACAAAGTCTTGAACAAAGAAACTGGGATCAAATAAAAATGGATAAAGGTTCAATGATATTAAAAAGGTGCTACACATGGTACACACAATCAGAAACACTGAATTTGTTTGTGAAAAATGTGCTAGAAATTCTAACATTTCCAAACCAGTATGAGAGCCATGCTCTCAAAGGCAAATTTTGGGAACTGAAAACATAATTTTAACTGCAATTTATGATTCAGTGCATAAGAAAGAGAGGCCACTAGGCATAAAAAAGTCCTTGGCAACCCCTAAAGTATTTGACCCAGATCTCAAAAGATTAGGTCCTGCTCTTCCATAAACATCCTTGGTTAGTTCCATGGTCATGAAGCTTATCTTGGGACAACTGAATCTCTTTCAACCTACGATACAACATAGGGTTGTAAAGACAATGAAATGACTTAACTTCCACCTTGAGCATACCTTGGAGATGACTCACTGTGAAGGAAGGATGGGATATAAATAAACTAGCAACAGAGCCTCTTTTTTAAAAAATGGGCCCTAGAAAACCACACGGCCTATGCAGGGACGGGCTGGCTTGCCTGGCCATCCTGCAGCCGCAGCATCCTCCGCAGGGACAGGCTGGCTCACTTGGCCATCCTGCCACCGTGGTGCCCTCTGGAGGCCATATTGGCCATGATGCACTTTTCATCCTGTTGCTGCTGCGCAGGTGCACCAAGATAAAATGTGCATTGTCAGCAACACGGTTTGCCTTCTATGTTTAAGGATAAACAAATAAGCAATATAGATAATCCTGTTGCAATACAGATAATCCTGAGCCATAAGGGTTGGATAAGTTTAATATGCAAGTATGTTTAACTAAAAGTGAATAAAAACGTCAAAATATATTGCTCTGCTCAACTTGCTAGTGGTAAAGGCAAGTTCTGCTATATCAAGATACAACATAGGTGTGCCTTGCTGATAATTAAGAGAAATATTACTCTTTTGTACAGACAAAACACACTGTCTTTTATAATATCAACACATAGTAGTATTAGTAGGATGGCATTCAGGTCAATATGAGCCTAATGAAATCTTCTCTCCAACTGTATGGCATTCTAGCAGAGTTAAATACTAAACAAGACATCAAAATGTGGCAGATGGCATCTTATAGACTTTAAAACTATTGCAGACTTACAATGCAATCCTAAACATATACCACTGTAAGTCTACTGACTCAATGAACTTAACACTCTTCTAAGTTTGCTTAGGGTTTCAAGTGGTTAGCTGTGTTGGTCTGTACTAGAAGAGCAAGATTCAGGTCCAGTAGCACCTTAAAGATCAACTAGATTTCCAGGGTATGAGCTTTCAAGAGTAAGCTCTGACTCTCAAAAGCTCATACCCTAGAAATCTAGTTAGACTTTATGGTGCTACTGGACCCGAACCTTAGGCATGTACTGTTATGACCTAAATTAGACTACCCCAAATCTGTTATACACAGAACCCTGTAACCTAGGAAGGATTTGTGTTTCAGTCTGTAGCAGCATTTTTTTTAATAATGAAAAGCTGTAAAAAGACAAACCTGTAATTTTCCCTTGTCTTATTTTCTGAACTTTGTATTGAACTGACATTCCTATCAGCAGGTAGATATCATAAGCTGGATTTAGAAGGATGTTTTCCAAAATAAACAATCGGACTTCTGCAGCAGGAACATTCTGTTGGTAAAAAGAAAAATAAATTTAAAGTAACTCTCAGCATACATGTATATATCACCAAAGAAATAATTTCCTTCATGAACCTTAAGTGATACATATTTCCTTTACTCAGCTGTCAGAATATAAATCATACAAAATGTACTTTGGTTTTGCCAAAGATGTCCTTGAACTTTCATGGCTTGATGTAACAGCAAATAAAACTCGATTTCTGACTTTACATGTTCTTTTTAAACAAAATTTGGCAAGTTTTGTCTTCCTCTATGGCAGTGATGGTGAACCTTTTTGAGCCCGAGTGCCCAAACTGCAACGCAAAACCAACTTAGTTATTTTGAAGTGTCAGCACTGCAATTAAACCTGAATACTGAGGTTTTAGTTAAGAAAAAACAACTCATACAGTCTCTCTCTCTCTCACGAGCCACGACTGAAAGTAAAGCAAGTTAAATCAAAGCAGTTTGCCCTTCTTTAGACCAGCAGCCCAGCTTGCAAGCACTCACGCTCTCTCTCTCTCACTCGCTCAAGAGCCATGACTGAAAGTAAAGCAAGTTAAATCAAAGCAGTTTGCCCTTCTTTAGACCAGCAGCCCTGCTTGCAAGCACTCTCTCTCTCTCACTCACGAGCCACGACTGAAAGGAAAGCAAGTTAAATCAAAGCAGTTTGCCCTTCTTTAGACCAGCAGCCCTGCTTGCAAGCACTCTCTCTCTCTCTCTCACTCACTCACTCACTCACGAGCCACGACTGAAAGTAAAGCAAGTTAAATCAAAGCAGTTTGCCCTTCTTTAGACCAGCAGCCCAGCTTGCAAGCACTCACGCTCTCTCTCTCTCACTCGCTCAAGAGCCATGACTGAAAGTAAAGCAAGTTAAATCAAAGCAGTTTGCCCTTCTTTAGACCAGCAGCCCTGCTTGCAAGCACTCTCTCTCACTCACGAGCCACGACTGAAAGGAAAGCAAGTTAAATCAAAGCAGTTTGCCCTTCTTTAGACCAGCAGCCCTGCTTGCAAGCACTCTCTCTCTCTCACTCACTCACTCACGAGCCACGACTGAAAGTAAAGCAAGTTAAATCAAAGCAGCTTACTCTCCTTTAGAAAGCCAGCCACAGCAGCCCGGCTGCTGCCTCCGCTTCCTGCTGCTAAAGAGACGGGCAGCAGGGAGGCAGCCTTGAGGAAAAAGAATCACGTGGGCAGGGCCAAAACCCATGTGATCTCTGCTCAGAGCTACTGGAATGCCGTTGCAGGAGTTCCCCCTCCAAATGAGCCCTGGACCTAGCGATCGGCGACTTGGCTCGCGTGCCCACAGAGAGGGCTCTGCGTGCCAGCTGTGGCACGCGTGCCATAGGTTCGCCATCACTGCTCTATGGTGAAATAAAAGTTCAAGACCTTACCAAAAGATCGATTAACAACACCATTCGATTTATATACCACCCTTCAGGACAACTTAACACCCACTCAGAGTGGTTTACAAAGTATGTTATTATTATCCCCATAACAATCACCCTGTGAGGTGGGTGGAGCTGAGAAAGCTCCAGAGAGCTCTGACTGACCTAAAGTCACTCAGCTGGCTTCAAGTGGAGGAGTGGGGACTCAAATCCAGTTCTCCAGATTAGAGTCCTGCCACTCTTAACCACTACACCAAACTGGCTCTCTACAAATGCCATCTGCATGCTGTAGCACAATTCTGAAGCAAAACTCTAGCCCAAAGTTATTATTGCTCTCTAAGTAACAAAAGTCTACAATTATTAATGAAATCTGTTCAAGCAAAAGTTTTTTCTTAATTTTACAACAAGAGGAACTTTTCAGTTTTCATATGTTTTACCCAAATCGTCCATATTTTTAAAAACTATAGTAAGCTATGTAGCTGAACAGTTGAAAAACACTGTTCTAGACAGAGGTTTTTAAAGAGTGAAGTTCTATGAGTATAATTATATTTTCTAGAAAGCAAAAGGTTTAACCCTTTGGGAGAGGAAATGGATGTCAATAACAACTGAAGCAGGCAAGTTAACTTAAGCAATAGTACTTTGTATTGCCATGTGGATAGCTGAAGTATAGTTTTCAATTTCCTGTGAGCTCTCACAAAGGCTATGTGGAACATAATGAGAAGGAATTCCTGAAAAATCCCTAAAGAAGATCTAACTCACTCAGTATAGACAGGAAAAGATTATGAAGAAAAAGCAGTTAAAAATGCTGAATGAGTACATCAAAGAAATTAAAATCAAACCAATTTAAAAATGGATAATACAGAATTAAATTTTTAACTTTTCACAATAAGATAAAATGCTAAATAAATCTTAAATATTTAAAACAAATTTTAAAACTGAATTATCTCCAGAGGCTGCTCCATTTGGTAGATAAACATCTACTGATTGTCCCTGCCCCTAAGGAGGTTTACCTTGCCTCAACCAGGGCCAGGGCTTTTTTGGTGGAACTCTGTCTGAGGAAAACCAAGCTCAGCCGAATTAATTATCTTTCTGCCAGGCTTGCAAGACAAAGATGTTCCGCCAGGCATATAGTTGAGGCAGGCGGGCCTCCTGCCTCCTACCAAGGGGGGGGGGAGTGTAGCCCCCCAGACGGTTTTCATCTGGTAGCTGGCCACCCTGTCCCACAGATCTGTTTTAATGTTTGGTGAATGTGCAATATGGGTACAACTGTTTTATATAGATTTTACTGAACTGACTGAATGTTTTTCATTTATGCTATCCTTATTGTTTTTACCTTTTGTGATCTGCTCTGAGCCCACTTGTGGGTACAGTGGAATACGAATTGAATAAAATAAATAAATTCATTCATTCAAATGTATGCTCACATCTACCACTGAAGTTAAACTTCATCTTTCTTTTTTTTACAGACAACATGGGGTAGGAAGGAATAAAATGATACCATATACATGCTGGTACTAACATGAAAGAAACTATTAAGGGGTGATAAATTCTCCAGTTGTGAGGTAAATTTTAGAGGAGGAAAAGGATTACTCTTTTTAAAATCTGGGATTAAGAACTAACACAACAATATCTTCTTAGTGGGCATAAAGCAGTATTAGTAAACTTCGATAGTTCCAGTAGTACCTATATTTTATTGAACACCAACAGCACAAGAGAAAGAACTGGTCAGAGAGGAAAGAGTGGATGTTCAAGACAGAACAGGTGAACAGAAAACTTCTCATCTAGCCCCAGAGCTGAATAATGGTGTACACTTTGCTTGGGAGAGGGTGCAGAAATGTGTTATTTGGGCAATTTCTTATATAGCTTATACCCTCGCACAACCTACAATTTCCTATGGAACCACAACTTGTGATTCTCTCATTTTTAAGCACTGAAAATTATGGATGTGGGCAGAAATGTATTTGTGTTCAGATATAGTTCATTCCATTTATTAATAATTTTCATTGGATTCTTCTTCCTATATAGCTTTCTTGTTATTCTGCTTTTTGCCCAGTATGTATTTTTTTTTACTTTACAAAAAATTCCACACGGAAAAGTACTACTATCTGCACTGTATCTTTGGCCAATGACAGCTATAATATTCTTGGTACTACTGCACCAATAAGAGAGTTATATATTCTGGCTACTGCAGGGCCAGTCTGTGTTCTCCTATGCCAGGTGAGTTATATCCTGGTTCATTCTCCTGGGAGCTCCTCTCATTGAGTCCCGTAACTACCACATAGAATGAGAGACAGCACAGACTTGAGCCTTATACATGGTTGAGCTTTTACAAGTGTTCATAAAAAATAAAATGACATCATTAAAAACTAATCCTTCACAGCTCTTAGAGCCATCACTGATACGCTAACAAAACCTACATATCACTCTTTTAATTAGTACAGGGTCATATGTACCTCCTACATAGTTTTTTCATATATCACTCAGAAGCAGTATCAAAAACATTAAAAATTGGTGACTGTAGCAAGCAGTCTGGAGGCAGACATTTGGAACTATTTCCCAAGATTTGCCAAACTGACATCATCCCGAGAACATGGTGAAATAGTACTGCATAGACCAATCCTCACCCCATAGAGACTGTGGGCCAAGCTACAAGTGGCGCCTGACACAGGTTGGACACTTGTCAGCTTCCATCAAGTTTTGATGGGAAATGTAGGCATCCTGGCCTTGCAGCTTGGCTCTCCGACTGCTGTCCAATGGACCTTTCAACTGTCACTTGTCCAACATTCCGCCAAGGTGCCTACATTTCCCATCAAAACTTGAGGGAAGCTAACAAGTGTCCAACCTGTGTCAGGCATCACTTGTAGCTTGGCCCTGTGATTATGTTCCAAACAAAAACAAAACAAGTAGAATAAATCAGCTCCTAGAAAAACTAAGACCATGACAGGGAAAGAATAGAACAGACTGATGACAATGTTGTCTGGATCTCCCATTATAACGGCATGTACAAACTAAATGGTAATTGCAATTCATTTGGTAGCATGGACCCACCCTTCGATTGCCTTTTGCTATTTTTTCTCATTTTTACCTTTTAATGATGTCATACATCCTAATTGCTGCTATAATACATTAACTTTTTGGTTTTAATTTTGTGCTTAGGATTTCTCATAATACACTCTCACTTTAGTTCATTACAACTGAATAAATCCCATAATATTGGAATTATTTTTCTCCTTAAATAGGAGGATTATTTTTTAAAAAAAGGTTTCGGGTCACTTGAAAAAAATAAATGGTGGGAGCTAATGTTTTTATATGGGTTGGGTGAAGAAGATTAATTAGGAATGTGGAACAAGAGATAGGCAGGATAAAACTCCACATATCCTGTGTATGTGGGTGCCTCAATATGCTTTTCTATATGAAAGTGCCTGTGCAGCAATACAAATTTGTCATTAAGCAAAAAAGCTCTAAAAACAAAGAGTAGCAGTTGGAAACTGGCTAGAAAGATCTGTGCAAGATATATTCAGAGCTCTTACACAAAAGGTTTTTGCCTGTTTTGTGAGGTACAAAATTGTGTCTTAAAACAACACAAATGAAACACAGCAACTGGCATTTGTTTGGATCTTGCCCTTTCAAAATCAGTTGCTCATTACCAGGGCTTTTTTTCTGGGAAAAGAGGTGAAGGAACTCTCAAGAGGTTCTGGGAAAAGAGGTGGTGGAACTCTCAAGAGGGAAATGAGGGGAACTGAGGGGTGGAGTCACCAGACACATGAGTTTTTTCAAGAGGTGCTGGGAAAAAAATCCCTGCTGATTACTCTAAAAATGCTGCTTAACAGTAGGCATATGCAGTTTGGGAATCCGATTTGGAAAAAATGCCCGAATTGGACCCGATCCGTAAAGATGCTGGTCCTGATTCGGAAATCCCGAATCAAAGCATTTGTAATGCTTTGGAAAGCTTCGGGGCTGAGTTTAAAGCAGTGGTGGGGCCCTTTAAACATCACCTCAGCCCCAGCCCCCCACCCCACCCACCTTTGCAGCCAGCAGTGGCGGCAGCGGCTCTGGCCTTTCCCGCAACCTGCAGAGGAGAAAGCCCTTCCTGCCCCTCAAATGGCCGCCGCGGCCATTTGAGGGGCAGGAAGGGTTGAAGGAGGTGGCTCCGGCCTTCCCCACCGCTCTGCAGGCTCAGGAGGTGGTGTGGCAGCAGAGGAGCCAGCTGACTCCACGCTGCCGCAGCCTCGTGCTGCTGTATATGCTGCTGCTGCAACTGCCGCCGCAGCATCCCACCGCCCCGCTGATCACCCTCCCCCTCTCCTTCTGGCCAGGTAAGTGGGTAGAGGGTGGAGGGGTTGCCCCAGGGGGGGTGAGAGGTGGAGGGGTTGCCCGGGGTGGGTGGGAGGGGGGATAGGGGAGTTGCTCCCCCTCACTTCAGTATGCTCTGAATATTTATGGCACATACCGAAGCGAGTAAAATACCATAAAGCCACTTCGGAATTATAGTATTTCCGAATTCCCCCCCCTCGCTTCGGGTAACCCCAAAGTGGGAAATCTGAATCTTTTCGGGATGCACGCCCCTACTTAACAGATATGCAGTTGATTCTTAATAAGATCTCAAAGGAAACATCCTTTCAAATTGGGATAAGTACCAAAGTATCTCAGTTCTCTCTCATGTTCACTAGTAGAAAAGTCTATAATGCTACTAGTAGTGTTCTAATTTTCACTAAACAAGAACTGAATGTATTTTGTTTTCATTACTTGTACAAGACATTTGCTGCAGATTTAAAGTTACAAATACTTCAAATAAATCCAGTTTTGCTGAATATGTTCAACAAGAATAAAATCCTGCTGACTTTGCCACAGTGGTGTTGGCTCTGCAAAATCCACACTTGTTATGGATACATATTTTTATCTGTCAGGCATCTGAATACCCAGAGGAACTGTAATGTGCAGAAAACAATGCATCATTCTGCAATTTTTAATCCCCGAGAAGTCAAAAATTGGGAGTCTATTATCTGCTTATTTAATGTTCTATTCTGTTCATAACACCCTTTACTGAGCAAAATCAATGAACATCAATAGCAGACTTACAAAATATTTCTAGCCAGAAATAACAACGATACTTGATAGGGATGTACTAATTCCTGCTTCTTGAGCCCCCAAAGTTTAACAGCAGGTTAAATCAAAGGAGATGGGTGTTCCAAAAGTTAATGCAAAAAAAATCTCAAATAATACAAAGTCACAGGTACTGAAGAGAAGTAAATGGTAAAAGAAAGACAAAGTATGCAAAAGGGGCAGAAGAAAAACAACAAACTTATCTGTTGGTAAAAGTTAATATTCACATATATTCACAATCCCAGCTGAATTTTTGAATAGCCAGATACAGATTTGTGAACAAATGTTTAGATGACATTTAACAAACAGCTTTCCAAAACTTCACTTCCCAGTCTCACTTTTCTCTACAATATCTGTGTGCTATGCATCATGCATTTTGGTTACTGAAGTTCATGACACAATAAATGTTCCTGTTTTTAACCACTGCTGTAGCACAGTAGTTAAGTGGTTTGGCTATGAATCAGCACTCTACTGGTTTGAATCCCTCTACTGCCATGAGCTCAGTAGGTGGGCCTTGGGTAAGCCACTCCTCTCAGCCCCAGCTCCCCAGTTGAATTGTGGGGATAATAATAACACTAACATGTTCACCATTCTGGGTGAGGCACTAATCTGTCTAGAAGAGTGGTATATAAGTGCAGTTATTATTATTTAAGGTACAATTAAGACTTTTTAATACAATGCTAAAATTATATAAATAAGTGGCCTTGTTAATGCCACTTAATTGGACAATAGTTGCAACAAGGAAAATGTATCTTGTTAGGAAGATGCAGAACAAAATGGATCACATTAAAATACCTTACCTTATAAACAGATTCCTGTATTCTGGCTTTTAATTTTGAACTTCCCGTTTTCATACCAGACACTAAAACAATGTCTCCTTGTTTGGCAACTTTTTCCATCTTCAGTATATACAAAGGTGGTATATATGTTGATTCTGAGAACTTCAGGATACTATAAAGAGATATTAACATTTATGAATATTTAACTGCTAGTGAAATAGAGATATATAAAGCATGCCCAATATGTGAAAAATCCGTAAACTATGAAGCATCTCCTGGTGAGCCTCTAATCTACTCCTCATATAAACAGCATGCAGAAGTTACTGGAGGGGATGTATCTAATCAAAGAACAGACATGGTAGTCAGCAGGGCTTTTTTTCTGGGAAAAGAGGTGGTGGAACTCAGTGGGTTGCCCTCAGAGAAAATGGTCACATGGCTGATGGCCCTGCCCCCTGATCTCCAGATAGAGGGAAGTTTAGATCGCCCTCCATGCTGCTCGGCAGCACAGAGGGCAATCTAAACTACCCTCTGTCTGGAGATCAGGGGGCGGGGCCACCAGCCATGTGACCACTTTCAAGAGGTTCCGGAACTCCGTTCCACTGCGTTCCCACTGAAAAAAGGCCCTGGTAATCAGCCTAATCCAGATGAGCGTGCACTCACACTTAAGGAGAAAGTATGTATGTAGGGTGCTATTAAATTCAGACTTGCTTATGGCAGCCTAGTGGCATTAATAGCTCATGGTTTCATTCAGCTAATTTAGTGTTAATTTAGTTTTGGAGAGGCAGTGTGGCATAGTGGCTTGTGTCTGGGAGACCCAGGTTTTTAATTCCTACTCTGCCATGGAATTTTGCTGGTGACCTAATGCAAGCTGCATAAATCCCAGCCTAACCTACCTCACAGGGTTGTTGTAGGGATAGAGAAGAAAAATATGCAAGCTACTTTGGGTCCTCATTGGGGACAAAGAAACGGTATAAATGAAGTAAATAAAAATTTAAAAAGTTGATGAGGCAGCTGTGACCTTTCCTGAAAAGACTCAATGGAACTACAGAAATCATGCCTTAGACTACTGCAATGTATAGATGAGGCTGCCTTTGAAAAATGTTTGAAAACTGCAACTAATTCAGAACATTGACGATATTAAATTGTACTCAACGTCCTGAATACCTACTGCCAGTGTTTGAAGATTTGCACTGACTGCTAGTCTGTTTCTGGATGCAATTAAAACTGTTTTTTTTTAACCTAAGAAGTCTAAATAGCCTTGGACCAGAATGCTCCAATGAAGAACCACATTGTGCCACACCAAGTTATTCAGGACCTTTCCAGCCTTCAAAGGGGATGTCCACTGGGTTACAAAATTATCTCCTGCTTTATTGAGCTGCTACGAATTGTGCCTTTAATTTTTATTCCTGTGGTTAATTTTAATTATTTTACATTGTTGTACTGCTTAAAATAACTGTTCATAAGCTGTTCCGAAACCTCCATTTTGGAGGAAAGACATAGTATTTATTTTTTAAAATGACTAAATTAATCTTAAACACACTTAAATCCCAATGGTGTTAAAACAAGAAAGTTAAACATATGATTCCTGTTGAAAGCAAACATGTTCTGCTTCAATTGCATCAAGTTCATTTTTTAATAAATGGAAGAGCTCAAGAGAGGTACATGTTTGCTTCCTGGTTAAGAGCTTCAATTTAATGTTCCTGTTGGCTTTAATGTGTGGAAATAAGAAAAAGTGTGATTTAGTGTTTTGAGCACTCCTTGAACATGGGTCAGAAATTCCAAAATACAAGAGAATTCAGACTCTATGATTGTTTCATTTATGGTGATCAATACTAACTAAACAGGGATATACAAAGCAATTCAGCTTTACTAAAGATCTAGCATAGTGGTTAAGTAATTGAGTTGTGATACAGCATTCTGCTGGTTCAAATCCCACCACTGTCATGAGCTCACCAGGTGGCCTTGGGTATGCCCCAGCTCCCCAGCTGCATTGTGGGCATAGTAACAACACTGACTTTGTTCACCACTCTGAGTGGGCACTAATCTGTCCAGAAGAGTAGTATACAAATGAAATATTATTATTATTAAAGCATCAATAATAACACACCTCCAGAAAAATATGAGGATCTTGAAAAACATCCAGGGAGACTGTTCTTAGAGAGCATTTAAATTTTTTAAATTGTAACCACAATAAAGAATGAAACGCAAAAATTCAGTCAGAAGTAAAGAAGCGTGTCTACTTTTAGGGACAATTCAAACAACAGAGGTTTCTAGAAGGATGATTCTACAGCTTGGTATCAACCCTGAAGCCATGGAATAAAATAAGGTTGGATCTACTGTAGTATTCATTGAAGGTTTTGAGAGAACAGATCATTTTTCACCTCTCTCTTCCCCCAGGCAGCCTGGCATTTGTACTGAAACTCCTCTCTGGAGATCAGAAGAGTCATCGAAGCAACAAGCATTAACAGACAGGAGGCTGCAGCGATGGGGGAAAATCAAGTAAAACTGCCTCTTTTCTGCTCTTCTGCTGATGTAAGCTAAAAGTGGAAGAGTGATAGAGAGGTGATTTTACTTGATTCCTCCTCTATGCTCAGTCTACATTCCAATTCCAAAAAGGGGGATGCCAAAAAGTGCAGCAACTATTGGACTATCAAGCTAATTTCCCATGCAAGCAAAGTGTTTCTCAAAATTCTACAGCAGATTCTTATCATATACAGAACGAGAAATGTCAGATGTTCAAGTTGGATTCAGAAAAGGAAGAGGCACTAGTGGACACACTGCAAATTTACGATGGCTAATGAAACATAACAGGGAATTTCAGAAGAAAATCAGCAAGCGTTTTATAGATTACAGCAAAGATTTTGACTGTGTGGATCATGAAATGCTATGGAGAATGTTAAAAGAAATAGGGGTGCCATAACATCTGATTGTTTTGATGTGCAACCTGTACTCTGGACAAGAGGCTACAGACAAAATATGGGGAAACAGAATGGTTTCCAATTGGCAAGGGTATCAAACAAGGATGCATATTATCTCCCTACCTGTTCAACCTCTATGCAGAGCATAAGGAAAGCTAGATTAGATTCAGAAGAAAGTTGAGTGAAAATTGGTGGAAGGAAAATTAACAATTAAAGGAGAAAGTGCCAAAGCAGGATTACAGATGAACATCAAGACGACAGAAATAATGACTACTGAGGAATTAACACAATTTTAAAGTTGACAAGAAGGAAATGGAAATTATTAAATATTTCTATCCTATTGGCTCAATCACCTCTTCCAGTTTGCAAGATCAGAACAAGCCTGTTAACAATAGGACATTTTGGAGGTCTTCCATAGAGTCACTATAGGTGAAAGGTGACTTGACACAGCGCGCGCATGCGCACACACACCCACACCCTCTTTAGCTTGTAAGACTCTCCTGTTCCTCAGATAAGAGCTTTGGGACAAATGTCAGGCTACCTAGGGAAGGAAGGGTGAGAATGAACTACTCCCCAACCACTTTCCATGAACTCCTCCAATGGATCCAATCTTGTACCTTTTAAGTATTTAATCTCTGGCCAAATTAAATGTCGAATAAATTAATGCATTTATCCCTTTCTTTATTTAGCAAAATTAAAGTGATTCTTAAATTTTTAATTACTGATGTTATCAAGCACTAAGAAATAAAAACCTAATTGTAGATTCTTCTTTAAAAAGTATACGTCTACTTAACTTTCCTCGCATATTGCATGGCAATTTTTACTATCCTGCATACTTCTGCTCACTTTCCAGAACCCATAATTTTTTCCTTTAAGTATTTGAGTTAGCCAACAATGGACAGAAAGTAACTTTTAGTTTATTGCTACTTCGTGGATTTGAGCCAGAGGCCTTGTATTACTGAAGCCGCTGTGTTTTAATTAAGAGTAACTTTTAATGGCATGTATGCTGAACATGCAATTATTGTAAATCTAAGTTAATTAACTCATATGCAGTATTTAAGATAATTTCAATTTTAACTGTAAATCAACAATATATAATGCTCTTTATAAACATATGAGTAGCCATTGCTGAGGCCTGATCAATCTATGACCCAGTAAGGCAAACACAGCCTTTGAACCACTTATTTGCCCATCACATACGGAAGCCCTCAAGTGGATCAATAAATCTCCTGCTTTTGCTGGTTGCCTGGGACTGTAAAAAAGAAAAGTTTAGACACCTGAGAGATTAAAAACATGGCTATTGGGTCATGCTTGGATTGGTGGCTCAGGCCAAGGTGTATATCGTACCAGTTTTCTCAGTCTGTTGATCTTTTTTTCACCTTCTTGACTGGAGCGGATGGAGAGAGATGCTGTGAGAAAGTAACATTTTTCCTGAGGATGACTCTCCCTCATGTGTCCCTTTCCTTTAGAAACTGTGAGGTGAGGTGAGATGAGGAGGACAGTGCAAGTGCTCAGGACAGCACCTAGGAATTCTGCTTGAAAGCAGGCAGCAAATGATAATGGTCCAATAAAACTCTTATTTGTTATGATCATTGGCTATACCAACCATGTTTTGTTCAACAAACCACACTTGGTCTAATATCTGGATGCAGTCATTGGTTGCAGTCATTCAAACTTCTGAACCATCAGAGCATAACTTGCCATTTGCTGCTGTCCCAAAACTACTGAAGCCTGCATTTTCAAATACATGGACAACCTCCCCTCCCTAAATGTATTTTCCATCAGAAATGGAGAACATCATAGTAATGGTGACTGACAATTCAGGATTTCTGTGTGTTTGTATACCAGCAACTGGATATGGTCAAGAATTAGGAGATGCACATGAGAGAGCAGTAGCTGACCAACTCCAGGTGTTTTTAGATAATTCTTTTGCTCTGGACGCTTTCCACGCTGGGTTCAAGCTGAGGTACAGGATGGAGACTGCTCTGGTGGCTTTAGTTGATGACCTCTGTCTGAATATGGACAAGGCCCATGCTTCTTTCGTACTCCTCCTGGATCTATCTGCAGCCTTTGATACAATAGACCATGCTATCTTGTCAAGGTGTTTGGAGGCAAAAGTAGGTATCAAGGGATGTGCCTTGGATTGGATTCAGTCGTTCTTAATGGAATGAACTCAAGGTTTTGCTGTCACTGACCAGCTATCTTCAGTGTGAGAATTATCTTTAAATGTTCCACACAATCTTATCTCCCATGTTAATCAAGCTTTATGTAAAGCCTTTAAGAAATAATCCTTAGCTTTTTAATTGGATGTCATCAATATACAGATGATTCCCAGCACCATATCTCTCTATCCAACTCCCCTGGTAATGTAGCGGAGGCCCTAAATTGTTGCCTGACAGCTGTGGTCAAATGGCTGAAAGTAAACAAATTGAAACAGAACCCAGACAAGAAACCCAAACAAGATGAAGTGATGCTGGTTGTGAAGGTGGAGATCTTGAAGGACACTGTGCTTCCCACTTTTGAGAAGTTTCTGTTGATCCTTGCTGACCTGGTTAAGAGCCTAGGGGTTATAATTGGATCCAGCCCCGCTGCTAGAGAAACAAGTTAATGCAGTTGCGAAAAAGGCTTCTCCCAACATAGACTAGCCTGGAAGATGGATCTTGATACAGCCAATCTGGCCACCTGGATTGATGCCACAGTAACACTGAGCCTAGGCTACTGTAATTGAACTGTATATTCATCTCCCCTCAAAGTCAATTTGGAGACTCCAAATGGTACAAAATGCTGCAGTTTGATTATTATCCTGATTATTATCAGGAACTAGGCAGAGCATGCTTATTACTTCCATTGTGCAGTCACTCCACTGGCTACCCATCATTTACAGGGCTCAATTCAAGATTTTGGCTCTCACATACAAAGCCCTTCATGGCCCCTCCTTATGAAATGGCCTGCCTGAAGAGGTCAAGAAAGCCCCCACTTTCTTGGCTTTCCACAAACTATGCAAAACAACTATTCAGGATGGATTTCTTCTCAGGTCATCTCCCTATGCCATAAGAAACAGATAAGACAGAAGTAGACTATACTACTGGGTACTATCTGCTGGTATAGATGTATTCCTACAGGGTTTTTTTTGCATTGTTTAATACATTCATGTCATATTACTAATGCTTTGTTTCTGCAGTGCTTCATATCAGTATTTGGATCTATGTTTGTTTTCAAATTGCATGTTTTATAGAATGTCTTAGCTGCTGATCATATTGCCTTACACTGTGTTATCCACCTTGAGTCTCATTGAGAAAGGCAGACTATAAGTAACATTAATAAATAAACAAAAATATAAATCTAGCACTCTTGCTGAAGATAGGCAGATGTGACTGTGGTCAATGATTAGATGGGAGATCTCCTGAAAAACCTATCCACACTGCTATGATGGAACAAAAATGGGACAGAAATATAATAGAACTGATGCTGTTTATTCCATGATGGTATTTTAAAAATTGTCCTATCAACCAATATTTGTTCCCTCAGTTCTGGTGTAACATAGCTTAGACAAAGGCAACACATAATGTGCCAGTAAACAGATGATTAATCATGGTGGCATACAGGGGTAATATCAAGTGCAGGACTTTGGAAAGCATGACACCTTGTCTACAGTTTTGGCCAGAGTCCATACACATTCTGATGAGATGGTATGTGAGAATGTGGTTGTAGTAGCAAGCACCAACTAAACAGAACTAAAACAAAAAAGGGGAAATCAGTGGGAGCATGAATTAAGATGACAAACAAGGCAACAAACTTAAACAATGGGCAAGGGGAAGAAGGCTGCCTAGGAAAGGAGGTGAAAAAGTATTTGTTTTATTAATTAAAATGCTTACAAGACACCTTTCTTCTTGAACTCATGGTTGCTTACAATACACAAGAGGAAGAAGCAACTAAGAAAAGAGAACTGTGGCAGGATCAGTTTGGAGTGAATTAGCAAAGGAGAAAGATGCGGGCATTAAGGGATTTAATTGAGGATGACTAGGTAGAAGGTAGGAATAGGGAGGCAATGACAGTGCCAGCTGGAAACAAAGAAGGCATGCACAGGCTTTCGTTTGCCAACCCATTCAGCTATTGCCTGTCTTTATGCATAAAGGCAGATATGCAAAAAATAACTTGAGAAGGTCTGTTAAAACAAATGCGTATCATGCTTACCGCAGCGCATTATGGGAATCTGAGACTCCATTCGCTTCTGGGTCTTTCATGATTGTCCATTCAAAAGCAAGCCCTGCCAAAGTGCTAAAAGTGTTTCCTTTAAACAAATCAAGAAATTAAATATCAAAAAACAGAACAGCAGAACATTATCCCCACACCTTGGAAGTGATCTATACAAGCACAATGAACAGGAAAGCAGATAGTAAATGAAATGGAGCCTTAAAGAACCAGTATCAAATTGAAAAGAGTCCAGTAGCACCTTTAAGTGTTCTCCCACTGGTTTCTGGATGTTGCCATTTCTAATGTCAGATTTGTGTCCATTTATTCTTTTGCGTAGAGGTTGGCTGGTTTGTCCAATGTACAGAGCAGAAGGTTCCAGCTCAAACCCATCCAATGTATCATCACTGAGCTACAACCCATCCTGGAAAATGATACCTCTCTCTCAGAAGCCCTGGGTGGAAGACCTTTCCTTGCCTACAGACAGCCCCCCAACCTTAAACAACTTCTCACTTACAATCATGAATCGGCCAGCAGAGTCACCAGCACAGGTACCAGGCCCTGCAACAGACCCAGATGCCAGCTCTGCCCCTACATCTACCCAGGGAATACAATTACAGGACCCAATGGCATCAACTACACTGTCTCTGGCTCTTACAGCTGCTCATCCTCCAATCTGATATATGCCCTCATGTGCCAACAATGTCCTTCTGCTCTGTACATTGGACAAACCAGCCAACCTCTACGCAAAAGAATAAATGGACACAAATCTGACATTAGAAATGGAAACGTCCAGAAACCAGTGGGAGAACACTTCAATCTACCAGGACATTCCATCAAAGACTTAAAGGTCGCTGTAGTTCAACAGAAACCTTTCAAAAACAAAATCCAACGGGAAGCTGCTGAATTGGAATTCATATGCAAATTTGACTCTGTCAAGCTGGGACTGAATAGGGACTATGAATGGTTATCTCATTATCACAGGTAACTGATTTCCTTTACAGAGGCGGGGTCAGGGGGAGTCCAGTGGCACCTGGCGTGGGCTTTCGAGGACCACAGTTCTCTTTGTCAGATGCATCTGGCGGGGAGGACTGTGGTTATCGAGGGCTTGTGCTGCAGTGCTGCTGAACTCTTTTTGATTTTGCTACTACAGACTAACACGGCAAACTCCTTTGAATCTTTACACAAGCAAACTGATCCCCACACCAAAAGGAGCTGTCTGCATCTCCATATCAAAGGAGTTCTTTACATCCCGCCTCTCCTCCCCCCCCTTCCCCCTCTCCTCCTCTATATTTGGCCAGTTTCCTTCTGCCCTCCATGCATCTGACGAAGAGAACATGGTTCTCGAAAGCTTATGCTACAATAAAATTGGTTAGTCTTAAAGGTGCTACTGGACTCTTTTTGATTTTGCTACTACAGACTAACACGGCTAACTCCTCTGGATCTAGTATCAAATTGTTTTTTTTAAAAAAATGGAATAATTATATCCATGGCAGAACTAACGAACAATTCTATTGCTTAAGTTTAAGGAGCTGGGGAGACAATTTTGGTCAGAATGCTGTTCTCTTGACCAACAGAAACCATCATTTTGTGATGCAGAGCAGAGATGATACACAATGACACCTAAATTTAAAAAGGGAAAGTAGCTAATAAGGCAAGCTGCAGGAAATTAGAAATGGCATGAAAGCAATGTGAATCAAGCTTTAGTTTCATTAATGTATAATTACTTTTAAGAGATTAAATTTAAATTATTTAATCGTTCAGATTTCCTTTCATTTAACACTGCTTGCCAAGAGCTACAATCCAATGGCAAGGCCTGCAGAAATCTTACACACACATACTCTATGCTGGCTTTTAGAAATCTAGTACTACTCCTTCTGAGTATTAAGTGCACAGTATGTCAGGAAATAACCATTTCAAGTTGGTCCATTTTCCTAGTCTAAGCACATGAATTATGGTGAAACAAAACAGGGGCCATTTTCGCACGGCCACACACCTGGAAGATCACACGAAACTCATGGCATAAAAGCGTCTCCCTAATGCGACTTCCTAGCACAATCCTGTTTAATGGTGCCTTTTCTGACGGGGATCGTGCCAGGAGATCGTGCTAGGAAGACGCTTCATGCTGTGAGTTTGCGTGATCTCCCGGGGCGTGTGTGAAAACAGCCAAATACTGCAAGTTAAAAGGATATCCTTGCCCAATTGTTACTTTTTTGATGGCATCAGACTACTTGCATGAGTAGTTTTTTTTGCTAACCTTGGCAGGCTCCACTGGGAATAACAGACTGTTAGCTAAACCAAAAAGTACCCGGAGATAAAAGGCCAGAATCCTCTAGGTATTACGAATCTAATTTATAAATTTTTAATATTTTTAATATTTTTACTTATCTATTAAAGTGCAAAGTGCTAATAATGTGCAATAACTACATATAAATACATTCATATACTTAATAATCAAGCCACTCCATAACAAGAATAAATAGTAATAAATAGCTATTAAAAAGTTCAATCACAGTCCAACTGGTGAGAAATCAATTAATCAATAAATATCCATTTTTTCTCTTTTGTAGATAATAGTTGCTGTTTCGAGTAGGTTTTTTTGTCAAAATGAGCCAGTGGAATTAACGTTAGAACTGGTTCACAGACCTCGTTGGTCCAGTAATTGTGTTGCTACAGTAACTCTTAAGAATTTGCAATAGCAGCTCTTGAGATTTCAGAGACTAGCATATAATTCATTAAACCTGTTATACCAATTCCTTCAAATTTGGGGCGAAAGCTGGTTGACTATCATTATTTGAGGCCAGCTCCTAATCACTTCATGACACTGACACCTCACACCTCCCAGTGATGTCAATTTGAAGGCAACAAATATTGTTTTTTACCTGCAATGTTTAAAACCATGCTCTCGAAACCATTTATATTTGAGTTTATCATGTTATAATTATCACTCAGAAGTAAGTACAGAGTGGCTGTGTAGCTAATCTTCTATAAATGCTAATCATGTGACCGATACTAGTAAAATATGAAATGTACAAATGGTATCCAGACATTAATTTAAAGCTAAGAAAACATTCTGGGTGACATAACCACACTGTGTTACAGTGCAATCCTAAATAGATTTACACTTTTCTAAATCCATGATGACTTCAATGGGCACAGAAGAATGTAACTTTGCTTAGGACTGTGCTGTTAGTGAATGTTCATAAACCACTTATCTTACTTTTTATATAAACAATTTTTCTACAGGGCTCTAATACTTTTCATACTCAATCCCAAGATAGAAATCAGACTGTTATTACAACTAATTTGTAATAAAAAATTACCAGTTTGAAAAGAGTTTCTTTCTCCTTAATCAGACAAATCCTGGTTCTGAGCCATCACTTTACACTATTTTCAGTTTTCAAAAAAACTTTTCTGCTTATGAGTTCATTGTTAAAGAAAAATCAGTGCTGCAATTTCACTGCCAACTTCCTAAAATTAAAATCTCATAACTGCTTATTTGCTTTACCTTTCCTTTAGTGCTTCCTATTCAGTTGACACTAAAACCTACTCTACTTTGAATCCTGATTGACTACAACAACAAGTGGAACATTTTGTGCTGCCTTTCCATCTTAAAAACTCTGAAATTATTTCAAAATGCTTGAAGTTATTGTTTATAGGACACACAAATACACGAGACATGCTTTAACAGCCCAACACTAAGACAAATCTTTCCTTAATATAACTGAAATGTAATGCAAAGGCAAATGGGTTTTGAGTGTAAAAAGATGGAACAGTGCTGAAGTTGCATGTCTGCTGCAGACATTCAGCAGAGTAAAATTCCTGCTGTAACACTGGCCACGAAACTGCTATAAGCACATGTATTATTAGAACAATATGACTAACAGGCAGCTTGACGCCCCAGGAAATCGACACAACGCTCTCTGATACCAGCATTTGCCCATTAGTCCAATTCATGAGAAAGCATAAATGCGATCTAATGCAGGCTTGATGTTATATATTGATGTTATTGATCAACACCATGGCTTCTTTTATTTCATTTTCCCTTTAATCTTTAAAGCAGAGGTTCTAAGTACAGATATTTGACAATGGGATATTTGAATATCTCATCCATATCCATTCATAAATTCATACTACAAAGGGGCGGGGAGAATCAGCAGCCACAAATTTGGAAATAAAAGTGCATTCTCCACAACTATGGGTGCAGCAAAAGAGCTAAGCTGGAATGATAAGAAACAGAAAAAAATTTACCTTCAGAATCTAATGCCTGAATTTTCAATTGCAGTGGTGAATCTTCAAGGTAGAGTTCTTTGGTCGTGGATACAATGTGAATATCATGAATTATGTCAACTATAGCATCACAGCGAAGCACCTGACCAGTCACTTGATGAAATATGAGAAAACACAATGTTACTCAATCTGTTTTATTTATTTACATCATTTATACCCAACTTTTCACCACAATGGAGATTTAAAGTGGCTTACATTTTCCCCTTCCCCATTATCATCACAATAACTCTGCGAGGCAGGTTAAGCTAGAAGGGGGTAACTAGCCCAAGGTCACCCAGCAAACTTCCATGGCAAAGTGGGAATTTGAACCAGGGTCTCCCATATCCCCATATCCTAGTCTGAAACTCTACTCAACCTTTAGTCTCTCCCAATTTTTGTGCAATAAAACAGGGTTGCACCTACCTGTAACTGTTGTTCATTGAGCATTCTTCTGTGCAGGCACACATGGGAACTGCGCATGCATAGGCCAGCTGCAGATGTATCAAAGCTCCAAAAGGCACAAGATGCTCGCCTGGGCTTTTCAAGTGCTTTTTCAGTGGGTGCAGCTATAAAAGGCGGGGCAAGCAGATCCCTCCCTAAGTTCACTAAGCTGCAGGTGAAGGAGAAAGTAGCCTATTTAAAGAGCACACAGTGGAGAAAGGAGGGAGGGATGTGTGCCTGCACAGAAGAACACTCAATGAACAACAGTTACAGGTAGGAGCAACCCTGTTTTCATTGTCGTGCCTTCTACAGTGCCACATGGGAGATTAGCAAGCTAACTTACCCAGAAAGTGGGTGTGTTGCTCATCATCAAAAAAGACTCTTCAGAACAGCTTTGCCGACTGCAGCATCACTTCTGGAATCTACATCAATTGCATAATGCTTAATGAAGGTGGATGGCCTCGCCCAGGTGGCTGCTTTGCATAAGTTCATTAGTAAATGCCCAAACTAAACGCTAATGAAGTAGACTGGGCCCTTGTAGAATGCACCCTGATGTTCAAAGGGCAAGGTTGTTTGGAGTGCTTATAACACTCTCTAATGAGCCACACCAATCAATTGGAGATGGTCTGAGCAGTGACCTTCTGTCATTTTTAGCTCCCTTGAAGGAGACAAATAGCTTAGGGTCCTTTCTGAAGGCAATAGTCCTGTCCAGGTAAAAACACAGTGCACGTTTGACATCCAAAGTGTGTAGGAGTCTATCAGTTTCTGTAAAAGGCAAAGGAAAAAACAATATCCTGGTTGAGGTGAAGAGCATAGACTACCTTGGGAAGGAACTGGAGGCTGGGATGGAGAACCACTTTGCAAACATTTTCAGGCAAGGTGGATTATACCTCAGGGCTTGCAGTTACCTCTGTCAGGACCTTGCCAGGAAAATTCACAAAATACTGGGGGGTTATATGAAGTTTTATTGCAGCTGATGTTATGGCCATTAAGATGGTCTTGGCTGTTAGAAATTTGAGAGGACAGGTAGCTAGAAGCTCAAAAGACTTATTCATGAGAGTTGCTAAAACCAAAGAGAGGCTCCACTGAGGAGTGGAAATGGACCCTGGGGGATAAACGTTAGCCAACCCCTTAAGGAACAATTTACATTCCAGTTGGCAGAAGAGGGATCTGCCCTTTACCACCCTATGATAAGCCGAAGTGGCTGCCAGATGGACCTTCACAGAGGAGTTAGAGAGTCCTCAGTTCTTCAACAGGACCAGACAGACTAGGACAGCTGGTAAAGGTGACAAAGAAGGGAATAAGCCCTGTTCAACTGCCCAAAAGGGGAAGCGTTTCCACTTGCCAGAGTATGACTTCCGGGTGGAAGGTTTTCTGGCCTGTGAATTATGTTCCTGATTGGGGAAAAGAATTCTACTTCAGGGGGAACAAAAGCCAAGCTGTCAGCCTCAGTGTTTCTAAATTGTGGTGAAGAACCACGTTGCCCTGAAGGTTTGGTGACAGCAGGAACCGGTAAGTCCTTCCCTGTGACATTTTGGACAGGGTGGAGAACCATGCCTGTCTTGGCCAGTAAGGGGCAATTACAATCACTGACACTCTCTCCCTCATCATTTTGCTGAGTGTCAAAGTTATGAGAGGGAGAGGAGGGGAAGCATACAGTAGACTGCCTGACCAAGATATTTGAGAAACATCTCCTAGGGACAACTTCCCTTTGCCTGCTCGAGAGCAGTCTTGGGGGCACTTCTTGTTGAGTGAAGTAGCAAAGAGGTCTATAGTTGGAAACCCCCATTGTAGGAATAAGGGTTGAAGGAATTCCATATTGATGGACCATTCGTAATTGAGGTCCCTGGACCGACTCAAGGCGTCCACCAGAGTGTTGTCTTCCCCAGTAAAATGGATGCCAGTGAGGGAAACCTGATGCTGGATTGCTCACTCCCAAATCAGGAAGGACTCTCGGGAAAGTGACAGAGAGACCATGCCCTCCTGCTTGTTCAGATTAATACATGGTAGTTGTGTTGTCCGTGCATATCTGAACATTCTTGCCTCTGACAAGGTGGAGGAAAGCTTTCAGAGCAAACGGTATAGCCCTTAGCTCTATAAGGTTGATATGTAACTTTGACTTGTGTTGAAACCAGAGGCCCTTCACTTGACTGTCTCTGGAGAAAGCTCTCCAACCCGACAGAGAGATATTTCCCTCAAAGGGTATATCTTCTACCCTTAATCTACAGTGTGGAGCTAAAGCAGTGGTTCTAAGCCACGCATGCCTCCAAATTATAGTGGCTGAGGCCATAGCTTGTGTGGAGCAATCCCCAATGTGTCTCACAGTGAGAATTTGCTGTTTTGAGAGCTGAAGGGCTTCTCCCTGGAGAATCTCTGCAAGATGCTGTTTCTCATCAAGGATGAGAAGTAAGGACTGATCTTGTCCCAAAGGAACAATTGGTATTTGGCCATAATAGCCTCATAATTGCCAATGAGGAAATTTAGGGCTGATGAGGCATAAACTTTTCTCCCTAAAATATCAAGCTTCCTGCCCTCTTTATCTGTGGGACCAGAATGACCAGTACCCCATGGAAGACCTTTGCTTTGTAGGGTTTCAGTAACGACAGAATTAGCAGGAGGGTGATTGAACATCTTGCTCCATCTTGCTTGGTTTTATATAGGTTATCTAACTTCTTTGAGGTTGCTGGCGCAGATGCTGGAGTTGACCAAACCTCCTTCGTGACATCTATAATTCCCTGTATAATGGGGAATACCACTGTGCCAGTTGCACCGTAGTGGAGAACCTTGAAGACTGGATCTGATGAAGTCAGAGCTGAACAAGTTATTTAAATTTCCAACGACCTTGCCATTCTGACCAGTTGTTCAGAGTAGAGGCAAAGGTCTTCAGTGGGAGATACAGCAGTCTCTGTGATATACTCAGGAGGAGATGGCTCAGATGCCAAGTTGGAACCGTTGTCAAGATGCATTGATGGATCAAGTTGGGATGCATTGATGGAGTGCCAGTTTGGTGTTAAGAGAGCAGGACTCTAATCTGGAGAGGCGGGTTTGATTCCCCACTCCTTCACTTGAAGCCAACTGGGTGACCCTGGGCTAGTCACAGCTCTCTGGAGCTCTCTCAGCCCCACCCACCTCACAGGGCATTTGTTGTGGGGATAATAATATCATACTTTGTAAACAGCTCTGAGTGGGCATTAAGTTGTCCTGAAGGGCAGTATATAAATCGACTGTTGTTATTATTATTATGAAGTGTTAGCTCTGCAGAGTCGGTGTCTTCAGGAACCGTTGGAGAAACCGAGGGTGGTTTCGTCTTCAGACTGAAAGACAAGGCTCCAGTAGTCATTGTGCAGGTACAAATGAGGCAGAGGATAGAGACCTGGAAATCCGCCTATGCCGTAGGCATAGTAATGGTAAGGAGTCTCATAAGGGTATAGAACCCATAGGTGTCTGACTTCTAATGACCTCTTCTCAGTGTCAGTTGGAGCTGAAGAAGCCGTTTCCTTCTATGCAGGTCACACTGGAGAAGGTGGTAGTGGAGATAAAGCTACTCCTAGATCCATGAGGTCTGGAATCTCAACCTCTAAAATGGCAGGAACCGAAGCCAACTGGCGTCTAGGAGTCAGCGAGGGAGTTCTCAGAACCGCAAGCAGGCTGGATGTCGTGAAGGTGGAGGGAGCTGAAGCTGAGGACTGTTTTTTCTTTTGCAGTTTCAGAGTTGGGTGTTTTTCAGAATGCTTTGACTTCAGCTTGGCTTTCTTCGACGGCAGCTCGGATGAAGACAAAGATGGGCCGGGATCTTTAGGAACCGACTGGTTCATATTGTTGGCACTTGGAACCAAAATTGGAGGAACCGAGCAAGCCTGTTCTGGGAGCTGCGGTCCTTTATTAGCGGCCTTAGAATCCTTGGAGTTGGATACACTTTAGAGGGCAGACTCCCATAGTGCCACTTTTAGGCGCGATGCCTGTTCATGTCAAGCCTTCAATGTGAATTGTTTGCACATGCCACAGTGCACAGTATCATGTGCCTCTCCTAGGCACAAGGCATTTCTTGTGTCCATTGGATTGGGCCATCTTGGAGCCACACTTGAGGCACGTCTTGAAGAGCACCTTCAAAGTCATCTTCTCGCTTTCTTCTTGCCTGAATTCGAGGAAGATCTCAAAGCACGTCCTTCTTCAGTGGCAGCTAAAGAATAACTGAGAGATGGATCTGCTCGCCCCGCCTTTTATAGCTGTGCCCACTCAAAAAGCATGCAAAAAGGCCGGGTAAGCATCTCACATCTTTTGGAGCTTTGATATGTCTGCAGCTCGCCTGTGCATGCAGAGTTCCCATGTGGGACTGCACAGAAGACACAACGATGAACAAACCAGTTTCTCAAATAATAGGGACAAAAATTTTGGACAAAAACAAACAAATATTGATTGTATAAAGCTGAAAAGGAGTATGTTGATCACTCAACATTTTTTCAACAACCAAGTGCTGCCCTGAATCACCATCTTATGACTGGGAAGCCCCTTTCCTTCACCTATCATGCACAATGAGAAGGTCAGTCAGTCAATGAGGCCAACACTATGGTGGTGGAGGTGGAAAGTGTTGTCAGGTAGCAGGTGACAAACCCCCCTCAAAGGGTTTTCAAGGCAAGAAACATTCAGAGATGGCTTGTTGTTGTCTGCCTCTGAGTAACAACCCCGGACTTTCTTGGTGGTCTCCCATCCAAGCTAAGCTTCTAAGATGAGGCTAGCCTGGGCCATCTAGGTCAGAACGTCAACAACATAAAATTATAGAATTCTTTCAGAATAAAATGCTCTAAATAGCCTAGCATCATTATACTTACTAACATCTTCAGCCAAAATAATACTTGTAAGACGTGTTGATTGCGATGATCGTGCTTGGACAACAGCCTTCTGAGAACACTGCCGGTTGTCTTGTTCTACAGCTTCTATGCTGGCAACTTCTGGTCTGGTAGAAGACCTTTTTAAAAAAGAAAATCTCTTTACAATTACTGGACTATAACTCAACTATAATAGCAAACACTAATAAAAGCCATATTATGTTTAATTTTATAATATCAAACAGATTCTATCAACTTCACCAGTTTGGTGTAGTGGTTAAGAGTGGCGGTACTCTAATCTGGAGAACTGGGTTTGATTCCCCACTCCTCCACTTGAAGCCAGCTGGGTGACCTTCGGTCAGTCACAGCTCTTTCAGAGCTCTCTCAGCCCCACCCATCTCACAGGGTGATTGTTGTGGGGTTAATAATAACATACTTTGTAAACTGCTGTTAAGTTGTACTATATTATCAGCACAGAAAATCCCTCATGTATAAACTATGCATGGATCTGGGAGTATCTGTAACTGGGAAGGTGACAGAGGCAAAGAAGCTACAGAGAAGGAAGATAGAAGGAGATGAAATTGAACTAATTTTAAATAATCAGCGAAGTTCTCTGCCAATCTATATATATAAAGACAAGTGTCCTGACTGACTCATCATTGCCCAGCCCAAATCTCTGGACCTAGAAACATGAAATTTGGGGAGAAACTCCCTTTCATGATATAAACACCCACTAAGAAGAGATTTTAAGAAATTCTCCCCCTAAGGGGGTAAAAAGGGGTAAGATCTGTTTTCCCAAAGAGATACAGTCTCCCTGTATGTCTGGCAGGCTGCTGCCTGCTTGTGCCCCCGCCCACTGCCAACTCGACCACTCTTCCCTGATTGGGCCAGCCTTTCAAGGTCATTTGCATATGCTAGCTGATAACATTCCACACCTCATCCTTGCCCCCTCAGAGACAGTTGGAACACAGAGGTCATTTGTGTATGTGGCCTTATTGGTCCTCATCCCCCACATTCTAAACAGTATGCAGTTGCTATTGGGAGTCATTGAATGTGTCCTGAGGTAAAAGGCACCTCCCAGTCTTCCCCTAAAAGTTCACTAGGGTTGCCAATCTCCTTGTGGGACCTGGCCTTCCTGCCTGCTTGTACCCTCCACCCCTCTCTGATTGGTCAGCAGTGGAACTCTGTGTCCTGAGGTAAAAATCAGGTAAAGGAAACTGTAGACAATGGAAGACAGACGGTACAAGACTCCTGAATAAGGATAAAACGCTTCACTTTATTCAAACGCTTTTGTGAAGCTTGGGTACTATGCTATTATACTATAAAAACAACTCAACCCCCCCCCCAACAAAAAATGTCACATACCCATAAGTATTATAACTAGATTTAAAGTAGTTAAACACTGTAGCGAAGCACAGGTATCGAGCTAGTGTTATATATATGCAATACCATCCGACAGAGCTACTTCAGGCTCAGAGGTACAAGGTACCTTATACTTTGAATTTTACTCACTAGCATTCTGACATAAAATTCCAGTTCTATATTCAAGAAAACATTTTATTACTTTTGCCAGAAGTCAATAATATGTGAAGAAGAAATGCATGTTACAGTTAAAATAGGTATTTTCTAGGGCATTTCCCATGGGTAGAAAGGTATAACATTTTATGATTAAGCATTTCACCAATTGCAAAATTAGTAGATTTGCAGTGCAAACCTAAACAGAGTCACACCATTCTAAGCTCGATAACTTCAATAGACTTAGAATGGTGTAACTCTGCTAAGATTGCACTGTTACTATGGCAAAAAGTCATGTTGATATCCCAGCAGGTTTTGGGAAAAGATAAGATTTGTAAGATTTCTAGTGCCCCTTCCCTAGGCACAGGTGGAACAACAGTTTGATTACAGAGGGAGAAAAACTCGGAAAAAATTCAACTGAATACACCCTTGGTGCCCATTTGAAAGTAGATTCTAGTGCTGTCAGTAAATAATATTAGTTTTCTGCTAACACTGTATCTATCCAGTGCCGTCCAACAGAGCAGTTTCAGGTTATTAAGAGACTTAGAAACTCCGTAGGCTCATCAACAGCCCACTGTGACTCATTTGTAAGCCCTTTGCAGAGAAATATCCATTTCATTAGAATGCCACATTGGTTACAGTTCTGGAATTCTGCTTGTACTCAACTACTGGCATTTGTTTGAATGAGTTCCAATTGTTTTCATGTGAGGATGTTAACAAGGTACCTGGAGATACATGTCCTCTTAACCTTCACTTATAGAATGTATGTGTACAGTGAGTGTACATGTAATTTATTTTTAAAAGCTTATTAATATGCCAGAGAACCATGTCTATAACACATTTTGTTACTTCCATCCCTAATTTAGGTATTTATAACCTCATGCTTCCTCCTCAAAGGAATTAAAGTCAGCTTACAAAAACCCAGCAATAAAAAAACAGAATATCAACAACAAAATGACAAACAGTACCCTAGAAACAAAGAGAAATAACTATTCCTATTTTTGTGTGGATTACATTTTTGGAGATTCAGTCTTTTTAGATAAAATAATTGATCCAATATGCAGATTTCACTCTCCTTAGATACTGGACCCCTAATTAAATAAACTTCCACAGAAACAAGGATGGAAATTAAATAATTTATTATTAACAATGCAGATTTAGCAAATAATGAGATATATTTTTAAAAGATGAATGACACTCATGAAGTTTTCACAGTGGTCTGGAAGGCATTTAAAGCCTATATATCAGAAAATAGTTTGTATCTCAGCAGGTTTATCTTATAAAAAGAAAGAGAAAACGTGAGATGAGTGATTAAATCTTACACGGCAAGAAGAGAAACATAAAGCAATAAGCCTTGCAAGCTACAAGAGCACACGGAATTGGCCAAAAACTAGCTTAAATTAAATGATGTCTACCTTACAGCTTAATCCTTACTTTACTTGAAAGGAAATCTTTTTGAATATGGTAATCAGCTGGAAAAAGTTTTGCTATGCCTTTTAGAAGATAAAGATGGGGAAATTAAGTAAGGCTTCTTAGATACTCCTTCTCAAGCAGTGGAAGAATTTAGGCAGTTATTTGAAGATTATATGGAGCAGAAAGACTTAATGTGGAAGAAACTGAGGGATTTTTGATGCTTGAGGACTTCTGAAAAGCATCTGATAGGTGACCGTGATTTAAAAAAAGAAAAGATACTGGACTAGACAGACCTTGAGCCTAGCAGACCTTTCAGTACATTCTCAGCTTCTTAGTCAAAACTGATTTATTAGAGGGCCGGAATGGTGAGCAGAATGCCATTAGACTAGGGAAACCTGGGTTCTCTGTAATGATGTTCACTGGATAGCCCTGGCATAATTACTGTCTCTTAGATGAATTCACTTCACAGGGTTGCAACGAGGATAAAATGGAGAACACAACCATGTACCCTGTGCTCCTCTGAGGAAAGCAGAGTGGAATATTAAATCCTTGCAATTTGCCATTTGTCTGCTTACTTAAGAAAAGTGGGAATTGTATAGAGCAGGAGTCCCCAATGTGATGTCCACTGACAAGTTTCCTGGCACCTACCAATTTTTTTGGAAAATGCATGGAGCCACTGGGGATTTTGCCTAGCAATGCTTCCAACTGGCCACTGAAGTACTGATTGGCTGTAAAGATTTTTTCAAAATTTGCTTTGGCAGCAGCTGCCATCACTGAAGGTAATGTAACTGTATGCAAGAAAATATTTTAAAATAATTTTTTAATTTTAAAACACATCCTGTTAAGCAGATCTTCCACCTGAAATGTTGAAGAGTTACTGTTAGAGTATCAGAGCAGTATCACAGTTACTGTATCATAGTGGCTAGGTGGTTGGGTTACAAATCAGCACTTGGTTGGTAAACCCCACTAATGCCATGCACACGTTGGATAATGCACTTCCAATCCTCTTTATAGATCATTTAGAACTGATTTTTTTTTGTGCGGAACAAAAAATCCACCTCAAACGATTGATAAAGTGTATTGAAAGTGCATTATCCATCTAGGGTTAGTCACTCCTCTCAGACCTAGGTCCTCAGCTGTATTGTGAAATAAGAAAGGAATAATAAGAAAGTTAAAGACACAATATCTAACCACATGATTAAAAGAGAGTAGTCATGACACAGAGTATTTGAGGAAGGGTGATTATGATTTTATATCTATGAAGTGCTCCTCAGTGGGAGGAGGAGTCTGACTACTAACACTTGCTTTAGATGGGAAAGGAGAGTGCTATCGACTCTTTCTCCCTGCGTCAAATCTGCTGTTTGCCACTTTAGGAAAAACATAGAGGTAACTACAGGGTTAGTTACAGTTTGGGGTGGTGGTTTGCTTTGAGCAAACAAGAATGGTTACCCCATCTGTGCACTACAGACCTGCTTTGAACTGCTATAATTTTGCCAAACACCATTTCATCTGGTTACCTCGAATGGGCTGCCATTTTGTGATTTCTGAGCCCTTGAAAAAAAATTAAGTCACTCTCAGAAACATGAAGTCTTTCCTCTCGTGGACTATGGTAACAGAGTTCAATTCAAGCTCTTTATTAAGTTTATGAGCATGAATTGTTCCATAAGCCAATGACCACCAGTAAAGTATTTTCATCCCAAACTTTTAATATCCCAAATAACATTTAAGAAAACCAACTACATGACCTTCAAAACCCCTTTCCTCATCTGCATTTCCAGCGCATATCTTAAAGCTGAAAAAATATTGGCTTGGCTGAAAGACACATAGCCCCATGATTGGCTTTGCAAGAAGCAGTTGACTCCAGGACTGGATCCAGACATCATAGGATATTGCACTAATGTAATCTTCACCACATGGATTCTCCAGTCTACATGGGAAAATCTAACTGCACAGTAATTAATGACTTGTGGATTCCACCCAGTAATCAATAATAGATTATTCAGCAGCTGAAAGAGTACAGTAAAATACCAGAGCAATAAATCTCTTTTAAAACCACACCGGACAAGAGGGAAGTATGATAAAGAACATAGTACTATCTGAATGTTCTTACACTTGCTGTGATACTTTCTCTTCATTGTTTCATTGTATAACCTGGAGAGAACATGATACAGCAACTTTGCAGAAGCTAAAATGGTCTGTCTCAATGGGAGATCTGGGAACACTATGTACATCTAACATATGGGATGCGAAAAAGGCAGGAAATAAATGAAATAAATACACCTGAGACACTAAGGACATATTTACCATACTTTTTAAACAAGTGAATAGCGATTCACTGTGATTCAACTCAGAGATTGTGAGGGTAGATAGAGACATCCAACACAGATTTTTTAGCACTTTGCCAATTCGGCTCTCCTGGCCAGCAGACGAAGGCAGCTAGGGCTGGGGGCCGCTTTTGCCCCTGTGGAAGGAGAAAGCGGCATCACTCTCTCCTTCCCTGCTCTTTGAGGGGGCAAAGCCGAGCCTTTAGAAGGCTGCTCCGCCTCTGGCCCTGCCCATGGCAGGATGGAGTCTAAAAAAGGGAGTGAGCCGGTGAGCACCCTTGTTATGCACAAACTTGTGCCTTAGGTGTCCCTCTCACAATTCACAATAAGAGACACACACACCACGGAGTCCTGTAGAATGAAGCAATATATGATTGTTTAATTTAAACAATGGAGGAGCCCATTTTCACAGGAGTAGGTGGTCTCCTTGTGTCCAGAGCTCATCAAAATTACAATAGAAACACAGGCAATTAATACTTTCAGATAATCATAACAATATTACAATATTCTAATATTTGATATCTTACTGGCTCGTAACATATCTAGGGTCAGTTCTGATTTGAAGATGCAATTCTGGGCTGGCCCCTCTATTTGGGGGAATTCCAGTCTTCACGGTTTTTTCTCCTCTGCCCTCATTTTGGAAGGACACTGTCTAACCTTTCACCTACTTTCTTCTGGGCATAATACTTTCAAGGGTGCCAATGAGTCTCAATCTGGTGCCTTGATATCTTCTGATAACCGAAATCTGTGGATAGGAAGGGATGTTTTCTATTCGTGCCCTTTTCCCCAGTTTCTTCTCAGCTTTAAGGAAGATAATACCACAGGTGGCCAAAACCAGCTTGCTGCATCAAATCAGTTTTCTACAAAAGGCTCTCTGGTACTGATTTCTATTGGAATCTATAGAATAATATAACATATAAGTGCAGCCCTAAAAGAAGTATATCAGTTCTTACAGAGTTTCAAGTCTTCTTGTTTCAAGTGTCAAATTCTTACAGGTTACATTACAAGTAGTACTTTGGCTCCTGAGCATAGAAAAAGTGCAAAGCATGTAATACTGAAAAAGCATAGGTTTAGTATATAAAAATAAGTATATAAAAAACCTCCAAATCTATATCCATCACCCTTGGCATATAGATCCGCTGAGAGGGCAGACTGCCGCAGGGACCCCCTGTACAAGTCTTTCCCTCGGGCTTCACGGCAGAGTGGTTGGAGCTTTAAGGGGGGAACCATTTGCCTGGCCAGCCGGGTTGCAGCCATGCACATGGATGGCTTGCACCCGGGGCAGCGGGGCTCGCCCAGACAGGTCAAGGTGGTAGTCCTGGCGTGGACACCAGGGCTTGAACTGTACCGCAGTTAGATCCTTTGCCGTATTGACATTATGTTGTTGTTAAATAAAAGTGGCCCTTTATCACCCAAAGCCTTCTGTCCGCCTCTTTATTCCTGACTGAGGGAGCAAACTATAGTTTGCAGACTATAATGAGTGAAGGCATGCCAGTTAAATGGAAGGAAAAAAGATTTTAAGTGTGTTGTGTAGATATACCCAGCATTCTGCGTTGTTTAATTACCCATACTCTCTACAGTTTCTTCTCTCATGTACCAGCTGAATTTGCATACCTATCTTTTAAGCAAAAGAGGAGAATAACATAAAGAAGGCTAAAATAGAGATTGCTGCAACTTCCTCCAAATACTCTTAGCAAAAAAGTATCATTAACACATCCTGCCTTTGTTTCAGAAAGTAGTTCAAATGCTGAAATGTTTGAAAGAGCACTTCAAAACTGTACAGCATTAAATTTTTCTCAATTTGAAAAGAGAAAGAATCAGGGCCAATGAGCATAAAACCCTCCAATGATATTTTGGGAGTCATCAGTAATGTCCGTTGATATAGAAGTCAAGTACAAAATATAACTCTCCCCCCCCCCTTTGTAAAACCCCTCTAAACTCTTTTTGGACACATTCACTCTTTGTACTGCCTATATTTTATTTTTATGGCCAGTAAGCATATCCAGGTTGATAAAAGTGCACTGTATTCTACACTGAAATGCACAAGCAACTAAAATATTAAATAATGTTTACTAACCTAGTTCAAAATCTCCATAAACAAACTGCTAAATTTTGAAGATAAATTTAATGTAATGGCTATTGGTAGCAACAGCAGAAACAATGGTACAAGGTAAGAGGATTTCTTTGAATGCGATGCCCAATTAAATTACCAAATCAGTGTTTCTTTTCTAGTACATAACTAAGAGAACAGTGCACATTGTTTGCTATTCAGGAGGGTGAATTAGATCTCCATTGGAATCCAGTGAGGAAGCAGGATCATAAGGCAGCCCATTCTCACCCATCAGGTGTCACCTTTGACCAGTGCACTGAATGTAACATTTAAGTAGGGTCTATGTGAGTGAAGTTCAACATTACATCCAAATTCACATACTCCTCAGAAATAGAGAGGCTGCATGACAAGTTCAAGCTAAGAATGTGCGTACATAGATGGAGGCAGGTAAGACGGAGCAATGCGACTTTCAACTAAGTATGTGTTTATGTGAACAGCATATCAGTCTGTCTTAAATATAGTTGATGCAATCCCATCAGTTGCTCTAATGTGAGAATTTGCAAATGCGTTTCTAATTCTATTGCCAGACACCAACAGGCATTAAAATTATAACAGAAGTACATGAATGAAGTAAATTTTTGCTGCCTTAATTATTCTTGATTAAACTGTAACCAACATATTTCAGTGTTTTAACTGAAAAAAACAACTTCCTGTTTCTTTCCTACATATAGTACAACAACGCTTCCTGGATGTTTTCTGTGTAGTTTGTGTGTGTGTGTTTTTTTTAAAAAAGCCTTATAGGAAATTCAATCAAACACTCATAAGCAAAATTCCAAATCAAGAAGCAACAAACATTGAGACAAAACTAGTGCATGCAGGCATGATTGGTAGGTTGAGTTTACTGATTCATTACATACTATATTCCTCTGAGTTGAGTTACTGTTGATTCCAAATCACATTAACAAAAATCAGGTAAAGATATGAAGCTAACAAAAATATGAATCTGACATAAATATGATCCATCTATGGTCCTCCTTTCTAAATCTTTAAATTTTTTAGTAAACTTTAAATTCTGAGAAAGCACATTGATCAACATCAAAGAGGCAAGCAAACTAAGCAGAATTACATGATCTGTATAACTTCTTGCAATATTTACAATTTGAATTTTCTGGACAGAATGTGCAGGATATTGTTAAAGCACGGGATACTAGCAAAACGGGTTTAAGCATGTTTAATTCTGCACAGGATCCAGCTAAAAGTCTCCTATTTTTGTCAATGGCCATATCAAATTAGAAAGATTTTTTAAAAATATATTAAAATATTTATTGTGAAGACTGTACTTAGCTCTTTTCTGTCAATGAAGCTTAATTAAGGCTAAGTTCCTATATTAAATATAAATATTTTATAATATTTGAGAATTAGGATTTTTAAAAATGTGTTTTGACTATTTTAGGCTGAAGAACATGAATATGTTCATCAGTGTGCATAACAAATGCTTTTGGACATATTGACACAATTATGCTGCTCATGTGCCATCTAATTAGGTAATCACAAGGAATGGCCTGACACTGATATACCTCATGGTCAACCAACACTGGAAACTAGAGCATACCTACCTTCTTCATACATTTGCTCCTAAACACATGCCAAAAGCCAATTAACAGGTTTAACAGAAGGCAGCTCTGAAGACAGGAATAACTGGAGTCATCTCAACATTAAATCTCACTATACGCAGACAGTCAAAACAAGCTATGTAGTATTAAACTGTTCCAACATCTGGACCATTTTCACCAATTTACCAGGATATAATGATTTAATTTCCCTCTAGTTCTTTTACAATGCAATCCGAAACAAAATTATACCTTTTAAAACCCACTGACTTCAATGGATTTGGAAGAGTGAACTTTGCTTAAGATTGCACAATTGATATGTGATTTTTATGTAAAGCTACAGGGGGAGGTGCTCAGCTGAACCCTGCAGGCACACTATAAATGCAATCATTAAAAAGTGTGGGAATCAAACAGAGCTTCAAGGAACCACAAGTAGAGTTCTGCTCATAGAACAGATCTGTCCAATCTCCCCTGTGTTTTGAAGCCTCCCTCATCATCCAAAACTGGGAAAGGGGGAGATGCAGCTAGAGTGGGAAATCTTTAGAAATCATGGACCTTCCCCTTCCATGAGCAGAAGTGCCTTCTACTTATGCTAATGCATCTTTGGATCCAGCTCAGAATGATATTATTAACGTTATTTGTAGTCTGGCTTTCTCACTGAGGCCCCTTTCACGTTTCCATTTTAACCCAGTCGTTATCCACTGTTGCCCTGATTTCATGTAAAGCAACGTGGGGCAGCAGTTCCAAACAGCATTCACACCCACATGAATTGTTAAGTGAATAACAACAACAACAACATTCAATACTATGTTTCAGGACAACTTAACGCCCACTCAGAGTGGTTAACAAAGTATATTATTATTATCTCCTCAACAATAATCACCCTGTGAGGTGGGTGGGGCTGAGAGAGCTCCTAGAAGCTGTGACTGACCCACGGTCACCCAGCTGGCTTCAAGTGAAGGAGTGGGGAATCAAACCCAGCCCTCCAGATTAGAGTCTCTCAGTCTCAACCACTACACCAAACTGGCCATTTCAAACAGCACAGCATTTTCTGGTGCTGGAAGTGGCAAACCCTCCCCCTCTGTCCACCAGGGCTTTTGCAATGTTTTTTTTAAAAATCAGCACAAAAATACTGCTACATCATTATAATGATAGCTGTCACAGGTTCTTTGAATTCCAGCTTTCATTTTTTTTTTAAAAAAAAGTAAGTCTCAAATTCCTTCCCCTCTGGAGATATGCCTTTCCCCTTATATCTGTGCAAGGGAAGGGGCTTTTTTCCCCCCAATGAAAGCTGGGAATTCAGAAAACCTACTACACCTATCATTACAATGCTATAGCACTAATCAGTATCCATTCAAAAAAAGAAAAACACTGAAAATGGGAGGGAAAAAAGCAGTGTTGTCAATAAAAAATTAAAAAGCATTTTGTGGTTGTAAGGAACAGCCATAACCCGACCAAATACACTAGTGTGCAAATACACTATGTCCGCAAAGTTATTAGGCTACTAAATGTTTTAAAAGTCTACCCACCGATAACACCTATGTTAGTCACTCTGGCATATGGGCAGTTTGGCAGGAGTAGGGCGAGAACAATCATTCTCCACTGCCTGGTCACTTAAAGGTGACACACATGATCACAGTTTCTCAGAATTACTATTACAAGTGGTAATTACACTCAAAGTGAAATCTGCATGCTACCAATACTGCCCACCCCAACCCGTTATTGCTATAATCCTAAATGCACAAGTGTTCTTGAAACTAGCAAATGCTTGGAGTTTGAGACTTCTGATGCACACAGTCCAGAGTTCAATGTTGCCTTTGGCTTGCCTGCACTGCGGTTGGGGATGCTCTGCCTCTGAAATTATGGAAGGGCCTGTGGTTCGGTGCTTGGGCACACATTTTGCATACAGACAGTCCCAGGTTCAGTACTTAGCATCTCCAGTTAAATGGTGTCAAGTAGCAGATGTTCGGAAAAATCTATTTAACTGGTACCCTGGACAACCACTGACAATCAGAGTAAGCCATACTGAGATAGATGAACTCATTGGACTTGGTATAAATGAGTTTCATATACAAAGAATATGTACCCATGAACTGAATGATGCTTTGGAATATATATACTTAGAACTGTGGTATTCAGTTGTTTTTCTACGCACACTTCTTCTAAGCAACGTCCACGGCAATCAATGGAATTTTCATATGTTCGGGATAAATATGACAGTAATACAAAGTAAAAAGGGAACTAACTATATGAAGGCAAAAATCAAACATCTAGAAAAGTTATGTTTTTCAAGCAGTATGCTTCGATGTGTTTCCTTCATTTATACCCCACCTTTCTCTCCAGTGGGGACACAAGTTGACTTACATAATTCTCCTCTCCTCCAGTTTATCTTCACAACAACCTTGTGAGGTAGGTGAGGCTGAGTGTGTGTGACTGGCCCAAGATCACCCGGTAAACTTCCATGGCAGAGTGGAAATTCAAACATGGTTCTCTCATATCCTAGTCCAACACTCTAGGAGCACCCTAAAGAGCTTAGGGTCAGTAGCACCTAAAGACCAACTGGGTTTCTAGGAAGGGGAGCTTTGACTCTGGAAAGCTCATACCCTGGAATTGCAGTTTGTCTTTAAGATGCTACTGGACCCGAACTTTGTTCTTCTACCACAGGCCAACATAGCTCCCCAGTATATATTTTTTTTTGAATGGCTAGAGATTAGTGTTATAGCGCTGTACTGATAGGTGGAGGAAGTTCTCTGAATTCGCTTTCATTTTTTTAAAAAAGCGCAGTACACAACATGTTTCCTGCAGGCTGTTCATTTCGGTTTCCAAAATGGCCTGGGGTGGTGGCGCAAGTGCCTAGAGGAAAAGACAACTGAACGGGGGCGCAAAGAGAAGCTTGTTCGGAATACATGACAACCATCCCACAAACTGCCCCTGTGGTACAAGGGGAGAAGGCTTCTTTTGGGGGCCGCAGCGCCCGCCGGGCTTCCTCTCCCACACGTGTTGCAGAAGGAACACCACCCCCGCGCCATGTGCCCCCTCGCGCCTCTCTCCGCCCTCACTCACCAGCGGTAGCAGCCCTCGCTCGCTTCCAGGGTGAAGTTGATTCGGGTGCTCGGAGTGAACGGCAAAAGGACTTTGGGGATGTTCAGTTTGGAAGGTACCACGGAAACGGGCAGGAGAATCAGCCAAAGCAGCGCCCGGGGCGAGGGGGCTACCAGTGCCATCCTTGCCATTAAAGCAGCTTCACCGTGTCCAGCCGGGGACTGGGGCACCCTGCTCTGCCTTGCCCTGCCTCTGCCGAAGGGAAAGCGCGGGCGACACGCCTGCACCAGCCGCTCACAAGAATCACCCGCCTCGAGCTGCTATTCGAGGGACGTCACAGCGCGGGCAAAGGAAGGCAGAGACCCCGCGCAACGCTGGCCTCCGAGGGCGGGGAGGGCGCTCTCGGAGGACGGAAGGAAGGCCTTTAGCCGCCGGCGGGGAGAGCGGCAGCAGGTGCTCCGCTGTGTCACGTGGCGGCGGCTGGGGACGGCGGATCCCTCGCCGGCCTCGCAGAGGAACCCATTTGCGTGTTTTGTTTCTTTCAGCGCCACTAATTGAAGCGACTGGAAGGGTCTTGGGGCTTCTTTTGCCTCAGAGCTTTCTATCTAAGGGCGAGGAGAAGATGCGGAGGGAGTTTCCATGGTCTTCTGCCGCTTGCAACTTTTCCTGACCTAATAGTGGGTGTTGCTGCCTCGCCTTCACAACGGGTCAGCTATATATATATATATATATATATATATATATATACAAATCTAAAGCGTTAGTCAGTGATGGTGTGCGCAAAGAAATGAAAACACAAAAAGTTTTCTTAAATTTCATTCGTTGATTTGGGCAAAATATTTACGCTGATGGGTGCTTTCAGCACCTCACGTTCAGACCTCAAAATTGTTCAGTCTTTATAAATCACAAAGAACCAAACTGACTCTTACTGCATCCTCCCTAACCTGACAGAGGGCCGACAGTAAAAGTGACGCTCTGTGTTCTTCCTCATTGACCCCATGGTGCTTGAACCAGCAGGGCAAATCTGGACACCATGGGACTCCTTGCCAACCTCACCGTAGCAGTTCAGTAAGTTCTGAGCAGGGAGAAGAAGAGTTGAGCGCTATCTAGCTGATTACTTTTCCTTTTCAGATTCCAGTCCCTATAAAGCTTGGGAATGGTGAGAGGCCTAAGCCTTTGGGCCCGTGGCTTGCATGCTGCATGCAGCCCAAGCCTTCAAGAGAAGCTGGCATAGAAGTTGAAGACAGCCCCAACGTGCCATCTGCTTTGTATGCTTGTTTCTTGGATTATGTATAGTCTGTTTGGGGGTTGTAAACAGTTTGTGTTCCTTCGAGAAGAAAAGCAGTGTACAAATGCTGAACTATAAATAAATTATGCAGTGGATATTGAGTGTTTGTCTTTTAAGAATCAACAACCATTTATAATGGTATACATTTCAAGACTGTGTGAGCAACAGATTAATTAAAAACTTCTAGACAGCTATGGTTCGAAGTGCCCTCATGTGCTAATTATGCTGTGTTGGACATCACTGAGATACTAGCATCTAGTAGAGCCAGGGGTCATTTCGTAGAAAAAGAGCTGGAGGAACTCATTAGCATAACTCATTAGCATATGTCATGCCCTTTGACATGGCCAGAAGTGTGACATTAGCATAACTGATTTGTATATGCCATACCCCTTGACATCACCTATCCTCGCTGTTTTGGACCCAATTCTGGCCATTCAGGGCCAAAATTGGGCCCAAAATGGCAAAAAGGGGCTGAAAATGGCCAAAAAGAGGCCCAAAATGGTTGGGATCGGGCCGCTGCTGAGCAGGAGAGTGATCCACCACCCGTCACAGGCCTGATCTGGGCTGTTTCGACCCCAATCCAGGCCGAAACGGGCCCAAATGGCCAAGAGGTGGGCAGGGGCACCTGACGTGACCTCTTTGGGGAACTGCCGGAACTGCGTTCCTGCGCTTTCCCCCTCAACATGAGCCCTGAGTAGAGCATATTGCTTTTCTGTAGTGACCCCTCCTCCTCTTACGGAAGAGACTTCCAGAGGAGGTAAAGAGGGAGTTCTTTTAGCAAAATGTTGAAAGACTGTACAGTGTGCAAGGGCATGAAGTGGGACTTGAGGCACATGCATATTTTTTCTTCTGTGTTTTTTTTAAAGAAGTTTAATAAATAAACATAGGGTCTGGGAGACCTGGATTTTTTTAAAAGAAGTTTAATAAATAAACATAGAGTCTGGGAGACCTGGATTTATATCCCTGTTCTGCATAGAAGCTGGGTGACCTTGGATCAGTCACTTTCTCAGTTTAACAGTCTTAACTGATTTGTGGTGGTGAGTACAAAGTGAGGATGGGACAACATTGTAAGCTAATGGTAGGGACAGGGTATAAATAGTTTTTGAAGTTATTATATAAGTTAATATAAAAAGTTAATTAAGTTAAAGTGTCTGGGATAATAAATCAATGAACTTGACTGCTGAACTTTACACAGAAACTATGATTCTTTTGCACTAGCCAGTTGGCAGCCTAGGAGAACACATGGGTGAGGCCTTCACATGTTCACCTCCTGATCTTGGTATGGTATCCTATACACGTCAGCATGTATTTGGGGTGATATTTGGGTAAATTTATGAGAAAGGCAGAGAAAAGATTACATTTAAAATGTATTAACTTAATCTTTATTGAACACAGAAGGGGAGGCAGATTAGGTAAATGCAATGAGATACACCAGAATCAGGGAATACAGTGAAGAGTATATAAACACACAGAGAATACAATACAGTATTTAAAATATTGATGTATCCACCTCTCTCAAAGTCATCCCAGGACCCAAAGTAATTCTATAAATTCAGCGCTTCCTATGTGGAACTGGCCGCATATGTCCTCCCAAGCCAAGTATGGATGGTGCCCCCAAAAGATGAAGAGAGTGGGGAAAAACAGGCTGTGAGGCAGAGAAAGAGGGAGAACTTCAGAGGGAGAATGGATTGGTCTTGAAAGAAGAATCAGAGGGGAACAAAATAGGTTTAGAAACACACGGAAAGAAAATGAGCACTGGAAAAGTTGAAGAGCAATATTAAAACCTGAAATTGTATTCAATATTCTTGCAGATAATTTTTTAAGTTGCAAAAGTAAAGGAAAAATAAACAGATTCACAAGATCCTACATTAACAATAAACTCATACCCAGGGGTCATTTAGTAGAAAAAGAGCTGGAGGAACTCATTAGCATAACTCATTAGCATATGCCATGCCCCTTGACATCTCCAGAAGTGTGTAATTAGCCTAACTGATTTGCATATGCCACACCCCCTGACATCACCTATCCTGGCTGTTTTGGACCCAATCCTGGCCATTCAGGGCCAAAATTGGGCCCAAAATGGCAAAAAGGGGATGAAAATGGCCAACAAGAGGCACAAAATGGTCAGGATTGGGCTGCTGCTGAGCGGGAGAATGATCTACCACCTGTCAGAGGGCCGATCCAGGCCGTTTCAGCCCCAATCAAGGCCAAAACGGTCCCAAAATGGCTGAGACTCAGGTGGGCAGGGCCACCTGTCATGTGACCTCTTTGGGGAACTGCCGGAACTGTGTTTCTGTGCATTCCCCCTCAAAATGAGCCCTGCTCATACCTATTGGACAAAGCACATCTAATCAGATTAAGCAGATAATGACTCTTGAGTCTAAATATATAAGTGTCTCAGCCTTGATAACCTCTCCCAATTACAATCTATTAAGATATTCATGTCTTCCTCTACTGTCAGCCTACTCCAATAGGTAATGAACAGCCTCCATGTTTGATAAATAAATCTTGTCATAATTGTTTGCATATTGTGATTTTATTCATAATTATATTGAACTAAATTTTTCTTAGGCCACATTGAAGGTATTCTCTTTCTTGTCCAATATTTGGAAATGAGCAATTACACAGTTACTATTATATTTCTCAACAAATACCCATGATCTTTTCCCAACCTTTTCCCCATCTATCCAAACAGAATTAGCACTGGGCTATGTAGCACTTTGCGTTCTACAGTTTTACTAATTATATTAAACATTTTGCCAAAATGGTTTCACAACTGGATAACTTCAATTATATAAGAAATCTCTTTCCTTCTAAACAGCATCAACATTAATCTGTACCATTTTTAGACATGCTACAAATCCTGTCTGGGATAATTCCACCTATAGAAGAGTTTCAAACCATTTTATCTTCTGCCAACGTGGGCAGAAGTAGAATCATAGAGTTGTAAGGGACCTCCAGGGTCATCTAGTCCAGGACTTAATATAAATTTTCCCCAAGTTTAATTTGTAATCTCTGCTGTCAGAAATGACTGCTACTTTGGTCTATATACAGGTTCTTTATATTCTAGAAGTGTTGGTGTTGCATATGTTTTAGCTAACAGACCTTAAAGTAAGCCATCATTCACTTAAAAGTGTTTAAGGGCCTAAAACAGGATAATTTTCAACAAATCAAGAATAATATCCAGACTAAACTATCTCTCAGCAAAGATTTATCTTCCATTTTTTGTCTAATATGCGCCCAGAATACAACTTCCTTTGTTTTTATAAAATCTATGAAACAGCTTTTACCGGATCATGTGTAAATGTAATAAACTATATGTTGGGAGCACAATCAGGCACCTAAAAACTCGCCTCATGGAACACATGTCTCGCATACGTTTACACGTAGCGGAGGCTCTCCTGGTTGAACACTTTGACTCATGTGGACACTGGGAGGAAGACTTTCGATTTACAGTACTATTTTCCGGACAAGGCATTCCTCTGCATAACTTGCACAATACTTTACTAAGAAGAGAGGCACAATGGATTTTTACACTGAATACATTAAAACCACATGGTCTAAACAGTGAAGTGGACCTCTCCTGTTTTTTGTAAGTTACCTCTGTTCTTTGTAAGTCACCTCTGTGTAATAATTCTTGTGTTATCACATGGCTTTGAGGCTGCAGGGTCCCTTTAAATTGTTAAATGTCCTAACGAGGCAATGTATATCTTCCCTCCTACTTTGATTCTGTATGCGCAAGGACACCAGATGTGACAGGGTTTATTTCATTGTCGATGGTGCTTTAAAGTGTATTTCATTCACTATTTACTTCTGTGCTGGTAAGACAACCATTTAATACTTTATGAATGAATTATTTATTGGCTCAATAGAAACTGTGTATGGTTTTAAATATGCATTGTATCTTTTTAGTATGGTGGTAGCTTTTCACCCCTGAAGAGGTCAACTGGACGAAACATCGGATTCAAGCCGGCACTGTATGTAGGGTGGGGCGGGCTTGCTGTGTGCATCCCGTCCTTACCGGCTCCACCTGAAATATAAGATGAAGAGATTTATTACTTGCCATTGGACATTTTTGTGACTATATGCTCTTAATGGATCAATTACTTACCTTTGGATTTATTGACTGTATTCTATGTAGCGATTGATTACTTACCTGCTATATCAGTGGTTGTTATTCTGCACCTTTGTATGCATTGATTGTTTATTTGGATTGACTTGACTTATGTACATTGTTTATACTGAAGAGTATTATTTTATACGAGTTGATATTACAGCATTGATTGTTTATTACCCTACTTGTGTGGTTCACCCTTTGGTTAAATTTGTTAATGAGCATAAACAGCATTAATGGAGAAAAGCCAAGGTGGATTTAGTACTGACTGTAGGCCACAAGAAAGGTTGAGAAACTCTAAGAAATTACTGTGTGTGAAAAATGAACTCACAATAAAATAATTATTAGACAGGATTTAAGAAACACTGAATGTAGCACGAGAATGGCTCCACATTAATGTTTTAACTTTGTGCATCCCATCTATACTACTAGCTGCTGGCAGTTATACTTGTATATTTCTCTATATCACAAAAACATCTGTTTTGTAATTTATTTAATTTAGGGGAAATTGGGGGGTCACCTAGGAGATGCAGGCGTTAGAGTTGATTTGAGTCACTAACAGTGCAATCCTAAGCAGAGTTTCTTTAAGCAGAGTAACTCTTCTTAGGATGGCACCATGTAATTGCTCTTTCCATGGAGTATACCCCATTGAATAACATGGGACTCACTTCTGAATAGATCTGTTCAGGATCTGTTCTGAATTTAGTCCTTTTAAAGGTCTTAGTCTGATACAGCATCTTATTTAATATTTTCAAGGCAGTTGAAAACCCTACTAGGATACCTTGAAGGAGGAAGGGCTGACCTATATAACACATACCTATATAATGCATACCGACATATGTTTACGGTATCGTAAGCAATGGGCTTAGAATGGTATAACTGCTTATAATGGCACTCTCATACTCTATGGTTACTTAGGAAAAACAGCTTTGGCAGTGAGTGATTTAAAGCTGAAGAGGTATATGGAGAAGAGTATCTAACCTTTTCCTCACTAGCTGATTTACTCCTGCAAGCCCCTGCTGAACCATTGTTGCTTTTCTTGAAGCATTCTTTTTAAGGTAAAAAAATCTGGAACTGGGGTGGAGGGGACAGTGGTGAATGAGGAGGGATCTAGAAGTCAACAACATACTCCATCAAGTGTTATAGCACAGTGTTCATCTATGGCATAACCATATGTTCACATGAAGGCCACAGACTTGTCTGTCTGGCTCTGGAAAATCTGTAGGTATGTGACTCCCACTAGGGGGCAGCATGGTATCATGAGTGTTTTCCATGGCAAGCAAAGACTCACCTGGATTTAATGGCATTCATCAGGGCTCACTTTATAGTCAGGAAAAAGGTCCAAGGTTCTCCACATTGAACAGTTCCCTTCACCCATCCTGCCTCTTTAAAAGAGCCAAGCTACAAGTGACGCCTGACACAGGTTGGACACTTGTCAGCTTCCCTCAAGTTTTGATGGGAAATGTAGGCGTCCTGGTCTTGCAGCTGTAATGGAGAGCCAAGCTGTAAAACCAGGATGCCTACATTTCCCATCAAAACTTGAGGTAAGCTGACAAGTGTCCAACCTGTGTAAGGCGTCACTTGTAGCTTGGCTCTTAGGGAGCTGAACAGCACCTCAGCCAGTCTACCCAGGCCCAATCAAGTCCCATCTTAGTACCCTGCCCAAGGCCAGGACTCCTCTTATTCTCTTTTCAGCCTCTTCCTCTCCCTTCTCTGCCCTTGACATTTCCCCTTTTATCCCTGGCTGCCTATGCTGATGAAGCCCAGCTATGCCCCTCCCTTCTTTGAGCACTGTTCATCTCTTAAACCCTTCCATGCCTTGTCCTACCCCAGCTGGGTTTGCATAGAGCAAGCCAAAGCCCCTTGCTGCCAGACCTGCCCCCAGCCGAAGCCTCTGGCTGGCAAAACTCCTTCCCCTGCCACTGTGTGGAGTAGCTGCTTTGCAGGGGAAGGCTCTCTTGCTGGGCCCATGGTGCTACTGCCGTCCTGGAGATTTCCCTTCACTGTCCTAAAGCAGCTGCTGCTTTTGACCCAGTAGGTTAGGCCTGCTCTGGCCACTGCCACCACCTCTGTGCCACAAGGTCTTAGTACAGTCCCACTAATAGTGCTACAATGATGTATGCAAAGTTCCCAGCCTTCCCAATTCAAAGAGCACCATCTTGGCCATCCCTATTTGCATTTCTGCCATAGCAGAAAGGATTCTTTCCAGATCAGATATGGTACAAACTTCAGTACTCCTCCGATGCTCCTTGACATGTTCCCTAGATGCACTACCATGTGCTGTTATATCTGAAGCTTTTGTTCTTCTTGCAAGAGCAATGGAGTTTAGAAGCCTCCGTGATTCATAATCGATCTGTTTAAAGCACAGGTTAATGTTGGCTGTTCAGTGGACATCATCTTAATCTGTTTTTAATAAAACTGTTATAGATCTGCCCATCGTGATATTCCATTATCCAAGTATCATTAAACAAAACATTAATGTCCATAGGATGATTGATAGTGCAATGTAGACTTAGCAATTCAGTCCCTAAGAGGTCTTAAAAACACCAAATAGGTTTTAAAAAATTCTGTTGGTAAAAGGGAAATGTGATCTTTTGCATGTTTACTGGGAAGTAAGTCATTGAATTAAATGGAGCTTACCCCAAGTTTCTGTTGGATTGTAAGGGAGTGTAGTACTGTTACCTTAAGATTGCTATGCAATGTTGTTTTGTGTGACCAGTGAATTGATGAAATAAACCTTCATGTGATGGAGGTTTATCATACCACTGTGCAAATTTGTGCCCCATTTCCTCTAATTCTAACACAGTGTAACTCACTAAGAGTTTTTGAAAGGAAATTATAATATATCTAATGCTGAACCTGGTCCTTGACATGTGGATCAAAAACCTACATGCTAGGGGAAGATAAAGACTGGGAAGACATTTATACAATCTTGAGTAAGCCCTCAGCTTGCACAACAATCCCTCAGAAATGAACAGCCCAAACCCAGAGATCGTGACGCTTCATAACCACATCTTGGCAGCCGTTTTGAGGAAGAAAAGGGAAGAGGAGCCATGAATGCCACTAATCCCCACCACTGCACGAGCCAGGGAGAGATTGGAGCACTGCAGTCGGTGGGAGGAGCAGAAGTTGTGAGCCACATAGGCACGGAAGATGGACGGGGGAGGGGAAGTGGGACTCGGCGCCCCCAGCACTGTGTGAACCAGGCAGGTGATGGCAGTGCTACAGGCAGGTAGGGATGGGGAGGAGAAGAAGGGGGAAGCAGGAGCTTCAACAACAGCTGGACAGGCAAAGGTAGCGCTGCAGGTGGCCAGGCTGGCTAGTGAGTGCGTGGCCTGGAGAGCAAGTGAGCAGGATGGGAAGGATGTGGTTCCCCCACACTGTGACTTGCTTCCAAGTAAAAAATACATGAAATCAGGCTTCGATCTACTTTTTTTTTCTTTTCCACATATTCTTAAAATGACTAAGAAGCACATTTTAAACTGCATTTTTTCCAGACATGCACCCTAACAGCCCAGGAGGGCTGAAAAGCACTTGCATGTTTGGATACAGCTGTAGGTTCTTGCAAAGCACACAGTCAAAGGATGGGGTTCTGTGACCCCTTTTCTTGGAGGGAAACAAAAACACAATGCAGATGGACATTTCAAATGGCAAGCTGACGCGACTGTGAATTGTTTTGGGAACTTGAAAACAGGAGGGAAGAGGTTTTTAAAAAGCCAGGTCAGTATTGCATAAATAATGGGGATGTAATAGGTTTTGTGTGAAAGGTAAAAATAAAATCGGCACAACCACGCATTCAACCATTCAGAATGGTTTTGTGTGAAATGTGCTATTTAATGCACTATTAACCAGCAGCCAAAAAGCTTCACATCGGCTGTGTGAAAACCCCCTAAGTTTGACCCTGTGACTATTTTCTGCTAAGGAGCAAAATACACTATAAAATCCACATGTCAGGAAAGGGGTTCCGACTCGACGACACACAGTTATATATTTTAGTGGGAACTCACATTTTAAAAGTTCTAAATTTCTCTAGTTGGCTGCAGATGGGGCATCAGGTTTCTCATCTGCGGCATTTTTGTCACCAGAAACATGGCCAAGGGTGGGAGCTGTTTGCCCTTTCTTAGGCTTCACATACCCAAGGATGGACACATGGTGCCAGAAGAAGGGGGAAACAGCACAGTGCGGTTTCCAGTGGTGAAAATGCCATCAGAGAGAGAGAAGCCTAAAGCCCCAACCTCCCCCATGCCCCATTTGCACTTGAATGGATAAATGGAGAGCTTTTTAAAGGTCATTCTTTGCTGGAATATATAACTATGAATCAGGTTGGGAACCCATGTCCTGACTCCTGACACATGGATTTCATATTTTGGTCCTAAATCTTCTTTTTATGAAGAAAGACATCATCCAATGTCTCCATTGGATGATGTCTTCCTTCATAAAAAGAAGATTTTTTTCAGTGGAGAAAAGCTTCTTCTGAGGGTGAAAAGTTTTTCTTTGTTGAAGAACTCTTTGTTTGTTGGAGGAAGACTTGGTAGAAGGAAGTAATAGGATCCAACTCAAAGACTCCAAACCTTCAACAATATCTTTAGGAAACAGATATAGAAAAGACCATATAACCCATTCAGATTAGGAAAAATGGAAAGCATGAATTTCAGTGAACAGAAATGCAATCACCAGATTTTCCAGGGATGTAAAGGGCACATTCAACTGCCACTAATTTATCTCTTTACAGACATCAAGATCACTATTGATCTTTTAAGGGTAGTGGCTTATATTGAACACACGAAGCCTTATACTGAATCAGATAGTTGGTCCATCAAAGTCAGTTTTGTCTACCTAGACTTACAGGAGCTCTTCCGCATCTCAAGTGGATGTCTTTCTCATCACCATGCAAGATTGCTGAAATTGAGTTTATATGAAAATTCAGAACAATGGACACCAGCCAGGACTGAATCAAAACACAGAATTTTTCTCGCATTACAGACGCTAATTTACTGCACTTCACACGTCTGCTCTAGCAAGCTAATTACAACATGTATTATAGCTAGCTTCCTGACACTCTCAGTACTCCTGCCATCCTCTGCCTGGATTATGAAGACTCCTAACTTTTCCACTCCTTGTGTCTGATGAAGGGAGCTTTGACTCTTGAAAGCAAATCTGGAAATCTAATTGGTCTCAGAGGTGCCACTGGACTCAGTTCTTGATCACCTACTACCTGATCTTTATGACTGGAGATGCTGACGACTGAATCTGGGACCTTCTGCAAGCCAAGCAGATGCTCTACCACTGAGCCACAGCCCTTCCAATTACCTCTGAGATTTCCAGAATCAGGTAAAATCAGCAAAGCCACACCGCATGCTGAAACTCTCCTAATGAAAAATAATGGACCTGAATAAAAATAGACCCAAACCTTATAAACCTGAACAGTCACTTGGCTCTTATATTTATATAAACATTATTTAAAAGGGAAACTTTCAATTGTATTTGTGAAAAGAAATTCTTGTTGACTTCATCTTTCTGTTGATTCTAGAGTAGACTGTCGGTGGATCTCTACCAGGCTTGCTTGGTTGATGACAGCTGCTTTAAACACAAGATTCCATTCTGTCACTAATGTTAAAATGCAAAGCAAGGCAGAATTTGTACTGTTCAGTTTTATTATGCCATCAATCTCTAATTTAGCACTGCTGAGAAATACTTGTAAACTTCAGAGGCTGTACATACAAGCTATTCAGTAGCCAAATTATGGAGATGAAGTCTAATATAATGGATAGAAAATGATAGTTATAGCAGCTGTGGAAATGACAAAGTGGTAATTGAAAAGGAATTATTTTGCTTTATATACTTTTAAGAAGGCAAGTTACTACATATTAATATTGTGAATTTAGTGAAGCCTGGCACACGTCTCTTGAATGTGTAACATTGTTGCTGTTCAGATTGATGTCTGCCAATTTCCCTGAAGTGGCATACTTTGCAAAGTAAGTTGTGCATATTCATCCTTGTAAAGTCCATCACAGTGATACCATTAAACCATTACCTATGTATGTTATTTATTTTCTTCATTCACACCATAAAGACCAACAAGAGTTTCCAGGGTATAAGCTTTCAAGAGTCAAGCACCCTTTATCAAATACCTTCATCACATATCTAACAAAGGGAGCTTGACTCTGGAAAGCTTAAACCCTGGAAACTCTTGTTGGTCCTCAAGGTGCTATAGGACACGAATCTTGTCACCTTTTTTTTAAAAATCTTGTCACCTATTGCAGACCAACATGACTACCCACCTGAAACAGCTTAAATAGAAAAGTTTTAACTTGCATCCTGAAAGAATTGCACTAGACATTTACAGGCTTCCCTAGAGAGAGAATGATGGAAATGAGACGATTTATAATAAAGAACATCTTTATACTTTATACCAAGTCAGACCATTGGTCCATCTAGCTTAGCAGTATTTTCTGCTTTGACTGGCAGTGGCAGCAACCTTCCATGATCTCAGACGGAGAAAAATCTGCCACAGCGCCTGCTGCCTGAGTTCCTCTGATAAACAAAAGAGCTGGGGTGAAAAGCTTCAGCCAAAATCTAAAATCAGATGCCCAGGCCTTTGCACACCTAATTCATCTCTCAATACGATTTCTGGCACACAGTGTGGAGCTCCTGTAACTCTTTGAAAGAATCTAGCAGAAGAAAGTGTTGATCTGATCATGACAACCAGTGATCCAGCTTGGGGCACCATACAACAACTGAGCTCCCACCTTAGAGTTATACACGGAGAGTGTTGCAAGTATATATTGGCCTTCTTTTGAAAAAAAAAATGGCAAAATATTGCATTGGTCATTTGAACAGCTAACTGTTGGGCCTCCTCAATATATTGTTTCCATGACAAATTATATCGAAAGAGTATTCCCAAATATCAAAATTGTTTAACTAGTTCTAACTTATGCCTATTAATTTTCCAGTTATAGGCTGGAGGTCACTGTTAATTAGTAAAAATCATAACCTTAGACTTATTATTATTGATTTCCAATTTTCCCCCAATGCAGTATTGAGAAAAGGATTTCAACAGATGCAGGAGGCCAACACATATATTGGAGAGAAGAGTATCATCAGTACATAGCAGTACAGGAATTTCAACATTGGCTAGGGAAGGGGAGTGATGATTACATGATTTTAAATTTGCAAACAAGTTGCTCACATACAAATTGAACAATAAAGGAGCCAAAACACCTCTCTGATTGACCCCTCTTCATAGAGGGAACCCCCCTTCCACTTTAACTAGAAATGATCCCTAAAATATTACTTTTGGGGGACAGGAAACTCCCAGAAACAGCATGAGGGGAGCCAGAGGACTGCAGGAGGAAATGGAACTGGCAAAAATTGCCCCTGTGCCATTAGCAGAAATTTTCTATGGGATCCCACCTTACATGCTTGGGGTAGAAAAACGGCTCTATAAATATATATCAAAATGTTTTTGATTAAGAATGAAACAGGCTCTGGGAATTGTGAAACAACGACTCTGCCACCAAAAACGTAAGAGTTTTGATAACATGTTATTGCCTCCAGATATATGGGAATGTGATTCAGGATAGCGAACATACCCCAAATACAATTTGTGTAAATTGCAAGGGGAGAGAGACTTCTCTGAAATGTGACTGGAAATTATAAGGATTCTGCACTGAGCTGCAGCCTTTACTGGAAAGGGTCTCACTTCACGCCTTAATTTTCTTTCTTGAACATACAGCACTCAGATTAAGGTCTCTCCAATACTTCTCATAGATAGATCGGTGGTCTGACTCAGTGTGACACAAATTTATATGTTGATTGTCTTCATCCTCTGGGTTTTTGGAGAAAAGTGTGTTTATGGTAATGTTACATGAATGCAGGCTGAAGTCAAGATTCTTGTGGAGTAGGGCAATAAAAAGGATGCTTCTGGATGGTCAGGTAAGCATTCTTCCATTTAATGGCCATTTTTAGCCCCTATCTGTGAGTACTGATGATCTTGGTAAGAGGAAAAATACAGAATGCTATCTTGTGGAACTTAAAGGCTGACAGATTTATTGAAGCATACACTAGTACCTGGTGTGTCCCCCCACCTTGGTTGAGGGAGATGACACAAATGCACTGTGCTGGGGAGAATCAGCCGCAACTTTATTGTTCACATATTCCATGGGTCTTGGTGCAGCATAGGCTGGGGACAAGGAGCACAGTTGACAGCTCAACTACTGTCAGCACCTCCAGTGGGTGCAGGGAAGAGGGCTGGTGTTTGAACGGATGCAGTGGAACTCACTATTCCTATCCATCCCTGTCCTCCCTGGGGACATGTTCAATGCATCTGCCTTGAGGTTGGCTGCCATGCACTGCACTCCCTAAAGCCCTTAAGGGGATCTCTCATTCCCCAGCTTATGCCTGCCCACCACAGCTTGCCTGGCTCCACCTCCAAACCACAGGAGGCGATTACTCACCAGAGGATCTCATGCTGTCTGATTCCTCACCATGGCCTTGCCTACTGTATCACTTGCACTTGGGCTTCTGGTGTCTTCTCTCCCGAGTAGTCTTGTGAAGCTGCATTGGCTGTTCTCGATCACTACTTTCTGAGCTGTCAGTGGATAGTGGCCCTGCCTTTAGGGTCCTGGCTGGGGAGACTCAACTTGCCCGTCATGCCTCAGGTGCTTGATGAGGTCTGTCATTGTCTTCGCCAGGCCCTCCAGTAAAGCAAAGCCATCTTTTACATTTGAGTGTTGTTTTTCACCTCTCTCCTTGTTGGGGAGAGGAGGTGGTCCCACTGCCACTGGTGCTTGCACCATGAAGGTGCGACCTCTCCACCTGGTGGACTGAGTGGAGGCTGGAGGAGGGAGGTCCAGTCCAACTGTTTGGTCCTGGGCTACTCTGTAAGGAGGGACTAATTTTCAGGACTTCCTCTGTGTAAAAGGTGAAGCAGTCAATACAGCAGGTCAGGTTCTGTAGCTTTTGTTGGTGGCTTCCATCTGGACATAGACTTGCCTTGATCTAGATCCCCTGGAATTATTGTCCTGGGCAGGTTCTTCTATGTTAGGACAACATTTGTTTGATTAAGGATGGCTCCTGAAAGCCCAGCTTCCAGATTGTCAAGCTGGAGCATCATTTTCTATACTTAGGTGGGGGGCAGGCAAACACAGTTGCATCCCAAGGAGCAGCCCAATTAAAATTACTGATCCTGTCTGCTTCATTGATGTTTCTGTGCAAACCTCAAAACTATGCAAGATAAACACAATAACATTTATACTTGTAATGGGAGGTAATGGGAGGGAAGGCAGCATGGTATAGCCCAATCTCCTCCCATCTTGGAAGCTTTGCAGGGTTGGTACTTGGATGGGTTCACCATGGAAGACTCTGAAGAGGAAGGCAGTGACACACCACCTCTGCTTCTCACTTGCCTTGAGGACCCCTTGCTGTGGTTGCCATAAGTCAGTTGCAATTTGATGGCACATACTTACGTATATATATAATTGGAGATAACACAACCTTCCTGGTTAGGTTAAGCAGTTTAACACCTGTAATATTCAACAAAGAGGGTTGTCTCTGTTTAAAATTTGTTAATACAATTACACTTACAGATAAATTGTAATTCAGTAATTCCTTGCTGGAGGCTCTCTTTGTAGTTGCCGTTGAAAAATGGTGACTTTCAGGTCAGCAACAGAGGGAACAAGTTTAGAAAGCAAGAAAGGAATAAGAGAGGGAAATGGAAAAGTTTGCAATTACAAAGGGATTTTAATTTGCATCTTGAGAATTCAGAAAAAGTGTACCGCTGATGTTTATAAAAACTTCAGGCTTCATTATATCAGCATTGAAAAGTGTCAGCAGAATGAAGAACAAGCTATTGACTTTTAGAGAAGTTGATTGCAGGCTAGGGACTCCTAGCACTTCACTGCAAAACATTAAGCAACCAACACAGAGATAACTTTTGCTGTATAGGGAACCAGATGGAAATAGGTATAAATCACTTAGCATTTTTTAAACATGGGTCCATGTACATCAGGGATATCTACCACAAATGAGCTAGAGGACCAAGTATCCCACCCAGCAGATGCCCATGGGCCATAATTGTTCACATTACAGTAATAATTACATAACTGTAGCCCATGCTCTCAAGTTAGAGTTTCAGTCTGATGCGCTCCCTGCCAAAATATTTGATGAGTAATGTGTGATTTACTAAGTGCAAACTTGATTTACTAAGTGCAAACATAACAATACCTCAACTTGAGTAATGGAATGGTGTGGACTATGTTGAGGTTCCCATTTCTATTACATGAAAGTCCTTAAGAGATTATAGAATAGGCATATGAATAAGGGCTGGTTGACTTCAGCACATTGTTAATCACTGCCCACAGTCCTGATCATCTCTGATAAGCATACATGCAAACAAATGTTGCAAGTGTACCAATCAGTCACAAATACAGACAGAAACAATTCCTGTGATTATGACCGCTTTCTTCCTATGAGTTACAGCCTCACTACACATTGTACTTATCCATAGGAGTGCATATCTGAGGAAAGTTAAGGCTGCTCTTGTAAAAAAAATATATATGTGCCCATTCCACTGAAGATGATATGCATCTGGAAGACAATTGAATGACCTGGCACTAACACAAATGGATTAATCTAATATGGTCTTATCGGATTTTAGAGACTTGCAGGAATACAGCATATTTTGGGGGTATTCTGGGACTTTGCAGTATTTTATAACAACAACTTGTCATGTGAATTGGTCTGCTGTTTATTGTAAAAAGCCCCATATTTATTTCCAAAATGTTAAAAGCTTAAACAGCTTTGGGGGCTCCATTGTTACACACCTGACCCAATAAAAAACTTCAGCAACTACTTCAAATGAAACCCATTGAAGACCAGTGAAAATTATTACCTTAATATTTTTGGCTTCTTTGTATGGAATATACTTCCTTAACTGTTCATTGCAGAAATATTTGTACTTTCCTCTAAACAAATAGCTATTAAATCAATATTTATTATTATTGATTTATTCCATTATTTTTCATATCCTAAAAGTGCACATTTCATTCAGTTTATTTATATATTTTTTATTTTCTTCCACCTCTAAAAGAGAGCAATTCATTATTGGATCAAAGCTTGTAATGTTATCTTCTTGGACTTTCACATTCCAACAGCTTTTATTACTTCTAATGCTTTATTGACACGATTTATCTTATACTGGATGGCTTCAGTCTGTTATTTTCCGTTGTAACGGCACTTCAGGGAGAAACTGTCCTGGTCTGCAACCTTCCCATTTTGAGTATTCCGTTTAAACTGAAGCTTATAGCTTGTCTTCTATTATTTATACCTGATTCCATTTATTGATATGCTCCCAAATGCATTTCTGCTGAGCTATTTAAAAAGTTCAACTCTCTGAAAGATATCACTCCATAAATATTATTTTATTATTGGCACCCAGGGACCATCACTGTGAATCTGTTAATTTTATTTTCATTCTTGTCTTTTGTAATTTGCTTGATTCTTTAATGAAACTGTTTTTTAAATTTTCAGTTTAAAGGCTTTCATGGGAATGGTTGATAGGGAATAGAGTGTTCATTGAAATGAAAGTAAAATCTTGCTTAAAATTTCTCATAAACATTATCTCCAAGCATTTTTTGCTCTTTGAACAGGAATGTAAGTCAGTGGATCATCTTTAAATATGTATGTTATATTCTTAAAGCCCCTTGTCTAATTCTTCAGAAAATCTTTGGACTGAGAGGAAATATTTAGAACATATTTACAGAGGTAGTAACATATTTATGAGGGGAATCATTCCCCTCTCTGCATCCAATAGCTACGAACTAGCAAATAAAGGAATCAAGCCCTGATGTGGTGATGGAACGGAGCACAGATTTGTCAAGACCTAAGCTGGCCATTCGCTCCTGTCTATTGCTTTTACATGTAACAAAATTGGTTCTGGGAGTCTCTGTGCTGGATGAATATGTGAAGAGACTAGCACCCTGAACGCACTACTAACAAAGGAAGTAAATTCTTTTTTTACTTTTTGATAGAGATTGGTTCCATTTTTGAAATCTTGAGGTAAGTTTGGTTACAGAGCTGTTTAATACTGTGTTCTGTAATATAATTACTTTGTGTTAAGTATATGTGCTCAGTGCTTGGGAATGCTTAAATTTTATCCATACTGCTTTGTCTGGAAAAGCTATTTCTACCTCTGACAAATTAATCATGTATTGACAATGCCATCCTAAACAGAGTTATAGCCTTCTAAACCTACTGGCTTCAACTCTCCTTAGGATTGCACTGTAAGTCAAATGTTACACCAAATAGCTGCCATCACATGGATACGCTTTAGGGCAGATGTTTTTAGCATCTTAAAACTTGACCCTTTTCTGTAGTGTGTGTTGAAAGAGGTAGAGAAATGTTCAGTTTCGCTTGATAGAATACAACTGAATCTCAGACAATACTGTCTTCCCTATAAAAAAGGAAGAGCTGTCTTTCCTTTCTTGTGGATATAAGAACCAAACTGAGTACTTTGCTTTTATCCTGTTTAGGACATGATAGGATTGTAGCTAAGATCACAGTCCCCCAAACCCGATTTGCACCTGTCTATTTAAAAAAACAACAAGGAGCTGGAAGTAATGTTTTAATTTATATTTAATACTATATAACAAGAGCCCCGTGGCACAGAGTGGTAAACTGCAGTACTGCAGCCCAATCTCTGCTCATGACCTGGGTTCAGGTAGACGGTTTAAAGTTGACTCAGCCTTCCATCCTTCCAAGGTCGGTAAAATGAGTACCCAGTTTCCTGGGGGTAAAGTGTAGATGACTGGGGAAGGCAATGGCAAACCACCCCATAAAAAGTCTGCCAAGAAAACGCCGTGATGCGATGTCCCCCCATGGGTCAGTAATGACTCGGTGCTTGCACCTTTACCTTTACTATATAACAACCTAAAAGAAAAAATCAGTTTCTTTATTCAGTTTATCACAACAATTTTAATCACATGCTAAAACAAGCAATATAATTATTTTATTTTCAATTATTCCGATTAAATGATAATTGCCCATTTGCTCTATATAAATGAGTATCTGAAATGCTAATTTATGGAGAGGAGGGAATAAGGTTTCAAAATTACTTGGAGCCATATAGTTTGTGAATTTTTACTCAGTGCCCTTTATGCATTCATTTCACAAAATTAATTACAAGACAGTAGTATTAGCCTCTGTAATTCTTTAAAAAAAAATCACATGCAGACTCCCGGTGGAAAATATGTTCGGTATATGTCTGATTTTGTGAAATATTTTAGGTTTATAGGGAATTTTTTTTTTAGTTATGACTTTTCATTGACAAACACTTTGTCCATGATTTATTGCTCTCCTAGCTTGCAGACTTGGATAATTAAAAAAAAAAAAACTTCGGAAAAAGTGCTATTTGTTTGAATATTGCTGCCTCTGGGCTCAAACTAATTAATATAAAAGGCTGAGTGAACCATAAGATTGAACCAGTCAGTTACAGCTGGTTTAATTATATTCAAAAATACTTATTAACAACATTTTTGTTTTCAAACTGAAGTAAAATATTTTAAAATAATGTACATTTTTAGTACTCAAACTTATAAAACCTTGCAACCATAAACAAAGATTCAATATCTATGTTTTAGTGGGAAAATATATTTGAATCATTTTGAAATAGTCCAACTCCTTTTGTGTCTTTTTTGTAGTCGGGCTGCTCAATCCACCCCCAAGACAGTGTTGTCGCTCATGCATCAACGTAAATGGTGTGCTGCTCCATGACTCCCTATGGACTTTTGCAGGAGAGTCCTGCTGGCGCCCGAGTGTGGCAAGGTGAGGTGCAACTGCCACCAGGAGCACCTGCCCACCGTTCCCCTGACAATCCTGCTCACACCAGCCAATGGCCACACCCCTCCTCTGACCAGCAGGTGAGGGGCAAGCAGCGACACAGCCAATGGGGAGGCCGTGATCTCTGCTGCTGCCAATAGGCCCCCCCTCAGAGAGCAGGCATCCCTGCCAGGGAGGGGGGCAGAGGTGACAGTGAAGGTCTGGATCAAACACCCACCCTCTCGCACATCCAGCCCCCATTTCCAATGAGGGCCAGGCTGTGGCTGCAGCTTGGTGCGCCTGCAAATCCACACCACTGCCGCTGCTACCATGAGAAACAGGTTCCTTCTCCCTGAAAAGTGGGATCAGAAAGCCTGCAGCACTTGGGAGCAGCCCCCAGGATCCAGAGAGGCAGGTGGGGGGGGGAGGTTCTACAATGAGTGATAGGAATGCCCATTGGAAACCATGCGAGAGACCAGCTGCCTGGGCCAGATTTTCCAAGTCCTTCCCTGCTTCCGCAAACAGCATAATGGAGGGTGGTCCATCCTTCTGCATGTGGAGGAGATCCAAAGATGTCGCTTCACATCCTCCACCTCCCTGCAGTAACTTCTGCCTTCCCCTCTGCCTGGCTTATCAGATGCCAGCAGCTCAGTACATCAGAGAATGAACGTCCTCAGTGGAGCACCCCCCCCCAGCCCTTCCAGACATTCATGGGCCACAGTTCAATTCCCACCCCACTGCCTGAACTTACATTAAGGGGAGGGGAGGGTGCAGGGGAACTGGACAGGGCGCCACTTGATACATGTTCCTCCTGGCAGCAGAGCCCATCCCTCGATCCAAGCCCCAAGCCAGGAAAAATTTGTGGGGATGTGTGAGAAGATGTCCCAATGGGGAGCTGGGAGGAGCAGCAGCTGTTCTCAAAGTCGTGGGAGTGAGTGAACAGACAACAGTTTCTTGTTTTTCAACACACATTTTATTAAACTGGAAAAGGTGCAGAGGTTCTCTGGAAGTATTTCCGGCCAATGTGGCTGAGCTGCGGGCTGCCTTGGTAAACTGCTCCCTGTGCAGCACATGAATGGCACATGTGGAGGCTTACAGGGAGCTCAGTCAGCCACGTCCCTTGGTCTCCCAGACGACTGGCGATCTGCCTGCAAGGGGAACAGACACATGTTGCAAGTGAACCAGGCTAGTGCGCGGCTGATGCCAAGCCCAAACTGCAACATCTGGGAAGGTGTCCTTTGGTTAAGAGCTGTGGCGGAACCTCCACAGGTGCAGCTTGCAACCACATGATTCAGGACTCTCTGGTGTGACAGTGCTCTGCCTTGGGATGATCTTATCCCATGAGGGAGAAAGTCAAGTGGCTGAGCACCCTTCAGCAATATGGTGTTATGAACACCCAGTCAACCCAACCACTGGCCACACCTCCTCCTCTGTCGGGAGGGGCCCCAGCTGAATGAGTCTGAACAGAGCTCCCACATGGGTAGTGCTCCCTCCAATTGGCTGTGTCAAATGCAGTTTTCTGGGCAATTGCCTCTGGGGCAGGTAGGGGCTACCGCCACTGCCCCCTCCCCCACCGAGCCTCACCTGAAGAGGCTAGCAGTCAGGCGAGTTCAGGTGAGGGGACAGCGAGCACAAATCAGCTAGCTAGGTTAGCTGCCACCCATCTCCTTCTTGCCTGTCAGTTCTCCCTCATTCCTTACCGAGCGGGAACTTCAGAGTCAGAAAACCTGCAAGGAGGCTTCAGTGGTTATTGTTAGCGAGACATTCTGGGCTTTGCCTTTCTTCCCTTGAGCAAGTGCAAAGTTCTCCCAGTTTTCCCACTAAGTCCCCTCAATGCACTCAGTGGCTGCCACTGTGAGTACCCACTCTCCTGCCTTGTGCTCAAAGTACCCATGGCAGAAGGCTGACAGGCAAAGCCTCCGGCCATGTGCTCACCTACCTGAGGTCATGAGCAGTGCAGCCAGATGTTTTGTAGGGTGTGTGCACAGGTGATTGGGTGCAGGGAGGGGGGCTTGCTCACCCCAGAAGTGGACGTGGATTGGCCCCCATGGTAGTTCCCATCCTATGCTCCTTCAGGTTGCGGGGGCGGGGCTGGGCACCAGGAGAGGGGCTTGAGTTTTCCTGTTCAATGGACACCTATGGGGTGCACCTCCTTTTTTCCTGGCATAACTTTCCACCGCTGCAGAGGGTGTTCCCAGGGCTGGAGTGGCTTTGGAAGTGGACTAACTTGCGCCCCACCCCCTGCCCTGCTCCCTCCCACGCTGGCGTGGGGACTTGCGCCAGACTTGCTCCTCCACCCAGACAATAAGTGTGCCTGCTGCCGGCGACCCGTCTGCAGTATTGTGCCTCAGGTGGGCGCCGGCGGAGAGGGGCTTATGTCGACGTAAGTGCTATTTATGCCCATGCAAGGCTTAGTTCTCTCCCTATGTAGTTTCCACCCTGCTGCTTAGAATTGCACTGTTAATTGCTAAAGTATGAAAAATTACACTGAAAAGGTGAATGTGTGAAGTCCTACACATCTTCCATAATATGCAAAAGATTTTGAATATACTCCTTCCCTCACTAGGACTTTTTCTGTGATTAAGAGAAATGTAGTTCAGATGCACCTTAAGGTAGAAGAACTGGTTTACTCATGAGTCTGTTCCCAAAAGGATTGGTTAAGATGCCTTGCTTTCGGCTTTGTATGATATTAAAACTTGACCATGGCAGTGTTTTTTTAATGGTTGCTAGAGGTACTACAGTGCTTGAGCACCCCTGGAGGCTTGCAAGACCACTTGCCTATCAAAGATTATGCAAAGGCCTTTATGTTTTCTTAAGCACTGACAATTGATATAACATCATTTGCTACTGCCTTTTGTATTTGTATTAGTGACCAGTTTAGTTGCTGTTTTATAAGTTGCATGAGCTTTGTACACATATTACTTTGAATGTATGGGAGGAACCAACTTAATCACATATGCTGTCCTTGCTCCTGATTTGTCTACATACAGCACTTGTACAGACCAGTGTATACACATAAACCTATCTTTTCACAGTTGTATCTCCAGCTGTATAATGCAGGGAGAGCCCTACATTATACAGCCAATTCATACATGTATAGCTCTGTGCAAATCTTCACATAAACATGTAGAGTCGAGAATGGGGACAGCATGTGTAATCTGGCTTCCCCTGTCCACCTGGTCAAAACAATGTGCATCTACAGTAGTGGCATAGCTTTTGATTCACTAATTATATATTGAGCAACAAGGCATTAATAAAATGTACAAAAATTAATAGAATGTACAAATAAATAGAAATTAGACATGGATCACTACTTGAATAATTACTTAAATGTTATCTTATATCATTGCCCTTTTCAAATTAGTGAGGAAGTAACAGAAAGTGATGATAAAGACATTTTTTAAAAGCTAAGACAATGTTCATCCAGGAAAGGATTTGCTTACAGAGTAGCTTTCAAGGAGACCATTGAAGACAGAAGTTAGGGAGGCTTAATGAGCTAGGATGGGGAAACTGCCACGTACATGGGAGATATAAAATTGAGCTTTCAAGTCTGCGTGGAGACTATATTCACAGGACTTTGTGTGTGCCACCTATTACATTTAGCAGATCATGCTTGCTTTTTAAAGTTGTAGTTCTTTGCCAGTCCCATGCATACTAGGGATGTACAAAGGAATTTTTTGCTTTCAGCTTTTTTTTTTTTTAAAAAGGTGGTTCATATTCTTCATATTCAGTATTAAAGGTATTTGTTTTAGTTAGTACAATTTCAGTAAAATACTAAGCAGAGTTACTCTAAGCCCGTTGATTTCAGTGCTTAGCATTTCAGTGTTTGTTTCTGTATCCATTAGCTTCAATGGAAAATCCATTTCTTGCTGTAATTTATTTTATTTTATTTTGCCTAATTGGGATCAAGTTCTCAGGGGCTGTAATCCTTTCTAAGGGATCATTCCCATCAAATTTAAGTGACATCGGAGGAAGAGTCCCAATCTGATAGGTGATTGGCACAGGTATATATTACATTAGTCTGAGTTTCTTCTCCTTTGCATGGATGAGAAGCTCAAGATAGATGTATAGAGGAATAATAATGAAAGTAATAACCAACAACCATACTACAACAGGTGCAGAACTATAAGGCCAAGCTATAGTACAATTTCCCATTTATTAAGCATCAGTAAAAGCTTCTCTTAACCTTTTAAGATTTAACATGAGGCTTGGTCATCATAACTTACAACATCAAAGAGATGGTCACTAAAGCAAAGATTTATAGAAATACTATCAGGAAAATATGTGAAGAGAAGAATGGTGATCTGAACACATTCCATGAATTAAAGTAGGCAGTTTTCCATCATATACTAAACAAATGAACCCTGATTTCTATTAAGTAGTATTGGTGTGTTTGCTTATTAAGATGTCCTTACAGTGTAGATGTAGATGTAAAATAAAAGCTGTCCTGAAGAGATGGCACATGGCTGGTCTTCCTCCATTATTCTGGCAGATAATATTCCATATATGGTAGGAGAAAGTAATAGTAGAGTCCATCATCACAGGTACCCGATATGGAAGGATAGCACTGGATGCAGCAAAAGAGATACCAAACGTGTGCGTACACGCATGCATACACACTGAAAGCCAAACATACAGAGCTTTTAAGAATGGGTAAAAGTTGCATACAGTGGGCAGTAGTCAAAGAACAAAAGTAGAAAAAAGTTAGTTACTTAAAGCAAAGAAGTAAAACATTTCCAGAAAAAAAGATTGAGAAAGGGGCATGAAGGACCACAAGAAAGTGGGCATGCACAAAGGAAAAAAAGCAAGGGGGCTCTGAAGGGACAGGCCAAAGAAAGAGTCAGAGAAGTTGAATACAAAAGGAGGACTTGGTTTCAAGGGACAGAAAAACTTGATCCAAAGAGGACAAAATAGCTCCAAAGAAAAACTTTGGCTACAAAGGATGTGATCCAAAAGAAGCATAAAAGGTAATTTGATCCAAATGGACAAGATTCAAGGAGACAATCCATAAAAGACAGTTCTTCTGCAGTTTCCTTTATACTATTAGAGTTAATGTGCCATGCAAATTAGGTTAATTAATATAAGCTTTTGGTATGTTCACCTTTCCCCATTGGGTATCTTTACTTGTCAGAGTAGAATTGGATATAGTCATGTTTAATATGTGGTGGGAAATATTCATAAGTTCTGAGCCAAGATACCTATTGTTCTGTTGGAGACAAGAAGTCAATGTGTAGATGTAAGGTGTTTGAAGTCCCTGATTCGTAATGTCTTATCTAATAGCACTGAGCTGTCGAAAGGATGAAACTACTTCACACCCATTTTAGATGCAGGATCTCTCTCTTGATTTCTCTGAGAACAGGAAGAACAATTGATCTGATATCATGCATGCACTGAGATCTTTGTGATGTTTCTTGAAGTGTTATTACATTTTGATATGTATTACTACATTTTGATGTGTAAAAGACAGAATTGCAACTATTTATTAGGAGGCTCTTCTGTTCTGGTAGGACTCAGGAAGCATAACTACTCATTTAACTCAAAGCAGTGACCAACCTGGATGAACTTGCAACTTTAAAAAAACCCTGAAATTCCCAGTTTGCTCTTAGGTGTACTGGCATGAAAACAATTATACAATAAAATAACTACCTAAAATACCCAGATTAATCTTTGTGCTCTTGTTGACAAAATGCTTCAATAATTGGGGGGGGGGCAGTCTGAGTGCGCAGCTGAGTCTCTATACAGTCTTCAGCTGCCTCTAAGTTGCTTCTTGTGCTCATCTTTTGCGGATCTCCATGGCCCATTTTGTAGAGAACAGGGGTCTCTAAAAATTTGCCCTGTCTGTGTTCTCATTTTTCCTTGCACTTCAATTGGACTACATTATGCCTTGGGGTGCTGGATACAGAAGCAAATATTAGAAGTGTCCTTCATGCTTTAGAATACAAGAAAGCAAATAAAATGGTGGTGATGACATCACAATATTGCTTGTTTTCAAGCCAAATGTTTGTCCCTGTGTCTGTCTATCAGGTGCAGCATCACAGCAGGAAATAGTACAGTAGATAAACAGGACCCGGTGTTACATATACAGTCAAAAAGCAGTCAGAATAACAGCCATTTCTGAATATTTCTGGAGATTGCAGAATATTATTTTTATTAATTTGTTGTGTTGTAATACCAACATGACATAAAATTTGATTTTTTATTTGATTTTTCACTGATTAATCAGTGTCATAGGAAAAGAGGAAGACCGAAAATGAGATGGCTTGACTCAATAAAAGAAGCCATGTCCTCCACATTGCAAGATCTGAGCAAGTCTGTGAATGATAGGACATTTTGGAGGTCTCTCATTCATAGGATCGCCACAAGTTGGAGATGACTTGACAGCACATAACACACACACAATCAGTGTCAAATGTCCTTAAAACAAAAGTGGGAAACATGGAAGCTCTGGTGGAAACATTCAAACTATCAAAGGATGTAGTCCATCTTACGATCTGTCAGACTGTGGCTGGCTAAAAGTTGTAATCCAGACTACCTCTTGCAATGAGACATGAGTCCATTGGTTTCAAGAGATTTACTGAATATAAACAACCATTATCGTCCACAATCTAAGATGCTAGGATCTTGGCTGATACAGAAGTATTGTTACGAATGACAGGCAAAAGCAAAGGTACAGAATAGCAGTCCCCTGTAGGCCCCATCCTCCCCCACAGTTCTCAAAACAAACGGCCTGAGTGTGAGAAAGTGAAAGCTTCCCAAGGCTGGAAAAGTTGTAGACATAACATTCTTCTTCTCTCTGTGAAGTTCCAGTAAACTACTTGCCACCTGCAACAGAAGCACTTACAATACTGACAAGATTAAAATGGAGTCTCTTTGGTTTGAAGATACATAGAACATAGTCAGAACCTGACATTCTGCCCCCTCTAAAACGTTCCTTCCCCAGGTTTGAGAGGGTACAAAGTATGAAATGCTTTTAACAATCTAGGAGCATGAACATGAACAGACTCCACCCACTCATCATGCCCAGAGTCAAAGTCTTTCCACCTGATGAGGTAAAACAGCTTATTATGTTTGACTTTAGAGTCTAAAATTTCTTGTACTTCATAATGGATTTGGTCATCAATCAAGGTAGGTATGGGAGGTGCACGGGTGTGCCATTGATTTGCTGGAGGGACCTTTTTCAGCAGACTGATGTGGAAGGTGGGATGTACGTGGCATAAATTCTTTGGCAAATCAAGGGCTACAGTAACTTTGTTGATTACTTTACGAACAGGGAAAGGTCCCAGAAATTTCAATGCTAATTTACGGCTTGTTTGTGCTACTCTTAAATTCTTTGTGGACAAATATACAAGATCTCCTGGATGCAATTCCCATTCGGCCACAAGATGGCGATCAGCGTACTTTTTATAATCCTGCTTGGCTTTGTCAAGATGTTCTTGAATAAGCATCCATTGTTGCGCCGCTTCCCCCCACCATTCTGAGACATCTTTGGGAGCCGTTGGAGGGGGAAGAGCTTCAAAAGTAAAGGGTTTAAAATCATAGCCATAAACTACTTTGAAGGGTATTTCTCCAGTAGAAACATGCACACTGTTGTTGTAGGAAAATTCTGCTAAGGGCAACAAATCGATCCAATTATCTTGTTGAAAATTGATGTAGCATCGGAGGAATTGTTCTAATAGTTGATTAGTTTTTTCTGATTGCCCGTCGGTTTGCGGATGGTGGACGGAGCTTAAGCCTTGTTCAACGCCCATAAGTTGGAGAAGCTCCCGCCAGAAGTTGGCAACAAACTGTCCACCGCGGTCGGATATCACCTTCGATGGAAAAGAATGTAGTTTTACAATATGTTTCAGAAAAATGTCTGCTAATCTTTTTGCTGATGGTATAGCGGTACAAGGAATGAAGTGGGCTTGCTTTGAAAATAAATCCACTATGACCAATATACAGGTGTAGTTTCTGGAGGGAGGCAGATCTGTGATGAAGTCCATAGAAATGATTTCCCACGGTCTGCATGGGGTTTCAAGGGGTTGTAAAAGTCCGGGGGGCTTGCCGTTCCGTGTCTTGGCACTGAGGCAAATGGGGCAGGAGGCCACATATTGGGAGACATCTTTGCGCAAGCCCGGCCACCAAAATTGTCTTTGTACTAAATGGAGAGTTTTTAAATATCCGTAATGGCCTGCAGTTGGGGCATCATGACATCGTTGTAATACTTCTTTTCTTAAACTAGCTGGTATGTAGAATCGATCACCCCAAAGCCACTCCCCTTGTACAGATTGATTTAGTTTCTCTTTGGGTATATTTCTCCCCTCCTTTTCCTCTTCGCTTTTCATTTTTTGTCTCCACCCCGGATCTGACTGAGGAGGTTGCATTGCACGACTGCGCATCGTAACCACACCTCCTAGTTGCGTAGGTGAAAATACAGTGTCCACTGTCTCCTTCCTCCGGCTTCTGAGTTGGGGCATGCGCGATAGTGCGTCTGCAAGAAAATTCGTCTTACCGGGCAAGAATTTGAGGGTGAAATTGAATTTTGAAAAGTATTCCGCCCATCATAACTGTTTGGCATTTAGCCTCCGGGGGCTACGCAAAGCTTCTAAGTTTTTGTGATCTGTCCAAACTTCGAAAGGATGGCGGGCTCCTTCTAGCCAATGCCTCCAAGAGGAGAGAGCTGCTTTAACTGCAAAAGCTTCCTTTTCCCAGACATTCCAATTTCTTTCTGATTCAGAAAATTTTCGAGATAGATAAGCACAAGGTTTAAGACTATTATCCTCTCCCCGTTGGAGAAGAACGCCCCCAATCGCCGCATCGCTGGCGTCTACCTGTACTATGAATGGGCGATTTTCATCGGGGTGTTGCAGCACTGGTTCAGATATGAATTGCTGCTTTAAGAGATCAAAAGCTAATTGGCATTGTGGAATCCATATTAATTTAGCAGTTGGCTTTTTGGCTTGTTCCCCTTTGTTTTTTATTTTTAGTAGTTCTGTAAGGGGAAGAGATATTTGGGCAAAGTCTTGTATAAATTCTCTGTAAAAATTTGCAAACCCCAGAAATGATTGCAGTTCTTTACGATTTGTGGGGGTTTGCCATTCTTGAACTGCTTTAACTTTGCCTGGGTCCATTTTTAGCCCATCTTTTGAAATGCAGTAGCCTAAATAACTGAGTTCAGTTTTGTGAAATTCACATTTAGACAATTTGATGGGCAACTTGTTGCACATTAGAGTAGTTAATACTTGTTGAACTAAATGTACATGTTCTTCCTCTGTTTCTGAATAAATTAATACATCATCCAAGTAAACGACTACTTCTTTATATAAAAATTCATGCAATACTTCATTGATCATGGACATGAAAACCGAAGGTGCCCGGCCAGGCCAAAAGGCATGACTAAATATTCATACTATCCCAAGGGCGTATTGAATGCGGTTTTCCATTCATCCCCCTCTCTTATACGAACGTGGAAGTAAGCATCTTTTAAGTCCAATTTCGTAAAGATCTTACCTTGTGCCATGACGTTGAGTAGGTCTCGGATGAGAGGTATGGGATAGGCATTTGTGGAGGAGACTGCATTAAGTCCTCTGAAGTCAGTGCATAGTCTTAATCCTCCATCTTTTTTTTTAACAAACAGCACTGGAGCGGCCTGAGGACTATTTGCTGGCCGGATAAATCCTCTTTCTAGATTAGTGTCAATAAATTTGCAGAGCTCCTCTCTTTCTATAGGGCTCATTGGATATAATGTGCCTTTGGGCAAGGTGGCTCCGGGGATGATTTCAACTGCACAATCTGTCCTCCGATGGGGAGGTAAAGTGTTAGCCTCTTCTTCAGTGAAGGCTTGCAGATAAGCTCGATATTCTTTAGGTATTTGATTGATTTCTTCATGGGTTAGAAGTGCTTGTTCCATGAGGGTAGGATTGTTACCCCAATTTTGGTTCCAATGATGATTTTTGCAGCTATCGTGTTTAAAAATAATGCTTCCATCTGGCCAATCGATGTCTGGGTTGTGATCCCACAACCACCTGCTCCCCAAAATCAAGGGGTATTTAGCTGTAGAGCTAATCACAAATGATCTCATCTCCCAATGTTGTCCCATTCCAGTGATCACAGGTATTGTTTCAGTGGTAACTGGGTTCATGTTAGTACCATCCATTTGTTCAAAAATAACCGGAGTCTCTAGTTCTTTCATTGGGAGTACTAGTCCATTTACTAGAGCGGGTGCAATAATGTCTCTGGAGCATCCAGAATCAATGAGAGCTTGCACACGAATATGAGTCTTTCAGGATTGACTAATGTGACAGGCATGAATAATATGGACCCTCGAGGTCTTTCCACTATGAGAACGGACTGCTTTTTGATCAGCCGTTTGGGTCCGTTTATGACAGATCCATTTCGTTTCCCAAACTGGGGATCTCTGGTCCTTCTTCTCCGATTAGAGCGGTTGAATCAAGTTCCATGATTTCTTCAAGCTCTAATCCTTTCTCAGGAGGGTTTCTTCGGGAAGAACCTCGCCCTCTCGCAGTTCGTGGAGCTGGCGTTGGGCGGTACGGCGGGGGAAGGGTGGTAGAGGCTGGACGCCGTGGTTGGAACGGAGTTCGTTGCACAGGCCTAAGTGGACATTGTGCTGCGTAGTTACCGCTTTGGCCACAATGTAGGCACAGTCCTTGTTGCCATCTAGCTTCTCTCGCTCCCCTGGCTGCGTATCCTGCTCCCCTTCCTCCTCTCACAATTATTGAAGTCCATCGATGCCCTGTCGCTTGCTGTTGCTCCACAAGCTGTACTTCCTGCATTCAGTTTTCCACTTCACATGCTAATTGAATCCAACCCAAGAGTGTGGGGGGATTATCCTGCATAAGGGCCCGATCCAGCAGTTTGGGATTCATGCCTTGTTTAAACAAAATTATTTTTGTAGATTCCTCACACCTTGGGCATTTTGCAGCCAGCTGTCAGAATTTAGTAACATAGTCTCTGGCCGACATATTTCCTTGCCTAATGGTTTGTAATTCTGTTCGGGCTCTACCCTCTTCCAATGGGTCTTCATATTGAGCTCAGAGGGCTGCTACCAATCCTTGTAGGGAATCTAATTCTGGGGCCCCCAATTCATATAACGTTACATACCATTCTGCCACTTTTCCTTGCAACCGAGATCCCAGGTATTCGATTTGACTGGCCTCGTCTTCGAACAAATGTCCCCAACGATTAAAAAATTGAAGCGTTTGTACTAAAAAAAATCCCAATTTCGTGGGATCCCCGTTGAACGTAGCTTCCAGCTTCACCCATCCCATCGGTAGCTCTTGAGGTCTGGCAACCAGTGATGGTAGCAGGTAGTACTGTAAAGGCGCTGGTCTCTGTTCCGGCCGTACATCGGGTCATTGCGGAATGGGTTGCATTGGGGGTTGTTGGGGTCTTGGTTGCGGGCCCCCCCGCGGTCTCGGAAGAGGAAGACCCTGTGGCCTCAGTGGCGGGCCTTGCGGTCTTGGAGCTGGAGGACCCTGTGGTGCTGGACCCCATGGAAGAGGTTGAAGAGGCGGCTGCTCTTGTGGCAGTGGGAGTCCCGGAGGAAGCTCTTGTGGCTGAACAGGTTGTTCTCCTGGGAGGATTGGTGGCTCCTGCTGCTGGAGAGGTGGTTGTTCCAGTGGTCCTTCCCCTCCGTTGTCTCCTGGGGGCCCTGGCGGGGCACCTTGTCCATCATCTCCCAGGGGCCCCTCCGGCGCCTCGTCTTGAGGTTGGTCAGGTGGTGGCACTGGTTCTTGCTGATCATCCGCCGGCAAGAGTGGCAGTTGCCCCTCCTGAGGGGGAACCCGACCTGGTGCTGGACACAATCCAGGTAGAACCCTCTGAAGGGCTGCTACCCCTCGGCCGATTGAAACTGTAGGGCGTTCCCCAACTTCTCGCAGGGGCTCCTCTCCTGGGCCTCCTACAACCAACACTGACAGCAAGTATACTGCATGTGCTAAACTCTCCTCCATGCTGCTGATTCTGTCTTCCAATCTTTGTACATGTCTTGGGGCTGAGGTATCGACATCCTCCTCTGGTAATTCCTGGGGCAGTTCCGTTGGAAATTGTGTAGTATCCATATATTGTGCAGAGGAGGTGGCTGCTCGGGGCCAAGGTCGAATCTCTCCCATTCCGGTGGCCCCGGTACTTTCTCCTTCCTCCGATATGCCGGCCAGGATTCCTTTCGCTAGCCCCGTTATTGCCGAGATTCCAGCATCCACTGCTAAAGTTCGGCTCTGTAACTGTTGCCAACTGTGATCGCTCAACTCCCGCTGCCCCGTCCATGGGGCGACTTCAGCGTAGTCCCAACTCATCAGATCACGACGGGTAGTTTCCCAAACTTGGGTACTTTCAGAACCTCTTAGGTCCCATTCTAATTGGTCGGACTCTCTATTCCAGTAATACCACGGTTGTCTACTGGATCTCTCCATTGATGACCCGACAGCTCTTTTCCCATCCATCTGCGATCTGGTAAACACCATGCTCGCTCTCCTCTCCCTTGTCTCTCTCGGCCTCGAACCCCACTGCCTCGGTGTAGGCAACGGTATCAGGGGTTCCGCAGTCGCCCTTGGTCGAGCTCCCCAGTCCCTCCGGACATCCTGGGTATGCACTCTGTCAGGTGCAAGGGTATACAATGTTGCACGGCTTGACTCCGTTCCCCCCCGAATGGGTTGATTAGTGGGTTCCAGTCCTTCCGTGTTGGAGACATAAGGATCAAACAAAGGGTCCCTGTTGGATGCGGCCTTGGTATCCATCTCCTCCAGCCTAGGCATTGGAACAGGTGTGATTCGTAACAAAATGTCAGACTGTGGCTGGCTAAAAGTTGTAATCCAGACTACCTCTTGCAATGAGACATGAGTCCATTGGTTTCAAAAGATTTACTGAATATAAACAACCATTATCGTCCACAATCCAAGATGCTAGGATCTTGGCTGATACAGAAGTATTGTTACGAATGACAGGCAAAAGCAAAGGTACAGAATAGCAGTCCCCTGTAGGCCCCATCCTCCTCCACAGTTCTCAAAACAAACGGCCCGAGGGTGAGAAAGTGAAAGCTTCCCAAGGCTGGAAAAGTTGTAGACATAACATTCTTCTTCTCTCTGTGAAGTTCCAGTGAACTGCTTGCCACCTGCAACAGAAGCACTTACAATAGCCCATTTTGGCACAGATCGGGTCCGTTTTGGCGCGGATTGGGCCCATTGTGGGCCCCTGCGGAGCGCAGGAATGCTCCCACGCTCCACAGGGGTCCAAAATGGGCCCAATCTGCGTCAAAACGGACCCGATCTGTGCCAAAACGAGTGCAGATCGGGTCCGTTTTGGCACGGATTGGGCCCGTTATGGGCCCCTGTGGGGCATGGGAGCATTCCTGCGCTCCGCAAGGGCCCACAATGGGCCCAATCAGCGCCCAAACGGGGGCTGCGTGATGACGTCACTCCCAGAAGTGACATCATCATGCTTGCAGGAACGCACGCGCACGAGATCCTCCAGGGTAAGAGCCAGGCCCCAATCTCCCGCTGGGAGATCGAGGGGTCTGGCAACCCTAGTACCCAACCTCTCTGTGACAACCAGGCCACTCCAGAGGGCTTACTATGACCACAATCAATCCTGTAGTCTACTATAACATAGGAAGTAGTCTTAAATAGGTCTGCTCAGACATAAGTCCAAATTTATTCTATGGGACTTACTCCTAGGAACATGTTTCTAGGACTGCAGCCATAGATTTACAGGAGCATGGTAACACCATTGTATAGACAAAGCCATTGAAGTCAATGGGCTTAGAAATGTACAACCTTGCTTACAACTGCACGGCTAGTCTAGTGAATAGGAAAAGGCAGTTAGTCTACCTTTTTATTGTGAGCTTTGTAAGTTTTTCATTATGTATTTTTAAGCAGCCCTTGTGTAATTCTGGGGATAGGAGTGAAAACAAGGAACAGCAGCAGTTCCATTTATATTTTGCGTCATTAAGCATTTTCCATTTTCCTTCTGTTGTTAATTTGCCACATGCTACTAAAAACATTTGCAGATCCCCTTCTGATCTGAAAGCACTTACTGAAATTTTACTTGTTTCACCCCTATTTACATATTGCCCTATGTTTCTGCTAATTAGGTATTCAAGCTTGAGACAAGCACTCTTACGACACTTTCCGGAATTACACAGAACCTTATGATTTTCTTAATCCAATGGTTCTTCATCCATGAACAGGCAGCTTTATATTATGGCTGTAAAATTGTCAAGCCAATCAAGTATAAGAAGAGTAATGTAGTTTTGCTGAAAGAGACTGGATGTCTTATTTTTCAATTCTTAACGGTCAAGGAATCAGAGAATGGGACTGATACTTTTTAAAATTATGTACTTCACCTGTTTCCAGGTACAGTTCAAAGTGCTGCTTCTTACCTTCAAGGCCACAAATGTTTTGGGACCAGGGTACTTGACAATACACATACTGTCCTGTCTGCCAGTTAAGATTCTCCTCACAAGCCCTGCTCTGTGCCTTTGCCTTCAGAGGTGAGACATGTGGTAAGGCAATCACAGTTAGAGCTTTTCCATTGGTGGCACCCTTCCTGTGGAGTGACTTTTCCCTTGGCTCACTTGGCACTTAAACTCCACCAGCCCAAGTATGTCTGTTTACGTCAACTTTTAATTAAGCGATTATTTATTCTTTTAAAAACATTTTACAGTCTGTTTTTTTAGCCCAAGACCCTTTTCAAGCCACTTATGTTTTGTGTTGTTTTATGCTCTGACTAGGTTTTTAAAATATATATAACTTTAAAGATGTTTTATGCTTTTGTCATATTTTATATTGGAAGTTACCTCGGGCAAGTTCCCTGATGAAGTAACAGAAATTTTCCTAACAACAACAACAACAACAAACAACAACAACAACAACAACAACAACAACACAGCATGAATAGCAAAAAAGGGACATGAACATTGGTTGTTGTGGATTTTCTGGGCTGTATTGCCATGGTCTTGGCATTGTAGTTCCTGATGTTTCACCAGCACCTGTGACTGGCATCTTCAGAGGTGTAGCACTGAAAGACAGAGATCTCTGTCTTTGCGCGGAGGGCAATCTAAACTCCCCTCTGTCTGGAGATTGGGGGCGGGGCCACTGGCCATGTAACCATTTTCAAGAGGTGTCATGTTTGACACTGAAAGATCCCTGTCTTTCAGTGCTACACCTCTGAAGATGCCAGTCACAGCTGCTGGCAAAACGTCAGGAACTACAATGCCAAGACCACAGCAATACAGCCCGGAAAATCCACAACAACCATCGTTCTCCAGCTGCGAAAGCCTTCGACAATATATCGACATGAACATTACTTATTTATACCCCACCTTTCTCCATATGAGATGAGTAATATGATATATTTCAGAAACATCTAAGCCTTGCACTATCAGTAGCTGGGATCATCAATGAGATATGAAAACTGAAGCAGTTTTCTACTATAAAAAGAACAGTGGTTTTTCTGCATGGCTGGACTATAGAAATCAATAGTTGTACATTTTCTCCACACTGTGGAAATAGATTTCTGATCTCAGTCATGTCACCCTTGTAAAAGATAAAGGCATTTGAAATAAAAGAGATTTAAGCAAAACACATTACCAAAATGTTTTCCTCGAACAGCATTAAAGATACTGCAGAGATCTGTGCAATGATGATCTATGGGGCAGCTACAGGGCTTTTTTTCAGGGGGGAACGGAGTTCCGGAACCTCTTGAAAATGGTCACATGGCCGGTGGCCCCGCCCCCGATCTCCAGACAGAGGGGACTTTAGATTGCCCTCCGCGCCACCAAGTGCGGAGGGCAATCTAAACTCCTGTCCGGGGTCAGCAGCCCAGCCCCCGGACTTGCTGACAGGCAGCGGCAGGGGGCAGCCGGGAGACAGCAGTTCAACCGCTCTGTCTGGCAAACAGAGCCAGAACCTGCCTACTCCAGGGGGAAGGGGCGGAAGGCCAAAGCCTCAGAAGGCTGGAGGGAGCAGGGAGAAGCCAGCTAGTCCCAGCCCCCAGGGGGAAGAGAGGGGGCTAAGCAGGCTAGAGGAAAAGGGCCAAGGCAGGGGGAATAGGGACACAGCAACAGCCCAAACAGAGCCCTTACCTTCCAAGGAGGAGAAGCAGCCACTACAGCCCAGAGCCACACCCTGGCTAGAGGACAGCAGCCTGGCTCAGGAGGTGCTAGGAGCCAAGCCCCTCCAGGTGGAGCTGCCACAGGCATTCTGGGGGAGGAGATGGGTAGCCCTGCCCGGCATCAATGAACAGGCAGCACAGAAGCTGGCCAGGGCAGCTCCTCGCGAGCAAGGCCAGGCAGGCTCAGCAGCACAGAAGCCGGCTGGGGCAGCTCCTCGTGAGCAAGGCCAGGCAGGCTCAGCAGCACAGAAGCCGGCTGGGGCAGCTCCTCGTGAGCAAGGCCAAGGAGACCTCAGCTGGGGATGGCTCGCATTCGATCCCACCCTGCCAGCAAGGCAAGGAAGCCAAGAAGGGATTAGTGGTAGGAGGGAAACACCTGAGGGAAGGCACAGCTGGGCCAAGTCAGGAGAGGGCACAAGCCTAGAAGGAGGGCGGGGTGGGAAAAGGAAGCCCTATATAAGGTGGCTAGGAAGAGCTCTGAGGTGGTGGGTGTGAGTGAGGAGTGATGATGTGGAGTGAGAGCAGTAGGATACAAGGGTGGAGGCTTGGAGGAGAGTTCTGGAAGGATGAGATGAAGGAGGACGCAGAGGGTAAGCAGGCCAGGTTGAGCAGGCCAGCAAGTGGACTGAGAGGGAGTCTGGGTGAGGTATACTGCCCCTCCTTCCACAGAGCAGGGTCCTGCAGAGTCCCTGACCCCCCTGTGATGTCAGGAGCAGACCGCCCAGTGCCATGCCCAGAGGCAGGCGCAGCAAGCCCTGACAACTCCGCCAAGTGCGGAGGGCAATCTAAACATTTTCTCCAAGGGCAATCCACTGAGTTCCGCCACCTCTTTTCCCAGAAAAAAAGCCCTGGGCAGCTATGAAAAAAAGATTTCTTTGAATTCTGTGACACCATACTTGTGTATTTATAAAATACTGTACTGGTGGTCTAGTTGACTTGAATATTTGAAGACACATGGTTTGAAAAGTCTTTACTTGATAGTGCAATGAAAAGTTGCGTCAAATGTCTCAGAAGCAAGATACAACGTTGTATAAAATGCATCTACAAGGGTAAGATTTGGCTTCAGTGTAAAACTAGGCTGCTTATTTTTGGTCCTAACCCAGTCAAAGATGTACAGAATACCATTAACTATCTAGTAACTTTCCAGATAATGAACTGTTTATATAACTATCAAAGTCTATGAAATTATTGTGGTTCTCTTGCTATACTGAGATAAGAGCATACACGGTTTAAAGAATTAGAGCAAAGTTTTTATTTGTAGTTGCAGAGATCATGCTACATGACCTTGAAAAAAAATCTCAGTTTTTAAAAGGGAAACTGTGTAGATCATGTACAGCAAGCCACACACAGTTCCCAAACATTTATTTCTTGCTTGAAATAGCACTGGTCCTTGCATTTCTGTAAGGACTCATACACTCAGCCAGGGCAGTGTGTGTTTATGTGTGGTTGTGGTACTCACTGGTACCAAGTATTGGCTCTCCCAAGTCCTGAGGGGGGAATTGGTGAAAATCAGTGCAACCTTATATATAAGGTTATATAAAACAAAAAAGCACTGTTTCAATAAGGGTACTATTAAGTTCAGAAGGAACCACAGACTGCAAACATGATCTTCCAAAAGAAATGTAACCCGAACTTTTCTCTGATTAGCTTTGTTATCTATACACAATACTCTAGTCATGTCTGAATGAAGTTTAAATTTGTTAAAAATCAAATGCAGACTTTCACAGTCTCCAAACACCAGTTACACGCTTCTATTGCCAACCTAGGGAATTTAGATGAACTGATAGAATTGTTTGTCATTAGTATATTAATGGTATAGCGCCCCAGATCTCTGGATGAGTTCTTCAAGAGATGGGGACAAGAGTAGAGGTGGTCACAGACTGGAAAATGGACCAAAATTTAACACAAACTGGGCCAGTTTGGCGTTTGTGAACTGTTGGGTCGTGGCCCGTGGGACACCCATTTTCCATGGACCCCACGGACTTTTTGCTGGTCCATTGGTCCATGGTTTGTTAAAGCCTCCCCATCCTGCTGGCAAACGTGCCGGGAGCACTTTAACATTTCAATTTCCCCTTGTTCCTGCTGACTGGTGGACCACCAGTCAGCTGGGGCAAGGGGGGTGGTTAGAGCATTCCTAGTTTTCCATGCCACTTGTGCAGCATGGAAAGGGCCCTTTAGACTTCAGCTGGCTCACAGATTCCCCCTCCGCTGGCCAGATAAAGCCTAGAAAGGGCTGGGAAACATGGTGGTAGCAGAAGTATTGTTTCTTCACCACCATCAGTGCTTCCTGAATGCCACCTCCAGCTGATGAGTGTATTTGTGCTGAAGGCTGACTTTCAATAGATCATAGTGAGAGAGGTAGTCTGCTACTTTCCAATCCTTGACCCAGAATTAGGTCACTTAAGAATAATTTAGCATGAGGTCCTGCACAAACGAGTGGTGTGCTGTGGGTGAGAGTGGCTCCAATCCCAAGTTGGACACTGCTTTGCTCTGAGCAGGACAGCCTGAATATCCAAGGCCATCTGAGGCTCCACAGAGTGGCAGTTTCATTACACTTAAGAGGGATTATGCCTGGAAAGAATTCAGTCATAATCCTATAGATATAAACTTTGCTCCATTGACTCCATGGGAGCAATTGTGTCAATCTGCAGGGCCTTCCCGAATTCATTAATTCTTCAACCCAGCTGCCAGCTCTGCCAGCAGAAAGAAAATCCTCCAGAGTTGTCAGGAAATTTTCAGGATCCATCCATTTTAGGATGGGGGCACGGTACTGCCGGTGATGCCAGGTGTGTTGTCATCGGAAGGCCGCATGGGCATACACCACAGTCAAGAGGTGGATGAGGTGGATGTCCGGAAGTCATGGTGGCATCACTGGGCACCAGACGGGGATGGCCAGGTTCCTGTCTGCGAGAGATGGTGGGTTAAAGCCTCTGGCCCCTTGGTGCATCTCGCAAAGCAGACCCAAACCTTCGAGAGTCAAGCTTACCTGGATGGCCACCAAGGGGTGTCTGGGATCTGTGGCCCGGCCCTTGGGTTCCCGGGCCGCCTGAGCTGGCAGCTCCCTCTCTGCGTGCCCACTGACTAGGCTCCCCCATCTTGGGACAGGAAGGGGTGGTGCATGGGCTGGCATCTGCCTCCCGCCGCTTATCTCCCAGGCTGGACATTCCAGTCGCCGCATCCCCCATGTCTGCGGAGAGCACTAGCAGAGACGGGAGCCAATGACAGGCAAACTGGACCGAGGCTGAAAAAGTTCTGCTCTTCAGCCTTGTGGTTGGGAATGCAGAGGTCACCCTGAGCACAAACAAGGGTGCCTCATCCAGGAGCAGGAGGCAGGACTTTTGGCAGATGGCCGCTGATAGGGTCATGGCCGTGGGAAACATTCTCCACTCTGCTCATGCAGCCATGAAGTGCTGGAATGACTCATTTGGGCCTGAGTGCAAACGTGTGCTGCTCCTGATGTCACAAGGAGTTCATTTTGAGCGAGCCCTTGATGAGGGGCTCCAGGGACCGGAGGCGGTCATGCACTCAGTCATTCCGGAGATGGTAGTGGGAGGCCTCGGCATAGAGGTCCTACCCAGTAAGCACGGTGTGAGGGTGGGACAGGGTTCCTGAGGTTGCGCCATGGGCCAGGGAACCCGTGTACCATCTCGACTCTCCCTCCAGCAGGTGTGGATTTTCCAGGCGCAGAAATGTGTGAGGCAGAGGCCGGGCCATTGAGGCCCAGCCCATCTTCTGTGTCTGCCAAAACCTGCTCTCCGAGCCAAACCGCCCCCCCCCCCGCAACTGGACAGTGATGCAGATGAAGAAGAGCCAGTGCCTGACTTGTCCGCGATGGCAGATGCTGGTAGGTGGGAGCGGAGTGACCAGCAAGGGACATTGGTGGGGTGGCACCATTTCTTGCTTCTAGGCGGGCGCCCTGACAGCTGCAGGGGCACCCCATACAAGGGGATATATCAGGGGGCAGCCATCAGCGGGTGTGTCTGGTTTGTGAGTGACAGACAGGGGGCCGTGGACTGGGGCATGCTGTTGTTGGTGCGCTCGGCAGTTGCCACCCATGTTTCTCTCCCTCACGGTCCTTGAGGCTAGAGACAGCAGGTGCCGTCGTCAACCTGTTGCGCGACCTGACACCCTCCAGACGTACCACTACAGCTGGAGCGGCTCTCCTGCAATCGCTGGGGCTGGCTACCACAGAAGAGACCGGGGCGACCCCAAGGCCCTTCTGGAGACAGACTCCTCCTCCTCCAAGGGGAACAGGGATCCAGGCCGAGGCACAGAAGCCCCCTCAATCACAGGGCCAAGCTCCACCGCCTAGGGCGACCCTGGCTCTGGCTCAGAAGGGGAGGCAGCCTTGGGAGGCACTCTCCCTAGCTGAAGGGCGCGAGGGCCCCGCCCCGCCCAGTAACTCCCCCTTCTCTTGCCAAAATGTGGGCAGCAATCAAGCAGGATCGCCTGGACATGCACCATGCCTGGGAAGCAGCCGAGACCCAGGGGTGGGACTTCATGGCCATGATGGAAGAAGCAGCAGTGGGAATGCGTGCATGGCAGATGTACACTGAGGCCCTCCTGGAGGAGGTGGTTGCAATGCTTCCTCTGGCCACACTGCCTGCCCCCTCCAAGCCCCCCCACCCAGGGTGTGACCCCTGTCAGAGGTCATGCCAGAGGATGCCCTAGAGGATCTGGGTGCTGGCCATGCTAGTGAAACTGGCCTCCACCCCTCCTTCCAAGGGAGGGTGAGGCCAGCTAGTGGGGGGAGGGGGTGACTGAGCGGCACTCACCTCTTGGTGCTGAGACTGTCCAGTCCGGGGTCTATGGTGGCTGGTGTATAATAAAGCAATTCACCATGACCACTTGAATTTGCGCCTTCATGCTGTGGTCTCCCTGTTTCGGGGGTGCTCCATTTGAAGAAGTGGGCCATGTGTCACCTGTGCAGGAGCAGGTGGGGTGCTAGGGCCAGCCAGAGACGTGGGGGCCTCCTTGGTCACTGGACAGGGGCGGGGAGTGGTCCCCTTATGGTTGGCTCCTTTGGCTGGGGGATAGAGGCATTGGGAACGGGGCTGAGGTCCTGCACCCCAGGGGGGAGGGGCTGGTGAGAGTGGACTCAGCAGCCTGGATAGCCTCTGGGTGGCCACCCATGCTCCTTGCAACTTCAGGCAGGGGCTCTGACGAGCACCCCTTGCCCGGGGCATCAGGCCACTGGGGAAGTCATGAGGCCGGCGATGACCTAATCTGTCCTGGGATGTCACCTGACATAACCACTGCCCTGCCCCCTTGCATTACACAGTTTCGAGTCCCAAGGGGATGCCAAGGAGATGTCTGGCGGCCTCAAACCCCTTTCTTCCCTTGCAGCTTACTGGCCAGGCCCCATCCCAACCTACCACACTCGAGGGCCCTGCCCCTGAGGTAGGGGAGGGGTTCCAGATTCTGCAGCACTTGCAAGGGGCGGCAATGTCCCACCATGCGGGGTGGGCCAGTGACTGGCCCGGGGGATCTATGAGAGGGAGGGAGGGGTTTGAAGTGGCCATGGTCGATCACTAGCAACTTTGATACCTGCCCTGTGGGTGGGCCCAGAAGGGACTGCTGCCATCCCTTCCTGACCGCACCTCTGACCCAGCCCACCCCATACACTCATGGACAGAGAGTGAGTGCTTTGAGGCGTGGTGTAGTGGAATGGCGGGAGTCAGGTGGTGCAAGGAGTAGGCAGAGTGCATGGAGGAACTCCTGCTGGAGACGAACTCAAGGAACCCCACGCTCACCGCCGAAGTTGAAAGGGTGCTGCACCCACTGGACCTGACATGCTGCGGCATTGCCAGGCAATCCTTGACGTCACCATACAGGACAAGGAGAGCCTCCTACGTCATGAGGATGACATGTTTGGGCCCGACAGTCGTGAGCAGGGCCCCCTGTGCACAAGCGTGGGAAGAGAGCGAGAGGAATGTGGCTATGGGCCACATGCTGTGGCTCCAAGGAGTGGGTCAGGGGCCCAGCGACTGCCTGAACTCAGCCCCCCTGGCTGGGGATGTGCAGCCTGGTGATGACAGCTGAGGCCCCTATCCCACTGCCCCCTATGGGTTCCACTTGCAGGGAACAAGGACGAGCTATGGTGCGCCGCCATGGACCGGGGAGAGCAGTTCGGTGGGGTGAGTCAGGGGGGTGGGGTCGCGGCCGGCAGGGGGCAATTGGGATGTCAGGCAGCCACCCATGCCAATTCTCTGACTGGGCATCTGCAGGAGCTGGTCACTGTCTGCAGCCACCAGCAGGCCACTGGCAGCCCCAGTTGTATGCCTTGCATCTTGGCTGTGCCCACAGGAACCTGACTCTGACCCCTCCCCCTGCAGTGCCGCTACAATATCCATTGGAAAATGACAGCAGCGATGTGGAGCACGGCTTCACAACCTAGTCACCTCAGCCTGAGCCAGATGAGCGGGAGAAGGAGCTGCAACTGGGCATACCCTCGAAGCAGTCACATCCAGCCCTGGGCAGCCAGGACGGCGATGCAGGGGCCAGCCCGTCGAGAGGACCGTGGCTGCCCACCCTTCCTGAGTGGTCGTACCTAGCTACTGGACACTTGTCCCCGAGGCACCCCTTCACCCCTCAAACCCCTCCCCAGCTGGACAGCCCTTTTTTACTGTTAGCCACAAAGAAGGTCTAGTTGCATGGCACAAATGCCCGCATGCTTTCCTTACTCTTTGGGGTGGGGCCAGGCCAATCTCCTGGCCATGGTGGTGGGCAGGTCTGAGGCCCATAGGCTGGGTGGTGGGTGGGCCACTAGGGCTCCTAGCCACTCAGGGCCGGGTATTTCAGTCCTCCGGGGAACTGGCGGGGGTCTTGCTGCCCTGCCACTGCTTGCCATGTCATGGGCTGCTGCATCCCGGGAGGAGGTGCCCGCAATGGGTGCCCGGCATATGTGGCGAATGTCCGGAGGTCGAGCACTCCCTCCTTGGTCCTGCCGCATCCTGGCACGGTTCCTCTGGTGGAACCCCACCTGGACCTGGCAACCTACCCTCTGCGGCCAAACCGCCAACCAGCGCCTGGCTCATGCTGCCACAACTGGCTGCCACCTGACCCATGATCGCACTCAACTGTCCTTTCAGAATGCCTCTCTCTGACCTCTGTGCTGGCACGCGGCCTGGCGGCCAGTGCAAAGCTGTGGTCATTGCACCACATCTGCTGGCCACCCACTTGACCACTTTTGGTGCCCCCAGGGGCACCAGGGAGATGTGCCAGCATGCAGTGGATGCCAGAGGTGGGTGGGGCGGTAGGTGCTGCAAGGATGAGGTGCCAGGGAAGTGGTTTGGGGAGGGGCTGTTGGGATGGCTTACCTGGCCTAGCCCACCCAACCTGCCCCTCCCCACTTCCCCCCTTCTTCCCATACCTCCGATGCTCCAGGGGTTGTGTGCCTGTGGCTGCGAACGGCCTGTCCATCTGGCCACACCCACATCCTTCTTTGTCTTTGGCTGCCTGGTTTGGGACGGGCTCCTGGGTGGCTTGCCGGCAAAGATGTATTCCTGTCAATCTATCAACTGCAACAGATCGCTACCCGCCCACTGGCTATGCCTCTCCTCGCCCCTCCCACAGCTGTCAGATAGCTTCACCACCCATTGGCAGCTCGACCCAGGCCCCTCACTCCCGCCCTGCCTACTGTGTTTTTGCCACTCCTGCTTTGGAGCTCTGTGCTGCTGCTGCCACCGCACTTTGCTAGCACAGAAACGAGCTGAGCAGCGCCACAGCTATGCCTGTGTAGCTACGCTGGCGTCATGACTAACCATAGGATTGCGCTGTATGTCCTGCAGAAGTCAGTGGATTGTCCGATACATACATTTTGACAGGTTACACTCAAATTATCAGATTTTAAAAATTAAATTCTATGGTATTATCCTGCAAATGCTTGTGTTGACATCTATGTAATTAATGGAGCGCTTTTAAAAGCCTTCAGTAACCACAACACTATTATAACCATTCCTGTTACACCTTTAAGAACAGATTGAAACTTTTTTTTCCAGATTAAGCTTTTGCTTTAACTTTATGCTAAGAAGAGGTTTACCGCTTAATTTCTGCACAGGCACAGGAACTGGGCCAGTGAAAAATCTGGCTACCTAGCATGAAGGAAAAGGAATTTATATTAAACAAATAAAGTTAGAAACAACATTAGCGAGTAAAAAAAATTAATAAGCATTTTAGCTGTTACATATAACCAGGGGTCATTTCATAGAAAAAGAGCTGGAGGAACTCATTAGCATAACTTATTAGCATAACTCATTAGCATATGCCACGCCCCTTGCCATCGCCAGAAATGTGTCATTAGCATAACTGATTTGCATATGCCATACCCCTGACATCACCTATCCTGGCTGTTTTGGACCCAATCCTGGCCATTCAGGACTGAAATTGGGCCCAAAATGGCAAAAAGGGGCTGAAAATGGCTGAAAAGGGGCCCAAAATGGTCAGGATCGGGCCACTGCTGAGTGGGAGAGTGATCTACCACCCATCAGAGACCCGATCCAGGCTGTTTCGGCCTCAATCCAGGCTGAAACTGGCCCAAAATGGCCACGAGTCAGGTGGGCAGGGCCACCTGACATGTGACGTCTTTGGGGAACTGCTGGAACTGCGTTCCTATGCGTTCCCCCTCAAAATGAGCCCTGCATATAATGTATCATTAAAATAAATAATATTTAACTTTAATTAGCAAATAGCATTAAGTAACTGGCAGTAAAAACAAGTCACTATAAATGAACTACATTCTGAAACACAGACATAAAAGGACACCATAAAAAGAAATATTAATTACAATATAATGTCAGAGAAACAGAATATATCCAGGGATAATTGCCCCCTGCTGTTAAGATAAATACCAAGGTGAAGACCAGGCATCCATCAAAACTAAATATTAACACAAAAGAAAGCAGCTTTAAATTGGAAACTATTTATATTTGGGCGTGTCATGGTAGGGCATTTAATTTTTGTTATCCAAAGAAAATGATAAAGCTTTCCTATCTCTGATAGATACTGTCACAAACTGTTGTTTATGATGTACTTTTATTGATTAGCTGCGCTCATGAATATTTGAACATGTACATTAACAGTGCAATGCTATGCAGAGTTACTCTAGTCTAAGCCCATTGATTTCATAATATCGCACTGCTGAAGTCATTCAATTTTAAATCTACAATTCTAATGTTTTATGAAATTAGGAATGGACTAGATGAGCTTTGAAACATATACATTCACTTTCTAAACTGCCGTTCAGTCATGGCTATACTTTTACATTTGTTTTTATATGGAGGGCAGAATCATAATCTTGTGTTCCTTTTTACTAAGATACTAAGAAGAGTCTATATATTAACACAGATCTTGACTAAATAAACAGAAAATATGCTTTCTCTCTTGGAATATGGCTGGATGGAATAACAAAATGAGTATGAAGATGCCACAAACCCACGTCCAACTCAGGCTTAGGCTGACCTTCCCTTACCCTGAGGTAAAATGTCTCCTCTTTAAGCCTGTGAAGCTGTATACTGGGTTGGGAAGCCTCTGGTAGCGTGGTTGATGTTAAGCTTCAACTTTCCTTCTTGTCCCACCCTTAAGGATTATTAAAAATGGTTACTCAGCCAAGTCTTAGTAGGGAACAGATCAGGGGTTTGCGCTTCCCTTTAGCAGAAACTGGCACACAAGGCTTGGGGAGGTTCAAAAGGTAACAGAAGGTTTATTTACAGTAGGTTAACGTCAAATGGCAGGTAGGCAGGTGTTTGAACTGAAGAAACAGAAAGTTTTTGTACAGGAACTTCACTGGTGTGAGGCACAAAACACTCGGTATAACACTAGGTTGCTGGCTTCTTTCAGAGGTTGACACTGCTTCACAGATGTTATACTTTATATACTCAAACATAAACACAGCATGAATTTCCCTCCTCTCCAGACCTTAGTGTGCTCCACTGAGACAAACTCTTACTAGATACTGGGCAGGCATTATAGTGATGAGCTATAACCCTGTTCCTGGCACTGAAGGGGAGACTCCTTTCTACTCACTTCCTTGGCCCTCTATAATTCCCAGATCTCTTGAGTCTAAGTAGGAGTTAGTGCTGGTTTTCCCCACTGTAGTCCTAGGACTAACAGTGTTTCACAAACATTATTTCCTCTCACAGAGGATTCTCTGGCTGACCCTCTCTGGTCTAAAGACAGGCTCCAACTCCCTTCCACTCTCTTGTTTACTCTTCAACTCCAACTGACAGCTGCTTCCCCAACATTCCATCCCCAACTGCCGTTTCAGGCTAGCCACATTGGGGGGTGGGGGAGGAAACATGTCAATCATAGCTCACTGACTGGAAATCTCAGCATCTGAAGCTGAGTCCATCACAGAAGGGAACAGAGGAACTCCTGAAAAGTACAATATAATCTTAGTACAAGAGACTTGGTCAATGGAAAAATATACCTATCAGGCTATTCACTTTATTCCCTTGAGGCTGTAAAGAACAAGGGGATGCGCCTTGGCTGGTATTGCTTGTCTCATCTCAACAGATCTCCAGATGTTAAACTCAGGAGGGATAGTTGTGTTAGTCTGTTGTTATACACAACAGGAAAGAGTTTTATGGCATTTTGAATTCTGAGAAAGTTGTTTTGGAAAGTTGTTCTGGCCTTCATGAACCATAACCTACTGCATAGAATGTTACACTCAGCGTGCAGAACTGCATATACAAAGGGTTACACTTAGAAGTGTGGTAGGCGGTGGATTTTTTTTTACATGCTGTCAGAAAGCATAGCAATCTAATACTAGATTTGCTACATGACTTTACAGAATATAAAGATATTTACCTTTATATTCTGCAAAATAATGTAGTAAACCTAGGTCTTGGATTGCTACACCTTCTACCCTCATGTAATAACATCATATCCACTGCCTACCACAATTCTATTTGCTCTCATGCACAGAGGCAGGTCTCCTAGTTCAGCATCAACCCTTGTTCTGGCAACAGAAGCTTGTCCTTAGCTGGGAAAATGCTACTTATGTTAAATGTATAATTGAAGCCATTTTCAGAAGGGTCAGGGCTAGGCTTTCTCCCCTTGTTTACTGGTCCTGCTCCAATGCCTTTAAAAACAACATGCAGAAATTTAGCAGCTGATTCTTCCACAACACTATCTCCAAGACAACAAAAGCTTCACAGGCTAATTTCTGTATGTGAGGCAGCTACTAATGGCCTAGGATCAAAGACAAGGGAAACAGGTGGCTCCCCAAGCCTGTACACCTTATGCATTCCCAAGGATAGGACAGTGTGAGTATAACCTCTTTCTTGGTGGGTTCTATGTGGCTAATTCAGGAACAGAACTTGGAAGACAAATTGACTGAAAATCAAAATTGCTTTAACTCAGACTCTCCACCATACAAAATAATGCAGCAAGACTGATGTAGCAAACAGATAAATATAGCAGTGAATAGGAAACTGCAACAGATTGTCAGAGTTCAATTAAATAAATGGTTCTTGCTTGCAGAACTTTGTGGTGAGTTAAGACCCACTTCTCAATTCTGTCCACCAAGGTGCAGGATTCTTCTCACCCTCTTCTCTTTCAAAAGGCTTCAGTCCCAACAACCTGGACAACACAGTAACCAGACTGTAGTCTGCAGCTTGAAAGATATAGCCCTGCAATAACAATATAATTGCTACAGTAATACTAGTTAAGCTAAATTTAATACCTTCCCTTACTAATTTTCACATACAAAATTTTCCAGTTACCTTATACCAAATAGTAAGAGCCCAGAAAATCTCATTGATCTCCCCAGCAAGCAGCCTGTTTCTCAGCTGCTAAGCACCGCACACTGATTCTGTCCCTACAGTGCTAAACCACTAGTTCTTGGAGGTTACATGAGCAGCTTCACTTTCCTGATGTTTGAGTTGAATTGAGCTCCATCAACTGCAATAAAGAGGATTGGAGAGACATAGATCTCTGTCCCCTATGGCAGTAGTCAGGGCTTTTTTTTCTGGGAAAAGAGGTGGTGGAACTCAGTGGGTTGCCCTCAGAGAAAATGGTCACATGGCTGGTGGCCCCGCCCCCTGATCTCCAGACAGAGGGGAGTTGAGATTGCCCTCCGCACTGCTCAGCGGCGCGGAGGGCAATCTCAACTCCCCTCTGTCTGGAGATCAGGGGGCGGGGCCACCAGCCATGTGACCATTTTCAAGAGGTTCCGGAACTCCGTTCCCCTGCGTTCCTCCTGAAAAAAAGCCCTGGCAGTAGTTATCAGCCACTCTACCACCAGTGGGACACAGAAGTAGTCTAGGTGGAATGCAGAGTTTTCATAATCGTTACTAATCATTCACTGTCCCTCTGTCCCCATGCCCACCCATAAGTGTGATATGCCATCTCCTGCTAACCCTGCCTGCCCCGGATTGTCCACTTGTGACCTTTTGGCACACTAATAGTAATAATGCCTGTAAACCTCTAAGTGTCCTCCTTAGAAAAAGCACACTTTTTGTTTCTGTTATGATGGAACTCTGATTCTTTGGTGCAAACTGATTGGTGGAACATAAGATACAAAAGGATAAATATCATTGTCCTGTAGGATTTTGGTGTTGTGGCACACACATTTTCATGAATGCACCACACTAATATGGTATTAGGATCAGGCTGCCCACCTCAAACAAATGATTAAAAGTGTTTTTTAAAAAACCATTCAAACAACTGTAGAGCCATATGCATTGAAGAGTCTGTGTGAAACATCATCCACATTATGCAAATACTCTCCAGTCACTACAGGCTTTACTGCCCTCTGCTGTTCTCAGATCTGCAATGTTTCCTTTCTTGCCTAGCTTAAAGTAGTAGTGGGGGCTAGATCTCCAAGGATCTCTTTTATCTTTCTAAATGATGAACAAGTTAAACCACTGATAGTTTCTTGAAAACAATTAATATGTATTAAACTACAAAATATTGTGCTCTTAATTCAGTTCAGCAGCGTTATAGGCTGTAATATTAAGCACCCTGAATTGAAAGTAAACTTCACTGAAGTCAATGGAACATATTTATACAGATATGAGTTTATGGCTGAGAAGTGCATTATTCATCATAAAATATCAACAAAAGGCTTCATAGAAACTGACCATTAAAATACAATCATAAAAGTAGATCTCGATCACTTCTTGCCCCCATTATTCTTCCCACAGTTGCAGTCAGCTTTGCCTTCTTTGGAAGTATATGAACGACTGCAGTTAAGAGCTTGGTAACTGCAACATTAGCTCTCACCTCTGCATGAAGATACAGAACATCTATCATTCTGAAGTACTTCACAACCTATCTACTCTGAACAGAAATTTTTAACCTTTCAACAAAATAGGATGTAGTAGCTGTATAAAGGTTTTAACAGCAACTTTAGTACAGAAGAGAAGAATGCTGTCTCTGCAACTTAGGTAAAATATAATATAGATATTGGCTAGGATCTTTTAATATTGCAAGATGAGGGCTTCTATATATTATCTCAACAAAAAGACTGTATATTGCCTCCTAAACCCATGGAGAAATAGTGATACAGTAAAGAGAAAAAGAAAATGGCCTTTCCCTCAGTTGTATTATTTTTAATTCAAACAGAGGTGTGCACACACAAACACATGGTACAGAACCTTTTAACAGTCTCTGAACAGTAACTACCACCACAGGTATCATTTCTATCTTTTAACAGAAAACATAACTTAATCAGAGAACCCAGAAGAGGAACTCATCTTTAAAATGTACAAATTGTTTTCTTATACGGTCAGGGATTGGATCCCTGGGGTCCATTCTCCTCATAGCAGCATCTTTTTCTATAGCAGCATCTTTTTGCCCTTCCCCTAATGGAACAGCCTCTAGTATAAGGGAAAGGCAGGGGAAGGGAAGTAAGGTGCTGCTGTTAGTGAAACAGAAATGTAGGATCCAACCTCAGAAAGAAATATTTCATATTTTCTCTCAGTCTTTTTTTAAAAAAACATTTTAAATTGTTTTATAATTTAACTAAGAGAAGGAGTTTTTCTATGTGGAATAGTCAGGAAAACCGTATTTATTAAGGGTTTTTTTTCCTGGTGACCAGTATCTATCTTCCCCTGGTATGTTAATTTTTTCAGATTTTTGTATATTACTGATCCTTTGGGGGGTGGGGTCTGTTTCCAGTGGCTGGAAATAGCAATCTGCAGAAGGGAGAATGCATTTAAACCACTATATGTGGCAGTAGCAATTCTTTGAGCTGGAACTAGCCATAGGAATATTGGAAAATCATAAACCCCATCTAAGGAGCATTATACTTCACTTGTGTGTGTGAAATGCCCTCAAGTCACAGTCAACTTATCGTAACCCCTGCTGGGGTTTTCAAGGCAAGAGACTAAGGGCCAAGTTACAAGTGACGAATGACACTTGAACGGCAAGTGAACAGACTCACGTGTATTCCTCCCTGTTCACTTGCCGTCCACTTGCCCTCCACTCGATCACATAGTGATCAAGTGGAGTGCAAGTGAACAGGGAGGAATACTCCACATAGTGATCAAGTAGAGTGCAAGTGAACAGGGAGGAATACACGTGAGTCTGTTCACTTGCCGTTCAAGTGTCATTCGTCACTTGTAGCTTGGCCCTAACAGAGGTGGTTAACTATTGTCTGCCTCTGTATAGCAGGCCTGGTCTTCCTTGGTGGTCTCCCATCCAAGTACTAAACAGTGCTGATGCTACTTAGCTTCCAAGTTCTGGCAAGATATTTCACTTCACTTCATGCAGAAAATCCTACCCACTAGTGCTGTAGTATACATTTTTTTATAAGTGGTGCAATTCTTCATCATCCAAGGCTCAACATAAGGCCAGGGAAATATTCAAAATCACTTCCATGCAAACTATATGTGGCCCAGTCCTTACAGTAGTTATCCAGAGGTACTTCCCATGGATTTTAATTGTTTGCATTCAGGTCATTTTTTAGGTTTGCAAATGAAACACTTTCAGATACTGTTGTTATACTTGGATGTGGAAAGCAGGAGTGGAAAATATCAAAATGCAAAGACTAGAAAGACAATGCAGGTTTTACATTTCCCTTAAGAGACACATGAAAAGCAAAAGAATGTGTTAAGTTGCGTATGTGGAAATTCCTTATTCCTCTTGCATGCTTCTTGCCAGGGTTGGGTCTAGCTGAAGATATCTGCAGATGAAAGGGCGGAGTTATTTTGCTGATTCTTCCCTTCATGCTGTTCCTGGGGCTGCATTTTGGGCTGCAGCATGAGAGAGAAGTGCTGTGCAACTGGAATCCCATCTGTCAGTATAAATTTACAGTGAGCACATTGAAAAGCTAATTAGCTTCATATATCATTCCAGTAACACGGACAAGCTCGCTGATGTAGTTACTTCTTATGGAGGCTAAATAGTAGTATTACAAGTAACCAGGTCAACTGGCCTGATCTTCCCTTTATATGTTATTGGCATCGTGTGGGAAGCAAATGTGTCAGATTGGCTTTACAGCACTGAGTCCAACAGCGTCCAGAACTTACTCATAATAAGGAGGTATTTAAAATGCCTCCTAAAAAGCATAAGGATAGGCCTTGGAAAATAAACAGCATATTACAAGAAAATTTAGGATTCATATTATAAATGCATGTGGGATGAAGAAACACTCCTGGAATGTAAATTCACCAGTGTCATGACTCGCAAGTAAGCTTGAGGATCATCTCCACCTTTCCAGTGTATAATTTTTAATTTGGGTCAGACAAACTAAGGTGCTGATGGCAAGTAATATAAAGCTATGGCCCGCTGACTTACTGGCTGGCTGGCTGGTTTGCGGGGCTGTGGAGTGAGGGTGAGCTGCGGAGGGAGAGTGAGCTGCAGAGGGAGGGTGAGCTGCGGAGGCCCTGTGGCTACAGGTTGGCCTAGGCAGCTCCTGCCAGTCCCTCATGTGACCACATGGGAGTCTATAGTCAAACAAGCCTGTCAGCCAATCCAGACTGGCTGGCTAGGCGTGGGTGCATGCCCTGCATGCACTTAATGTGCAGCTGCCCGGGTCCCTCACATATTTCGCCCTCCCTCTCTTCTCTTGTATTGGGGGTTTTCTATGTCATTGTATGACTTTTTGTCTTATGTTTTGTCTGTCAACACTCGTCACAACTTTTTGGGTGGTTTGGCATTGGGCAAGGATCTATTTGGGGTTAACATGGCCTATGTGCTCTATTTTCCCATAGCAATGGATCCTCTTATGGGATCTTGGGAGTGATGTAGGGTAGTGACAAGCCCAGCTTGGGGGGTGTTGGGGCATGTTCGTTCCCTGGTGACAGGGGAATCATGCAGAGGCATATGCCCAAGTGCATTCCTCCTTATTTTTCATTCCACGATGCTCCTCTCAGCTGGTGGTCTGAGGGGGTGTGGGGGCTATCAGCTCACATCTGTGCCACATGCAGCACCAAGGGTCTGATAAGCTGTAAGCAATAAAGTTGTGGCCTTTTTATCTCCAACATGGTCTCTGTGTCTTCTACCTCCACCCTAGCCCTCTCCCCTCAAGCTGGCAATGCAAACGCAAGGATGAGACTGTGCAGCTCTGATGAGTGCACTGTACATATGCAACCCTCCCATTCAGATTTCATTTTGCTTGCAGTTTGTTGAGTTTGCGAGAGGCAGCAGTGCAGCATGGGAAAAGCAGGAATACCTAACTCTGTATCACAGGTCCAGGGGGCCTCTTGCTTCTGTCTAGAGGTGCCAAAACATCCTGTTGGTTGCTGGAGTTTCTTATCCCTAACAGGGGATGAGATGAATTTCTGATAAACCTTTCTTACTTTTTGAAGGCAGTTTTACACATCGTTTTATTTAATGTTTGCTATGATTTAATTAATTTGCATAATTAACTAGTTGTGTTAAGATTAATTTCATTAACAAGCTTTAATAAACCACATACACAGTGGGAACCATTCAATCAAAATCAAACACTTTTATGTTCAATTGATTTCTACAGATTTATCTTTCCCATTGAAATCAATAGATCTTAAGTATACTTATGTTTAGCTGGACAGAGCCAATTTCCCCCCCCACCCCCCTTTCTCAAAGTCTACTTTTATCAATTTGGAAGAAAACATAGACCAGTGAAAATCCAAGAACACAGATCATTAATTATCATTGCAATCGTTAGAAGAATTATACACTTCTAAGTCAATGGGCTGAGAAGAGTGCAACTCTGCTCAGCGTAGCACTGCAAGAAACTTTCATAGTATGCATTCCCCAAAGTGTTCCAGCCTTCTTCCAGAAATGGGCTGAAGTGGGCCAGCCTACTCAATCTTACCCTACTTCACTGGGTCTGCAATGTGGCCTCTGTGTACCTTTTCCATTCTCCTTCCAAACGCTGGGTTTGCTGAAGATTTTCCCTTCTTGTCAGCAGATGTTCTGATCATGTATCAGTTTTATAAGGCTTTTTGTAACTATTTTATATGATCTGGTAGCATCTAGTGTTACATATCCATAAGAAAATGAGGCCAGCACCTCATTAAGTGGTACATGAAAATATGAAGTTGACTTATACTGAATCAGACTCATGGTCCATCAGATTCAGTACTGTTTACTAGAGATGGGCACGAATCAAATTACGACCCAAAAAAATGCACGAAATGGCCCGACTCGTGGTTCGTTAACACGCAATTTGTGGTGTTGCGTGTTACCAAACTCCCACGACTTTTTCAGGCCTGATTCATCGTGTTGTGAGCGCTTTGTGAGCGCAGACAGGCTGGCGCCGATCCATTGATTTCCCAGGCAATAGAGGCCTGCAACGTCTGCAGACCTTCTGTTGCTATGGAGACCCAATTTTAGCCCAGTCTACCTTGACAGGCAGGTCTCCCTTCCAACCGTGGAGCATACAGTCTGTTTCCTGGTAGCCAAGAGCAGGGAGGAGACAGGCCTTGTGTAGCCATGAGAACTCCAATCTCATCCCTCAAAACCCTGTTAGGCAGCTCTGGTTATAAAAGGCCACACTTCACTGGCTATTACTTTCAGTTTCTGGAGGCAGTGAGAGAGGGCGGACTGCTGCTGGAATTGGAGGGAGAGGAAGAGAGCGAGAGGAAGTGGGATTGTTGGAAGGGAGCTTGGCTGCTGCCGCTGGCTGGTTGAAGAGACTGAAAAGCCTCTTCTATTTGTCTGCATTGTTGGGAACTGGGAAGGGTGCCTTCTTTTCTCCACTCCACCCCATTCCCACCCAGGGCCTGGGCCACTCGGCTCGGGCCTGGGGCCTACCTTGACTGAGGCCTAGTACCCCCTTTTTGGGGGGGATTTTCTTTCTCTTTATTCCATCTTTATTCAATTATTAATTCTAAATTTTGTGCACCTCAGGTGTCTGTGCTTGGGGAGGTAAGGCTGTATTCCCACTGGTCTCAGGGTCACTGCCAGGCTCTGGGGCCACCTTTCTTTTTGAGTTTATTATTCAGCTCTTTCTTTCTATTTTATTTTGAGCATCTGTGCCGGTGGGTCAGGTGTCTCTTTACGTGGGGAAGCTAGGGATCTACTCCTCTCTGGTCTCAGGGTCACTGCCAGGCCCTGCAGCCACCTTTCAGCTCTTTCTATTTTATTTTGAGCATCTGTGCCAGTGGGTCAGGTGTCTCTTTGCATGGGGGAGCTAGGGATCTATTTCTCCCTTGTCTCAGGGTCACTGCCAGGCCCTGTGACCACCTTTCAGCTCTTTCTATTTTATTTTGAGCATCTGTGCTGATGGGTCAGGTGTCTCTCTGCATGGGAGAGCTAGGGATCTATTCTTCCCTGGTCTCAGGGTCACTGCCAGGCCCTGCGGCCAAGTTAAGGGGGCACACCTTGAGGAGGGCTCACACTCACTCTTGTTCTGCTTTCCATTTATTCATGCTGAGCAGCAGTACGAGTCTTAGAGCAGGGGCCAAGGGTGGTCATGGGGGCAAATGCAAAAGTTGTCCTGGTTGCCCAGCAGCACTACAGAGGGGGAAGAGTTGGTGGCACCAGAGACTCCTGCTAAAGAAAATCTGCCTGTAGGGGCTGTGGAGGAGGCTGAAGCAGTCCTACTGGTGGGACAAGAGGATCTGCAAAAACTGTTTGCGGAAGAGCAGGAGGAGGAATTCCAGGAGGAATGGCGGGGCTTTATCTTCACCCCCCCCCCAATTCCCAAACCCTTGGGTCTGTCCCTGACTGCAGTCCACCCATTACTCCATCTTCCTGGCCTTGCTCAACACTGTGTGAGCCAGCTCCTGCCTGTCGTTTCAATCTCACGATCTGGAAGCACTTTCAGACCATTTCCCATGACCCCTGTGTGGCACAGTGCCACTCCTGCGATGGCGTGGTGCGCAGGGGCTGCGATCCTAAGCACCTCTCGTCCACGGCCCTGCGCAAGCACTTGCAGAGGCACCACCTGAGCCTATTGCCTCCGGCCTCGCCCCGCGAAACATCCGTCGGGGGAGAAAGAGGGCAGCTTCTAGTTCAGATCAGGGAGAAGTGGGAGAGGAATGGAAGTCCACCTCGATCAAGAAGCCTTGTCCTGAGGCTGTGGCAGGTGGGAGCGGGACACCCAGGCAGGCCACCCTTGCAGAGGTTGTTCCCTTGGGGTTGGGGACAGTGCCCTTAAAAAGGGTGAGGTCAAAGGCTCAGGAGGTGGACATTCATGTAGTGGTGGAGACGATTGCCTTGGAAGGACTCCTGTCCATCATGGAAGGAGTGGGCTTTCGCAGGCTGCTCTATCATTTCACCCCATGGTTCCAGATGCCTTCACGTCGCACCCTTGTCCATCAAGTCGTGCCCACTCTCTACCAGTGTGTGCGGGACATGGTGTATCAGGAGCTGTCGGGTGCTAAAGGCCGGACTGTGCACTTCACAGCAGATAAGTGGAGCGGCTGCCATCACAGTTACCTCGGTGATTCTGTGCTGCCCGGCCAGGGGTGTATCATTGGCCCCTCTCCCCAAGGGGGTAGAAAGAGGCCTTCTTCCTCGTTTCCTGTGGCAGCCTCTTCTCAGCATGAGGGAGGGTTTGCACATGTAGCTGTACAGTATGGTGTGAGGGCCCCCATATCAGTGGGACTCATGGCCCTCCCACTCCACCATAATCATCCCATAGGTTCTGCTGCTGCACGCAACATTGAGACCCCCCCCTTCTAGTGCTGAATCCTGTACCTTCTGGATGGTTGGGGAGGGCATCCATCTGTGCTGCCACGGCAGGACCATGGGTTTTGCCAGTGGCCGTGTCCTCCTCGGGCCAGAGGGGCCTTTTTTTGTGACCCTTCCTGCCCTGCCCAGGGTGTGTTGGCCCCTCTCCCCGCCAGGGTGGAGAGGGGACTCATTGGGAGATCCTGTCCAGCCTTCCTTCTTTGTAGTTGTTGTCCCCTCTCCCCACCAGGGTGGAGAAAGGGCTCATTTTAGCAATCCTCTTCTGCCTTGCCAATAGTTAGTCAGCCACTCTTCCCAAGTGGGTGGAGAGGGGACTTCTTCCTCGCTTCCAGCTGTCTGCCATGGTAGGACAATGGGTTTTGTCTGTGGCCGCATCCCCCATGGGTCCAAGAGGCCTTATTTTGTGCCTCGGTCCTGCTTGTACAGGGGACTGTTAGCAGCCCCTCTCCCCAGTGAGAAGGAGAAGAGACTTCCTGTGCTTAGCTGTGTTGCTTGTCTAGGGGTGTGTCCGTGGCCCCTCTCCCCAAGGGGGTGGAGAGGGGCCTCCCTTTGTTACCCTGTACCGCATGGCCAGGGGTGTGTCTTTGGCTCCTCTCCCCGAGGGGGTGGATAGGGGCTTCCCTTTGTTACCCTGTGCACCCGGCCAGGGGTGTGTCCTTGGCCCCTCTCCCCAAGGGGGTGGAGAAGGGCCTTCTTCCTCACTTTCTGTTGTCTGCCATGGCAGGACAATAGGTTTTCTCTGTGGATGTGTCCTCCAAGAGCCAGAGGGGCCTTTTCTGTGACCTTGTCCTGCCTTCCCCAGGGTGCGTCAGCCCCTCTCCCCACCGGGGTAGAGAGGGGACTCATTGGGCAATCCTGTCCAGCCTTCCTTCTTTGTAGTTTTCATCCTCTCTCCCCACTGGGGTGGAGAGGGGACTTGTTGGCTGATCCTGTCCAGCCTTCCTTCTTCATAGTTTTCATCCCCTCTCCCCACTGGGGTGGAGAGGGGACTTGTTGGCCAATCCTTTCCAGCCTTCCTTCTTTGTAGTTATGGCTGCTCTCCCCAAGGAAGTGGAGAGGGGCCTTCTCCCTCGTTTCCTGTGGCAGCCTCTTCTCAGCATGAGGGAGGGTTTGCACATGTAGCTGTACAGTATGGTGTGAGGGCCCCTGTATCCATGGGACTTATGGCCCTCCCACTCCACCACAGTTAGCCCATAGGTTCTGCAGCTGCACGCAACATTGGGATCCCCCCCTACTGGTGCTGAATCCTGTACCTTCTGGATGGTTGGGGAGGGCATCCACCTCTGCTGCCACAGCAGGACCATGAGTTCTGCCAGAGTTTTGCCAATGGTGCTGTGAGCCTTCAGCCAAGGAACACATTGGGCTAGGGCCCAGGGGTTATGTTAGTGGCAGCCTCTTCTCAGCATGGATGGGGAGGGCATCTACCTCTGCCGCCATGGCAGGACCATGAGTTTTGCCAGTGGCTGCATCCTCCTCAGGCCTGAGGGGGCTTTTTTGTGATCCTTCCTGCCTTGCTAGGGGTGCATCCTTGGTCCCTCACCCCAAAGGGGTGGAGAGGGGCCTACCTCAGTTACCCTGAGCCACCCGGCTAGGGGTGCAGGCTGCCTGGTGGGCAGGGAGGGGCCTCCAGTTGGTGCCAGTCAGCATGGAGAGGGTGGCCACCAACAAAACACATGGTCCTTCCATGGTGGCCGCTCATAGGTGCAGACAGGCGGGCAGGCAGAGAGGGGCCACTAACTGGGACGGCGTCCACCGATGAAACATGTGGTCCTTTCATGGTGGCCACCCATTGGGGCAGGCAGGCAGGTGGGCGGATGGGGGGTGCCAGTTGGTGGCCAGCCCACATGGAGAGGGTGGCCACCAACAAAATACATGGTTCTTCCATGGTGGCCGCCCATAAAGGCCCCTCTATCAAAGGGGGGAGAGGGACCTCTCTTAGGTACCCTGAGCCACCTGGCTAGGGGTGCATTCTTGGCCCCTCTCCCCAAGGGGGAAGAGAAGGGCCTCCCTCAGTTACCCCGAGCCACCTGACCAGGGGTGCATCCTTGGCCTCTCTCCCCAAGGGGTAAGAGGGGCCTCCCTCAATTACCCTGAGCCACCCAGCCAGGGGTGCGTCCTTAGCCCCTCTCCCTAAGGGGGTGGAGATGGGCATCCCTCGGAAGGGCAGGGAGGGGCCGCCAGTTGGTGGCCAGCCCACACGGAAAGGGTGGCCACTGACAAAACACATGGTTCTTCCATGGTGGCCGCTCATAGGGGCAGGCGGGTGGGTGGGCAGAGGGCCCCACCAGTTGGCAGCCAGCCCGCATAGAAAGAGTGGCCACCGACAAAACACATGGTCCTTCCATGGTGGCCGCCCATAGGTGCAGGCGGGCTCACGGGCAGGGAGGGGCTGCCAGTTGGCAGCTGGCCCACATGGAGATGGCGGCAACTGACAAAACACATGGTCCTTCCATGGTGGCCACCCATAGGTGCAGGCGGGCTCACGGGCAGGGAGGGGCTGCCAGTTGGCAGCTGGCCCACATGGAGATGGCGGCAACTGACAAAACACATGGTCCTTCCATGGTAGCCACCCATAGGGGTGGGTGGGCAAGGGGGCAGGGGGGCCCACCAGTTGGCGGCCAACCTGCACAGAGAGTGCAGCCACTGACAAAACACATGGTCCTTCTATGATGGCCAACCAGAGGGGCGAGAGGGTGGGCGGGCTGTCAGGGGGGCCGCCAGTTGGCAGGCCACCCACATGGAGAGGGCAGCCACTGACAAAACACATGGTCCTTCTATGGTGGCCGCCCATAAGGGCAGGCAGGGGGGCAAGGGGGACCACCAGTTGGCAACCAGCCTGCACAGAGAGGGTGGCCACTGACAAAACACATGGTCCTTCCATGGTGGCCACCCATAGGTGCAGGCGGGCAGGCAGGGTGCCCCCGCCAGTTGGCGGCCAGCTCGCACTGAGAGGGTGGCCACCAACAAAACACATGGTGGCTGCTTATAGATATGGGTGGGCTGGCAGGCAGGGAGGGGCCACCAGTTGGTGGCCACCCCTCATGGAGAGGGTGGCCACCGATAAAATACATGGTCCTTCCATGGTGGCTGCCCATAGGGGCAGGAGGGCAGGGAGATGCCACCAACTGGGAGGGTGACCACCGACAAATCACGTGGTCCTTCCATGTTGGCTGCCCATGGGGGGGGGGTGCGGGTGGGCACGTAGGGGATGCTGCCAGGTGACCACCAATCCCCCACCCCCTAGAATGGAGGCAGCCATCTGACTGACTGCCTCCCTGACATTGCCTCCCTGACATTGTCAGACTGTGGAATCCCAGTTATCTAGAGTTTGTCTCCCCCCTTCTGCAAGAAGCACGTCTCTTGGTTTCAAAAGGTTTATTGGAAGATTATGCTCAGGATACAGGGGTCCATGATCCAAGGACTTGAGGCCCTTGGCTGAACCAAAGCTTTGTTGAGAATGACACATAAAACGAAAGTAACAACACTTCAGACACCCATTCCCAGCCTCCCCCCTTAGTCCTGTCTAGAGAGCCTGGGAAGGCGAGGATGTCAAGGTCGGCCAGAACTGGGTGATAAGAGAAGTCTTCGCTCCCATGGATATAGGCGGCCTGGACAGCACCTGGGCCTGGAGGGAGAGAACTAAACAGCTACAGATTATAACATGAGAACATGGCGTAGCTATGGCTCGAGAACTGAACAGCAAACTGACACTCTGACATGTTTGGGGGTCCGATAGTTGGCATGGATGGCTCCAATTGTATTGAATTGGACTTTCCTGGGGAAAATGGCTTTGGGGGGTCTATAAACTCGGAGATCCGTATTGGAATCTTGTTGAAACTTGGAGGGTGGCTGAAGTAGAAACTCCTGAAAACTCCCTGCAAGTATGGGCTCTCTGAGTGTAAAGGGGGTGTTCCGGGGAGCCACAAACCAGGAACCACGAATTGGTTCATGAAGTGGCAGAAGTTCATCAAAGTCCGTGGTTCGTGGTTTGTCAAAATGAGCGAACCACGAACCTCGCGGTTCGGGTTTTTTTTGGTTCATGCCATGTCTACTGTTTACTCAGACTGGCAGCAGCTCTCCAGGATCTCAGGTGGAGGTCTTTCACATCACCTACTATCTGATCTTTTTAACTGGAGATGCTGGGGATTGAGTCTGGGACCTTCTGCATGCCAAGCAGATGCTCTACCACTGAGCCACAGTTCTTCTCCTGAAAGGGATAGCACAAGCTAAACAAGGAAGAATATTTTAAATAATGAAGTCTTACTTGATATACCATATCACCTCTCAGCTGATTCAGAACCAGTAACTATTCAAATAGAACAGAGTTTGCAGTGACAGATATAAGAAAATTCTACTAGCATTCTCATAACTGTTCAAGTATAGCAAATGTTCACTGGGAACATGTCAGTCAGAAAGATGTGAGGAAAGAACACTGTTTAAATACTTTATAACCAATCATCTCCTAACCTGTGGCAAGTGCTACCTATAAGAATTTTGCATCTGGACCAATATCTTGTCTAATATCTATTTACTTAAAAGGTTTATAAATCTTTCTTCAGACTAATCACAACCTAAGACATGTAACAAAAAAAGATACAAATAAAAGAATTATAAAATACATTAAAACTCTTTAAAATAACCAATATGAAACAGTATCAGCAATCAGAAAGCATAACGAAGATAGCTTATAAGGAGAACTAATGGTGAGGCTACGTGTTTAACACGGAGATATAAGGATGCAATAGTTGGATTAGCACTTTCTTGGCACATACAATAATGCAGATAATGTTGGTAATTGCACGGCAGATCTTTGAATGTGAAGTGTTTTAAGGAATTATCTGGGCATGCTGCACTCCTTAGGCACTTATGAGCTGTAAGCAAAAACTGTATTGATTTACTTTCAGTCCAATGTTATGCATATTTTTACAGAAGAAATTTACCTCCAGGTATGTATTTCTATTTTACAATAAGTCCAAAAAGCCACCTTGGCTATGAGGAAAGGTGGGACATAAATATTCTGATTAATAAACGGGCAAAGCATATCTTCTTCCATAGAAGATATCCCTCCCCATCACTCAGATGCCTGGGATATTAAAGGATGATAATGAATATAATCACTAGTTTCTTTAAAAGGTGATGCCAGACTACTACCATAAAAGGCAGGGGATGACTTTTACAGAGTGATGCGTATATTGTCTATGAGGAATGTCAAGATCATTTTTCCTGCTCCAGTATGTAACTGCACAATAATAATTTAAATTATGGCCCAATTAATCAAAAATGTTCAGTTAGCCTTATGATTTAAAATGATTGATAAAATTTGCCTAACTTTGTGTTTTTATCCAGTGTGTTGTTTTCTCTTGTTGATGGACTAACTGTTGCGCTGGTAACTCTGCAAACTGTTGCTCTGTTAGGGATATTGAATCTATGGAGATAAGACAATATATAAATATTTTAAACAAATAAAATATAAATAAGCAATATTACAAGCAAAACCTTTATTAAGCGTTAATTACAACCAATAATGAAACAGTCCAATTATGACATAACTGTGAAATCCTAAACAGAGTTTCACCAGTCTAAACCCATTTAAATCAATGGGCTTAGGCAGGTGTAACTTTGCTTAGGATTTCACTGTAAGTAGCACAGCATCAAGAATGGCACTAAAAATAATAAAAACATTAAGAAGAGCAGAAAAATGTTATCTAAGATCAAACTCACAACATCTCATGGCATTGGCAGCTAGCAGATATTTAGCAAATAAATATGAAAATGAATAAACAATATTTCCTAATATCTACTTTCCTTGCGTTAGCAGGCATTTGCAGGTATTATAACAGGCGATGTACTAAAAGGAATGGCAGGATTGCCCATTGAAAATAATGGGAGAGGCTTGAATGCCCATTGGAAATAATGACCATTTACTTGCATGGGCTCCATTGAAATACATTACAGAAAATAAAATTGCAAAGAAAATGTACAGTATATTTTGAAGGAAGGTCCCTGGGTCCAGACAGAGTATTCAGGGACTGGAATGACAGGCCCCTGAGTGGAATGACGTCCCCTGGGTGTATCAGACAGGCTCTTGGACTGGAATGACAGGCTTCGGGGTGGAATGACAGCCCTGGATCTAGCAGAAGCACTGTGTGACTGAAATGGCATGCCCCCAGTGGAATAACAGCCTCTGGGTGTAGCAGAAGCCTTCTGGGACAGGAATGAACCCCCCTGGGTATAGAAGAAGGGCTCTGTTACCTAAATGACAGCCCACTGAGTGGAACAACAACCCCCTAGGAGTAGAAATATTCGTTTGCAACCAGAGTCTCAAACGATAGACAAGGAAAAATACTTTACATTTTAGTTGATATTTCTGGACGATGTGTAGGTATCATCAGTTCCATCTGTGTATTTATCCTTCCTGTCAGCTCCTCAGTTTACTTTTACCTTCATGAGGTTAATATCTGCCATCTCCTCTATTTTCAAGCATAAATCCTCCCTTTGTCCCCCTTCTTGTTCCCCTCTCCCATTCAGCAGCCTTCCAGGCTTCCATTTTCCCCTAACATGTCACACCCTGCCTGAGTTCCTTGCTCACTTTTGCACACTCTGATGACCACTGACCCAGAGCACCCCTTGAAAAATCCCATCTCATACTCTACTTGACACATAGTTAACAATTTTTGAAGGATTTATCTTGTTTTATGCTATTACTGTTTTATCCCTTTATGTACTTGGTTTGTTATTAACCGTTCTGAGCTTGCTTGCAGGGATAGTGGAGTATAAATCCAACAAAATAAACAAATAAATATTTCAAAGGTCCTCACTCTTTTGAGCCTTCAGGTCCCTTTATAAATCTGACACACCATGGTTAGTTCAGACCTCAAATGACTGCTGCAGCAGGTGAGCCACCCAGGAAAGAACGGCCCCAGTGTAACTTCATTCACACAGTGAAGATTCTTGTAATGCGGTGGCTGCTTCTGCCAAAGTAATGATTTTAAAAATCTGAACAGCCAATCATATCTCAAATGTAGAATCAGAAGACCTGCTGAAATGCAAAAGCACTAGGCTAAAGTCCATACATTTACTTGGCCCCTTCTGGGCTAAACTAATTAGGGAAAGCGAATCTGAAAGTAAACTGATAGAAAGCTCCCGCTGCAAACTAATGTTTACTTCTATCCAGTTTCTGGCATTCTCGCTTTGTAAGGTACCATACTCTTCTCCTGAAATAACTGTGAGCGGAACCACAAGTGACAAAAGGCACAGGTTGGACACTTGTCTGCTTCCCTCAAGTTTTGATGGGAAATGTAGGCAGCTCGGCGGAATGTTGGACAAGTGACAGTTGAAAAGTCCATTGGACAGCAGTTGGAGAGCGAAGCTGCGAGACCAGGATGCCTACATTTCCCATCAAAACTTGAGGGAAGCTGACAAGTGTCCAACCTGTGCCTTTTGTCACTTGTGGTTCCGCTCAGAGAGCATTCAATGTTATGTATACTCCATAGCCATAAGTATTGTTCTGTTGAACTGTATGCACATAACATTATTTTCCACTCTGCATGCCTAAAAGGAACACCTGCTATTTGATGACATGCTGCAGCAGTTGACAACAAAATGCTTCTGTGTTGCTGTGATTGAGCTCGATCTTTTGCTGAATTGACAATGATAATTTCTCTTGTTTTAAAGATTATTATGCCCAATACCCAATGATGTCTGGTGGAGCCAAGGTACAAGCGATGAATGACACTTGAACGGCAAGTGATCAAGTGGAGCGCAAGTGGAGTGCAAGTGAACAGGGAGGAATACACGTGAGTCTGTTCACTTGCCGTTCAAGTGTCATTCATTATTTGTAGCTTGGCTCTAAGTCAGTATTGAAAGGAAGGAGTAAAATGTCCTTGTTGAAAGCCATTGTGCGATCTAGAAATGGATAAAAAACATTGGGTTTGTGAAACAAAGTGACAGGGAGCTGCTGGTAGGGAATGAAGCACCAGCATTTTAATCCTTTCCTACTTTGGCTCTAACAAAATAAAAGTATGTTGAAGAAGCAGCCCTAGAATGCTGCTACCAATTGCCTCTCCAGTGGCCACAGGACAGCCCAATCAGCAAATGCTGTGGAGGAAAGTGCTCCAACACTGCAACGTTACCACACCTGTGAAATTTTTTTTGAAAAACTGATGTCAGCTGCAGCCCCCATAAAATGCTGCTACAAACAGACACATCTCAATGCATCAGCAGACACCAAATACCCTTGAGTTTGTGCAGTGCAGAATGATGGGACCCCAAGCCATTTCGGCACCAATCGATATGAATGCTCAGTGTAGCCAGCTTAAAGTGTGCCATGCCATGGTTTTCCTGGTGCCCACCAAGTGTTTTAAGAAAGAGGGGTGCCAGATGTGACACCTGCCCAGCAAGGCTACTGTTGCACTGTGAAGATTTTTAAAAATATTCCTTTGGCAGCAGCTGAAACCTCATTACAAAGATCTTCACCATGCAACAGAAGGAATGCTGTGGCCAGTGTTTCCCGGCTGGCTCACCTGCTGCAGCAATCAGTTTGTGTCTGCACCCACCATGGTGTGTCAGAATTACAAACGTGCCTGCAGGCTCCAAAAGGTTGCAAGTTTGGGGACCCCTGAACTATTTATTTGTTTCTTTTATTGGATTTATAGTCTGTTATCCCTGCAAGCGGGCTAAAAGTGGATAACAACAAACTAAGTAAATAAAGAGATAAAACAGTAATAGCATAAAACAAGATAAAACCATTAGTTTGTTAACTGTTAAAGACACTCCAGAGCAGTATTTTTTAGAAATGAAAACTCTGAACTGGCATGTGTTTATTAGCCCTTTCCCTGCCAAAATGCTCCCAGACCACCACAGAATGGGCCAGAACAGGCACTAAGGAAATGCCAGTACCACAAAAAACAGTGGAAAGCATTACAGACAACGCAGAACAAAATTTTAGACATTAAAACACTGAACTGGCATGCTTTTATTCACCCTTTCCCTGCCAAAAGGGTCCTGGAACACCACGGAATGGGCCAGAAGAGGCACTAAAGAAAAGCTATTACCACAAAAAGCAATGGAATGTGTTAAAGAAGCTGGAGAACAAAATTTTAGAAGAGAAAACACTGTAGTATCTTGCTTTTATTAACCCTTTCCCTGCCAAAATGCCCATAGAACAGCACAAAACAGGCTGGAACGGGCACTAAAGAAATGCCAGTACCACAAAAAAACAGTGGAAAGCAATACAGACACTGCAGAACAAGATTTTAGAAATGCAAATATTGAAGTGGCGTGCTTTTATTAACCCTTTCCCTGCCAAAAGGTTCCCAGGACACCATGGAACGGGCACTAAAGAAATGCCAGTAGCACAAAAACCATGGGGAGCATTACAGACTATGCAGAACAAGATTTTAGACATGAAAACACTGAACTGGCATGCTTTTATTAACCTTTTCCCTGCCCAAACGCTCCAGGAAGAGCACAAAACAGGCCGGAACAGACACTAAAGAAAAGCCAGTACCACAAAAAATAGTGGGAAACATTACAGAAACTGCAGAACAAGATTTTAGAAGTGCAAATACTGAAATGGCATGCTTTTATTAACCCGTTCCCTGCCAAAGTGGTCCTGGAACACCATGGAACGGGCCAGAATGGGCACTAAAGAAATGCTAGTACTAGAAAAAACAGCGGGAACCATTACAGACACCCAGGGAACAATATTTTTGAAAGGAAAACATGAAAATACTGTGCTTTTATTAACCCTTTCCCTGCCCAAATCTCCTGGAACACCACGGAACAGGCCAGTATGGGTGCTAAATAAATGCTAGTACTTTCTAGAAATATCATGTGTACCCTTGCTCGCAGAAAAATCTTGAAGGTTGTAATCCATCTAAACTAGCCATCAAGTCTTCCACTTGCTCAGACATTGCACAAATACTGTCTGATATATGGGGTAGCCAGGTTCCATAGAAAGGTTCGGATGAGCTACGGGTGAGTTCTGGAAAGGCGAGTTTGCCAGATTTTCAGGAGGGGAGAACAATAGAGAATGCGATCAGAACAGCAGGAAGCAGGGTTTTCTGCAGTGGCTCGGGGCTTTAAGTGCACCCAGACCAGGTTTTCAAACCCCCTCCCAATTGTCTGGAGTTAGCCTGGGGCTTAAAACATGGCTTCAACCCAATACTGGTCACCTGGCTGGAGGATCCAACAAACAATCAAAAAGAGATGTCCTATATAATATATATATATATATATAATCAACCAAACAAAGGAAACTACTTCCCCACAGACCAATTCAGTCAGTGGGTCAAAATGAAGGTGAGCGCAACAATGATGGAAACGGGCTGTGAGTGAACACTGAACAGTGGATGAATGTGAACAAAACTTGGCGACATGTCAGTTGGAAAGCTGCATGAAGCATGGGTATTTGGAGAGGGATTTGACCAAAGTGTCAATAAGTGCATGGAGAGATGATTCAAGCATACAGGGGAGAACAGCAGAGCTGATTTGAAGAACGGGAGACAGGATAAGGTTGCCAACCTCCAGGTGGGGTCTGGCATTCGCCTTGAATTACAGTTGATCTCCAGGTGAGAGATCAATCCCCCCGGGGAAAATGGCTGCTTTGGAGGGGGGGGGGCTTTACGGCATTATACCCTGCGGAGGTTCCTTCCTTTCCTAAACTATGCCCTCCTCAGGTTTCACCCCCAAATCTCCAGGTACAAGCAGGAGTCAGCACTTGTAAAACTGGGAAGGCTGAGGATGGTGGAGCAGCAAATGTCATATGCTAGAATATAAATGATAAGGGGCTTCTAAGCAGGAGTATGTTTGCCATTATGGCCTCCAGGAGAAAATTTCCCATCAGATGATGTCCTGAGGTACACCACCTCCCATTTCCATCAGATGACGTCCACACACACACCCATTAGTGCTGTCATGTATGCCTGCCTGCAGTACATGTCATGTGTATGTTATGTGCTACTTTTTAATCCTCTGTCACTATGGAGAGTTCTGAGTACCATTCAATGCCTGTTATTTGGGAGTTCAGTGTGTTATCTCTGCTTTGAAGTTAAACACTCTCACTGTGAAGCAAAATACTTTCACTGTTAAAGCAAGTGGCCTTAGAGGCCAGCTGCAGCTAGGCTGAATTGTATCTTCTCTGAGAACGGGGATGATTTCATACCCAATCTGCTATTGTAGTATATGATAGTCTAAACTGTGATACATTTTGCCTCTGGCGTTCATGCCAGAATTTCAATGGTCGCTAACCTGAGGGCAGGACATTACCCTATATCTAACCATGCTTTTCCTTAACATGTCACTTCTGCCAATTCCACTGTCTGAGCAACCTGAACTGATGGATCTCTAATAAAAGTTACTTCAACTAAATCACCTGTGTGTTTGCTGTGGAGAACTAAGGGATCTAACTGCCAGGGACTGACATTTTGGCAGAAGTCTCTTTGGAAGTGCTTCTGGAACCAGTACCCTGAATGAGGCCATTGCTGCCATGGCAGAAAGATGCTGTGATCCGGAGGACTCCAACCTCAAAGAACCTGCAGAACTGCGTGGGCTTGGTGCAACTGCATCGATTAAAACTGGACCAGATTATTGGTGGGACCATGAATATGAGCAACCCTGGAACAACCTTTGAAGGCAAGGAGCTGGTGTATCGTGGAAATATGGAACCTTCCTCAAGCGCAGAGGGCTGATGGAAAGGATACGCTGGGACTAGGATTCCCTAGACTCTCAATCCAGAATGAGACTCTTGGCTTGAATGGATGAGCTCACTGAGGAGGAAGCGGCACTTGGACAAACAAGTTCTTTTGTCTCCAACCCGGAGAACTAAGATGAAAGGAGAAGGAAGCCAGAGGCCCTGATCTGCTAGCCTCCATGTGCTAAATGATGATAACTTTTACCGGATGATGGAGGTGATTAAAGAAGAGGAACAGGAGTGAGGAGGAGGTCTCAGCTCGTCCGATGATGAGACCCAGGATTTACAAACCGAGGATCTGAGAGAGGTCTGGGGAGAGATGGGCGTGTTGAAGAAGGGGATGGCCCAAGTTACGAGAGGTCTGCAGGAGCTGATACACTGCCTGCCCAGAGAGGATGACAAAGGGAGAGCAGACAGGCCCAGAGTGAGATCATCCCCATCCACTCGCCCTGCTCCCCCGCTTCCACCATGGAGGAACCTAGGAGACCGGCGGGGGGGGGGGTCAGCCATGAGTGTGGGCACCGGCCAGACCCGCTGTTCCACCCAGGAGGTGTTTGACAGGATTACAACCAGCAGCTTTCCTACCCCGAGGGGGCCCAGCCGACCCACAGGCACCTGTGAGGCCCAAAGGACCACCACTGCAGCCACTACTGCCTCCACTTCTACTGCTCCCAGGGGGACTGGTTGCCCCTCCTGCTCAGCTGCCACCAGGGTGGCAAAAACTTGACACGTGGTTCGAGGGGGACCCTGCGGAGCTGGGATTCTTCATTGTACAAGCTATGGAATTCCTCCAAGAGTGGGGCCATACCTTCCCAAACGAACACAGCCGGGTAAGCCATCTGGGGTCCCAGTTGGGGGTGCGGTGGCCAAATGGTATGTTACCCTATCTGACTTCCAAGCCCCCAAATTACTGAACCTCAATGCATTTGTGAGAGCATTGAGAGCCCAGTTTGAGGATCCGCTCGAGGAGGTGTGGGCCAGAACAAAGTTGAAGAGGATGCGGCAAGGGCACCGACCAGTGCGTGAGTATGCCACCAAGTTCAGACAGTACGCACCAAAGGTGCATGACTGGACAGAAGGGATCAAGATCGAGTTTTTCCAGGCCGGGCTGAACCCCAATTTGGTAACCAAGGCACTGGTATAAGATGATCCCAGAACCCTACTAGGGTGAATTCAACTCGCATGCAAGGTGGAGAATTGGGACCAAGTAGTGAAGTTGCTACGAATGCAGCATCAAGTGGGAGCCAAGAAATCTCACCCTGACAGGGGAATAAAAGAAAGGAAGCTCCCTAGAGCCATTGCCTCGGAGCTCGAGACAGCGAGCCGCTGGAGGAAAGGGCAGTGTCTGAGATGTGGGGGCATGGGCCACTTCACCGCTGAGTGCCCCGGGAACAAGGAAAGAGCTACGGAGAGGAGCCATCTCGTGAGGAGACCTCCACTGCCAGCTCGCAAAGCACTAAAGAAAGTCACAAAGAAAAGGAGTGAAGTGGCGACCGGCCTCAATGCCGAGGAGGGCTTGGAGGAATCAAGCGAAGACCCATTGGAGGAAGAGGAGCATGTCTCCAAGCCGGTGGGAAACGCCACCGACATGCCATGATGAGGTCCCGGCAGCAGGTCAAAGAGGTTCAAACACCTGAGGAGGTGAGACCTAAGGGGACCCTAGTTTACATACCAGTGACTTTAGCAAATCCCCAAAGGGGGACTCATACACGAGTGCAGGCATTGCTAGATTCTGGCTGCACTCAGGACTTAATTACCCCTGCTTTGGTCACAGGGTTGGGCTTGGAAGTGTGCAAATTGAACCACCCCATATTATTTGAGCAGATGGATGGGTCGCAAATGAAAGGGGCACCAGCTAATTGCGAAACAGAGTCAGTTCCCCTAGGGATGGGAAACCACTTGGAAGCTTGGACTTTCGTTGTCAGTACAGCTACTAAATTCCCTTTGGTCCTGGGGGCAAGGTGGCTTTGGGATCATGACCTGTACATAAAGTGGAAGACAGGCTGTTGCAGTTTGACAGAGAAAGCTGCCCAGATCATGTGTGGAAATTGGAATGGGTGAGAAAGCACCCACCCTCCTGGAGGCGGTTCTGCTAACGCAAGAAGAACTAGAGCAAATCCCGCCTGAATATCAGGACTTAATCCAAGTGTTTGATGAAAGAAAAGCTGATGAGCTCCCCCCCCCCCCAATTGGGCTACAGACTGTGCGACTGAATTGATTCCGGAGGGAAAGTTGCCAAAGGGGAAGCTGTACTCCATGAACTGGGGTGGGGAGGGAAGAACTTAGACCATTCAGGCCTGCCAGCTCCCCCCATGCTGCACCAGTATTGTTTTGCAAGAAGGAGGATGGGGGGTTGAGACCGTGCACTGATTACTGAGGCATTAATGCAGTTTCGATGTCAAATGCCTACCCCCCTCCCATTGATCCAAGATTTATTGAGCATGGTGTCTCAAGAAAAAAAATCTTTTCAAAATTGGACTTGAAAGATGCTTACTTCAGGGTACTAATAAGGGAGGGGAACAAATGGAAAACAGCGTTCAACACCCCCTTGGGACAATTTGAATACACTGTGATGCCTTTCGAGCTCCAAGGGGCCGCTGGGGTGTTCATGAACCTGATCAATGAAACCCTGCATGAGTACCTGTACAAAGGTATTGTTGTTTATTTAGATGATGTTTTGATTTATTCAAAGGATTATGAGTCACATGTCCTGATGGTCCAGCAGGTACTGAAAGCCCTACATGATAACCATCTGCCTGTAAAACTGTCTAAGTGTGAATTTCACAAGGAGGAACTGGACTTTCTTGGCTATAGAGTTTCAGGGCACGGGCTAAAAATGGATCCAGCAAAAGTACAAGCAGTGGTGGGGTGGGAATCCCCCCAAACCAGGAGACAGTTACAATCGTTCCTGGGCTTCGCCAACTTTTACAGACCCTTCATAAAGAACTTTGCTCAGATATCTTTGCCCCTCACTGACCTATTAAAAACCAAAGGCAAAGGGCCACAAGGGGCTAAGCCAAGTGCAAAATTAGCCTGGTCTCAAGAATGCCAAGAGGCTTTTGAGCAATTGAAAAAGTTGTTTACCTCAGAACCAGCCCTACAATGAACCATAAGTTCATTGTGCAGGTGGACACAAGTGATGTTGCCATGGGATGGGTCTTGTTGCAAGCTGATGATGAGGGGAAGCTGCACCCTTGTGCGTATGTGTCCAAAAAGTTTTCTGAAACTGAATGTCACTGGAACAAAGAGGCCAGCGTGGTTAAATTGGTGATGTCTACCTGGAGGCATTGGCTAGAGGGAGCCAAAGTACCTTTTGAAGTACGGACTGATCATAAAAATCTGGAAGTATTAAAAATGCCACGCAAGCTCAGTGCCAAACACTTGAGGTGGGTGGAGTTCTTCTCCAAGTTCAATTTTACATTGAAGCACCTCCCTGGGAAGTCTAATTTCCTGGCAGATGCCTTATCACACATGCCCCAACATGAAAGCCAAAGGGAGGAAGTAGTAGATACTATATTTTCACCAACCCAGCTGGGAGGGGCCGTAATCACTAGAAGCCAAACCCACTCAATGAAACAAGACACCATTCCCAAAGGTTGGGAGGAGAGAGTCTCCAAGGAGACTCCAAGGAGTACAGAGACAATTCTGGTGGCTGGGTATGAGAAAAGATGTTTCCCAATACATTTCTGCCTGCCAAGTGTGCTTAATGGGGAAAACGAGAGGGGGCAAGCCGCCTGGAATGCTCCGTCCCCTGGAGACCCCCTCTTGACCCTGGGCAGTGGTCTCAATGGACTTTATTACTGACCTCCCCTCCTCTAAGGGGAAAACTGTGATTCTAGTGGTGGAGGACTTATTTTCCAAACAAGTCCACTTCATCCCCTGCTCCAAGATTCCCACCGCAAAGAGACTGGCCACCCTATTCATGCAACACATGGTAAAGCTGCACTCGTTTCCTGATAAGGTAATTTTGGATCGCGGAGTATAGTTTGTTGCCAACTTCTGGCAGGAGCTATTGAAAGTGGCGGGGATTGAGCAGGGACTCAGCTCAGCTACCTAGGCAAGAATCAGGCAGTGGTATAGTGGTGCAGAAAAGCCTGGCACTGCAGCTGCTGCCTGTCTTCCTCACTTGGCTTGTCTTTGCCTCACTTGCCCCATCAGTGATCACTCTTGACCAGAGGCACCAGTCACAGGTGACCAATGATGATGCAAGTGAGGCAAGGATGAGCCAAGAGAGACAGGCAATAGTCCTTAGCTTCATTGTGGTGCTAGCTGCTGCTGCTGGCTTGTACTTGCATATTAGCCCGTTAGCTGGTGGATCTCCATCAGAATGGGAGTAATATGCATGCTCTGCCTAGCTCCTGCAGGTAAATGAGCTGCAGTGTTCTGTAGCAGCTAGAGTCTCCTAAATAGAATGCATTACAGTAGTTTAGTCTTGATGTTACCGTGGCATGAATCTAGGTGGCCAAATTGACTGTCTCAAGGTAGGCTGGTCTGTGTCCAGGCTAGTATGAGTTGGGAGAAGGCCTTTTTTGCAGCTGCATTATTATTATTATTTTGCTGCATTAACTTGCTTTTCTAACTACAGTGCTGGATTCAGTACAACCTTTTGTCTCTTAACTGAGAGTCTCTCTACATGAGACATCTGACACGTGATGAATGTGTGTCAGGAGGTGCAATGTTAGCCAGAAAGGGTATTTCAAAAAGACAGAGAGGTGAAATTGACAGAGCCTTAGGGGAAGCCTTCCTGAAGGCGAAGATGAAATTAAAAAAAACCCTCTGAGGAGTGAATTCTGCTGGATCTGGCTTTGAAAATGACACTTCCCAGCAAACATTGTGTCTCCATACACTTGATGAACATGCAACAAGGTGTCTTGTGTAGGGAGACCCTGAGTCAGTCACGGTCAACTGAACCCAACCTATAGGAGATAACAGGAAAAGAGAAGCTGGCCTTGGCTGGAGCATCCAAGGAGACACTGGACACCTGCTACTTTGGGCTCCACAGGTGGACAAAGGTAGGGAGTCTGTACAAAATCACCCTAACCCATCCCAGCCCAGAACCACAGTGCATTTGTGCAGCCGCACCCCATCTTTGTCTTTTTGTCTCTCCGTCTCCGGATGGGGATGGTTTTTTTTTTTTTTTAGAAACTTAAAACTTTTGTGGTACAAAGTTGTAACGCTATAAAATTGTTAAAATGTCATAAAATTGTAAGTTTACTAACATTCCAACTCAAATATCTATATCAAATATAGATAATTCAAACAATATAGCTTCTATAATCATTCATATTAGGCCTCAGTATTAAATGTAACTTTTAAATATTACTATTAAACATTAAGTAAAAAGTATTAAGTAAAATACCTGATGGGGATGGGGATTGGTTGAAGGTTTTATCTTAAATCCTGAGCAGCTTAAAACCTTCAAGTGAGAACTTTAAACAGGTTTCTCTGTTTTGGAGAAACTGTTTATCAGTACAAAATAAACGGGATGGACTTTTTTGTTGCACTCCCCCACCCAGGAGACAGAGACTCCTCCTAAGAGTTTAATGATTTCTTTCATTAACAAATGGTAGTCTTTCATTAAATGAGTTATCAAAATATAAATGCTTATTTAAATAAAACGTACAAAAATAGAACAGATAAACACAACAAGAATTAAAATTCCTCACATTTCTTAATGAAATCTAACTCTGATTAACTATGAAATGCATTCAAGTTCCCATAGTACACATGACAAGGTTAAGTTTCCTACCTAGATCTTCATGAGATTTCTTTCGGCCAAAACCCTTATCTGCTATTTGGGTTAGCATTTTTATGTTATCTTATGCAGAAATCTAAGATCTTTTTCATGTGATAACATAGATAAATATCAAAACAATCATAATTTAATTAATTATTCCTATTTCCAATCATGTGACATTCTACCTAACCAAAAGTGACACTATGTCCAGCTGCAAGATAAGAGATATGAATAGGAAAAATGACAGGAAAAGTTACATTACGAATCCTTGGTCCCTGCTAACAATTACAGAACATTTATTGGATACTGTTCATTATTTTTAATTGGCTGTCAAAGATAAATGGGTACCAGTTATACAACATACTAGGAAAAAAACCTACAGTAAAGTTCATACAGAGTTATTTAGAATTCATATGTATCACTAAATATGTGTTCTGAACCATAATCAGAACTCTGCTGGTTCGAATCCCACTACTGCCATGAGCTCAGCCTTGGGTCAGCCACTCCTCTCAGTCCAAGCTCCATTGTGGGGATAAGAATAACACTAACTTGTTCAGCACTCTGGGTGAGGCACTAATATGTCTAGAAGAGCGGCATATAAGCACAGTTGTTATTATTATTTATATTTCTGTGACACCATCCCTTGACCTGTGAACTTAAGTATTGTGATAAATATGAAAGTGATACAAAATGTAAATTCATTGCATAATGTGTGAGTGTACATATACAAACTTTAAAAATTTTATTGGATAATACTGCAAAGCATGATTACTGAGAAAGGTGCTTTCAGTGTGGAGAGCTGCTTGTAGATCAAAACAACCTGGCGAGCTGTCTTCATGCAGAGTGCACTTGATTCCCTTGGCTTTCAATTCTGCTTTTGTTCAGCCTGGGTGAACCAATGTGTCAGTGGTAAACATTTATATCACTCCCCTCTGAATGACCTTTTAAATTTTACTGCCTATAGTGTCAAAGCAATTAAAATTAACAATGCAGTTACTAAGCTGCTAAGATCAATTAATGGCTCTTATGCTTTCTTATCTATTGATCTATTGACATCTTCAAAACCTACTGGTAACAGACTATACATACCTCTCTTCTATCCACAATATATACACAAGGATTGATTATATATTCTTATCTTCTAAATTACATATTTACATTACATATTCTTATCTCCTAAATTAGTCAAACTCTTACATCAAGCATTGGTGACATATTGTGGACAGACTATGTTTGGACAGAATGTACACTGAGAATAAATGACATCAAACAAACAGGAAACTAAATAAATCACTTTTATTTAACAAATTTCTTCTGAAGTCTCTTTAGAAATTAAACAATGTTTAGAAACAAATACACTATGTGGCGTTCCTCAAATCCATGTGTAGGACGCTATGGAAGTGGTGCTTAGAGGGAAATTAATCTCCATTGCCTCCTGTCATGAAAAGCTCAAAGAAAACATTAGAAATGAAACAATATCTAGAATAAGAAAACTAGAAGATGAAAACAAAAATACTTGTAGCAAAATACTTGGAACAGAAAGAAAAATCCTGGAAAATTTAGAGATTTCTCAAATTCAGGAACATCTACTTTATAGTAAACAAAATTATTGGATGTGACCACCCAATCTATAAATTTACTTGCTTGAAAAATAAAGGAAAAAACCTCCTCACATTCTATAAAAGCTATTAAAGGCACCCAAGGAAAAACTCAAACTAATTCTGAAAAATTAGCCAATATATTTGCTGAATACTACCAAACCCTTTGTACATCAGATAATCCTGACACTAATTGTATTTTAAATTATTTATCATCACAGGAAATTTGAAAAAATCTCACAAGAACATAAACAATATCTGGACCAACCAATCACAACACAAGAAGTTAGAGTCACCATCAAATCCTTGAAAAAATAACAAAACTTCAGTCAGGGATGGATTCCCTGCCAAATTTTACCAAAAAAAATTCACCTACTTTCAACTCCACTAACTGCCACGTGCAACTCTCTTATAATAGGAGGTAGCATACCTCTATCTTGATCAGAGGCTGAAATAGTAGTTATTCCAAAAAAGGACAACGATATTACAAATACTAAATCTTCCCAACCAATACCCTTACTGAATCAAGACCAAAAGATCTTTACAAGCATGTTTGCCAAAAGATTGTCTAAATTTAAGTAACCAACTACATTCACCTTGACCAGACTGGCTTTATGCCAATAAGGAATCTTATTGACAATGCACGTAACACTTTAACTATAATTAACATCTGTGAAGCATACAAAACCCCTGCATTCCTTCTGGCCTTTGATAGAGAAGGCATTTGATGAAGTGGAAATACCGTATCTAAAACTTTTACTTCAAAAAATGGGTTTTGGCAACCAGTTCTAAAATGCCACTAATGCTCTTTATCTTTCTCCAAAAGCGAGAGTTAGGACTAACAACGTACATTCAACGGATATCCATTTAGGAAAGGGGAACTAGACAAGGCTGTCCCCTTTCCCCATTTCTGTTTGCCATAACTACAGACAGGGCCAGTGCTACCATTAGACCAACTAGGCGGCTGCCTAGGGTGCAGGCCTCAAAGGGGCACAGTTTTATACAGATTACTTTCTTGAAAAAAATGCAACTGACAATATTTTTTATTTTAAGAAAAATACCATAACAGTACTATGGAATATAATTAATTATAGAGTCTTATAAAATTTTTCTATATGCTTCTATCACTTGCAAAAGTCCCATTGGCATCAGCCACTATGGTCTGCCTCAGCAAACAAGACTAAGGGGCAGGCAGCAGTGGGGGAGAAAACCTATTGAGCACCCCACAAATGGTCCTGTCAACAAACATCAAGCAGCTCAAAAGCTCACCCTAACATTTTTAACAAGACATTTCCCAATATGTAAAACAAATGAGAAACCTGTACCATAAATGGGCCAGTTGAAGTAATTATTAAGGTGAAAAAGATGCCAGCGATTTGTGTATATTGTTCTTTGAATAACAGCAGTGTGGTAAGGCTTTGGATAGGCAATATGAGATCATTAACTCTCGAAAAAGGCAAACCTTATGAGTTATATCATCCTGCTTTGAGATAATATTGCCAGTTATTGCTGCATCTCAAAATAGTCTAGGTCCTAGACTCTAGGAGACTCAAAGTTATCTCAGAAGACTCAATCAACTTGAGAGGAACAATCCTTACTGAAATTACTCCTTTTTAGCTCTCCAGAGAGCCAGCTAAAAAGAAGAAAGCAAACAAACTAAGTAACTGCAGACAAAAGTATCTCCTTTTCAAGTAAAACATAATTCTCTGTCTCATTGTCTACCAGCAAACATGAGAAGGGGGTGGGGAGTAGAAGACACTCTGTTGTGCCAGCCAGGAAAAAAGGCGGGGAAATAGCTTCCAATGCTGCAAAAAGAAACTTTTCAGCAACTTGAGGAAGCAAAGCAAGAAGGGAGAAGGAAAACAAAGGGGAAAAGGTGGGAAACTGCCTCCAGAGCTAAGAAAAGAAAACACTTGATACAGCAAACTGTATCCCAGCAACACCAAGAGGAGAGGCAGAGTGGAAAAAACTGTAATCTTCACAGCTATTCTGCTGTCTGGAAAGAAATGGGCAGAAAGTCAGCTTCATGGCTGCTATAAAAGGGAGGAAAGTAGGGAAATTCTGCTGTAGCAATGCACAGAGCATACTTGTTGCAGAGGAACAAGTGCAGGGGAAAATACCTCTGCACTAAGAACTTTCAAAAAGAGTCCAGTAGCACCTTTAAGACTAACCAATTTTATTGTAGCATAAGCTTTCGAGAATCAAGTTCTCTTCGTCAGATGCCTGATCAAAACTGGGCAGATACAGAAGAGGAGGGGAGAAGAGAGAGAGAGAGGAAAGAAGGGGACATATATCACAAGGGGACAGAATGCAATTAGCGTGGAGGCAATCAAAACATTCCTTTGCTTGGAAATGTAAACATCTCCTTTTGGTGTGCAGTCAGTTTGCCGTATTAGTTTGTAGCAGTGAAAGTATCCAATTCCTATGTAGTATAAGCCTTCGATAACCACAGCTCTCCCTGCCAGCTGCATCTGACAAAGAGAACTGTGGTCCCCGAAAGCCCACACCAGGCGTCACTGGGCTCCCCCAGATCATGCCTCTGTAAAGAGAATCTGTTACCTGTGATAATGTGATAACCATTCATAGTCTCTATTCAGTCCCAGCTTGACAGAGTCAAATTTGCATATGAATTCCAATTCAGCAGCCTCCCATTGGATTTTGTTTTTGAAAGGTTTCTGTTGAACCACAGCGACCTTTAAGTCTTTGGTGGAATGTCCTGGTAGATTGAAGTGTTCTCCCACTGGTTTTTGGACGTTTCTGCTGGCCGATTCATGATTGTAAGTGAGAAGTCGTTTAAGATTGGGGGGCTGTCTGTAGGCAAGGAAAGGTCTTCCACCCAGGACTTCTGAGAGAGAGGTATCATTTTCCAGGATGGGTTGTAGCTCACTGATGATATGTTGGATGGGTTTGAGCTGGGAGCTATAGGTGACAACCAGTGGTGTTCTGTTGTTAGTTCCTTTAGGTTTGTCCTGGAGCAGACCATAACAGTGCTATGGAATATAATTATAGAGTCTTATAAAATTTTTCTATATGCTTGTATCACTTGCAAAAGTCCCATTGGCATCAGCCACTATGGTCTGCCTCAGCAAACAAGACTAAGGGGCAGGCAGCAGTGGGGGAGAAAACCTATTGAGCACCCCACAAATGGTATTGAGCACCCCACAAACCGTATCTGCTCCAATGCTCTCGACCGAGACTCACACTTAAGAGATTTACAACAAGCATTTTTGAGACTACAGTACCCACCAAATGAAGTGAAGAAACAAATCAACAGGGCCAGACTAGTACCCAGAAACAGTCTGCTCCAAGCAAAGGAATGTTTTGATTGCCTCCACGCTAATTGCATTCTGTCCCCTTGTGATATATGTCCCCTTCTTTCCTCTCTCTCTCTCTTCTCCCCTCCTCTTCTGTATCTGCCCAGTTTTGATCAGGCATCTGAAGAAGAGAACTTGATTCTCGAAAGCTTATGCTACAATAAAATTGGTTAGTCTTAAAGGTGCTACTGGACTCTTTTTGATTTTTCATTCACTGTTATTACCAATAGAATTATAACATTTCACAGTATACACTTTACTATTAAAGCAAGGGAAGGGGATTTGAGATTTATTATAGCTCTTGTTATAATTTATTTAATACAGTAATAGTTGACTTATTGCTTTATAGCCTATTTCGTTATACAAAGTTGCATATATACCATTTAATAAGTCTAATTAAGAAATGCCCTCCAATATTAAAGTTCTCTTACAACGTAAGTGGATTGGGGAACCCAATACAAAGAAGACATGTAATCACCAATTTGGCCAAAACTAAATCAGACGTCATATTTTTACAAGAAACACACCTTCACCCATTGAACAGTCAAAATCCAACTGGATCCAATTACAATACCACGCGAAAGGGATCTCAAAAGCAAGAGGAGTAGCTATTTTAATTTCAAACAATTTACCCTTCCAACATAAAGATCGCACTGTGTATCTCCTGAGAATACTTTCCTGGAAGGAAGCCCTATTGAATAGACCTGAGTAGGATTCTGAGTAGACCTGCATAGGATAGCACTGTAAGAGATCCGAAGGCAGATTCATATTTATTAAAGGCACAATAGAAAACCAAACTTACACATTCGGCTCAATTTATGCCCCAAACCAAGAACAGTTAACTTTTATAGAAGATAGCTTAGACGAACTCTCACACTTTCAAGAAGGTACACTGATCGGGGGGGGGGGGAGAGCTCAATTATTTAGTCAATTATAAACTTGACAAATCAAGACCCAAAAAGAAACCATATAAGGGGAAAAACCCATATACCAGACTAGCGAAAATATTAGAACATAATCATCTAATTGATATACGGAGACATCTGCATGACAATACAAAAGACTTCACTTACTACTCACCTAAGTACAACATATACACTAGAATATATTATCTTTTAACATCAGACATGACCATAAATAGAATAATCAGCTCAGGAATTGGAAGTATCTCATTATCAGACCAAGCTTGGGTTGAATGTACGCTAGCAACTAATCAAGACACTTCTGTACAAAACTTTGGTCATGAAATAAATCATTAATTACCAATCAAAACAGTGTAAATGAAATTACTAAGTACATAGAACTAGCCATTGCAGATAATGCTACAAATGATATTAAACCAAATATCCTATGGGACACAATCAAAACTGTCATGAGAGGCCATATAATATCTCTTTCAACCCAGATAAACAAACAAAGAAATGCAGAAAAACAGGATTGGCTAGATAGTATCAAAACTCTTGAAATAACAGGCAGCGATAATATCTATAAAAAGCTAATGACTCAACGCAAACTATTAGAATCTTTAGAAATCAGCAAAATTCACAGAAATCTTCAGTATGTTAAGCAAAATTATTGGTTTAATACTCCCAAATCACTACGCTTACTACCCTATAAAATAAAAGAAAAAATCAACAAATTTTATTAAATCCAGGACAAAAGTAAATTACATACCATGACAAAAGACATCTTAAAAAACTTTGAAAATTATTACAAACAATTATACACATCTAAACTCCCAGACCAAAAGAACATTACGCAGTTTTTTCAATCACTTAAGAACATAAAGAAACTTGAGGAAGACCATACATCATTGCTAGATAGCCCCATTACGCTTCAAGAAATATTAGATGCAATCAAATCACTCCAAAACAATAAAATCCAGCCCAGATGGATACCTCTCAGAATTTTATAAAAAATTTGCAACCATAATATGCAAACCACTCACCGATGCTTGCTGCAATACAGTCCTAGAACTGGGACTAATGCCCCTCTCATGGGAAAATGCTTCTATTATAGTCATCTCTAAACAAGGAAAAGATTCCACAAAAACCACTTCATATAGGCCTCTCTCTCTCCTTAACCAAGACTAGAAAATATTCACAACTATTATAACTAAAAGACTAAGTTCCTTTATATCCAATTACATACATCAGGATCAATCTGGTTTCATTCCCCATAGAGACCTAACAAATAATATTTATAAAACAACTTAATTTCACATTGTCAGAAAAATCAATTAAGAGTCAGTATTCCTCTCTCTCGATATTGAAAAGGCCTTTGATTCGATCGAAATCCAATATCTCAAAGTAACCCTACAACATATGGGCTTTGGAGAAAAATTTCTCAAAATAAATAACTATTTACTCTCAAGCCTCAGCCCAAATCAAAATTAATGGCCAAACTTCTGACACAATATTAATTCAAAGAGGGACCAGACAAGGATGCCTGCTCTCCCGCATCGTATTTGCTATAGCTCTGGAACCACTAGCAATAGCAATCAGAGAGAATAATAGCATACGTGGCATTGAACTAGATTCTAATAACTACAAATTAAGCTTATTTGCAGACGATATGTTAATCTTTATTACAGATCCTATAAATTCTTTACAAGATACCTTACTAGACTTTAGCTCAATATCAGAACTTACAATTAATCAAACAAAATCACACCTACTTCCAATAAATATCTAAACCAAATCGAACAAATTTGCAATTACCAGGGGGCCCCCAAGCCAAATCTCATATCTAGGTATAACTATCTCTACAAATCTCAATCAACTAATAGAATTAAACCATGTCAAAATTATGAATCAAGTCAAATTAGACTTAGATAAGTGGAATAAACTGAACCCCTCTTGGTATGAAAGATTTCACCTCATAAAATCATTCATTTTACCAAAACTTCTTTTCCTCATGTGGGCAATACCATTGAAAATACTCGAAAACACTGGCAACGCACCTTAAACAAATTTCTATGGCAAAAAAAAAAAAAGAATCACTTTCAATACACTCAAAAAAATCACAAGGTGGCCTTAACTACCCTAATTTGGAATTTTATCAAGCCTTAACTAGACTACTAAACTCATTGCAAATAAATTCCATCAGATACCTTATATTGGGTAACCATTTTACAATTAGAAAACAAACAAAGAAGGATTCAAAATCTGTTTTGGAATGACAAAAAAGAACGCCCACAAGAAATAAAAAGTAATCCCTTTTTTGAAGCCATATTAAATGTCTGGGACCAATTTAGATATAAGATCATGCCAAATTTATCCAGATTCTCCTCATTCCTAGGACAAACTTGGTTCCCACCGGGACAATCAAAACCCTTCATGAAAATGGCTACAAACCTAACACGCCTGACAGATATAGTATCCAAAACCGGAATATTGAGCAAATCAGAACTGGAACAAAAAACTCAGCAAAAAATTCAGTGGTTCACATATTTACAACTCTCCAATCTGATGAATCAAATTAATATAACGGAATACTTAATACACCTATGACTGAATAACACCTTCTTGATAAAGCAAAACTTATACAAAAGGGTTTACTCTCTAAACTATACAACATACTATTAACAACAATCAAAGCCAAAACCCAAAAATATCAATTAAATTGGCATCAAGATTGCAAATCAGAATTCACATCAGAAAAATGGGAGAAAATCTGGTCCTCAAGCATTTTAAACTCTCGTACACTTACGATCAAAATCCAATGGCTGCGGTGGAATAGGTTCATTTGCACATTGCTGGTGAGAATGTCCCCAAATAGAAAAATTTTGGAAAGACATATTAAAATAGATAAAAGAAATTACTGGCTATACAATTCCACTTGCCCCAGAAATATTTTTAGATCAATGGGAATCTATATCAGTCCCCAAAATAAGAAAAGATTTGATCAACAACCTCCTAGTGGTGGCCAAATCTGTAATAGCAACTAATTGGAAATCACCAAAATGTCCATCAGTTGATAGCTGGATGGATAAAATTTGGGATCACTATATACAAGAAAAAATTCATGATAAAATTTATCAAGCAATGCACTTTCCAAAAGAAACTGACTTTATGGCTAAATGGTACCCATTTTTTGAATATATATCTGAAAAAGACCTACAGCCCCTGAAAGAATTCTTTATACAGCCTTAGCTCAGTGAGCAATATAAGACAAGTGTCCTGATGACCGACTCATCAACGCCCAGCCCAAACCCCTGGACCTAGAAATGTAAAATTTGGGCAGGGCGTTCCTTTTGTGGTGTAGGGGCTCACTAAAAGGGATTTTAAGAAATTCGCCCCCTAAGGTGGTAAAAAAGGGTAAAATGTGTTTTCCCATAGGGATATAGCTTCCTTGTGTGGCTGGCAGGGTCCCCCCCCCCACTGCCAACTCAGCCACTCTGCCCTGAGGTCATTTGCATATGCAGCCTTGATTGGCCATCAGTCCAACATTCTAAACAGTAGGCAGGACACATGCAGTACTCAGGACACATTCAATGATGTCCCAGTCATTGAACGGGTCCTGAGGTAAAAAATGCACCTCACCTCTAGGGTTGCCAATCTCCCTGTGGGGCTTAGCTTTCCTGCGTGGCTGGCAGGCTGATGGGTCAGCTGTGGAACTGTGTTCTGAGGTAAAATTTATGTCAAGGAAACTGCAGACAGTTGAAGAAAGACAGTACAAGACTCCTGAAAAGGGATTTTATATAAAAGTCAGTATGGCAGCTGAGTTTTTAAATGTTCATGGGGAGATGGTGCAGAACCTTTCTAGGGGTCATGTCAATGTGAACCTCTCACATGAACCTGCCAAAGGGCCCACCACACCACCCCTCCCTCAGTCCAACTCCACCTCACACGTCTTGCAGCCATCACCTCTTACTGCCGCCAAGAAGCCTCCTGGCAGACATCGTGCAAGATACACCAATGCTAAGAGGAAGCAACTTAAAGTCAAACTACAAGTGACGTCTTACACAGGTTGGACACTTGTCAGCTTACCTCAAGTTTTGATGGGAAATGTAGGCGCCCTGGTTTTACAGCTCGGCTCTCCATTACAGCTGCAAGACCAGGATGCCTACATTTCCCATCAAAACTTGAGGGAAACTGACAAGTGTCCAACCTGTGTCAGGCGTCACTTGTAGCTTGGCTCTGAGAGATGCGGCAAAGAAATATGCACATCGTACTCCTGCAGTGCACTGAGCAGCAGTGGCCAAGTACCAGCAAGTCTTGCTTCTAAGGGAAAGGTGACCATTCCTGCAGGCCTGGGCACAGTAGCGATGATGATCCTAGCAGACCTAACAGCCAAGATATACCCTGATATCACCACTATCACAGAGAAGTCCATGGATGGGCTGTGCAAGCATGCCATTCGGCCCCCCAAGAACAACAAGGCTGCCATCATTAATGAAACAACTTAACTCCCTCGAAGGGGCAGAAATGGAGTACACATCTGTGGACTCAGTGGTGCAAATGGATGATTTGGTCCACTACCCTGTGGAGTTCCTTAACATGCTCAGCCCTCCTGGCTTCCCAGCCCACAAGCTTCTCCTCAAAGTGGGGGCTCCAAAGTGGGGGGAAACCACCAATGAAGTCTACAAAGAGGTCCTTCAGTAGAAAAAAAAGGTTGTACATATTTTTCTTTTAAAAATTCTCTTCAATAAATGTTACATTTTGAAATTCACTTCATCAGTTTTAGGCACCAACATACTCTGTTTTATTCAAACACTTTTGTGAAGCGTGGGTACTATGCTATTATACTACAAAACCAACTAAAAAACCCCCCACAAACCAAAAAATGTTACATACCCGTAAGTATTATAACTGGATTTAAAGTAGTTAAATACCATAGCGAAGCACGGGCATCAAGCTAGTTATATATATTACAGCTATGTCAGCAATAACCCAGTTATGTAGTAACAGAACCAAAAATTTTTATTTACAGTTTTATTAACATTTTAATTGTACATAGTTCTAGTTAGTAACATTTGACACTATTGTACAACTCATAGTATTACACTTTCTCTGGTATTGTACTGTTATGTATTTGAGATGTACATTGTTCATTTTATGTTAAATTGGGGAAAATATTAAATAAATAAATAAAAAGAAATGGGAAAAAGCCACACAAGAAGAACTTGAAGCCATACACAAGAATAAAATACAGACACTCACACCGCTACCTCGGAAGAGTAAGGCAGTGGTGTGCAAAGGGGTTTTCAAGGTCAAGCATGATGAACATGGCTCAGTCCAAAGATACAACGCAAGACTAGTTGCTAAAGGTTACTCTCAGAAATATGGAGAAGATTTTGATGAAAACTTTGCACCAGTTGTGGGACACACCACTGTAAGAACACTACTAGGTGTTTCTGCAAGCAAAAACATGCACGTGGAACATCTTGATGTCAAGACAGCATTTCTGCATGGGGAACTAGAAGAAGATAGCTATGTGCTCCAACCTCCTCGATTTGAGAAAGCGGGACAAGAAGACCTTGTATGCAAACTACAGAAGAGTAGCTATGGACTCAAACAAGCTGCTCAAGTCTGGAACTTAAACTTGCATGATCTACTCATCCAAGGAGGATTCAAGAGAAGTGAAAATGACCTTTGCCTATAGACCAAGCAGAACAATGGCAAATGGATTTATCTACTGATTTTTGTTGACGATTTGATTCTGGCACATAAAAATCCAGATGACAGAAAAGAAGCAAAAATGTTGAAATCAAGCAACTGAGTAATGTTACTCACTACCTAGGCATGCAACTTTATAGAGAAGAAGATGGACGTTTCCTTATCAACCAAGAGCAAAAGATCAAAGACCTTATATCCTTCAAGAACATGGAAGATGCATATGCAGTTGCTACTCCCATGGAACCAAGATATGTAAAGGACCTAGATGACACCGAAAACCTTCCAACAGACAAGTATCATGCTGCCATAGGCAAGCTGCTCTACATCAGTACATTAACAAGACCTGACATAAGTGCTGCAGTGGGTCTACTATGCAGAAAACCTTCAGCACCAACTCACAAAGACTGGAATGCAGTCAAGAGACTTGTCATATACCCAGGGCTTTTTTTCAGCTGGAATGCGGTGGAACGGAGTTCCGGCACCTCTTGAAAATGGTCACATGGCCAGTGGCCCCTCCCCCTGATCTCCCGACAGAGAGGAGTTTAGATTGCACTCCGCACCAGTGGCGCGGAGGGCAATCTAAACTCCTCTCTGTCTGGAGATCAGGGGGCGGGACCCCTGGTCATATGACCATTTTCGCCGAGGGTGATTTAAACTTTAAAAAAACTCCCTCCTTGTTCCACCTGACCCAAAGTGACATAATTGTGCGGTCCTGAGTTCCACCACCTCTTTTCCCAGAAAAAAAGCCCTGCATATACCTGAAAGGTACAGCACATTCAAGCTCAAGCTACCAGCAACCCTGAACTACTTGTGTACACAGTCAGACGCTAACTATGGAGAAGACTTGAATACCAGATTATCTACCAGTGGATATACTTTCTTCTATGGAAATGCAATGATAATTTGGTCAAGTGAGAAAGAGTTACTCAATCTTCAACAGAAGCTGAATATCTATCAGCTGGACTATGTTGCCAAGAGATAACATGGCTAAAGCGACTAGTAGAATATCTTGGAATACAGACCTCACTACCTGTAACAATCTATGAAGGCAAGCAAAGTTGTATCACGTTCTCACAGAGAGAATACATCCACCATCGTACCAAGCATGCTGAGAAGAAGTATCATCTTGTGAAAGAACTACAACAGAAAGGCATCGTGAAAATGATCTACTGTCCATCCACAGAGATGACTGCTGATGCCCTAACCAAGCCACTACCAAGACTTTGCTTCACTGCTCTGACTATCCCTTTGATAGGTAGTTTGCTATTCTCAGGACTTCCTCCTCATGACATCTTCCTTCTCAGGCTTCTCTTCCCAGCTTTGTTCCAGGCACCCTCTCTCTCCTTCACCTCCCTCCATCTTGGAACCTTGGATGCAGGAGTTGTCCTAGCAGCCATTCCCATCTTTAGACTAGATAGGTAGATAGGAAAGGAGGAGAGATAAAGCCTATCAGGGTATGGAGTTCCTATAATAAAGAACACTTATTTCCTTTCTATGTATAAACAAGTGTATACTTTGTTATTTTCTCTCCTGCATACATGCCAGTCAGCAGAATCAGCTCACACCACCTATGATCACACTTTCACTGCAAATGAATGAAATTCACCAATGAATAGAAATCTTAGAAACAAATCTCAGGAGTGACAGCCTAATGAAATTCTAAAACATACAAAGTTCATTAGAATACATGTGTATTACTAAGTGTAATGTGCTCTAAACCATATTTTCATGACAAACCAGCAGACACAGCAGCAACATAATCTAAGAGTATAACAGAGAGAAACAGAAACAGAAGGATGAAAAGTGTCCTGCTCACCAGGTTGGAGGCAAGTTCTGACAACAAAAGGGCCAACAACAAAGATTCTCAGTTCAAACTCCATGGCCAAGTAACGGATTCCATAATCAAAGACTGTGACCCTCCAAGGCTCAGGCATCCAGCACCTAAGAGCTCCGCAACAACCAGGTCGAGAATACCACGATTGTGACTAGCTAATCCCACGCAGGCTGCAGCCTTATAAAGGGAGTTTTCTCTACAGGTGAGGCTGGGTTCATTAAGCTACTTTCTCCAAGCTGATGCAGCTCTGCTACTCATGAGGAGTAGGCTCTCCTGACATTTCCTCAGCAGGGGGAAGGCTGTGGGCTGCCAGGCATGCACTCCTGTGCTTGGTCCACACCTCTACCCTTATCCTCAGTCTTTGCTGGTCCTGGGGTTCTTTGGGAGACAGTGGCAGGTCTGGCAGCAGTCAAGTCCATGCTAAGGCCTCCTGGCTTGATGACACGGTGGTTGCCAACCCTCATGGAGATCCCCACAAATTACAGCTGCTCTCCAAATAACAGATTTTAACATTTTCAGCGAAATGGAGGCTTCTTAGGCTTCTGAGGAAATGTCAGGAGAGCCTACTCCTCATGAGTAGCAGAGCTGCATCAGCTTGGAGCCCATGCAAGTAAATGGGCACGCCTGGTTCGCATTATTTCCAATGGGCCTTCAAGTCTTTCCCAATATTTTCAATGGGCAATCCTGTCATGCCTCTTTCAAGTCGACAAGGTTTGGGTAGGCGCTTGTAGGACTAATATCATATTTCACAAAAGTGGCTGTCTTTTTCATGATGTACTAAAACGAATGACAGGATTGCCCATTGGGCCGTCATTCCAGTGTGGGGCCTGTCATTCCAGTCCCATAGCCCTTCTCTCACACCAAGGGGCTGTCATTCCAGTCAGGGGCCTGTCATTCCAGTCCCATAGCCCTTCTGTCACACCCAGGGGCCGTCATTGCACTCAGGGGCCTGTCAATCCAGTCCCAGAACAGTCTATCTGTGCCCAGACGCTTTCCTTCAAAATCCATTCCACGTTTTCTTTGCACCTTTCCCCCCCTCTAATGTGTTTCAATGGAGCCCATGGAAGTCAATGGGCATTCCAGGTTCCCATTATTTCCAATAGGCATTCAAGCCTTTCTCATTATTTTCAATGGGCAATCCTGTCATTCGTTTTAGTACATCCCGTCTTTTTCCACCTTTACCACAGGGCGCTGGCAGAATGGCTTGAGACAGCCAAAGACCTCCAAGCAATAATTCTTCCTCGTTTACCCGTCCAACCTGCATTCCTAGGCGTAGCAAGATGACAGAAGGCAAAAACCTTTCTAACAGATAGGCGCGGCGCATACCCCATTTCCAACGAGCTCAGCAGTACAGTTTTTTACGTCCCGCGACTAAAAAAGAACATCGGTCTTCTTAACCATAGGAACTACCTTGACATAACAATCGCCCCCCCCCGCCCCCCTCATCAGCTAGTAAGGGCAAGATAAGGGCTGGAGGCTTCGCATAACACCTCTAAGCATGCGCACACGAACTAGGCATGCTCAGTAGTATTATCAAGGCATGGTTGCTCGACAAACGAGGCGTGTGTTTGAGGAACCGTGAGGGCCATCATGTGAGTAACACTCGGCGGGGTTGCTGGGGCCCGGCCAGACTCAGCTCCTGGGAAGCAGGTTGGGGGCGGAGAAGCCGCTCCGAGGCTCGATTCCTTTGCAGGGAGGAAGACAGCAAAAGCAGCGGCAGCGGGAGGTGGAAGTGACACACAGGCTGGCGCCTCTAAGGGGAGGGGTTACGGCAGGGCGAGGCGAGCGGAGGCCGTGACTTTTTCGTGGGACCTCGGTAGGAAGGAGTTGGGGTGCCATTTCGGGGAAGTGTAAAGGCAGCCCACCCTATGGAGGCTTGTCAAAATGCCCCGCTGTGGCTGGAATGGCTTCTTTGTCTCGTCTTATAACTGCCTGCGGCGTAAGAGGATTTTTAGTGAAGAGGGAATGAAGGCCGAGCAAGGGGTGGGGAAGGCGCTGCTGCTTCTGCATCGGCGTCTCAGATCAAATACATAACAGCGCCCCCGGAGGCTTAGATGCCGGCGCACTTCTCAGTTTCTCACCTGGGCATGAGGAGTCTCAGCCTTGGCTCTGCCTGACTGATGGTCCTCTGGGAATGGCGCCAAAGCGCTCACAGTCTGAGCGGGATGCCGCTGCGGAACAGCTCCGGCTGTGTCGAATCGGAGCGCTTTCTCCGTCTGCTCTGCCTCCTGGTCTGGGCTTCCTCATTTATGCTTCTTTCTTTCCACGGTGGCCAGTCTTCTCAAGCAAAAGCCTCCACTGTTTGTGACAGAAAAACATAACATGGAAGAATCAGTTTCTCTGCTGACAGAGCTGTCAGTTCCTGAGAGACCAGGTACCCTGGTAGGTTTGGGGTGGAACCATGCAGCAAAGGCTGTATAGAGATAGTTGCAGTTGTCTTGTCCTCAAGTTACATGCACATTATATCAAGCCAACAAAATATCAACTCAATGCTGTCCAGTTTCCTGCTCACACCCTGGAAACCTAGTTGGTTTATAAGGTGCTACTGGACTCAAATTTTGCTCTTTACTACACTACCCACCTGAAACCAATTTCTCACTGTGTCAGAAACACAAACAGTTAGAAATAGGTGTAGGCGCAGGACAATCTATGGAAGAGGACTGAAAATCCACACAAAATAGTAAGTGCAGGAAGTGAGCCAGTCTTCTTATATGTATACACATTCACCCCTGCTCTGAATAAAAATAATGTCTTACTGAATGCTGGAGTTTCCAAAACTGCATTAAATCACACAGAAAAGCTGAGTGAGGCACTAATTTTAGGACATGGGGAAACAGCCAGAGATCCCTTCTGTTTTGTGTGCCCAATGTTAAATCTCAAGAGGGCTCCAGTTGGTGGTCTGTGTTACTTCAGAACAAAGCAGACAGACAAGTTAAGTAGGCAAGATGTCTATCTAATAAATAGTTGCTCCAGTGTTGTATCTGCTTAAGAATTTACTACCAGGGCCCTCAGCTGTAACAGTATTAAGTGCTCTTAATCAAAGGTAAATCAGGTGGCTAGAATAGTGGTGGTATACCTAGGGGGAACTCAGGAGAAGGGCTGCTCTAAGCTTACGCTCCTCAAGTGACAGAGACAGATGCATTTGAGGTGGGTAGATAGCTTCAGGAAGTTTAAAATACAGCATCCTAGAGAGAGTACATGGAGCCTTTTAATAATATAATAGAAGACTGCCTCAAATATATTGAATGGCTTGAATGGTATTTTGCACTCTGTAGTACCCTAGATGAACATAAAGTGCCCATATTGTCATATTACACAGAAAGCAAGACATATTCTTCATAATTTGACATACCCAAAGAAACAATGCATCGTAGCCTTTGGTTAAATTGTGACAAAGGAGAATATAAGGCCGGTCATCTATAAAACATGAATTGCTGGTAGGGTAGAAAAGGTGGAAACACCTAGCTGTGTTGGTCTGTCACCTAGAAAGAGTAATAGTAAAAGGCTTGGAGGGCGCTGTAACAGTAGAAACAGATATGAAAATAGAGCAACACCACTGTGTAAAAGATGGAGACAAAGAATCTTATATGGGTGACGTTATAGAGATGGAAGTGCTCAAGCTAGAACTAGACACAGGCTCAGCTGTAGTTGCACAAAAAAATCCAGAAAACTTAAGTGTGCAGCTTAATAAAAGTGTTGAAATACACTGGAGAAAATGTCTTTACATTGAAAGTGTGCACAGTGGAATGGTGAGAGTCCTTAGGCATTAGTGTTATACCCATAAAAGGACCAGCACTGTTTCAGTCGAACTTATTAATGGACATGTGTTTGGCCTGAAATTCTCCCAAAGCTTTCTGAGTGTGTCAGGAAGCCATCTTTTAATGTCAGCTGAGAAAACTTTTGTCCAGGGCTGCTTCAAGCTTTGAAAAGGACATTGAGCATCTGAGGAATATTAAGACAAGCATTATTCTAAAATGGAACAAAATTCAAATTTTTGAAACCCAGGCAGGTTTAATTTGCTATCACAAACAGTGGCTATGGAATTGGACTGAGCTCCACACTTTCATTCATACAGAGTTACCCTTCATAGACATGACTCCATCGAGCCCACACTGCAAGCTTCCTTCCACATATTTTTATTCACACAACAAATATCCTAAACCAGATGTACAATGTTTATCCCACCCCAAACAGAATTATTCCAGATGTTCCACAATAATTTCATTTCACATGCATATTAATTCACATCACAAGCATCCCATTCACACTATGAGCATCTAATTCAGCACATACAAACTCCTCACCACCCTGCCACATGTACTTTACAAGCATCCCAACTCCAACATTGTTTCTTTTTGTCATACCATAAGCGGGCCACCCTTCACCCATTCTCTGTGTCTTTGTATCAAAATAGAGAAGGTGATGTGATAGCTTTATTTGAAAAGCAGCCATGTATATGTGTGTGCACTGAATTAGGGTGGTAATTTTGGGAGAGGGGTTGTTAAGCATTCCCCCCTCCCCCATGTTGTTTCACCCTTCTAAACTGCTCCTCCTTGAAGCAGCTATTACCATGCTGCTGAGGTGGGAGGATTAATTTAGTTCAGGAAAGCTGTGAGGTGACTCAACTGGATCCTCCCATGGCTGTTTCCAACTAGAAATAGAAACACTGGGAGATCTGAAAAAACAAATATTGAGAGATCAGAGGTCCAATATCTGGCATATCATCTGCAAACACGCATGTTGGACCCTCTTTCTAGCTAATCTAACTGCTGCTGCTAGTTTTGATTCTGCCTGCAATATTCAGAAACAGCTTGCCTGGACCTGTGCAGCTATTGTGTTAATTTATTAACACTTTTATCACCACCATAAGCATTCAGATGTATTGGCTTCCTGGGGCTGCACAGCAGGTGATCTAGGCTGCTATTTGGCAGCTGCTGCAAATATGTGTTACTGTTCTCTTCTTGGTTCAGCAGCTCAACATGTGGTGTACATTGATGGTGCCCCCTGCACTCCTACCACTTCTTTCCTTGCATTTTAAATTTAACATGCCCACCACTCAGAAATCTCTCATGGTTTCCACTGCTGGCTAACATCCACAAATGGTTTTAGAGAGGATGTCATCAAACTTACCTGTGCCTTACAAAAATCATAACGTTCTTCTGCTGTTTATCCCAAACCATTTTTCTAGGTCCAGTTCCAGTTGTATGAATAAAACACCTTTTTATACAGGGTTGTGTCTCATCAACATCTAATCTTATAATTTAAATCTCTAATCTATCTCTCTGCTACATTCTTATAATTTAATCATTTGAAGAATGGTTATTTAAAGAAAACAACATTCAGTCACCTTGGAGACCTTAAGCATTCTTGTTAAGCTTTTCTCATTTTCTGACAATAAAAGGTTTTGTCACAAGTAATAGCTATATTACACAACTGCTGAAAATGAAAGCAGTTTTCTCAGTATGAAAGGTGTAGCCTCCTTTAATCTGTATGAAAAATATTAGTGTTTATAAAAGAAATACAGCAATTTTTGGATGATGCCAATACTCCTGATTCAAACAAGATAAGCATGAGAATATTCATCTAGACATTAAAATACAACACTGTTTCTGTCTTTTTGAACATGTTTTATTTGTTGAAAATTAAAAATGCAGAATGTGCGTAGGCAATAAGCATATGGAAGTAGTTAATCCTTTAATTTCTGGAATGAATTGGGGTATATAATATATTTTATGTTTTTCTTCCCTTTGCTAATGAACATGATAGAAATATTAAAATTCTTGCCTTTCTATTGTAAAATGGTAACATACATTGAAGTTTGTTTTACTAAATGAAGGAAACAGTTTTTAAAGGTGGGCTATAAATAACAGAACAAGTACTAAATGGCATCAGCTACTTTGACAGAAATATTTGTATGTGGAAATTTCATTTTTTTAAAATCTCTTTTAGTCTCATTTTTATTGGGAATTCTTACACATTGTCCTTCCCTCAACCTATTCGCACTGGGGTATTTAGATGGAAGTAAGATATTTGGCCCTGCCTCATGATCATGGGTGCAATAGAGTGGAGAATGTCTTTGTAAACTTGTGTTTACCCTATGGCATTGTTTATGGAAATGTCCTTGATACTGTATAGAAATGTCCTTGATACTGATTGTACTAATCTCACACTGTGTAATTTGCCTTGAGTCTCAGTGAGAAAGGTGGACTATATATGATGTAAATAAAATAAAAAATAAATAAATAGAAGCAACTACATATATTGTGACTATATCTATCATTACTCATGCATGGATTGTTCCTGCCAGAAATATTTGTTGTCTCTGCATTCCCAAAACTGCCGTCTAGCTGTTGAATTCAGTGGACTCTTAGCTACATTCTTGACTTATACATGCTGGGTTGTAATGTTATGGAGTTTTATTCTACTTGTAGGGGAAGAAAGCACATGGAAGTTTATTTATTCCAGGTGTCAAAACCTTGCATCCCAGTCAAAGATCACACAATGTTATCTTTTAAATTTTTTATTTAAAAGAAGTCCCATGACTCTTGAAATGATTAAATATAAAAGAATCACAATACGAAAGCACTAGCAAATGTCAATGAAATTAGAAATAAAAAGTATACATGTCATCCCTTATCCTAATTATTTTAAATTTAAAAGATAAAAGATAATTTCTAAGATTCTCACCAAAACAATTCAGAAATATAAAATATTCTCACCTCAACCCATATCTGAATGATTCAGGGATTTTAGGGTGTGGTTACACCCAGTTACCTCACATGACCTCATATGATTGTATTAAACCATCTAATTTGTTTCCTCTAACTGTGTGATGATGTAAGACACCTCTGAGCACTGAATGACACTTTCCTAAAGAATATGTGTATCAAACTGTGTGTGTCTTGTTCTTCGATTTTTTCTGTGCACGAAGCCTTTTATTCTCAAGGACTGAGCAGTGAGAATATTGCTGAAACTGTAAGAGGCAAATACATGTGTAAGGATTTGAAAACTAAAAACAAATTCTCAAGCCTACTTTGTTCAAGAATGTAAACTTTAAAGGTCAGAAGGAATCTTTAAAAACATCTTAAAATAAACTTTAAGTTACATTTTACATTATAACATGGAAATAGTTTAAATGGAAAGGGGATAGTAAGGGATATCAACTATAGGAAGTATCTGAGATTAGTTTCACATAATCAACAACATGGACCTCCCCCTTCAGTCTCCCTACTGTGAGGCAGAGTTTCCCACCAAAATTCAGTTTCTCTGCTTTGGCTGTGGTTTTGAAAGCCTTTTTTTGTCCCACCCTGACCCACAGATATAATTTTGGCTTTTTGCCCAACCCAGGAACTTGATGGGGAAAAGCATGAGCCCTCTTCCTTTTGTGCTTGGAAATGGCTGTAGAGTCTGTTTAACATTCAGAAAGAAGTAACAACTTTATTTAAGAGGTCGGGATTGAATAAGTGTAGTCAGGGGATGGAAGGGCGGAGGTAAAATGTTGATATTACAGAATATACTTCTTGTAACAGGCAAAATAGTATCCTTAAAACTCATTTTCTTGTATTCTGTGAGAAGTGTTTTACTTAGTAATTTAGTTACAGCAATAATGTTTCTTCAGGTAGTTTCTTATGACAGTTCAGGTTTTCTGGAGTTAGTCTAAAACTGTTTTTCATTCACAACAGACCTGGGGTTCTCCTCAAAGCCAAACCCTCTTTGAAACTGGGCAGGAATTAATCTTCCCTCAGAAGATAGAACCCCTCTTCTTTTTGGCCTGAAAGGGAGTCTCAACCCACTAGCCAATCACTCTTGCCCAAACACACTCCCAGTTCTCTCGTGTCTGTATAAAGTGTGCTTCAGCTTACTTTGAATTGATGTATTGTCGAAGGCTTTCACGGCCGGAGAACGATGGTTGTTGGGGGTTTTCCGGGCTGTATTGCCGTGGTCTTGGCATTGTAGTTCCTGACGTTTCGCCAGCAGCTGTGGCTGGCATCTTCAGAGGTGTAGCACCAAAAGACAGAGATCTCTCAGTGTCACAGTGTGGAAAAGATGTAGGTCATTTGTATCTACTCAGGAGGGGTGGGGTTGAGCTGAGTCATTCTGTAAGAGTTTCCCAGGGTGTGGAATGCTAATGGCGGGAGGCTTCACTGTATCCTGAGGAGGTTCTTTTGCATATGGATTGGTGCTTGATGTGCTAATCTTCTCTGCAGGGCTATTGTCGGGTGTGGAGTGTTTTGTTGGCCTGGTGTTTTTCAGAACTGGAGCCCATGCTCTGTTCATTCTTAAGGTTTCTTCAACAGGAAAGAAGAAACCTTAAGAATGAACAGAGCATGGGCTCCAGTTCTGAAAAACACCAGGCCAACAAAACACTCCACACCCGACAATAGCCCTGCAGAGAAGATTAGCACATCAAGCACCAATCCATATGCAAAAGAACCTCCTCAGGATACAGTGAAGCCTCCCGCCATTAGCATTCCACACCCTGGGAAACTCTTACAGAATGACTCAGCTCAACCCCACCCCTCCTGAGTAGATACAAATGACCTACATCTTTTCCACACTGTGACACTGAGAGATCTCTGTCTTTTGGTGCTACACCTCTGAAGATGCCAGCCACAGCTGCTGGCGAAACGTCAGGAACTACAATGCCAAGACCACGGCAATACAGCCCGGAAAACCCCCAACAACCATCATTACTTTGAATTCTTAGATAGACTTCTTCCTCAAGACAGTAATACTACAGTTAAGGCAAAAGAATCTTTTCCCTTCACTCTAAAGTGGAACCTATCTGACTTTTCTTGCTAAACTCACACTAAAATCCTGTCAGAAAACAGCTGACAGCCTTCAGACGTGTTCTAACTGATTAATCAGAGAAGAGGGAGCAGCCTCTCATTCAAGATCTCCATTCTGGGAAATAGTTAACCTTTCTCATCCCAGCTCTCTCCTGCTGTTAAGTGCAGTCCATCACAATAGTTAAGGTCTGTATTCAGTCTACTATTTTGCTAGCAGCCAACATGAACACAAGATGGCACGACCAGTAAATAAATGAACTAGATTCTCATTTGCTGGAACACTGCTGGAAGCTTATAGAAAACGAAATTACAGAAATTAAGTTGCAATTGCTGATGAATTGTTAAAGTACCATCTATGAGGAAATTAAGATGATAATACTTCAGAAGAAATAACACTACAGACATCTCTTGGTAGAGAAAACAGCATATCTCAAGATCCTTATGCTTAAGGAAAGGAACAAAGGTTTTTCTCCATGTTACTCTCTCCCCACCCTTTAACTGGCTTTTCTTTCACTTCCATTTATGTACAATTTTCCCAAGTATGATACTCTAGAAGACAGAGGCAGACTACAAATAAACAATTAGGTGAATTCCTAACTAAATTACTTTGTAGTTTTAAAGCATTTATATGGGTTTTATTTTCCCCAGTCAATATTCTGAAACTGTAATTTTTTTCCTATAAGGCCTCACAAGACAGACCTATATCATGATGTTCCACCAACCTGCTGGCCCATTGTGTATTCTCCAGATTACAACATTACATTTATGGGCCTGGAGAAGCTACATCCATTCGATGCTGGGAAATGGGGAAAAGTCATTAATTTCTTGAAAGGTAAAGTAAGTACAAAGCTGTGGACCTTAATGGTACTATTTTGATGTTTTGTTACAAGTAAATTTGCAAGACGTATTTTGTGTGTGGTATTTTTAGTCATATGGGCATGATTCTTACGATTTTATGTTGGGTGAACAATTTGTATATAGTCCTGCTTTGTGTATAATATACTCTTCTGTGATAATATAAATATATTTGTATGCATTTATATATCAGATACATAGTTACCTGATTAAGACAAAGACTTTTTCAGTGTGTAACTCTTACAGGCAACTGTCATATCAATCCTGGCCAGTGGAAGGCTGCTATTTGGCTCACTACTCATCTTTGGCTCATATTTTGGGCAAGGGGCTTGTGCAGGTTGTGGCTTGGATGAGATGGATTATCTAGACCCATTTTAACCAGGATTTAGGCTGGGATTTGGGACTGAAACAGCCTTGGTTGCTCTGATGGATGATCTTTGTCAGAGTGTAACAGGGGTGTGCATCCCTGTTGAATATTCTGGACCTCTCTGTGGTGTTATCAACTATGGTATACTTCTGGAGAGATGGCCGAGTTCGAAGTGGGCGGGGATATACTGTATTTCTGTGTTTCTATTCTTATTTAACTAACCAATTCCAGAAGATGATGCTGGGAGACTGCTGCTTAACCCTGTGGCATTTATGTTGTAGGGTCCAGCAGGGTTTCATCTTGGCCCCAATACCATTTAATGTCTACATAAAACCATTGGAAGAGATCATCAGGGAATTTGGAGTAAGGTGCCACCAGTATGTGAATAACACCCAGTTCTACTTCTCTTGATATTTGAGTCAGGTGGATCTGTGGAAGTCCTCAGTGGGTTCTTGGAGATGGTAATGGGTTGGATTAGGGTCAGTAAAAGGAGACTCAGTCCAAACAAGGCTGAGGTGCTGTTGATCAGTAATGAAGCTGTGTGAAGAGTTCAGTCAATGTGTCCTGGAGGGTGTTGCGCTTCCTCAAAGGAGCAAGTTAGTAGTTTGGAGGTACTGCTGGATCCTGACCTACACTTGGAGGCCCAGATCTCCTCTGTGGTACATAGTGCTTTTTATCAGCTTCAGTTTATATGCCAGCAGTGATTGTTCTATGAAAAGTATTACTGTGATGCACTCTGCACAGGGCTGCCTTTGAAAGTGGTCTGGAAACATCAGCTGGTCCAAAATGCAGCAGCCAGGCTACTATCAAGGACAAAATACAGTGATTGTGTTGCCTGGTGCTGAAAGACATGCACCAGCTGCGCCTATCTTTCCAGGCATAATTCAAAGTGCTTGCTTTTGAAGTACTGAATGGCTTCGGGCCCAGGTATCTGAGGGAGCACTGCCTTCCTTACTGCCCCCCCCTCCAATTAAGAACTGCCTCACAAACCTTGCTCTCCATGCCTTTGCCTTCAGTAGTACCACCTTGCTTGTGGAATGCCCTTCCTTTTGAAGCTTTCTTGGCACCTACACTGGTCTCTTTTCTGTTAACCCAAAGCTTTTAATTAACGGCTCTTTTAACATCATCATCATAAATTTTATTGCATTAGCTCATAGCCTTAGCAAACAACACCAGGAGAAAACTGCAATACAAACAATTTCAATACCAATTAAAACCTTTAAAATGTCTGCTTAAAATTAAAATACATAATAATTAAAATCATAGCAATAAAATATAAATTATAGGCAATTTACTGTTCCAGCATAATACTTAAAGTTTATCCATCAACTGCACTAGCATAGTAGATGGGTTTGACAGAGTCTTTATCATCCAGGGGCTAAACTTTGCCATTTGTTACCCATTTATTTTTATCAGCAAGCAATATTATAAGTCTGTTGTGGTCTGATGTCCCTGGATATTGTGATAAAATTTTCCCAAGATATTGTTCACATTCTACTACAAATCTTAGGCACCAGAAAACCACATGGATTAGGTCCTTCATAAATTTCCGGTCACAGGCAGACACATTCATTATATGAGGACCCATTAGAATGATCTCTTAACGTAGCCAGTTGTAAAATATACAAATGTGCTTTCCTGTGCTCGAAATTTAATAGATTAGTAAAATAAGATGGAAGGATTAAAGGGGAGATTGCAAACTACCTATAGAGAGAAGCTGTTCTCAGGATACCCAATAATGTAAACACTTATATTCAACAACCTTTGTTTTATTAATTGTTTTGCTGCAAAAAGTCGTCTCCTTAAATAATCCTTTGAAAATCCAAGTTTGGCTACTAGATTTCTTTTGACACCATTTTAGTGTTCTTTTAGTCTGAAAGTGTTACTTTAAAGCAATTGGTAATTTATATTCTTATAATGTGGCTGGGTTTCTAATCCTGGATTTTAATGCTGGATTTCAATTAATTATAGATACGTAGAACCGGAAGGTACCCCAAGGATCTAGTCCAACCCCCTTCACAATACAGGAAATCCACAGTTACTCTCCCAGTGACCAAGTGGCAATTGGCATTACATTGTGCACATAAGAAAGGGCCACAAGAGCCAAGCGCTGGTTCCTGCTTCCCTGTTCTCTCTCTCACAATCTGCCTAAGTTCGTACTGAGTCGTAGAGTTGACACAGCCATTTAGCCTCTGGTCCACCATCTCTCAAGGAAACTTATCCACCTAAAAACAACTCTCTCCATTAGGAAGTTATTTCTAATGCTGAGCTAATAACTCTATTTGTTTAATAACCTAAGAACCCGTTTTTTTGTGTTTAGCATCTCCTGCTAATTTAAGCTCATACTGAGTTTTAGCCTTTTTAACACTCTCCCTACAAGCACTAGCTATTTGTTTATATTAATCTTTGGTCATATGCTTCTCCTTCCATCTCCTAAATATGTCCTTTTTAATTCTCAGCTCATTAGAAAGCTGTTTATGGAGTCATCCTGAGTTCTTGAGGTGCCTTCTCTTTTTCCTTCTTATTGGAATTGCTTGTGGTTTTGCCTTCAATATCTCACTTTTAAGAAACTTCCACTCATCTTGAAATACCTTCTCTTTGAGCATTTCTAACCATGAGATTCTACCCAGCATTTCTTTGATACTGTTGAAATGAGCTTTTCCAAAGTCCAACCTATATGTATGACAATGCATCATCTTCCTATTATTTAATCATGAGAGCTTTGGGCTTGTTCAGAAGCTAATGTTCTTCCCCCCACTGATAAGGATGGTATCTCTATTCAGATTCACATTTTCTGTTTGAGGATGTGACAGGCCTGATGGCTATTCCATATTATCATAATGTTACACTATAGAAAAAAGGAAGTACAACTATCAGAATTTTTGGACTTGGATTCATATAGTGCTAGCAAAATGAAGGCAATCAAAAGAAGGGGGGAAATGTGGAAATAAAGCAGGCACTATCATAGAAAGTGGTATGCAACAACAGATTTCTTTAAGTTTGCAGATTTTTTTTTTATTATTCATTTATTTAATGGTCCACCTTTCTCACTGAGATCCAGGGCCGGTGCCTGGGTTTCTGGTGCCTGAGGCGAGATACCTACTTGCGCCCCCCCCCCCCCCCGCTAACCAATTTTAAAAAAACAAAAGAAATGTAGGAAAAATGAAAAGCACAAATTTAATTTAATTTTTATTTCTTAATTTAAATTTAAATTTTTAATGGTGTGAAAATAACAACAATCTTTGTTTTTCTTATTGTGAGCCAAAAATCTATTTTGTGAGCAGAAACAGCGACTTGCATTGAAGTTTTGAGCACACCTCCTTTTGTGCGTGTGTGTGTGTGTAAAAAAGTTTCCCTCTCTCTTTCTTCCCATCTCTCTCTGAACCCAGAGACTCTTGGCAGTAGAAGGAGGGCTTCTCTTACAGGGCCTGCTTGGAGGAGAGAGATGTTTGGAAGGGGGAGACTGAGCTGAAGCCTTCTGTTTCTTTCCAACCCTCTCCAAGCCTTAAAATATTGATCACCTTTGTCAGAGATCCCTTTCAGGAACTACCCTCCATGCTCATCCTTCTCCTCTCCCCCTTGGGTTTGAAGTGAACGGCAGCTGACAGCTAAGCTTGTGGTGTATAAATATTGAAATAAACTATTGGGGGAGAGGGGGAAGGTGGGGTGATATATGTAAACTAGGGAATGAGAGAAGGAAGGTGATAAAGAGGGGGCGCAGTGCGGGGTGCTGCTCTGCTGAAGGCGGAGCAGTATTGAGATCAGAGAATAGCAAGGGGGAGAGAGAACGAAAGGGAGAAGCAGGGAGGAAAGTAATAGAATTTAAAACAACAACTTTAAACCCAACAACAGTGATTTGCTCCTACCTGTCGCACAGGGATTGAAAGGGAATTGTGTGCGTCTCACCTCATTTCTTCCTTCCTCTGTAGCGGTGCACACACAACCAGCCACTCTTTCCACCAAAAGCAAACGCCCCCCCCCCAAAAAAAACCCGAGGAAAGGTGAGAAGTAGAATTGATGTCAGCCGGGGAGGGGGAAACGGATGTACTAAAAGGAATGACAGGATTGCCCGTTGGAAATAATGGGAGAGACTTGAAGGCCCATTGGAGAAAATGGGAGCCAGGAATGCCAATTTACTTGCATGGGCTCCATTGAAATGCATTACAACACAAAAAAAGAGCAAGAATCCAGTAGTGAAGAAGTGTGCTGTGTCTCATGAAAGCTCATACTCTACCACAGATTTTGTTAGTCTTATAGGTGCTACTGGACTCTTGCTTTTTTCTACTGCTACAGACAAACACAGCTACCCATCTTGATCTATCAAGACAGACCCCAGAGTGGAATGACAGTCTGTCAGACTATGGAATCCCAGTTATCTAGAGTTCGTCTCCCCCCTTCTGCAAGAAGCACAAAGTTTCTTGATTCCAAATGTTTATTGAAAGACAATGCTCAGGATACAAGTGTCCATATTCCAAGGACTAGGAAAGCCTTGGCTGAACGAAAGCTTTGTTGAGAATGACGCACAAAATGAAAGTAACGACACTTCAAACACCCATTCCCAGCCTTCCCCCTTAGTCCTGTCTAGAAGGCCTGGGAAGGCGAGGATGTCAAGGTTGGCCGGAATGGTTTGATAAGAATTCTTCGCTCCCATGAGTATACGCGGCCTGGACAGCACCTGGAGGGAGAGAACTAAACAACTACAGATTATAACATGAGAACATGGCGTAGCTATGGCTTGAGAACTGACTAGCAAACTGACACTCTGACACAGTCCCTGGGAGAAGAATCAGTGGTCTGGGACTGGAATGGCAGTGGGTGTGGAATGACAGGGGGTGTCATTCCAGTCCCAGAGCCCTGACCCTATTCCCAGGAGCAGTCGTTCCACTCTTCGACCTATCATTCCAGTCCCTGAGCACAGGTTCTGTTCCTAGGGGCTGTCATTCCACTCTGGGCATTGTCATTCCAGTCCCAGAACACTTCTGCTCCTCCCAGGGTCTGTCATTCCAGTCTGATGCCTGTCATTCCAGTCCCAGAACGCTTCTACTCCCAGGGGCTGTCATTGCACTCTGGGCATTGTCATTCCAGTCCCAGAACACAGCCTATTCCAAGGACTGTCATTCCACTCTGAAACCTGTCCATCTGGTCCTGGAGCACAAACTCTATAGCTAGGGACTGTCATTGCACTCTGGGGGCTGTCATTCCACTCCCAGAGTATTCCATCTGGTCCCAGAGACCTTTATGGAAAATCCATTCCACATTTTTTTGCAACTTTTTTTGTGTTGTGATGCATTTCAATGGAGCCCAGGCAAGTAAATTGGCATCCCTGGCCCTCATTATCTCCAATGGGCCTTCAAGCCTCTCCTTTTATTTCCAATGGGCAATCCTCCTGTCCTTCCTTTTAGTACATGGCAGGGGTTTGTACTATTGGTTTGTGCTAATACGTAGCCATTACTAGTTTGCTGGATGCAGGAGCATATCTGTTTATTTGTAGGGTCAAAACCAGATTTGAACAATACTTTAGAACCCCACTCATAATAATATTCTAATGAGCTATGAAATCCTCTAATTTGTGCATAAATATTTGTGGATTTTATCATTCCCCACCCCTCCCCCCCAAAACAGATATACCAGACAAAAAGAAACCTCTGAAGTAAACTTAAATAAAATGGTGCTGGGTGCATTTGGCATTTGATTGCACTTTTAGCCTTCTGGGAAGAAGGAAAAACGTTAGCCTCCAACTGAAAATATAAAAACCAGTACTTAATCAAAATCTCTCTCTTTTCAGACAGAGCATGCAATCCCCTGAAAGGCTGAGGACGGAGGGGAAGTTTGGTAGCCATACTAACAAAATTGAAGAGAAATTGTAGACAAGTACAGAAACAGTAGTATGTTCAGATTAATAGAAATGTATTTGTTTGAAGAAGGAAAAAATGTGAATGATCTGTTAGCCAGTATACTGATAAAATAAGACTGAGTACAGATGATAATTTCTCATAATGACTCCTAAACAATACATGAAAGAAGCAATTTTTACATATTTCCCCTCCCTTTGACCAATCATGTTTTCTAGGTTATTGAGTACATTTCAAAAACCTGCAAAACTTGTATTTGGTAAAAAGAAACTATAATACAACAAACAAAATTCAAGCTACTTTTTCTCTGGATTAATAACAATTTTATGATACTGTTTCTGGAAAAAAAGTTATCATTAAGTACCCAACTTAAATTTCAGGTAAGCAACTTGATCAGAAATGGAAAGTGACAGTAATAGCTGTTTCCAGGCTTCTACAAATTAAATATCAACAGGGGGTTCACAATATTAAATGTTCCAATTAATCCTAAGCATTCTCTTATTATCACACTTCTCTAAGTAATTATTGTTCTTTGAGTTTTGGCATTTTCTGCTCTATGATTTAGTGAATTAAACACTAGTGCTCGGCTGTGCATTTTGCAGTAAATCACAGTAAAGGACTGAGGTAAATAATTAAAGGTGTGAAGGTAGAATCTTCTATTTATATTCAGAATATAAAGACCTGTTGACTTTTATTCCTTCCTTTAGCCTCATACGTTTTCTATTTTCACCAGTGTATTCTAATATAAATTTTGAATTGAACATAAAATCTATTTTAATGTTTATCTTTACAAATGCATTATATTTTGATATACATATGAAATACCCCAGCTGTTTATTCAGTGTGTTTAAACCTCAATTTGTGTAGTGGTTAGTCTTATGTGCTGGGGTTTGTTGTGTTGAAGGGAAAATCACATTTACATGTTAGTGATTCTCATTTGTTTTCTTTTTCCATTCAGAAGAAAAGATCATTGCAGACAACTTGATTGTACAAGCACAAGAAGCAACTGAACAAGATCTTTTAGTTGTCCACACAAGGCGCTACTTGAATCGATTAAAGGTGTTGTATCGTCTACATGAATTTGATACAAAATTAGTTATTCATTCTCTCTCACACAGACACACAAATTTAAGTGTGTGTTAGGAGAACGACAATGTCTAGAACACAGATAATTTCCTCCCTAGGAAAAGTTAAGCCCAGTGCCAGCAAGGTTGTAGTGAGGATTGGTGGAGAAGGCGGGTATTGAATATAATATTAAAGATAAAATTATCTCACACAAGATATTCTACTAGAAATTAAAAAAACCCAAATGATAAGCAATTCTTACATAATTTTAGAAGAACATTCATTCAGAGATTACTCCGCCAGTGTTGAAAAGAGAGGTTTTATAGTTCAAGGCACACAAGTCGGAGTAGAATACAAAACAACAGCAATGTGAGTGCCTAAGGATAAGACAGCCCTTAATTACAATGTGGCATGCCATCCCTATTTGAAAGCTTGAAACACCCATCTGATAGATCTGTCTGTATTAAAGCTGCATAGAGAATTATTCTATTGAAATATATAGGCAAATGAAATCTGTTGATTACTGTGGATTAATGCAGAAGATTTGATTTAGATTTGAATTTAGATGCTTTTCACTTGTATTTATAAGTAGAACAAAATGTCTTGGAAAGGTGCTACTTTTGTAGACTGTAATTCAAAAGAATCTGCTCTGCTTATGTTTTGCTTCAGTCTGTTCTCTCAAGCATTGTACTTACTCATCTAATTAAATGCTTTTTATTGTATATGGTTGCAGCATTTGCAGCCTTTAAAAAGTCAGACATCCCAATCCAATCATTAATTCTGTTATGGCCCCAGCATAGAAAAGTAACCAAATTAATATGAATTGCTGTTTCAACAACCAGGGGGGAGTGGGGGGTGGGCAGAGTGGACAGTTTGTTGCAGGAGAATAGAAGTGGGACATATACAAGGTTGGCACACTTGCAGATATTGATTTCATAGGCTAGTGCATTGTGTGCTTGATGTTTTCTCTCTGCTACTTGAACCAATATTAGAATTTAGGAATGTAACCATGTATGAAATGTCTCCATTGCAGAAATGTAACAGAGCACTTAATGCATCATCATTCAGTTTTCAGTTATACAACAGTCTAATGTTCTTTAGCTGAATTTGTGAAATGCTTGTGTTTGTAGCAATGTTAGGTGATAAGAAATTGCTGTGTGTGGTGGTTGATTTGCACAAGGTGATTCATGCCTGTAAGACTTAAAATATACATATTTTTAAAAGAGATTTCAGATAAAAGGGAAAAAATTGTCTGCAGTGATAGATTCTTAGGATTTGAACCTTGTTTGTTAAGTTTCCTGACTATCAGAATTTGAAACTACTTTTTCTCTGACACTTCAGTTTATCCAGTCTATGGTATGGCAATCATATTGATACGATTCATTTAATGTTTATTTTGTATACATTATGAAAAATTAGCCTTGATATGAATGGCCCAGACTAGCTGGAGCTCATCAGATATCAGAAGCTAAGCAGGATTAGCCCTTGTTATTAATTAGATGAGAGAGCACCAAGACCAGGGTTGGTAGGTAGATGCAGGCAATGGCAAATCATCTCTGTTTGTCTCTTGCCTTGAAAACCCCTTGAGGTATCACCTTGACAGCACTTTAGACACTCACATGACATATTAAATCTTCTGATATAAACTAGTTTCTGTTTAAAGTAGAACATCAGAATTACAAAACTGTCAGGAACAGATAATGTTTTTAATTATGTTCGTAATTCCAGAAATACTACTTTTCATTGCCATCTTCCCAATTTTTTCTCCATTTTGGTCTTTTGGGATGCTTTTTAAAGATGTTTATTAGTGTGAAATGCTGTGGTTGTCATTCTTTAGGATTAAACTTCCTCGTCAGGGTTCTAAAATATCTGAATAGATTGGTGCCTCTAGTGCACGTTTATTATAAATACATAAACACTAAGTCACTAGTGTACAGTCTACCTGCAGCTTCTGTAGGTCATAGGTTCCAGTCCAAATCCTGGTCTGAAGGTCACCAGGTCGCGATCAGGTCAGGGTCTTGATGGAACCTGGAAACCTATGTGTACTACCCAAAGCTCCATTGCAGAAAGTATGCATTTTGAAGTCTTATAAATCCAAAATAACAAACAGCATCGTAGTCTTTAAATCAATGGAAGACAGACTACTGAAGAATATGAGGTCAAGGTTTATATCCTCAGATTCCTCACTCAGGCATGCACCATTTGCTAATGCACCATTTAAAATTGTTTTCCGGTTTTGAAGATACAAAGAGTTTTAGCATGTGGTAAGGTTTAGATACTTATTTCTGGTTTCCTTCTATCCATCATTAGGCACAGAAAACAACTTGGCTCTGTTTCTGTTTCTAGCAATGTGGGTCACAGAAAATGAGAGGTTGAAGTGGCCAACCATAAATCTTACTTCAGATTCTGCAGCAAAAATAATCTTTATGATCTTCCTGCTACATTAAAAAGTGCATCATTATACTCAACTGCTTTCATAGCCAGGGTCACTGCTGGAACCCCACATTCACTTGCTATTATCACATATTACTGTCTGTTGTTCGTAGTTTATTAATTTATGTATTAGATTTTTATCACATCCTTCATCCAGCAAACTCAAGGCATAGCATACATGATTCTCCATTTTATCTATACAGCAACTCTGTGAAGCAGGTTCAGCAGAGTGAGAGATACTGACTTAAGAAAACTCAGATGCATGACTAAGGTTGCCATATTGCCGGTTTTTGTTTAGAACTTGGGCATGCCACCTGTACCCATTGGGATTCCCAGCCTTCATTTTTTTGGTAAAAAATATCTGGGCCTTCTACATTGAAGGCAAATACTGCATTTTCTGCTTAATTTATGCAGTGGAGATAGGCCTGCCTTTCCTTTGTTCTAGCCGAAGGAAGAAGTCATAGCTGCGATTGACTCTTGCGCTGAATTGTTTCCTAGTCTATTTCATTAACCAGGAACTTATGTGTATGTGTGCAGCTAGTTTTTCATCTATGATGCAGAATAGTAAATTGTGCTTCTATGATGGGCCATACTGATTTATTTATTATTAAAGATCTTGATAAATTATTGTTTATCATACAGTCTCGTAACAACTCTGTAGAGCAGCATTCACAACATAGCCAAGAATTCTGTTCAGGACTCAGATTTACTTTGCAGACCACATAGTTTGGAGATTAGCTGTGGTGACAAGTTATTTCAAAATGTTTGAATATATTTTCTTCAACTTTGTTTTTGTATCGCTTACAGAAGCATATACTGGAAAGCTTTGAAGAGGTATTCTAGAAATCATTTTGCGCTTTGGTTATACACTTGAAAGTGCTATGAATATAAAATGCAGATTAGTTATTCATTGTGTTGTCATTTTAATTGTGCAGTTGCTGGTGACCGATGTTATAGCCTGCATTAGCAAAGTACTGCGCTGAATTCATTGTCATTATCCATCATTGCTCTATACCTAAATGCCGTACATTTGTTCCTTGGTGTTTTTCTAGATTATTTTTGTGTTAAAATCTTTTGCAAAAAATAATATGAAGCTTCACGGTGAAACCCTGAAAAGGTTGGTTTCTCTCAACCAAATTTACTGGCATTAAACATTTTTCTGTGCTTACTTTATCTAGTCTCTGTATTTTCCACACTTAACAATCCAGTAGGAAGTATTGCATAGTAGGTGCCATTTTTTTGTTCTCTAAAAGGAACTTGCACACAGTCCCTTAAAAACCTAGTTCAGAGAATATTCACTTCTTGAAATGTGTATGGCTGTCAAAATGACTTTCTTCCAGCCCTTTACACTGTCTTTTGAGCAACACTGTAGCAAGACCTGCAGGACTTGAGGGCTGGTGTGTACTATGTTCTCAAACTGCCATGTTTTCACTATTAGTAAAGATGGTATTGGGGCTACGGAAGGATTAGAGATGTTATTCTATCTAAGTGAGCTTTTGTAGGCAAAACATAACTACTTGTTCTAGGAATAGAGTGATGTGAAAGGGGCCCAAAACAGCCAGGATTGGGTCACTGCCAGGCAGGGGAACACATGTGCGGTCTGCATGTGCATATGGTACCACTGAGTTCCACCACCTCTTTTCCCAGAAAAAAGCCCTGCTTGAAAGAATAAGAAGTACTAAATAAATAAGAATTATTTACACAATCGAAATAAGATTTCTTTATAGAGCTGTTGCAGATTGGGCCTCATTGCCCTCCAAGTGCATGAGCCTCTTGGGAAACAGGAAGTGAGTTCTTCATAGTGGTGGGAAAGGAAACAATAGCCTAGGGTTTGACCTCTCACAGGGTTATTCATAACTGATAAGTGAATTTTTAATCTTTTATACTAATACAGTGATTTTTGCCAAAGTACACATGATATTCAATTGCAAGTAATCACATTTATTTAAAAACAAAAGCTGAAATGGTTGTTGTGGGTTTTCCGGGCTGTATTGCCGTGGTCTTGGCATTGTGCCGTGACCACGGCAATACAGCCCGGAAAACCCACAACAACCATCGTTCTCCGGCCGTGAAAGCCTTCGACAATACATAAAAGCTGAAATGTTGAGTAAGTGACCTGGGAGGAGGAGAAGTGCTACATAATTATTTCATATCCAGAAATTTTCCTACTCAGTATCACTCCCATTTGCTTTTCCACCTATGTATCTTTTCTGCTATGGGTGATGTTGCACAGAACGTTAGTGGAAACAAAATAGTTAAGCATCCACTCTCCAGAGTCCTCTCATCAAGACTGCCATCTCTATTACTCCATTTTTTAAGAAGTAGGGGGAAATTATGTTTTGGATTTTAGTCAGCCTTGCTTGCTGTTCAGAATATAAGTATGTTTAAAAGTGGTAAGGCAGATAAGCAGTGTGAGAACTCTTCTGTATTTTTCTGTAAAACATAAAGCAACGTTTTGACAGTTTAGTTTTGTTTGGTTATTATTTTTAACCTTTGTAGTCAGAAATGATCGCCTAAAGCAGAATTTGACAAATTTCCTTTGGCTCTAGGATCTAGCCCCAAAATTATCTGTTTATGTATTCACGTTATTTATAGTCCACTTTTCTCATTGAGACACCAGGCGGATTACCCAGTGTAAGTTACTATAGTCAGTTTCAAAGACATTTGAATAAATAGGGTATATAATTGCAAATGTGCAAAGATTTAAAACTAGTGGAAATCCAATACAGAGTTGAAGAAATGCTGAAACAGAGCATAAACGATTCTAAGCTTGACATATTAAACAACATAGAAACTACTCAGTAGGATCATACTTAACAGCAACAGATGGTACATAGTAGTAAAGTCTGTAGCCCCTATCCCTTTACTAATGCACTTTCTAGTCTTCAGGGTTTTGTATTTTAATGATCATCTTTTCTAACTATTGGTACCACAAAACCTAATGATAAATTCTTCACAGTTTCTCATAATTTTATGAAAAGTATGACAAAATTATTGTAGGATATAAAGAAATGCGGCTCTCCCAGTGCGGCAGAATGCCGCTGGAGCTGGGAGCCGTCCTTTGAAGCCCCGCCCGGTGGAACGGAGACAGTCTCCCTTCCTGGGCATCTGGGGCTTTGCTGGGGGGGCGGAGCCAGGAGCCATTTGCTGGCTGCTCCGCCCTTCCCCAGCTCCAGTCTCTTCGATCGCTGCTTATAAACTGGGCAGCACCAAAATGAAATTTTTAGGCGCCATGGCAACTTGATGACTGGGATTTGTCAAGACCTGGACTAGAATTTTAATTAAAAGATTACTTTTTAAAAAATCGTATCTGCAAAGCTTTCAGTATACTAAGCCTGTGTTTAGAGTCAACATCAAAATAAACAATGGTTTGTTTAAGGCAGTTTTCTGCAGAAACCCTGGTTAGTCTACCAGATATACCTACAGTTCATAACCTCCAATTAGTTTGCTACTTGCAAGCAGAATCTTTTGTATTGGCCAGTTACTGGCAATGTGTCAATATGCATGCAGCTTGCTCAGTATTGGTTGGCTGCAATAAACATTCAGGGAATATGCAGGAAAGTATAGGGTAAGATAAGCCTCTTCAGAGCTATTTGGGTCTCTCTTGGCTAAGCTATATGCCAGCTATCCTCCTGCTTTCTCTAAATGTCTGTGCTTTGAAACAGAATAGACTTTTCACACCCCTGCCTCCTTTTTCTTTTTTGTCATTTTGATTTATTCCATAATCCTGTCTCCTCTAGAAATGAAATTAAGAAAAATATAATCCCTTTCTCCTGGGACATAAAGAGGAGGGGGATTTTATGGGGATCTCTCTTTCTTGGGAGGAAGGTACTGTGGAAGGTAGATCATGAACTTCTTTTAAACTGTATCAGGAGATCTATGTGGAACAATTCCATTTGAGAATGCCAGTAAACTAAATAAAAGCTTTTGGCTAAGCAAAATCTTTTGTCCCAGTCACTTTTAAATTTCCCTTTGAGGGAGACGAACCACATAATCTTCCTTGAGGAGTTAATCACAAGAGAAGAAACAGATATGTGGAAAGGAGGCTAAGAGAAGAAGAGCATGCCCTGAGAAAGAGTCATTGATAAGAAAGTGACGCTGGAATTACACAGCATTTTTTCCTTTGTTTCTGTTTCTTTATGCAACTCTGCATCCAGGAGGCTGAATTCAGAAATCTTAGCTAGTACCAAACACAGTTAATAAGCTATGTACAAATTGTGGTTTAGAGATTAACAAAAATATTTCAGTGGTAAGCACAGTTAAATGTCAAGCACCATTAAATGTTTTCTTAAAACAGGGTTTTGGCCTCAGATGTAATGTTTTTTAGGTAACAGTTGGACATAAGAATACAAAAACATGGAATGACAGAAGCAATTTTCTTTCTAAGACCAGTGATCTCAATCACAAATTGAATCATATAGTCATTTAAACTGCTCTTCTCATTTGCTCACCAACGTTTTTCCTGAATCTCATTGGTGCTTTTGTAATAATCTGATTTGTTTACATTCATATGTTTTATTTTGCCTATGCTGATATGACTATTCTAAACCTAATTGTGTTTTGTCTTGCAGTGGTCTTTCGCTGTGGCTGCAATTACAGAGATTCCCCCTGTTCTCTTTTTGCCCAATTTCCTTGTTCAGAGGAAGGTGCTAAGACCTCTAAGAACACAAACTGGAGGAACAATAATGGTAAAGAAAAAGTGTTTTCATAATTTTTTATTCTTGGTGTTTAATTGCTGTGAATTAAACATTTAGAAAAAGAAAATAAAATCTTGTCCATACAAGTTACATTATAAATACCAATATACTTAAGGTTTAGGAGAAGGCATATTTCTTGATCATGGTAGGAATGAATTGATTTTTTCTCATGCAAAAAGAGAGAAATTCTAACAAATTGACTTATATAGTGATACCAATATTTGTAGGATATGTCGTTTACTACTACTTTTTCTAAAGATTCAATTTTTCATTTAATACACTTGAGAATATGGGCTATGATGGTTTGAAATGCCAATACCAAGGAGATACTTGTATTACTGAAACCATTTCCCAAATATTCATGAACATTCTTGATTCATTTTTAAAGGCAGGAAAACTTGCTGTTGAGAGGGGATGGGCAATTAATGTTGGTAAGTAACAATATATGTATATCTTATTGCTAAACTGTTTCCTTTCAAAATTCTTCTTGTCTTCCTGTTATAATAGTAGATTGGAATCACATGATCAGTTCTCAAAATTAATAATAGAGATTTTTTATAAGGTTAGAAATGGTATTTATAAGGTTTTCAGTTTTATTAAATTGTTCTGAAATGGTGATCACAGCATACATAGCTTGTTCTGCTGGGTCTTCGTCCACAAGAAGCCTGCCTTCAGCTTAAGTGACTGTTCTGCAACAGAAGTGTTGCTTAAGTTGGAGGAAGGCTTCAAGTTAAGTAATACTAAAGTAGGCTTCTGCCCAGTTGATTGTACTACTGAATGTAATGATGATCACTGATGATCATTCATTTGTGGGGGAATGAACTGTATCAAGACACAAACTCCTTTGCTAACAAATGAAGAAGGCTGACAGTTGAAGTTATCTGGCCAGTTGGCAGCTGATGTACTTTTGCAGCTGTGAATCTTGGAAATGATAAAAACAAAAACTTAAATTTACACAGAATTTTTGGAAGCAGGCGGCTGGAAATAATTGGGAAACAAGAAGTTACAACAATGTCATTGAACTTTAATGTGCTGTGTTAGACTGCCGCATGGGCAGTGTCAATTGTTTTCACAGGGTGTATAATGATTTAATATTATTTAAATAGCACCATCAATGTACTTGGTACTTTATAGCATACGCAGAAGGAGGAGAAAGCTCCTGAGTTAATGCTTGCTCCAAAACTTGTCCCTGTGTTCTTGCATGCATTGTTGATCTGGGTGTGCCCCCTCTTGGGGCAAGTAATTATGTTACTTCTCTGTATCAGGAGTGCTTGAATGATCCTGTCAAACCTGACACATGTATGCAGATATGTTACGCATCCCTACTATAGGCCTTGTTAAAGGAGGCAAGGCCAGAGTAGTATATCATACAGAGACACAATGGGCAGCCTTTTGTGGCTGGATATTTTTGGCTCACAGGAACCTTTATTTAATTTGAGTGTCATGAACATTAACAGTTCCTTCAGGAAACACTAGTGTACTCTGGAGTGCTGGATGGAAAATATATTCCTCTGAAGCATACTAAGTACTGTATGTGTAAGCACTTTTTTGTGCACCCACTACCACCCACCCTCTGTCTCCAAAAATCTATTCAGGAGGATCCCCTCAACTCAATTTTGGTAGGTGTAGCGTCAGATAAAATTGACCTCCTGTCCCCTGTATCCACAGAAGGCGATATCTTCATACAGTTGATCTTTAGATCCAAGCCAATATTTTTGCTTCTTTTTGTTTTTCTTTGAAGATTACCTATAATGCAATGTGAAGACTTGTTTGTATAAAAGTGTACTGTAGAAAGTGGATTGTGAAAATTCACACTTGGAAGATTTATGACAGAATTCAGACCTTTGTACACCAACTCCTTCCTTTTCCCTTTGCATAGACAGTTTACGCTTGAAAGACTAATGCACATTGAGGAGGCATAACAAATTTTTGATGGGGTACTGCCCTTCTTTGCACCACTGTAGCTATGGCCTGGTACACCATGCTGGCTTTTGTGGGATGGCTCCTGTTGAACAGTAGCAAACAGCCAGACCTGGGTGAGTCATGCAAATCTCCCCTCCTCTGCGAGTCCTCTTATATTTGTATTACATTTTAATTCCATCCTTCCTCCAGGGAGCCCACAGAGACATAGAAGGTCCTGCTGTCTTCATTTTATCCTCTCAACAAGCCTGTGAGGTAGCGTGGGCTGAGATATGGTGACTCACCCAAGAGCATCCAGCGATCTTCATTGTTGGATTTGAACCCCAGGCCTTCCCTAGTCCAACTATGCCGCAGTAGCTTTTAGTAGAGCTGATGGGATGGCTGGGGTGGGGTGGTGGTATAAATATTAGTAGAAAAAGCCCTTTCAGTTGAAGTAATTTTGATGAACCATTGAAAGGAGGAAAGAAATATAACCTTATGAATAAAGAACGGATATGTTAGGCATAAAGAACATTACATGCTCAGTTTGAGTTTGTGTTGGAGGAAAGTGAACAATAACTTTAAAGACAGGTTTAGAATTAGCTTCTGACTAGTATAATGATATCTATTTTTTGTGTTTCCACATACAGTAAAAGATAAAGAAGGCGTCATGCTTAGGCATGCAAATTCTTTCTTAGATTGCATTTAAACTTTAAGCAGGTTGCTTATGTTTTTACTTTAAATGTAGGAACAAACTACATGTTATGGTGGCCGCTGGTCCAAAGCATGGCCACTAATGCCACTTTAGAGGAGAATTTAGATTTTTAAAAATTGCTGTGAGGGTGGTATAATGACACCATGCTATCCCCCACCCCCATCTAGTCTGTGGCTGTTTTGGCACTTGAAAATGCATGGTGGTGGGGGTGGGTGGGGAATGAGATTGCATTGTGCCACCATGCCATGGGGTCCTTGCAGCAATTTTTAAAGGACTAAATTCTCCTCTAAAATACCATTGGCAGCCAGGGATTGGATTCATGGCTGCTGTAACATGTAGTTTGGCTCATAGACAGAAACAATTGAATAATAACAAGCAATACATTCAGGATTTCTCTTCTTTTTTCCTTTTTATGGTTTATTTTTGAAGCACTCAAGTTGTATGCATTAATAGCATAAGTCTTTAGTTTGCTTTAATTTTGAAATCCTGGTACAGAGATTGTATTCAAACCTGTAAATTAACATTTAATATTCACATAAATGATGCTTTCAAACAGATTAGCTTGAGCTGTGGAGCTTGATACTGAGTCCCCCCCCCCCCTACAACAGAGTGCACTGCAATTTTTCTTGTGTAGCCTAAAATGAAAACATTTTATTAGGCTACAAAACTGTGCTTTGGGGTTCTTTTTTATATATCAATATAAAAATGAAATATTTAGTAACTCATATACTTACCACAGGGATGGCTTTGGAAAAATAAGTAAAGAACTGAGCCAGTAGTTTTAAGAGTGCATGACAATGAAATGGTGCTCAACATGGCAATAACAGAACACATGATGAGGGAAGGGTGTTACAGCCTAGGATCAGCATAAGGGTGGTACATAAACACTTAGTTTCTTTAAATGAATCTAAGTCCTCAGGGCCAGATGAATTACATCCAAGGGAACTAAAAGAACCCCCTTTTTTGAGCCTCTGTCCATTATTTTTGAGAATTCTTGGAGAATAGGTGAGGTGCCAGAAGATTGGAGGTGGGCAAGTGTTATCCCCATCTTCAAGAAGAGGAAAAAGAAGGATCTAGGAAACTACTGACCCATCAGCTTGATGTCTATACCTGGAAAAGTTTTAGAACAAATCATCAGTCAGTCCTTGAGCATTCATTATGAGCATTTATTATCAGTTGCATCCACCTGGACTGAATTGAGACATTGGATTCCTGTCTCATCAATGCTAATTTCTCCACACCCACTACTCTTCTGCATACCTCAACCTATTCAGTCACGTGCCATATATCATTCCCTGGCTATTATCATTCGGCTTCTGCAGTCACTCCACTCTCCGAGATATAAGGACAGATGGACTCACATTCTAGCAATATCTGAAGAAGTGTGCTATGGGTCATGAAAGCTCATACCCTGCCACAACTTTTGTTAGTCTTATAGGTGCTACTGCTTTTTTCTACTGCTGCAGACATGACTACCCATCTTGATCTATATCCTCCCTGTGTTATGCCAGCTGCCCTGGCTCCCGGTTGAGTTTGGGTACTAGTTCTAGTATTTAAAGCCCTTTACAGACTGGGACCTGCATACCTACAGGACTGCCTTTCCCATTATGTCCCCTGCAGGGCCTTGCACTCTGCGGATAAGCAGCTTCTGGTGGTCCCTGGCCTGAGGGTCATTCAATTGGCTTCAACTAGAGTCAGGGCCTTTTCTGCCCTGGTGCTGGCCAGATGGAACACTCTCCCAATGGAGATCCTGGCCTTGTGGGACCTTTTACAGTTCCACAGGGCCTGCAAGATGGAGATGTTCCAATGGGCCTTTGACTAGGGGACAGCATTTTGTCCCCTTTCTGATCACCACGCTCTCCTTTTGCAGCTGCTGTGGATTTACATCATGGTGGTGCCCATTGTTTATGGTGGCTTTGTAGTAGCCTAATTTGCTCAGTGGCGCCTGGACTTGTTATTTGGATCAAGTGATTATAATGTTTTTATTGTATCTTTTAACTGTCTATTTTGTTGGAAGCCGCCCTTAGCCGGCTTGTGGGAAGGGCAGGGTATAAGTTGAATAAAATAAATAAATAAATAAATAAAATAAGTCCTATGAAGAAAGGCTGAAGGAGCTCAGTAAGTTTAGCCTGGAGAAGAGACGACTAAGCGGTGATATGATCACCATCTTCAAGTACTTGAAGGGCTGTGATGTAGAGAATGGCATGGAGTTTTACATTGCACCAGAAGGTCAGACCAGAGCTAACGGGTTGAAATTAAATCAAAAGAGTTTCCAGCTAAACATTAGGAAGAACTTCCTGACAGTTATAGAGCAGTCCCTCAGTGGAACAGGCTTCCTTGGGAGCGGGGCGGGGCTCTCCTTCTTTGGAAGTTTTTAAGCAGAGGCTAGATGGCCATCTTAAAGCAATGTTAATTCTGTGAATCTAGGCAGATCTTGAGAGGGAGGGCAGGAAGGGTTACATCCCTGCTTAGTTTTCGTGGCCCCTTCTTACATGTCCAGGGTAAGGCTGATCGCCACTTTGTGGTCAGGAAGCAATTTTCCACAGGCCAGTTTGGCTAGGGATCATGGCGGTGTTTTGCCATCTTCTGGTCATGGAGCAGAGGTCACCGGTGGTGTGGGAGAGGTAGTTGTGAATTTCCTGCACTGTGAAAGGGGTTTGGACTAGATGACCCTAGAAGTCCCAACATTATGATTCTGTGATTCTATGATTCTTGATTTTTAAGATCCAGGGATCAACAAATCACCTTTGGAAATATTTGGAAGAGGGAATGTGCGACTTCCATCATAGGCAGCAATTCAAAAGACACTTCCCTGGGAGTAAGCACTATTGAATAACATGGGACTTATATTTGAGTAGACCTGTTTGAGGCTGCACCTTGGTTTGCTTTGCAGTGCTACCCAGGCACTGGTCTGTCTCCTTCACCCCATCAGGGCACTTGGATGGTCAGTCGTTGTGAGGAAAAATGCCCCTGGGCGGGGGGTGCAAGTGGTCTGTTCAATCAAATTTGATAAAAGTCCTGAAGATTTCAATCATAGGCTGCAAAAACAGTTCCCTGGGACTTACATCTGAGCAGACCTGTTTAGGATTGCTCCCCCCACCCTGTGAGCCATTTATCTACTCTGTCCTTTCAAAAATAATCTTGCCTGCCCTGCAAGAATAACACAGGTCTTTTTAGGTGGAGGTGGGAGGTGGGATTCAGACAATCATGTGGTCTGCCTGCCTGCACATGGGCAATGGAGATTGGCAGCAATTAATGCAAGAATACCTCCTCATCGTGAGACCACAGCTGCACAAGGCAATTTGGCACCAACAGGCAACAGCAGGTTGCAAAGGTAATAATTTATTGGCACTATAGAAAAATAAAAAGTGAACATAAAGCAAGATTGTTTTTAATGCTGCTGCCACCCCACAACCCCTTTGCCAGCCAGTTTCTTGCCATGATATGCACCCACTAAAACTTTCCTCCTTCAGGGTTCATTGTTTGTGTGTATGTGGTGCAACTGAGGAAAAACTCAGTGAATCGATGAGGGAGGATTATGTTCTGTGTCATTTTGGTGCTGTTAAGTGCAAAACAATTGTCTCAAATTGCCTGGAAACCCTACCACAGAGAAACAGGGCCATGATAACAAAAGAAACCAAACAGATTAGATCAGAGCCAGCAATGCCTGTCTGGAAAAAACAATAATGGTACATAGTTCCTTCAGAAACCCCAGGTCCAAAACTGAAATGGAATTTTTTTCAGTGCATACATCTGATGTTTAGTTCCAGCTGCAGCCCAATCTCAGCCTATTATATTAGTGCCACTTGTTGAAATCCTTGGTAAGATTGATGCTTGATGCTCTCACTTTTTTGTTCCAATGAATGAGTATCATCTGTGAAAATAAAGACACTTGACTCCCTTGTCTTATGTAAGTGGCATACCATTATGAATATGCTAGCTATGGATTCAAATTATTTTATTGAATAGATCATGGCTTCTGTTACATGCATGCTAGGTGTTATAGTCATACCTTGTATTAGTTTTTCAGGATCCAGATTTATCCTGTTTGAGAGGACATGTCATATTTTAGATTTAGACATGCCAAACACCAAACTAGATTTTACGGATAAGATTTGCTTTAGCTTGATTATTTATTTGTCTGAGTTCAGATTTATCTTGATTGAGAGGACATAACATACTTTTATATTTAGATTACTAGGACTCCCAAGATTATACCACATTTCCATGACTAAAAGGTGAGGGCTAATTTTGGTGGCAGTTAGCTCCTGTTTCTGTAAGGGTTTGATAGTTCGGATACCTGGAATGTTCAGAAACAGCATTGGCTTTGATAAGATACAAAAAAGATATTACAGGATTTTTATAGTCTCTTCATTACCTTTTTATGGATATGGTTAATGGAGCATGGCTAATGAAGCAGCCTGTTCAGTAGCCTCATATTTTTCTAAAACACCAGGAATTTTAGCTAAATATGTTCTTTAGATTTAGTATTTTTTCTTCTAGGTGGAGGCTTTCATCACTGCTCAAGTGATAAAGGTGGAGGATTTTGTGCATATGCTGATATTACTTTGGCTATAAAGGTAAAGGAAGAACCCTTGATTCTCTGAATATTCTTGATCACATGTACAGTTCTTCCACATGTAAGTGCACCATGCCTTGCTCACGAGCTGGCAAAGCACACACTGCTGTGGGGCAGAGTTCAGCTGGGATATTCCCAAACTGTGCCTGGAGCCATTATAAAGAATGTAGGATTTGAAGAAGCATATATATATAATGCAACTAATTGGAAATTGGGCTTGTTACTGTGTTTTATGGATGAAATATATCTACTGATAAGGATAAATGTTCAATCTAGTTAAACCCTTGAAATTAAATAAAATATTTCAAAACCGATATGTTTATATGATGTTTAAATAGAACACCTTTATATTATATTGTACAGATGCATGATCAGAAAGGAGCTGTACTCACGCAAGATGGGACAGTTTTTTATATGATTTCCAACACTCAGTACATGCCCCCATGCTATATAGCACCTTATTCATGAGGTCCTCTTGACACAGCAGAGGGGTTTTGGAGCCTACTGGGAGAAGGGAAAGCTGGAATGATTCTCTTGCATGAAATCCTTCTAGTTGCACAGCCGTAGTATCCAACCCATGGGCATTCATTGATGAATGTTAATGTTAATGAAATAATAAAATGTTAATTTCACTTGCTTTTTAAAAAAAATGACTTATTTGTATTCCAGTTTTTATTTGAAAGAATAGAAGGAGTTTCTAAGGCAACTATTATAGATCTGGATGCGCATCAGGTGAGCTGTCCTGTTAAATTCAAACCAGAATCCTGGAGTCATTAGTACTGTGCCTTTTACAATGAAAGCCAATTTAAACTGAAAGCTTCAAAAAACAAACAAACAAACAAACAAACAACAACAAACAGAAGCACACATGCAGGAAATTTCATATGTGATACCTGATAATTTTTTTTACTTGTATTATGCATGTATTGCATATATTATGTTACTTTTAGATCAAAGGTTTCATATAAAAAAGTCTGATAAAGCATGGAAATTGAGGACATTTGTACAATATAAATTATCATAGTGGTATTTGCATAATTATGGTTACATTTTGTTGCGATTTTGTGTCTGTACAATAGAAATCTATATTTTATCATTTTAATCTGGACATTTTTTAGGAAACAAAGATATAGTCAAGATTAACATAAATTAGAAAAAGATGTATAACATTAAGGACCACCCAACTCCCATATGAAGCTTCCCAACCATTAGGGGACCTTCGTGTGGGTGGCTGCATCATCTGAGGCTAGATAAGTGGAAACCCGAGTAAGAACCTTCTTGGTTGTGCCATGAAACTTGTGTAATCCCACCCCTCCGCCACCCAGAGATTTTCTGTCCCCCTCTATTGTTCCCTTCTGCAAACTGGTGTAGATTTTTGTTTAGTTTGGTGTTCCCTTGACCCTCTTTCCTGTTTATGTTTTTAATTGTGTGTGTATTTTATAATGTTTTTAGCTATTCATGGCCTTGCGGGCCCAAATTGAGTGGATAGACAGGATAAAAATGTTTTAAATAATAAAAAAAACATTAATTACACAGTAATTGACTAGCACAGTTGTTTTAATGAATGTGTTTAAAACACTGTAGAAATTTTTTTTTTGACATAAAACTGGAGTATATGTTAGGAGCAGCGGTCCACTTTATTGTACTACCTTAAGAGAATGAGAATGTTCCTGTTCTTGAAGATGAGCTGGTTATGGGCATAGCTAGTACTTGGATAAGAGTTTGCCTGAGAAACTGAGCATGCTAAGCACGTCTGCTTGGAAGTAAGTCCAGTTTTATTCAGTGGAACTTACTTCAAGAAAAAAATTCTTATGATTGCAGCCTCAGTGCCCTACTTTGAGATGGGTATGCTGGATATAAATGCAAGAAAGGATCTTGCTTAGCTGTGCTACTAGTGATGTGTGATAAGGCAGCTCTGGTATTATTCATTAGTGATAAAAATATTAGATAATCAGTTATTGGGTTTGATTATTACTTATTTATCTATAGCCTGCCTTATAAATTTGGTGAGTTTTGGCTAGAGGGATATAAATAAACAAAGCACATTTATTCTGAGCTGTAGCTCCATCATGTGGTTGGAATGTAAAAAAAATATTTAGATGTGCTAATGGAAGCAGTATAGCAATCCTTGAGGCTTACTTGGTATACACTAATATGCTGGAAGTCCTTAAAACAGAATTATAATTAGCTCAGCAGGCATAATCACTGCAGCATTTTCGACAACAGATGAGTTTGACCTTCTGTGCTAGAGAGCAGACTAGGCTAAAGGACAAATACCAAACCTGTCTTCTTGCAATGTACTGTGTGAAATACGATCAACAATTGTATTTAAATTCTACAGAGGTTAAAAAGAACATTGTGGGTATGCTGTACAAGCCTGAATCAGTCATATTTGTAGATCATTTCTGTCTTTGTTATACTGTTTTCAAGACAACAACCCATAGATTAAAATATTAGAATTGTTACGCTGTTCTTATATTTTTATGCACATTATAAGTTGTGAGCCGTTCTTGTACTTTTATAGAAAATTAAAAATAATAAAGCTGGTTTAATTAGCCACTTACAAGTTTATATAATTTTTGAAGAAGTTTCACTGCTTAAATCCCCCAAAGAATTGCTCCATTGCATAACATCTCTTCTGGAAGTTAAAGCATCCCAGAAATAAAGCAGCCCCATAGAGCTAAGCTACAAGAGATGAATTACATGAGGAGGCACACGTGAAGGGAGTCACAATGGTAGCCAGGAAGCTGAATTTTAAAAGAGATCGGAAGGCTTTGTCAATTTCCCCTCTCTACAGAGCCAGGGAGATCTACTCAGAAGGTTTGTTTATTTCCTTTTCACCTCTTAGAGGGGGAGGTGAAACTGACAGAGCCTTCAGGAGACAAAGGAAATTAACAAACTCTCTGAGCAGCTGATCTCTTTTAAAACTCAGCTTCCCAGCTAACATTGTGACTCCTTTCACGTGCTCCTCCTCGTGTAATTCATCAGTTGTAGTTTGGCTCATAGTGTGTCATGGAACTTGTTTTCAGATTATAAAATATCAGTCTTGATTTCTGGGTACATGGTTCTCTTTTAAAAGGCATCATGATGCCTTTATATGTTTCCTAAACATACTGTATTCCAGTAGGTGATGCAGTGATCTCTGGAACATCGCTTAAATGGGCAAGTGAACGGCACTAAAATAAAAAGCCTAGAGATCAAAATTATTATAACTGAATTTTTAATATGTTATGCCTCAATACTACAATTGGAGATAGAAACCAGTGTCTCTCTTTCCTATCATGCTTCTGGAAATTTAAATTATCAGGTTTTCTGTTACCTTAAAAAAAGCTTTTAAGGGTGAGGTATTCACCCTTATAGAAAAACCTCTTAGAAATAAAGATAAGACTTGGAGAAATTTGGGGAAATATCACTTTAGACTTTAGATTTTGTAACACAGGATCAAAATCAGTTTCTTCTTTTTTTCCTCTGAACAGAAAGCAATGGGGAAAATCTGTATTTCATAGGTACAAAAATAAGTACAAATTAATAAAGTTATATAGTCTCTGATTTGTTTCAATTAGTTGTTATTATTTTATAGGGCAATGGCCATGAAAGAGACTTCATGGAGGATAGCAGAGTATACATCTTGGATGTTTACAACAGATATATTTATCCAGGAGATGGATTTGCTAAACGTAAGTGGATGATATCTTCCATGTTAATGTAATCTTAATACAATTTAAATCTTTTAAAAAAACATTCACTCAGCTATTCTGTTTTGAGAAATAAAATGCAAAACTATTTTTCCCCCAGTCACACTGTTCAGATGTCTTTCCTTCAGAGCTGTGTGAAGGAATTTAAAAGGTGTGGGTGGCACTGAACAGAGTAATCATTGCAACAAGGCCTACAAAACATACAACTGTTTCAACAGGGCAGCTTGCAAACAACGCAAACAGTGAGAATTTCTGGCCTGATAAATCCGCTCTGCATATGGCCTGCAAGGTATATGTCAGTTGTTCACCCTCAAGTCACCTGAGGAGTCAATACAGTTCTTTTAGACCCTACATAATGGTTTGGAACTCAGTCAGAGGAACTCATGGTACGTGCAGGTTGAGCCTTGTACAGATGGCTTAGAATTGCTGTCTGAGCCTTCTGAATCACCAGCCTGGCAAAAATAACATTTGAACTAGCACATCCCTTGTTATAGTTACCATTTCTCTACAGTGATTTGTGTTTGTAGAAGTATTCTACAATAGATTCTGAAGGTCACAAAGGCTTTAGTGTTCAGATTAGTGTTGGAGGAAGTATTTGAATAGTGTTTGCTGGTTGTGAATATATCTGCAAACTTTTGAAAAGCAAACAGGGAAATTTAAGTTCCTCTTCTTGACCTCAAAATCCCCACTAAATATAATGTGAGTCGTTTCCCCCCCTGTTTATATTGAAAGAAGGTGGAAGAGAAAGTCAGCCCAGTCTGCCTGCCAGCCTGCCAAACCATTGTGCAACCTCCGTGGCCTGCTTATCCTGCATCTGCCTTTGCTTAACCACCTTCTTCCCACATTCTACCCCAGCACAAAAGGACAACTGGATGTTTGAAGTTGGGAAGTAGGTGGGAATGAGCAAATTCCAATCATGTACGGTGTCTATGGCAAGACCTGGCTAAAAACAGATAGGAAATACGAAGTCTGAGATACTGCACATGCCCGTACCCCATGTCAAACTGTTGCCGTTTCTCTAATGTTCATCCCTATTGTCCATCTGAGTATAGTGGTGGCTATATGCACACCTCTTTTGCCATAGAGGGACAGCTATGGCTTGCTTTTTCCTTTAGGAGAAGTATGTTTTTTCATTATAGCCTTAGGTATGGTCCTAATAGTTTTCTAGATAAGAAATCAGTAATTAATTATACTGTTTTTATTGTTTCTTTTAACTGTATATTTTGTTGGAAGCCACCCTGAGCTTGCTTGTGGAAAGGGCGAATAAAATAAAATAAAAGGGCTTGTGGGCTTGTGGGAAAGTCGAATAAAATAAAATAAATACTACTTGAGTTGTTTGATGAACATTGTATATTGTGCTGTTTCTGTAGTGTGTTTTCTGGGCTGTTACTCTTTGACTTCTGATTTTTGCTTATGCAAATCTTACTTCAAAATATTGTCTCTCTGACTATGTTGGATAATTCACTTTCTTTAATTTTGTTTCAGTCTTTTAAATAATAGCCTTTTATAATAATAATGTCTGTGTTTTTGCCCAGCTGTAATAGCAATTGACCTCTGATTTTGATCTGACAGAAAATACATTATGTTGCCAGGTAGCATTAGATATTTTCCTTCTTTTCACTTATGCCATGTCATAAGGGTGTAATGGCCCTTTATATCAGTTTGTTTATCAGAGCTTCTGCAATCTGCACACGGTATAGAACAGCAGTAACTGTAGGCAAAAATACTGACAAAAATAGTTATCTTGATAGTCATTCATATTATGGAGTGCTTGTATCAAGACTAAAAGGATGTGCTTCAAATCAGCATTGTAATTGACTTCTCCGACTTCCTACAGGCAAATCTGTTTTACATAATTGTGTACAAAATGGGTAACGGAGAAGAAAAGATATATCTCCTGAAACTAAAATGTGGGTTTATCACACAGGCTGAGTTGTTGCTAAGATACAAGTAAAATCTGTGGAAAGAAAAACCCGTATTAATTCTCCCGTAAAAGATGAGTGTGCTGTTTTATAATTTCTGAATGAAATCACACAAGGAAAAAGATTTTGTAAATCAAATTGTTATATATGCAATGCTTTGGACTTAGTAATTGGATAATGTTTTACAGCATTTGGGGGAAATGTTCTGTTTTTACAATAGCACATTGCATTTATCTCAATCAACTTAAAAGGTCACATGCCTGTAGTTTATGTATTAATATACTTCCAAAAAGCCGTATCAGTGCAGCAAAGCAATCCTGATTCCAAGACTTGACTCTTGAGATAGTTTTACAAGGTTCTGAGTCATAGAGGAGGCCACGTCCTTCAGGGAATGGGAATTTATTCCACTTCAGAATGTTCTGAATTGTTACCTTCTTGATTCTTTTTTTCCCCATTGCTAGAATCTCATGTAGGGCTGCATGAGACGACTTTTCTTTTTGGCTGCCCTTCCCAGCTATCTGCAACTTCCTGTTGGGGCATCTGAAAAGAAAGCCAAGTTTATCTTCCTACTCTCTAATTTTTACAGCTCCGTTGCTTTGTTTTCTTATGTGCTCTTTATTTTAACTTTACTATTATTCTGTTTCCCAATTCTTGCTTAGGTTACTGCTGTGATTTCATTACATAAACCCTGGTGTTGGTTGTCATTGCACATGTATTCTTACCTTTACATCTTTTGAATAGATTGGAGATCTTCTTTCATAGTTTTAATGTCTGGTTTGACTTAATTATTTTGATAAAGGTGGTGTTTACAACAATATTTTTGAAAGCTTCAGATAATAATCATAAATTATTTCTTTACTCTTGTGTTTTCTTAACTACCAGTACCACTAGTAACTTTTTATGGTATACCATTTTTACAAAAATATCTAGGAGCCATAAAGCGTAAAATTGAATTGGACTGGGGCACAGAAGACACAGAATACCTTCAAAAAGTAAAAACACACGTGGAAGGTGCATTGAATGAAGCGAAACCAGATATCATCGTTTATAATGCTGGCACTGATGTTTTGGATGGTGACCCATTGGGAGGCTTGGCTATTTCACCACAGGTTTGTTGTAGAATAACGTAGTTTTTTATAAATGCAAATATGATAAACATCTTGCTCTGACCATCAAGCAATGCCAGCAGAATATTCCTTCTGACATATTTGTGTGATCTCTTACTGTACTTCCCCCTTGCTTTCAGTTCCAGCATCTTCATGTTTTTGTTTTCCCTGAACCATGTATTACTTTCTGTTGAAGCCAACTATGCGTCTTGGCCTCTTCATTCTGAGTGCCTTCTCAGATATCATAGTGCCTTCCCTAGTGCCTTCCTTGCCACTAGGGAAGCAATGAAAATGTTGTGTGGTGCTGGCAGCACTATTGCTTTGTTTATTTCCTCCAATATCAGCAATAAAATAACGAGGTAAAAGATTGTGAACCACTTCAGTTTAGAGTGAGGCTCCTCCCTCATTAGCACCCCTGCCATTCTACTGGTTGCAATTGGTGGGTTTCCTCAGACCTCATACCAGCCAGGGGAGGGGGTTTGCACCACCTGGATCTTCCTCTGATGAAGATGGCCTCTCCAGAGCTATCTTCCAACCAACCCCCTCAGCCCTCACAGGAACTTACTTATAAGGATGTTTCCTTGTCCCTCCCCCAAGTCTCCTTCCAATCCTGCCCTAGCCTTCCTGAATAGCCCTCTCCCCAGCCTATCAGCTGGAAGGGTTGTATCAGCCTTTTAGCTCCTCCCCTTATAGCTCACCCAGGGTTGGTTTGCCTGCCTGGTTCCTGGTCAGGCCCATCCAGGCCCCACCCATGGCTTGCTTGCCATCCTGGGGCCTGTTCTCTCTCTAGGAGGTAGGACTGCCCTAGGTCCCAAGGCTGCTGCAGGTGGGTAGGGCCTGCTTTCTTTGGGTCTATATTGTCGGAGGCCTTCTGCTGGCCAGGCTGTTCCTTGGCCATGCCTGTTGCCATCCTCGGGAGGAGGGAAGGCTGCCCCAGGTCTCAGGGCTGCTGCAGGTGAGGAGAGGTGCAGGGCCTGGCAAGGCGGTGATGGACAGTGCAGGGCCTGCTGCAAAGGTGGGATGGACACTACAGAGACCAGCATTATACTACATTAAGGAAATGTAGTATAAAGCAGTGCTGCAAGTTCTCAGCTCAGTAGTGCAGTAGTCACCTATTCTTCAATGGAGTTATAATCTGCTGTACGCTTTTGCTGTGCAGTCTCCATTGACTTCAATGGGAGAGCCATTTAAATGAAAAATGTGCCCTATTAGAATCATAGAATCATAGAGTTGGAAGGGACCTCCAGGGTCATCTAGTTCAACTCCCTGCACAGTGCAGGAAATTCACAACTACCTCCCCCCCACACACCTCCAGTGACCCCTACTCCATTCCCAGAAGATGGCAAAACACCACCAGGATCCCTAGCCAAACTGGCCTGGGGAAAATTGCTTCCTAACCCTAACGTGGTGATTGGCATTACACTGGGCATGTAAGAAGGGGCCATGAGAACAAAGCACTGATGGAACTCTGATAAAAGTCCAGAGTGGTAGTCATGTTAGTCTGCTGCACTAAAATAACAAAAAGTCTTAGGGCACTTTTTTTTTTTTTTAGAAAATTTTATTAGGTGAGAATATTAATATACAACTTTCAAATAGCATCTCATTATCCTTCCCCCCCTTTCCCTCCCCCCCCCTTTTCCAGGACTTCCAACAGCTTTCCAACCCTATATCCTAATCTATTCCCAATCTGTCCCCTTTTTCTGTAACTCCTCATCTCACGTTTACTTACTCTTTTATTCAACTAAGCCCTATCTATTAACTTCAAAAATATTGTTATAAACTTAAAATCTATTATCTATTACTTTATATTAGCTCCACATATATTTAAATTTAAACTAACTAACAGTCGGATAAAATATCTACTTTAGTAATTCTAACAATATCTGTTAACTCTAAGTCCACTTACATTTGGGCTAACAATTAGCTAATACTTCACTTCATATGGTAAAGACTCTATCTCTTCTAATAACAAATCCATTCTAATAATTTTCAAATTGCCATAATTCTCCCTTTACGTCCCACTTCTTTTCTAAATATGTTTTCAATCTTCCCCAGTCTGTAAAAAATTCCGCTTGATTCTGATCTCTCAGCTTCCTTGTCATTTTATCCATTTCCGCCATGTATAGCAATTTATGAATCCAATCTTCAATAGTTGGTATTTCTTGCACCTTCCATTTTTGCGCATATAAAAGTCTTGCTGCCGTCGTCATATAAAATAGTAATGTTCGGTATTGAGTAGGAACATCTTCCATGCTTAAGTTCAATAGCAATAGTTCTGGGTTCTTTATTTGAATCTGCAATATCTCATTTATTACTTCTATAATATCTCCCCAGAACTGTCTGGCTATTTCACATGTCCACCACGTATGATACAATGATCCTTCATGCTTTTTACATTTCCAGCATTTATCTGACATATTAGCATTTCCAAGTGCAATCTTCTTTGGCGTTAAATACCATCTATAGATCATTTTATAAACATTCTCTTTAATACTGGTACAGGTTGAAATCTTCAGTGTAGTTTTCCATAAATATTCCCATGATTCCATTGTTATTTCTTTAATTGCCCACTTCACCATCTGTACTTTGACCGTCTCATCCTCTGTATACCACTTCAAAAGTATTTTGTAAATCTTAGATATTTTCTTTTTGCTTTCTTGTAGTATAGTCTCTTCCAACTCCGAGTTTTCCCATTTAATTCCTTCTTTTGAACAATCCGAATTATAAAGATCTCTGATCTGTCTATATTGGAACCATCCATAACAAGAAGATAACTCTTCCTCCGATTTAATTCTTATCATTTTCTGTTCCATAATCAATATCTCTTTATATGGTAAACATTGTTCTTCATTGTAGATAGCTCTCGGATCAATCACTTCAAACGGTACCACCCAAGAGGGGATGCCTTCACCCAGATATTTTTTATATTTTTTCCAGATCGTGAAGAGGCTCCTTCTGATATAATGATGCAAAAACATAGAATCAGCTTTTATTTTATCCTGCCACAAGTAGGCATGCCATCCGAACAGCTTCTTATAACCTTCCAATGTTAAGAGCTTACAATCTTTCAGTGACATCCACTCTTTTAACCAAACTAGACATATTGCTTCGTGGTATAGTCTAATATTTGGCAACTGCAGTCCACCTCTTTCTTTAGCGTCACACAAAACTTTCATTTTTACTTGTGGTTTCTTGCCTGCCCACACAAAGTCAGAGATCTTCCTCTGCCATTTTTCAAATTGTTTAGTGTCTCTAATGATTGGAATTGTTTGTAATAAAAACATGATCCGTGGTAACACATTCATTTTAACTGCCGCTATTCTTCCCAGCCATGACAGATTTAGTTTATTCCATTTAATCATATCTCTATCAATCTGTTGCCATAGCTTTTCATAATTATTCTTAAATAAATCAATATTCTTTGCAGTTAACTCAATTCCAAGATATTTAACTTTGTGTTACTTCACAATCGGTAATTTCCATTAATTCTTGCTGCTTTTGTTTAGTCATATTCTTACATAGTATCTTTGATTTCTTCTTATTAACATAAAATCCAGCCAGATCTCCGAACTCTTTTATCTTATCAAGCAACTTTGGCATATTTTGTATTGGATCTTCCACTATGACCATCACATCATCTGCAAAAGCTCCAACCTTGTAGGTAAATTCTTTAATCCTTATGCCTCTTATAGCCTCATCTTCTCGTATTTAAATCAATAATAATTCCAAAATCAAGATGAACAACAATGAAGATAATGGGCACCCCTGTCTTGTACCTTTTCGTATTTCCAATTTTTTTGTTAGCTCATCATTTACTACAATTGCCGCACATTGGTCTCTATATATTGCTTTTACTGCTTGAATAAAATCTTTTCCCATTTGCAACCTTTCCATTGTGGCAAACATAAAATTCCAGTTCAAATTGTCAAACGCTTTTTCTGCATCCACAAAGAAGAAACCAACTTCCCTTTCACAATGTTTGTCATAGTATTCTATAGCATTTACTACAGTTCTCAACTTGTCTCTGATTTGCCTGTTTGGAAGGAACCCTGCTTGCTCTTCTGCAATAATCTCAACTAACCAGTCCTTTAATCTCTCCGCCAAAATTTTTGCAAAAATTTTGTAATCATTATTTAACAACGAAATAGGTCGATAATTCTTGACGTTACTTAAATCTTGTTTTTCTTTTGGAATCAATGATATGTTGGCCTCATTCCAAGACTCTGGTATCTTTTGTCCTTTTAAAATTCCATTCATTACCTCTTTCAGAAAAGGTACCAGTTCGTTTTCTAATAATTTGTAGAATCTAGCCGTAATTCCATCTGGACCTGGTGCCTTCCCTAACTTAGTCGACCGAATAGCCTCTTTTTATTTCCGTTATTTCTGCATTTAATTTTTCCTTCAATTTTTCTGATAGTATTGGTAAGTTGATCTTATTCAGATATTGGTCAATAGTATCCAAACCCACTTCTTTCCTTTGATACAACTTTGCATAATACTTAAAGAAGGCTCTACTTATGGCCAGTTGGTCTATTAACGTCTTACCATCTTCTTGAATCTTAGTTATTACTTTTTTCTCCCTTTTCTTTTTCAATTGCCACGCTAAATATTTCCCAGGTTTATTCGCACCTTCAAATGATTTTTGGTTCAATTTTTTCAATTCCCACTCTAATTCTTTATTGTTCATTACTCTCAACTGTTCTTGCAGAATTTTTATTTCTTGATACAACTTCTTCTTCCCAGGTCTTTTCTTTAATTGTAACTCCTTGGCCTTTATCTTTTCCATAATTTCTTGCCTTTTTTCTTCTTTTCTCCTTTTGTCTCTTGCGTTTAAATCCATTAAAGTTCCTCTGATTACTGCTTTGTAGGTATCCCATACTTTGTCAGTCGAAACGCCTTTATTTAGATTATATTGTATAAAGAATTTGGTCTCTCTTTGTAGTAGTATTATATTGTCTTCTGATTGCAGCAGGTCTTCATTTATCCTCCATCCTTGTCTTTTGGTGCCTTTCCCAAATTTCCACATTACTGGATTGTGATCTGAGCCTACTTTAGGCTTTACTTCCTCCTCCTTAGTCCATACCGCCAGATCTTTAGAGGCCCAGATCATATCAATTCTTGATAGTGTCGAGTGCCTCGCCGAGTAAAACGTATATTGTTTTATTTTAGGGTTACTTCTTCTCCAAACATCCTCCAAATTTTCCTGATCTTTAATTACAAAAATGGATTTTGGCAAAAGTCCTCTTTTTTATGAGCGCCTTTCGTTTTTTTATCATTATCCAAATTTGTTAGGGCACCTTAAAGACTAATGAATTTTTGTGGCATATACTTTTATGAGCCGAAGCTGACCATATCGATTCTGACGTACAAAAGTTTGTGTTGCAATAAATTCATTAATTGTTAAGGTGCCGCAAAATACTGTTTGTAGAAATATTTAATTTAGAAGTACATCATCTATTTTATCAGAGTATAAAAGGGAGACATAAAATAGCAAAGCCACACACATGCAAAAGTTATTATATATTATGTAGTCTTTGTCATCAGTGTGGTTTCTTCTTTGCCTGCTGATCTTCAAGCTGCTTGGGGAGGTTTAGAATTAGGAAGCACAAAAGAACACAAGATTTGTAGCAATGGGGCAGACTGATGGTCTATCCTAGTCTTTAGTGTGGCCAGCCAGATTCCCTGAGTTTGGTGCCTTAAAAAAAGGTTCTCAAGAAATGCATGATGGGACAGCCAGTGCTTGATGTTTGCCCCTCCAGTTGGTTATTAAAGAAATATCACTGCAGCAAACTGAGGAATAGTGTCTTTAGAACAGTAGATTAAAGGACTTGTTTAAAACTTGTAAAATTTCTCTGAGGTTTTCTGCATGTACACACACCAAGGTTTCTGGATATTCCATCTGCGAGGATCAGATCTGCTTCTGGCCTCTGTAAAGCTGCACTTGAGTGGTTGAACTAAAGTAGTATCTGTTTATTTTTATGCACTAGAAAATGCCTGGTTTCTGCTGCTGGCTTTTTGAGGGACATGTCAGTTTCATCAGTTGATTGGCTAAGAAAACTCGTTTTTTTAAATGTAACTTTGCTGTTGTTGTTTTTTTAATGCCAAAAAGAATGGACTAAAAAGTAGAGGAAGCACAGAGGGAAACTTTAAAAATATCAAGTGGGATTCAAAGATCTCTGCAGTTCATTGTCCGTCCTTCTGTGCAGTCCCACATGGGACTGCGCGTGCGCAGGCCTGCCGACCGGATATTTTTTTCTTAGCAAAACGTCCGCTAGGGGGCGCCCGTCTACCGAATGCGCATGTGTGGACTTTCCCGCCCAGACGGCATCCGGCGACGGCGCCCCCACACCCTCAGTTTCTTTTTCGCCACCGACCGGTTAGGAGCTTTCTCATACCGCTGCGGAAAAAGAAGCGCGTCATTGGTGAGCGATCCATCGAGCATGGCTGATAAGGCTTTATTTAAACTGTGCTCAACATGCTCGACCAAGATGACCAAAACCGATGGTCATTCTGTTTGTTTGGAGTGTTTGGGGGAGGCCCATGACGTAACGAACTGTGAGCATTGCCAGCGCTTTACCCCAAAAGCTAGAGCTGAGAGGGCCAACAGACTCCAGGCTTTGTTATGGAAGCAGGCCATGAGAGCTTCGGGGGTTCCTGCTACATCTCCCAGACCTCCATCTAACTGCGAGGGTTCTGTCTGCAGTTCTACTTCAACTCATAAGTCTCGGTCCCCAGATCGGATCCGAGCGGTCGTTCAGGACCCGAAAGACCTTCCTGAACGGGTCCATAAGGAACGGGATCTGGCGCGGATCCATAAACATCGGAGCAGATCCCCCACCCGTTCGGAACCGACGAGCACACCCGTTACAAAAGCTAAGAAGGCAGCCTCGGATCCGATCCTTCCACTTCGATCGGAAGCAAGAACCACCAATCCGAGACCTGTGATGGAACCGAAGACACCGGATTCGAAGCTGTCGGATCCGACTCTTAAGCATTCTGCTTCTGAACGGCCTGTCGTCACCTCGGGTACGGATCTGAAGGAGTCGGATCCGAACGTGCCCCGCAAAAATCTGGATCGTATGGCTCGGAAACAAGAGTCCAGTCCAACCGAGGCCGCTCCCCCGGTAAAGAAGGCCAAGAAAAAATCTAAACACAGAGGTTCAACTTCTGTCCAGACTGAGGAGGTTTTCTGGGATCGACCCAAGACTCCCTCACCTCGTGCTAGATCGCCTTCCTGTAACTCGTCTGGGGAAGAAGGAGAGTTATTTGAGCCTAGTAGAGGCTATTCTTCCCTTGGAGATCTGTCTCACCTCATTACTGGTCGAGACTATGGTGGTTTGGGTTCGGACTATTCTAGATCGCACCGCTCTTACTCCCCATTTTCTGGCAGGGAGGATTGGGGTAGAGCTCGGAGTGACTATTCGCGTTATGGCTCCCCTGAACAGGCTTTTGCTTATCACCAACCTGAACATCGGGATCTGAGCCCGAGTCCACCATCGGATCCGTCTCCAGAGGAGATTATTATTGGGACAGGACGTGTATCACCTACCGAGGATTACAGACTGTACACAGAGCAGATGCTCCGCATGGCCCGCTGCCTGGAGATAGAAGTGTCTACGGCTAAGCCAAAGCCTAAGGATAAGATTCTCCAGTACGTTCGTTCCGGGAATCTCTCGACTATTGCCTTCCCTATGACTGAAGGTTTGGTAGAGATCATTACTACTACCTGTGAGAAACCTGCCTCAATATATCCGACCTCTCGCAAGGTGGAGGCTCTTTATAAGACACGGGATAATGATTGCTCCTACCTTTTTTCGCACCCACCACCATCTTCTTTGGTCACCGAAGAGATGCAGGCCCGCCAACGTCAGGGTTCTCATGCAGTGCCTGCAGATAAGGAGAGCAGGAAATTGGATTCCTTGGGGAAGAAGATTTATTCCTCAGCAGCTTTAAATCTCAAGATAGCAAATTACTCAGCTATTATGGGTGCTTACCAAATATTTTTATGGAACCGCATGGCAGTGTTCATGGAGAAATTACCTGAGGACCAACGACCTCTTGCCAAGGTTATCATGGATGAAGCGTTACGTTTATCCAGACAGCAAATTGATACCGGATGTGACTCTGTAGATACTGCCGCCCGATCTTTGGCTTCGGCGATCGTTTTGCGTAGACACTCCTGGCTTCGTACTACAGCCTTGCCAGTTGAGACCCGCAATAAGGTCGAAAATCTCCCGTTTGAGGGACAGACTTTGTTTTCTTGTAAGACAGATAACTATCTGTCTCAAAAGCGTAAGGATCGTCTTACTGCGAAATCGTATGGGGTTCTGCTGTCCAGACACCCTCCTGATCAACGTTTTCAATATCGTGGTTCTCAGGGATTCCGTAACAGATCCCAGAGATTCCACCCGTATCCTCCCTATGGGTCTTACAGGCCTTACCAGTCTACTCAGGGCCCTTATCACCGCAGGAGGTCCCAGAACCGACCACGTCGTAACCTGCAAAGTCCTGCTGCTAAGGAGTCCTCAAGTCAAGCCAAACAGTTCTGACTACATGAGGAAAAGCCTGTTGTATTTGGGAATAGGCTAGCTAGTTTCACTACTGAGTGGTCCAAGATTACGTGTGATAGTTGGGTTCTGAATGTGGTTTCAACGGGTTATAAAGTTCAGTTTAATTCTTACCCTGACCTGTCTCTGCCTGATTTGTCGCTTCAGACCTCTTCTGATGATCTGCAGGCTGAGGTTTTGGCCTTACTACATAAAGGGGCTATCCAACCATTTCCCCAGCAAGAATCTCCCTTGGGATTTTATTCCAGAATGTTTCTGGTAGATAAAAAGGACGGGGGAACCCGTCCTATTCTGGACTTGAGGGGCTTGAATAAATTTGTCAGGATCAAAAAGTTTAGAATGCTTACACTCACTACTGTACTGCAATTAATGCCAGATGACATGTGGTTTGCTGTCCTTGACCTCAAGGATGCCTACTTCCACATTTCCATTCACCCTGACCATAGGAAATTTCTTAGATTCCTCTGTAAGGATAAAGTTTTTCAGTACCAAGTATTACCTTTTGGTTTGGCTACCGCCCCCAGGGTCTTTACTAAATGCATGGCTCCTGTGGTGGCGTTCCTTAGGGAACAGGGGTGTGCCATCTACCCTTACTTAGATGATTGGTTGTTAGCAGCCTCATCAGCTTCTGCGCTTCAAGAACAGGTCACTATAGTGGTCCTCACATGCAATCGCTTGGGCCTCTTGGTTAATTTTAAGAAATCGACCTTGGTTCCAGCCAGGAGGATTTCGTTCATTGGTATGGTACTTGATGGTCTGGCTAATAAAGGGTTTTTACCTACAGACAGAGCACAAAAATTGGCAGGTTGGTGTCTCTTTTTAGGAGATGCAGGTTTCAATCGGCCAGAGCCATTCAGAGGTTGTTAGGACTCATGGCCTCTTCTACAGCTGTCACCCCTATGGCACGTTTACACATGCGTCCCCTGCAGCTTTGGTTCCTGTCGGTCCATGATTTCGAATGCTCCTCTCTTAGGAGGAAGTATACAATCCCTAGGGGTGTTCTTCGTTCATTGGAGTGGTGGCTCCAGGAAGCGAATCTCCTCCAGGGGATTGCTTTTGGCCCTAGACAATGTAACATTTCTATTTCCACTGATGCTTCTACAATTGGATGGGGTGCTCAGTGTGGGGCTCTCCAGGCCCATGGCACTTGGACTGATCAGGAGAGGGCGTGTCATATTAATCTACTGGAGTTGAAAGCCATCCGTTACGCCCTTATCGCGTTTGCAGATACGTTGCATCGAAAGTCGGTCCAGATCCTTACCGACAACAGTACTGCAATGTTCTATGTGAACAAACAAGGGGGCACCACTTCCAGGGATCTTTGCGAGGAAGCGGTGCTAATCTGGCAGTGGGCTCTAGACAAACACATGCACATCCATGCGGTTCATATTCTTGGGACGACAAATGTAGTCGCAGACAAGTTAAGTCGCATGGTATCCGACAATTACGAGTGGACCTTGGCAGATGTTTATCTCAATGGCGTTTTTGCAATGTGGGGTTTTCCAGACGTAGATTTGTTCGTGACCAGACGCAACAAGAAGGCTCCACAATTTTGCTCCAGGGGAGGTTTGGGTCTCCACTCCCTCGGCAATGCTTTCCAGCTGGCTTGGACGGGACATCTATTTTACGCTTTCCCTCCCTTTCCCCTAGTATCCAGGACTGTCAGCAAAATTCAACGAGACGGGCCCAATGTGATACTAATAGCCCCGTTTTGGCCTCGTCAGCATTGGTTTCACCATGTGATGTTCCTGTCTCAGGGGCTGTTTTATCGCTTTGCTCTACGACCCGATCTTCTTTCAGACAGGGGAATGTTGTATCACGACTTACCCAGACTGAGTCTCACAGCGTGGAGGATCCTGGGCAGAGGGGAATGTCAGCCAGAGTAGCTGAGATCCTACTTAATTCTACGAGGGATACTACTAGGAAATCCTATTCCTCCAAGTGGAGGCGTTTTGAAGCCTGGGCAGTCCCTAAGGGTTTGGATATTTGGAACTGCCAATTGGCAGATATTTTTGAATTTCTGTTGTTTTTGAAGGATGAGGGTCTCTCTAATTCATCCATTAAAGTTTATTTGGCTGCTATTTCAGCTTTTCATCCCAAGATAGATGGGAAGACAGTTTTTTCACATAGTCTGTCTAAATCTTTTTTGAAAGGTCTGCATAATGTTTTTCCTCAGGTCAGAGAGGTCGTGCCTCAGTGGTCCCTTACTTTGGTTTTAGCAGAACTTATGAGGGCTCCTTTTGAGCCTCTAGCTACCTGTGATCTAAAATGGTTATCTATAAAAGTAGCTTTTCTTGTAGCTATCACTTCCACCCGAAGGGTTAGTGAGTTAGCGGCTTTGAGATTTGACCCTCCGTTCCTTAAGGTTCATCAAAATAAAGTCGTATTGAGACCAGATATCCGGTTTAGACCTAAGGTCTCTACTCATTTTCATATGTCTCAGGACATTGTTCTCCCAGTTTTCTTCCCATCTCCTTCGAGCTCTTCAGAAAGGGCTTTGCATTCGCTCGATGTTAGGAGAGCGATATTGTTCTATCTTCACCGTACATCAGTTTTTCGGAAGGATAAGCAGTTATTTGTTTGTTATTTTGGTCCTAGAAAGGGGAGGGCTGCTACGTCTCAGTCCCTTTCTAGATGGATTACGTTAACTATTAAAACTTGTTATTTAAATGCTAACTTACCTTGCCCCCTTGAGATCAAGGCTCATTCTACCAGGGCTCAAGCTATTTCGGCTGCTTTCCTGAAAGGGGTCCCGTTGCGTGACATCTGCAGAGCTGCTACATGGTCTTCTTCAGAGACTTTTGCAAAGCATTATGCGATGGATGTCATGGAAAGGAAGGATGCTTCGGTTGGGCAAGCTGTTCTTCAGTCTCTTTTCCTGTAAGAGACACACCCACCACCTAAGGTAAGCGGCTTGTTAGTCTCCCATGTGGGACTGCACAGAAGGACGGACAATGAAAACAGAGTTTCGCTTACCGTAACTGCTGTTCATTGACGTCTTCCGTGCAGGCACACAAACCCTCCCTCCTGCCCCGCTGTGTCTTCCAGAATTTGGAGTTGCGGCGGCTCTGGAGAAACTGAGGGTGTGGGGGCGCCGTCGCCGGATGCCGTCTGGGCGGGAAAGTCCACGCATGCGCATTCGGTAGACGGGCGCCCCCTAGCGGACGTTTTGCTAAGAAAAAAATATCCGGTCGGCAGGCCTGCGCACGCGCAGTCCCATGTGGGACTGCACAGAAGACGTCAATGAACAGCAGTTACGGTAAGCGAAACTCTGTTTTTTTGTGTTAGCCATATTGCAGACCTTTTTCTTGTCAGTTGCAAGGATTTTTTTAAGGCACCAAACTTGCAACATTGCTGTTTTTTTTTTAAATCCAGGAAAACCCTCGATTGGCTGCTGTTCAACAAATCAGAGTGCAGGGGGATAAAGGAGAGGGCAAAAGGCAGGGCTAGAGCAGGCCTCAAATCGAAGAAAGCATTCTTTGCTTCAAAAAAGATGAGGTTTGATTTCATTGGAAAAAAATGTGCTGTGTATACATAGAGAAAAGCTGCAGAAAAGCCAGGAAAAGATCAGTTCTGTGGCAGATGCAGCTTTTTTCTGTGCAGAAAGCAAAAAAAGTCTGAGGAACCATTTGGAGACTGAATTGGGGTTATTTTGACTGTGCATGCAGAACTCCGGAGAAAAGTAAATGCAGTATGGGGCCAGAACCAATGAAAAATCCCTGTGCAGAAAAGACCTATGAGACAGTTGTAACTTGAAATGTGTTGAGGAATTGTTTATAAAAACCTTAAAGAAAAAAGAAGCTAAAACAAATGAACGTCATTGGGTTATTATATTCGCTCCTTGTTCATGTTACTATTCCCAGCAGATCCATGTAGAACATTCCTTTTAAAATATTTATTTACAGCTGCAAATCCTCTTTTTGTGTATTAAAGGAATGTTTTCTTTAGACCTGAATGTTTAATTTCTCTCTGTCTATCCTTTGTGAATAGACCTATGCCTATTAATTGGCTCACTTTTTAAAAGTCACTGCTCCCACTACCATAACCAAAAAAACTACTTCTACTTAAAGCTTTTTTATGAGAAGATTTCCACACTGATCATTTTAGTTGCCCTTTTCTGTACTTTTCTAGATCAGTAGTATCTTTTTTGGTGATTAGAACAGCTCCCAGCACTTCGTATGCAATCTCAATTTGGAATTCTGTGATGGCACTACTATAATACTTGTGGTTTTATTTTCATTTCCTTCCCTAAATCCCTAACATGAAATTTACTTTTTTCATTACCACGGCACATTGAGCTTACCTTTTTAGGGAGCTAACCACACCATTTCTTGATTAGAATAGGGTTTTTTCTTCTCATATCACCATATATCTATCTCCCCCTTTGTTCAAAGAGTATAGATGGCATACATGATTGGCTCTCTCCCCTTTTTCATTTTATTCTCGCAAGAGCACTATGTTAGATAGTGTTACTTAGGCGGCACAGAAGCCAAGAAGATTTGGAGTCAGGTGGTCAGACCTGAATAACCCAGACCAAAATTCGGTTAAACAATAGAAAAAAATTCTTGGGGAAAATAGAAGTTAAATCAGTATAGGAAAATGAAAATTCAAAATAACATTGTACCTTACATATACTTTGATTTAGTACCAGAAAGGCAATACTTAGAGCTACAAGAGAAAAGGACAATTACCTACATATGTTTGAATTAAAGTAATTTCCCCCTTCAGAGGGACAGTGCTCTTTCTACTTACACACACATATCAGCTGTGCACAGGGCATCCACATATGCAAAGCTAACAGCAAAATGTGGGCGGATATGTATTACTATCATGGGAAAAGGAGATCTTTGAAACTGAAATTCTAGTGATACCTTGTTCCACATGATTTAGGATCTATCAGAAAGTATGCTAAATCAGATCCAAATGGCATCTTGTCAGATGCTAAAATCTGTTTGGCTTACTTTTCATAATACATCTGGTGAAATTTTTATGATTATACTATGAAATGGAGACTGACCAGCAAAGCCACACATACCAGCTTTCTTGCATTTTAATGGGAAAATTGGAAAAATGTAGGAGGTTTTGAACAATTTACAGTGCAATCATAAGAAGAGTTATTCCAGTCTCAGCTTATTGATTTCAGTGGTCTTAGACTGCAGTTACTCTTCTTTGGATTGCTCATTGCTAGTCCTCGATATCTATTACAGTGGCTTAAATCAGTGTCTAACAAATATGTGGACATGCTTTCTGTTGATCTAACAAAGAATTCACATCACTGATTTTAATGAGACTGTTCTAAAATAAATGGTTTGTGGATAGCAACCTTAGTCAGTACTGTACTACAATTTGTGAAAAACCTAATTCATAACATTCATGTACTTTAAGATTCCTATTTGAATTACCAATTCCTATTTGAATTAGGAATTCCTAATTCCTATTTGAATTACCAATAACAAGATGTGATTTTCTTTTTATCATGCATAGAATATTATGAAACCTATAGACTTTATAAATTATAATGAAATCCAGTATTCATATTATCTCATTCCTTTTTATTGTAAATATGCAGGGAATTATTGAAAGAGATGAAATTGTATTCAGAGCAGCTAGAAAACGCAAAATTCCTATCTTGATGGTGACATCTGGAGGGTATCAGAAGAGGACAGCCCGAATAATTGCAGATTCTATTGTCAATTTGCACAACCTAGGGCTTATTGACAAAGCTTGTGCGTGATGAAGCTGAAAACCCCAACGTGGAACTGATGATTAGAGAAGACAAGAAAAAACAACTAACTTGTCAGTGAAATAAGAGAATATGGGATTATTGTATGATAATAAAACAGCTCTCTAATTGTTTAATATTTAAACCAGGTTAAAAGAAATTTTCCCAGTTCTCATAGAATTAATGTACTCTAATGGGGAAAGGTTTTTAATTTGCTTGTAAACACCAATTTACCAGTGACAATTAGTGATGTCGCAAGGAATAGTATAACTTATTCTTAAACTGTTAAATGCTACTTTGCTAGATAATATGGATGTACATTCTTGCACTGGTTATTGTTGTTCTGATCAGAGTATGAGGATCATTACTACTCTTTCTTGCCTCAAGTGGTCTTCTCTTTTGATGAAAAGAAAACTATATTGCCCCCCCCCCATTCGGAATGAAGAGACAGACACAAGGCTTGGGTATAAATTTGGGCCATTTATTGACCAACATTAAACTTAATAACGGCAAGGGTATAACTAGCGGTACTACAGGTCAAGACAAGGGGCCAATTGGACCAACTCCTCGACCTGCTTGGGCGAGCACCCCCTGCCCCAGGTGCGAGCCATCCATGAGAATGGCTGTAACCCGGCCGGCCAGGCGAATGGTTCCCCCCTTAAAGCTCCATACACCCCAGCCGTGAAGCCCGAGGGAAGGACTTGTACAGGGGGTCCCACAGGCAGTCTGCCCTCTCAGCTGGCAGCCGTACAGCCCGCCAGCCAATCCCTGACAGCAGCTCTCTAATTGTTTAATATTTAAACCAGGTTAAAAGAAATTTTCCCAGTTCTCATAGAATTAATGTACTCTAATGGGGAAAGGTTTTTAATTTGCTTGTAAACACCAATTTACCAGTGACAATTAGTGATGTCGCAAGGAATAGTATAACTTATTCTTAAACTGTTAAATGCTACTTTGCTAGATAATATGGATGTACATTCTTGCACTGGTTATTGTTCTGATAAGAGTATGAGGATCATTACTACTCTTTCTTGCCTCAAGTGGTCTTCTCTTTTGATGAAAAGAAAACTATATAGTATCTGAAGATTTCATCATTCAAAGGGTACAATTACTGCAGCAGAAGATTAGAGAAATATTTTGAAACCTGGAGCAAAAGTATTTTGAGGAGGAGTTCTGGGACATTACAAGCATCAGAAGTGTGTGTTATAAATGGCATTATCAGACTTTTCCCAATCATTTTGAAATCATCTTTGTTTAGAATTCTAGCAAGATAACTACGAACCAGTTTGTGGAATCACTGTGGGGTTTTTGTTAATCTAAGTAATTTAATTAATCCTTTCAGCGTTCTTCACAAAGTGATCAATGCTGTTCATGAGTTTAAGCACTTCTGCATAATTCAAAACTACATACTCATGTGTTTGCCAGATGATTTGTGTTTTCACCTTTTACTGCATTAATCACTTTTGGGTGAGTCTGGATTCAGGTCGTTATATCCTCAAGTGGTAATTCAAAGATTCTTCTAACCTTTCAGTGGGGTGTACTGCTGCCACTCCAGTAATTGCCTGTTAGGGGATATGCCCACACCATCCTTTTCACTTGAGGTTCATGGGTGGAACAGTTTTTACTTCCAAGAAGAACCTCCTGTTGGTCACAGGGGAGCATCACAGATTTCAGAAGCAATGGGAAGGGTCTTTGCAGAATTCCTCAGACTAACCCTGCCCATGGCACAGTCAGTAAGATTAACATTTTTCAGTGCCCCCCCCCAAATGGGGTCACTTGAGCCATTCTAAATCTCAGATGGATTAGACTGTAGATAAAGAAGAAGACTTTTCAAATGGAATCCTTTTATTCATTGTGTAGCACAATAGCTACATGGCATCTGTTAGAAGCTTACCACCATATTGTGATCAGGCCTCTCCACTGCCATTTTCTGCAGTTTTTCCTTGCAAGGAAAGGTTATCAGCACAGATCCCTCCATCTTGGCTGACAAGCCTCTTTGCCTGTGTTTGCAAAAATAGTTCTTATTATTCACCTCCACTTGCAAAGTATAGCTATTTTCCCTTACTTGGACGATCTGCTTCTTCATTCACTCAGTTCCCAGCAGGAATAGGTTGTTCTGAGAAAGACACTCATTTATCTGGAAACACGTCACATGTTTTTGTCATCCTCTTAGAGAAAAGCATGCTGATGTCCTTGAAATGAGTTCTGTATCTTGGGGTGATCCTGGATATCATGTCAGGAATGTTTTTTCTTTCCTTAGAACATTGTGATGCACTCCAGACACTGGTGAACATTCAGAAGATGTAATGGTCTTTCTCAGTTGCTAGGCATGCTTGTTTCTTGTCAAGCAATGATCCATGGTCCAGACTGCATGCCAAGCCAAGCCGCTTCAGAGACTGGTGTTCCGTTTCCAGGATCAGTTTGCACTGAAACAACATCTTCAGATTGGGTTCCTAGACCAGATGTGCAAGGACCTCTGTTGGTGGCTTGAACCCATCTTCAGCTGTAGGCCCTTTCCATACTCCTTAAAGATAATGGCCCACTCACCAAATGCTGGCAGCTTTCCCCCTTGACTCCAGATGTCTCCATTTTCAAAATGGTTGCAGGCTGTTTGGCTTCTGTTTTTCCGGCACCTTTTCTGGGAGCACACTTTCCTGTGCTCAAGACTCTGTGTAGGGCATAACTTCATCTCAAGTCCTTAAAGACAAAGCATGTTGCCAGGATGGAAAGTGTGATGGCCCGCTGGCTTAGTGGAATATCAGTAGATGAATAGAATGGTGGCTTCATCTGGTTAACTTTCACCTCATCGGCAAGTGTTTTCACTGCTCTCTGAGTAGTTCTGTTCACTACTTTGGAGAACAGGTAGGGTCCAAAATTCTTTAGTGATTGCAGTATCCCAAAGCAATTGCCTCAATTGCTGTAACCAGTAAATGTTACCAAAAGGGTCTCCCCAAAATTTTTTAAACTGTGTATAAAATCCAATAGTGTCTGCTTACTGCTAAATCCCTTCCTCTAACCTCATATATGAATCACAGCCACTTAGCAAAAACTATTTTATCTCTCACAATGAGTACTTTAACCAATATAGTCTACTTAAACCAATACACAGTCAATGAATAAAGAACTACATGTGGAATTACATATGTACCAATCAATACAGAACAATGTCTCTCTGTCTAAGTCCACAAGTAGTCCGTAATATTTTCTCACTCCAAGGAATGTTCTACCCTGATAGTCAACATTCAAGATATAGGGAAAGGTCCTCTTCTAGGTGGGGAAGAAGTGAAGAAAATGCTGCTGTGCTGTGCAAATCCACATTCTTTCATCCACAGGTTTAAGTGTGCAAAGGAATTCCCTTGCCTCCACAACAGCAGACGTGTTTCAAGTTGCACTCTATCCCCTGGAGTAACAGGGAGGACACTGTTCCCAGCCCCAAAACGCTAGCACTTTTTGTTTTGCTTGATCCAGCTTTCTCAGGGGCTTTGTGTTTCAATTCATTTCTGGGCATAGACCTAATCCAGAGACTTGCCGTCACATTGGCTCCAGACTAGTTCTATTCATCCTAATAGCACCTTCTTGGCTCCAGAGACCTTGGTTTCCAAGTCTGCTCAGATAGTTGGCATGACTTCCTTGGAAACTCCCTTTCCTGTTGGATTTCCTTCAGCAAGGTCCAATAGTATACCCTCAGCCTCAACTACAGGAGACAGCATGGAAAATGAGCAGCAAGATCAAGGCTTCTCCAAACCTGTCACCATGACAGTGTTGCCATACTGTAACGCTTCTACCAATAGAATTTATAGTGGTCCCTATGTACTTATCATGCTGTAAGGGTAGAGACATTGATGCCCATAAGATCCAAGCTGCAGCTTTTCTGGATTTCCTTCAGCCCACCCAGCTGCCTCCATTTCCACCACCTCAGTGGTCCGGGGCAGAGGCTGCTACTCTATCCCCCAGCTGCAGTGGAAGTTCTGAAGCGAGCAGGGGAGCAAGGAAGCTGTGGCTCCTTTTTGGTAGTCAGTGGTGGCAGCAGAGCTGATCTTTTTTGTTTTTTTTTAAAGCTGCAATGTGATTGTGGTTTTTCTGGAAATTTAGAGGGTTCTCAAGTTTGTAGAAAAATCTGCCTTCAACATGGCCCCCATCCATGGAATTAAGTATCCATAAATGGGGCCGTGCCGAGAATTGAATAAATTGATGAAGAGATCCTTCAAAATGTGACCAGTGTTGACAGTGCATTTATTCTTAACTTTCATACCCCTCCACCAAATTGACCCTAATTATCACAGTTAAATGTTTAAGGAGTCCCATTTTTTATTTTATTGCTGGATTAGGTTTATTCGCACTCCATTACCCAGACATACGGTTTTAAAAGAGGCCAAATAGAGAACAACTGTAATACATTTTTGTTATTAGGTATTTTATTAATGTTAATATGTATCAACATGTGTGACAATACTGTATAATGTTATAATGTACACTACTACATATAGACAGTGAAATCTTGAATAACATCAATAATATAATAATAACATCAAGTTGATGTAAAATAAATGTCATTTTATATTTTACAGCTTCTATTCTGCTGGGATTTTTTAAGAATAAAAATAGAATATCTTTTTTCTGTTTTCATGAGACTTGCAAAAGTAATGGGGTGGGGGCAACCCCCTTGTGATGCTGTTTCAGCTGCTACCACTAATGGCATAATGAGTTGGGGTCCTATGCTCCGTCATGGATGTGCAAACAAGGCAAGACTGGGGAGCACTTAGTGGCTTTCCACTGAGTTCACTGAAAGTATTTTAATTTATACCACCTCTTTTGCTGACATATTGTTATGCCATTGATGCAGGCAGGACTGAAATAGAAAGGAGAAAGGGATACTGACTAAAACTTGCATCCTCCCACAGCTTTCCAGCACTACAGATTCCAGGCCTCATCAAAGTAGGGCCGGAGTAACTGTGGTGCTTGCTGGCATAGATTCCAAAAGCCAATGAAGTGTTTCTTTGGAATCCACTGATACAAAGGCATTTATTTATTTATTTATTTATTTATTTATATTCTTCAAGCTGATATTGTGCAGGATGGAATTGCATTGCTACTGTATGTCATCAAATTATATCTCCTGTCCTAAAGTGAATATGATATAAAGGAGCTCAGGTTTTTAAAAAAAACTTTTATCATTCTAATGAGTTAAAGCTTGTTATTATAAGAAATCTGATGTTGAACTCTGAATTACTTTGTGGGATAATTACTGTCTTGTTAAGAAGGTAGGTAATATATGCCTCTTGTCTTAGTACTCAGACTTGTAGTTTGAGAGAGCCGTAATATAATATGTACCATGACTTTATTAACCAAGATTGCATAGTCACATTCAGAAAGGAATATTAGATGGATATGGCTGAACTTTAAAGAGTCCTAGAGGATGGTGTATCGGATGCTCTATAGGAGAATTGGGGAGAGAAGGAGGAGGAATTGAGGCCATGTATATATTTCTAATTTCCGACACATTCTAGCTTACTAATGCTATTAGGGACTCTGCTTCTGTTTTAGCTTAAAAAGTCCCAAGGAAAGCACTCCCCCTTGAATCTTAATTAATTCCATCCTCCACAATACTGTTTAAAGCTTAAAATTGTTTGGAGCCTTTAAAAGATTTTAGCACCAGGACCTGATGTCTATAGGTGTTCATCTGGAGAGCCAGTTTGGTGTAGTGGTTAAGAGCACGGGACTCTAATCTGAAGAGCCGGGTTTGATTCCCCACTCCTCCACAAAGCCAGCTGGGTGACCTTGGGTGAGTCACAGTTCTCTTGAGCTCTCTTAGCCCCACCCACCTCACAGGGTGATTGTTGTGGGGTAATAATAACACTTTGTAAACCGCTCTGAGTGGGCATTAAGTTGTCCTGAAGGGCGGTATATAAATCGAATGTTATTATTATTATTATTATCTCCATTTTGCTACCTTACTGATAAAAGCCAGTAGGTCATTAAGTTTGGTAGTATGAGATACCGAACAGGAGGGTCATTCTTTGGTTTTGGGGTATTTATAGGTACTGTGCAAGTTTATGATATGGTATCTTTTTTGTTAGTTTATGTTGTGTTTACCAGATGTCACCATACTGCCTAGTGATAGAATAAGTTTCTGACAGTACTTGAATAATGTTAAGTAATAATAGATATATTTAAACTCAGTAAATACTAGTTTTTGATATGAACTACACAATTTTAGAAGGAATCCCACCATGCCCTGAATGTTTCTTTTTAAGTGTATTTGTCATTTTTAGCGAATGGCATCTGTCAAAAAGCAGTTTCCTCTAATGAAAATGCTAAGGTACTATTCAAATATTGAGAGTTACATTGTCTAATGTAATACTTAGAGATGCTATAATTTGGAATAATTTTTATAATATGTTAAAAATTGTATTGAGTTTAATGTACTTATTTAATGATGACATTAAAATACTGCTAAATTGTCTTCTGTGCCTTCTTTCTCAACTTTTCATATTTATGACATAATTCAAATATCATCAAAATAAACGCAGTCAACAAATATAGAATCATTTCTAAGAAAAGTGTAAAAACTATATTACTTTGGAACCCATTTTTGGCATTCACCCGTCATATTGAACTGTGGTCCTTAAAGTATCAATTCTTACCAGTAAGTTAAACAAGTACGAAGTAGAAAACCAGACTGATTGGTATTTGTCTCCAGTTAGGGTGTTTTGAGGAAACTTGTAACTAGGGGCCAAATTAGGTATGCTTATAGGAAATCTATAAATGGATTGCCTACTGTTTTTTTAAAACTTTAAATTGCTGGTATCCTGATTCAAATCAGTCCCACATCTCAAGGGGAAGAGGGATTGTCTTTCTTTGAGTGCCATTTTCATTATATGAAACATGCCCTCACTATTAAAAGTACTATGCTGTGTATCTGTACTCCCCCCACCCCCCGAGGAACAAATAAAAGACCCAAAGGGGGCAATTCAAGTGGGGAAAATAGCTTTGAGAGGGAGTTAACTGTCCCCCCCCCCCCCACATGCTACGAATCCAAGACCCTGTGAAATTACGATATAAAGCTAAAAAAAATTATGGCTCTTCTGTTATCATGTCTATTTTGGACTTTAATGATGGATTATTGAAACAACACTTTTACCCTACACACCAACATATGCTGCTAAGTTCCTATTGTAATATTATATTTGTTTAGAAATGGACTGTGTTCCTATAGGATCAGCAAGAAGTTTGGATTTTCCATTTTCTCCTCATCCTGAATTTTGGATCACTCTTCTCTTACTGCACTTCGTTTCATGGGTCTGGACACAGAATTTAACCAGAGCAGTTAAGATGGATGCAACTTTTTAAAAAAAAAAATCATACCATCTATGAGGGATCCCCCTTCACTCCTCCACTGTGAGACAGATTTTCCTGCCAAAATTCAGTTTTTGCTCAGTTTGGCTTCAAGTAGTGTGTTAATCTTTGTGATTTGAAAGTCTGTTTGTCCCACCCCTGACAGTCATATAATTTTGCCTTTTTAGCCTAGCCCAGGAACTTGATGGGGAGAAGCAGGAGCCCTCTTCCTTTTTGTTGGAAATGGCACTGGAGACTGTATAATGGGGAAAAATAATATTTAACAGGCAAGGATTGAATAAGTGTAGTCAGGGAATGAAAATGCTGAGGTAAAATAATGTTGGAAGTACAGAATACACTATGAGTAACAACCAAAGTAATTTCCTTGAAGCTTAGTTTTTTATATTCTTCGTTGTTAGCAATGAGAGGTGTTTTTCTTAATATTTTAGTTACAGCAACAATGTTTCTTCACAAAGTTTCATATGACAGCTCAGGTTTCCTGGAGTTAGTTTTAAACTGTTTTCACTTCACAACAGACCTGGGGATCTCCTCAGAACCAATCCCCCTTTAGAGACAGGGCAGAAATTAATTTTCTTCTCCTAAGAAGATAAAACCCTTTTTTTGACTTGAAAGGGAATCTAACCTACTACCCAATTACTCTTGCCAAACCAGACTCGCAGTTCTATGGTGTCTGTGTCAAGCAGGCTTCAGCTTCTGCTGACGCTTATACTAAGAATTCTTAAATAGAATTCTTCTCCAGGACAGTGATGTTACAGTTAAAGCAAATGTTTCCTCTTTCATCACTCCAGAGGGGAACCTGTCTAACCTTCCCTGTCAGATTCACTCAGAAACTCTCTCTAAACAATCATGTCAGAAACCATCTTTCAGCCCTTCAGCCAGGTTCTAACTAACCAGTCAGGAGGGAGCAGCCTGTCACCCAAGTTCTGTATTCCAAGCAAGAATTCTTTTCCTCCCAGCATTCTGATTGCTGTACTTAGAAAACCTGCTTTCAAGTGTAATCCATCCCATCGCACATCTCTGTATGCTATGCTATACACAGAAACACAATATGGTAAAAAAGTTGTATGTTGTATTGTAGTTCTGAGTGAAAATTAGTAGCAAAATTCATCCAGTAATTTTAGTTCATTCTACCTTTCCATGAACCGATCCTGTTTGGGTTTATTAAGACTTTGTATATGCATTAATTGAGTTACTTTTTTATTCAAATCTCAGTATCAGAGAATAAACTAGAGTGTGAATTTTGATGATAATTACAGAAGAATATATGGCCATGGAAAAAAGAATGAAAAACTCAAAGGATACTCCGCATTACAGGAGAGGTGGACATCACTGTATGCATATATAAGCACTCAATGTTAAACAATCAGCTTGTCATAGTGGTACAACTGGTTGAGAGAAGGAGTTCATTTTGCCTTCTTGGCATAGAGCAGCAGTCACTGGGAGTGGAGGAGGATAGCAGTGAATTTCCTGCATTGTGCAGGGGGTTGGATTAGATACTCTTGGCATCTCTTCTAGTTCTGTTTCTATTTTTGCTGGTTCTTCCCAGTACAAAAAACATGGATATTCTTTTATTAAACACAAAGTTTTGAAATGTAAATAATAACAGGAACAGTGGCATCTCCTACAAAGTAAGAAGAATGAGTCATTAGGATTTTTTTAAAAAATCAATTTTGTATTTAAAAAGACAGATGAAGGTCTATTGATCTTGCAGTACTAGCCTAAAGTGTTCCATGTATCAAAGATGTTTATGCTATATACTGCTGCTATTATCTCAACTTTATGCTTGTGTTTGAACATTTCTGGTATAATTATTAAACTGAAAGGGCAAAATCGCTTCTGTTATGAAGTATGAATTACCAGGAAGTGAAGTTAATGTGCTAGTATTAAAAAATGAGTTTGGAGTTTATAAATAACTGAATACCTCCTCCCTGTGGATCACATTTAAAGGAGTAGGCAGGAAGCCCTGCTTAGTTGCCTATTTATCCATTCTGCTAAGACGGTTCCTATTCAAGTCAATAACAACACTCCCTTGGTCTTTTAATGGAGTAGGATTTCAGCATTTTGTAAACAGTTGTGCTATAATATCCAGCTGCATTTCCCCTTTTCTATTACTATATCAGTACCTCATTTAGCCATTTTTGGTTCATCTGGTAGAATGAATGTTATTTGTTATACCTGCTTTGTGCAGCCACTGGCCTCCATCAGGATTAACTATGAGATCTCCATACTCCAGTCCTCCATATTTATGAGCCAGAACGTAAGGTTGAGGTCTTGGGTGCTAAAGATCTCTCACACATGATGAGAACACACTTAAGTGCTCCCTAAAACGTCTGTTGCTTTGAGAAGAGTTGCATGTATTTTGCTACATAGCAAAATATGTAGATGCCTATTGCACATATGAAGTATCCATAACATACTTTCCAAATTTGTGATAACTAATTCTTAGGAAACATTCATAAGACAACTAAACCTGGAATACTTTCTCTTTAACACACTTTCGTTGGTGTTCGCAGTACTAATGCTAGTAACATAGATTTTTTCACATTAATAGGAAGCAAGAAATAGATACGAACTAAAATGGTGTTGTATTTGTGTGTATGTTGTGTGTGTTTGAGAGACAACATCTTACTTTAAAGTTGGTCTTTTAATTAGCCTGTTAACCTTTTCTATTTTCAAAGCATTGTATATGTAAGAATTTATAAAGTGTTATACATTGGCTTTATAACTAAAGTAAAAATACTTAGGTGAGTGTTTAAATCATAGCTAAAATGTGTTTTAATGATATTTACCAGTGTCAAGCAAAAAGCAATATCCTAGTATGTGTAATGTGATAGTTAAAAACAGTATAGAATGCCAAAGTAAATACCATTTCAGACTAAATGCCAGTTCAGGCTTTTAAGCCCTTGAACCAAGATCAGAGTTGGTACATAATTTGGTGATGCAATATGTGATGCAGACATAACACGGGGAAGATATTTTGCAATTAAAAATTTCCTTAGCAAAAACTGTTTTGGATGTTCTATTTATATTATTATGTACTGGTGCAGTTCATGCAATATGAAAATTCCTCTGTCACAGTCCTAGCTGGGTTTAGGCATAGGATGAACTTTCAAACAAAGCAACTTCTGCTTACCCTTGCAGCAGTCAGAAGGCTGAAATTGCCAGGATAGTGTTAGAGAATGAATACGGCTGTTTCTTTTATTTCTTCTTGTCTGGATTCAGTACTTTCATATATGGGCCTTATCTGGAAATATATGCTGAAAAGAAATACCTCTGAGTTGTGTTTAGACATGGGCATGAACAGCATTATGAACGGAAAAAACCCACAAACAGCCCGTTCGTCCGTTTGTGAACAAGCTGTTTGTGAAGCTCCATTCTAAACGAACAAGTGGTCTTTGCAAGCCTTGTTCGTTGCCTTCATCAGCTGTTTGTCAAGCCAGACAGTCTGTGGCCTTTCAATCATTTCCCCTGGCAACGGCAGGGACAGAACTCTATCTGAACTCCTTCTGGCTTTCCTTCTGGCTTTAACCCTTCAAAGTAGCTTCCTTCTGGCTGTAACCCTTCAAAGGTCAGTTTGTAACCCCTCAAAGTAGCTTTCACCAGAGAGTCCCATTTTTGCCACCGTGAAGAGAAAATGACAGCAAGGGGGGGGGATGCATGGATCATGCCTTTTGTGGGGTGCAATCTCTCTGAAACTTGGGGAGTCTTTGGAGGACAGTGAGGACTATGTCCCCTGCAAATTTGGTGGGTATTGGACATTGGGAAGATCAGTTTGTAACCCCTCAAAGTAGCTTCCACCAGAGAATCCCGTTTTTGCCACTGTGAAGAGAAAATGACAATGAAGGGAATGACCCATGGATCATGCCCTTCCCAGGGTGCAATCTCTCTGAAACTTGGGGGGGTCTTCAGAGGACAGTGAGGACTATGTCCCCTACAAATTTGGTGGGTATTGGACATTGGGAACGTCAGTTTGTGGGGTGTTTAAAGGGCCCTACCCCTTGCACATGGCAGGCACGGGCCCTTTAAACTATCAGCTGGCAGGCGGCAGGCGGCAGGGGGGAATTCTCCCTGCCACCTGCCAGCTGATAGTTTAAAGAGATCTTTAAGGGGCCATGAACAAGGAACTACAAACATGTTTGTGAACAGGGTCATATTCGTCACTGTTCGTTGTTCATGGATGGCAACGAACAATGAACAGCTTGTTCTTTTTTTCCATTTGTGCCCATGTCTAGTTGTGTTTCTGACAGAGATTTTTATTCCTGTTAAATACACTAAAAGAATAGAAATCTTTCACTTATACTAGGGCAGAATAAAAAGTTAGAAGTATGACATTTCCTTTATCTAATACCCTATATTTAATGTTTGGCTTCTTCTGCCTTTTTTCTGTGCCATTGAAACAAGTATAATGTATAAATGTTGGAATTAACATGTACACTGCTCAGAGTTTTGATTTTCTACAATCCTATGAATTTTAGCATAGCATACTGATCAGACATTTCCCCCCTGTTTAGTTAAAATCCATGTCAGCCTGAAGGCATAGATGAGTGAAACCCCCTGCCAAGAATTGCCAGGAAGAGGAAGGTTACCCAGGATGGGGTGGCAAATTCCGACTGAAAATCCAGCTACCTGGCAAATTCTTCCTTGTGTGGAAACAATGGAGGGGGAAAGGGTTGGAAAAGACTGGAAAAGATGGAGGGGAACAGGTCTCACTTTTGTGCCAGGAAACTGTGCTGATGGACTTGCACACCACAACAACTGTTACTGAAAATAATTATATATGAGAAATGTATGATACTGTGTAATGGCACAAGATACCACGTACCTTCAGCATTGCCTTTTGGTGAAACGGCTGAAGAAAGAGGAAGGCAGTGAAGATGTTGGGAATTAGCTGTTTTCATTTCATTAGCAGACATAGGGTGTGCACTAGGTGTTTTAGTAAGTTTACTATACATTTAGGTACAGTGTTTATGACTTAGCTCCAACAGAGCATTTCCACATACAGAATGATTTCCATTTATGAAGCACAACTTTCTCACCTCCTCCCACTGTAGCTCCAAATTCCTTCCCCATCCCCAATGCTGCTGGAACAGGGAACCTAAGAACAGTGTGAGAAGGGACTTTGGGGCTGCAACAGGACGGGGCAGCTGAGAAAGTCACACTCAGCAGGCAGAAAGTGTTCCAGCCACAGAAACAGTCCTTTCCATCCAAGCATGTGTGTTTATTAATTATATCTTGACAACCATTACATACAAACTTCTAATATTTTTCTGACTAATAATAAGCAAAACAAATTATCTTAATTTTATTATTTCATTCATATCCAAAGAATGGTGCATAGATTAAAAGGCACAGCTACAAAACACTTTGTGGAATCTGGAAACTACAAATTTGAACTAGTCTGCTTTTGAAAATATATTAAAATCCTTCACAAAATAATATAATAGATTTCTGGTACAGAGAGCCCATCTGTAATACTCTACAATAAGTATTTCAAGATGTTTTTGTATTTGTATTATTAAATGGTAGCTGAATGAAACTGTTGCTGATTATAATTTTGATTATGATTTTGGAAATTCTACCATCTGTTTCATATCTCATAACTGGGCTTGGCAGATCACCGGCTTTGTTCAGGAGAATCAGGCATTATAACACTGCCTTCAGACCAATGGCTTAAATCACTGGGCTGCAGCTAACTCACCAGAACACCTGGAATTAAACCTGCCTGGAGTGTGAGAGGATGTGAACAAGAAGATTTACAGGCATGCATAGTGCATACCCCAAAACATAAACTTCCAAAGTAAGAGAAGTGGTAGTGCAGAAATGGCAATGCAAGCTGTGTGGGTTAATGGATCTATGCAGGATGTAGTGATGGCAGAGGCCCAGCAGCAGCCTACCTTGCCTACTGGACTGAAGGTTGTGAATGATGGCAGCAGCATTGTATTGGACTGCACTACTGAGCCAAGTGCTAATGCAGCATGAGCTGCTGCTGCAGCAGCCAGATTAGCCGAAGAGGGGTGCAGGAGATCTTTGTGTGTGAGAGAAACCTGATAGACTCATGGGGTGTGTGTGATGTCATTTGATGGAAACATGGGTATGCCTACATCCCAGCCTGCCTGCCCCCCATTTACTCTCTGTTTCCCCTGCTGGCCAGGTGAGCCGTGGTAGGCTGTGGGCAGGGGCTGGTGACCTTGGGGGAGGTAGGTCTTATATATATAGTTATAGTATCATTCACTCTCCCTTGTAAGCAAACTGCACTTGTACTGATCTTGTACAATTTACACTGCCAAACTTGATCTAAATGAGATAGGCCTAGCTAGCAGTCTGCCTGCCAATGTATTTGTCATACATAGATAGGTAGATAAATAGTTGGGTCATTTTATATGTCCTTAAATAAATAGTATGCATTGTGCTTTTATAGCATTCGTATAAATGAAAGCAAAATCTCTAATCTTGATAGGAACACTTGCATTTTGAGTGTCTTTGTCACATTTTTGCCTTGCTTTTATGTTGTTGGTAGTAGAGAGTACCCTCAAGTCATAGCTGACTTTTGGCAACCACTAGTGAAGTTTTCATGGCAAAAGACTAACAGAGGAGGATTGCCATTGCCTGCCTCTGCAACCTTGGTCTTTGTTGGAGGTCTCCCATCCAATTTCTAACCAAGACTGACCCGGCTTAGCTTCTGAGAACTGACAAGATCAGGCTCACCTGAGGCTTTGGTATTCATTTTTATTTTAATCCTTTTCTGGGCTGGGGAGGCAATTTCAACAGATAACCTTTAGTACACAGTAACTGTTTTTGCAGAAATCTTAGAAATTAATATTTCAGTTTTCTGAGGTGGATTCCAGAGATTATCCACATCATGTTATTTTTTTGCTGCAGTAACCTTAAAGCACAGGCACTTAAAAAAAACTTTTAAAAGTAGTATTTCTGACACTAATATATCTATGACCTGGGGGATAAAAATGTAAACCATGGTATAAATCCATAATTAGAACAATATATTCAGCAACCAATAAGTAGATAGTATTGGTTTAATTTTTTGGACAGCCTTCCTTTGGGGATGCTCTGGTTTTGGATTCCATGCAATGGGCAGTGGCTTGGGCTAGATGGCTTCAAAGGCCCCTTTCAAATCTACAATTCTCCTTTTCCTTAAAATAACTTTATTTCATAGTATTTTGATTGCTAGAAGACAGATCCTTAGGTTTATAGAAACACATTCCTGTGGATGTTGGCTGTAGTTCCAACAGGCATTCCTTTGCCATAATGATTTCCTTTACTTTGACTTGTTTCTATGCCTGTGTCATGAAACTAAACCATTAAATGATTGCTTGTTTCTGTGAGTGACATTCAGAAAGAAAATTTATGAGATATTACATATAAATTGACTGACCTAAACCCCTGCAGAATCTGAAGAATTCTTAAAAACAAAAGAATAGCTATGATAGCTATGAACACATGCAAAAAATACTCTGGTTGGATCCTGTGAACTGGCAGTAGAAACAGCTAATGGTTTGAGACCCAGTTCGGTGTAGTGGTTAAGAGCAGTTTGACTCTAATCTGGAGAACCAGGTTTGATTCCCCACTCCTCCATTTGAAGCCAACTGGGTGACCTTGAGTCAGTCACAGCTTCTAGCAGCTCTCTCAGCCCCACCCACCTCACAGGGTGATTATTGTTATAGGGATAATAATGACATAGTTTGTAAACTGCTCTGAGTGGGCATTATAAGTTGCCGTTTAGAAACAGCATAGGGAATCTTCTTCCCTTCAGAGTCTCCCCTCCTCCCCCCTCCAGCCAGCTGGAAGGAGGCAGACTTTGAAGGGAACGAGGTTCTCCACACCGTTTGGAAACAGCATGGGGAACTTTCTTCCCTTCCAAGTCTTCCCCCTCCTTCCCATGAACCACAAACATGTTCGTGAACAGGGTCATGTTTGTGGTTGTTCGTGATTCCCTGTTCATGGATGGCAATGAACAATGAACATCGTGTTTGTTTTTTTTCCTGTTCGTGCCCACCTCTAAAAAGATGTAAACATTGTGTTGGGCTGAATTTTGCAGTTTTGACTGAGAGACTAGAGACGAGAGAGAGAGAGAGAGAGAGAGAGAGAGAGAGAATTACTGGGTTTGATCCTTATAAAAGCAGCTGAAACGTCCATAAACGTTTCATATACCTCATTATTATTGATTCTGTCATATGTGGCTTTTCTCAGATGCTTTGCTTATTGATTGGTATATGCATTAGGACTCTTATTAGTTAGCAGAGAGTACTGTTGCACGGGGGAGAATATGCAAAGAAATAAACCAATAACTGTCTTTTCTTATGAGGTGCTTTTTAAACCTTCACTGAATGTGCATTTAATACAAAGGGTTTTTCATTGTTTTTGTTACATAAGGATGGATCTAGTGCAAAATTTCCACTTGCCTAAGAAGAGCCCTGCTGGATCAGTAATCCATCTAGTTTGGCATCCTGTCTCACACACTGGGCAACCAGTTGCTAGAGCCTCTGAGCTAGTCAAAATGGGGAAAAAAGACTACACTGGCTGTTTCTTCAGACTTATTGTATCTTCATTTGGCTTTCTGCTTGCAGAAGACATTATGCAACCATTTTCTCGGCCCTATAATTTATAGGGAGGAAAGCATTAGGTGTTGCACAAAGTCTTGGGCAACAGCATGTGCATCACTGGAGCAAGTGATTATGTTGTCTGGGTGTGTATGAAAATCTAGGGAGTTCTAATTCTGAAATATGCTATAATGACACACCCCTCACACAAGCCTTTTACACTCCTTTGACACCTAGACAGGTAAAGGCTGGGAGTCGGTCACACACATAGGGTTCCCAGGCAGCTGCCAGTGGTGGGCAAACTCCCAGGGGTTTGCACACTTGTCTGCCCGTCTGCCAGCAATAAGTGAGTGGTGGCAAGCCCCTGGAGGTCGCCTGCTATTGGCAGGCACCACAGGAACACAAGCACTGCATGTGCTCCCAGGAGGTGCAACGATGTCACTCTGGAAGTGATATCGTCGCACCAGCTGAGGGAGTGCTCTTGGGCTTCATTTGGGGCTGATTTTCACCCCGAACAGGCTGAATTGGCCCAGCACAGAATGCAGGCATGCACCAGTAGCCAGAGTGTTGACATCACTTCCAGGAGTGAGGTAATTGCGCAGGTGCCAGAGTGTATACACATGGAGAGAAAACACACCACTGGCACCAAGTAAGTGCCAGGTCCCCCTTCCTACCATGAGGGTATAGGATCCTGGCAATCCTGTACATGCTGCTAGGGGTGTTCAGGGCTTTCCCGCTTCTAATATAAACTCAGTGGATCCTTGTTTTCTCTTTTGAATCACATTCTTTTCCTTCAGACAATCCTGTTCTTTGATGCCTTCCTCAGAGGTTTCTTTATTTTGTGAGATTTTCTGGATGCTTGTTCCTTTTTCTTGAGGAGATGCACCTTGCTGCATTTTTATTTGTAGGTAACTGTTCACACCTATCTTTTCCACAAACCTGGCCAAGTCATTACCCAGGATCATGGGAACAGGGATCTCATCCAGCACATCTACTTCCCAAAGTCCTTGCCAGTTTTTATATTGTATGTTCACTTTTGCAACAGGTACTGGGAAAGCAGGACCTCCTAGCCCTTTAATTATCATGGTTTCCCCCTCTCTGACTCACACTTCAGAACCTGAATCTCTCCAGAATAACACTAGTGATCTATCCACTATTACAGGTTCACTGTAGTCAAGATCCATGCCACTCTCAGGAGTTAATATCACATACACTCTGGCATGTCCTGTACCTGGAATGGCAGTTGGTCCTTCTAATGACTGACTCTCCATCGAAGCATCTGAACATTCTAAGCCCTCTGTGGCAGTTGGTGTTAGCTACTGAGGCTCAAGCTGTTTGATAGTATTCATTTGTTTTGGTTTTAAAGGGGTTGTTTGTTTATTCATTTTGGGACAATTGTACCACATGTGTCCTGTTTCACCACACTGGTAACATTTTTTCCACGAACTCTCTTCTCTGACTCTTTTGTCACCATCCTGTATGATTTTTTTTGGCAGGTGAGGTTCCTTATGTGGTTCATACCTTTAAAAATACTTTTCTGAAGAGATTTTTTTTCCTGGTTCCCCCCTTGTCAACACTAACTCATCCATAATCTCAGCAGCTTTAGCTACTGATCCTCTCTTTTTATATTGCACCAGCCAGAAGTATTCAGTAGGTATGATTTAAACATCTTTCCAGCTCTCAGCTTTCTCTAGCTACTGTTTTAGTAACCAATCTAATTTACAGTCTACTTGAGCATAAGTCTCCTCAGGATTTTCCCTTAAACTTCCTGTTATGTTCTGAAGAAGGGGTCACTCCAAACCTTTGTTTGGCTTGTTTTTTAAATTTATCATAATCATTTACCTTACCATCCCTCATTTCACCGTATAGTTCACTCAGACCCCCAGAGATCTGAGATCTTATGTAGGTCATTCTCTGATCAACAGGGATATTGCTCTTGCAAAATTTACAAAATAAACCTCTAAATTATCCTTCAGCAGTTAAAATCCTTCTCACTCAGCAGCTCCCAAGAGCCTCCTTTTCCCTCCAACGGACTCCAACTCTCAGTTGGCATTCCTAGCATTCCACCTGTTCCAATTAGCTGTCTTTCAGGAGAGGCAGAGCTGGAACCAGTCCTGTCCATCACATACGCTTATTAAAGAAGCTGCATAGATGTATGGAATGACTTTACAGCACTTTCCACTATAGAAGTATGGTGAGTTTTGATCAGTTCTTTTTTTAAAAAATCCTTAATAATAATATTATATTGGACTGTCTGATAGGTATGCTGGATCATCTTAAGAAGTGAGCTGCGATTCATGAAAGGTTATTCTGGAATAATTTTTGTTAGTCTTACAGGTACTACTGCCTTTTTTCAGTTCTGCTGCTACAGGCTAAAAAAGTTACCCACCTGGAATTATAAATATATATCCTTATTTTATATTTTAAGCTGTCATGGTGTCCCTGAGACTCTCAAGAAGGCCAGCTATAAATCTAATGAATGAATTAAGTATATTTTACAAGTTGGGGCTCACAAAAACTGAGCCATCCGAAGTTTGTCCATCCCACCCCCAGTAAAACTGAAAACACACACACAAAACCACCCTCCAAAATTCTATAAATTCTCAAGGACATGAGTAGGATAATTTAAGCATTCTTCGGGCAATGACTATGCTCAGACCTCGTCAATCCTTGGGGTATGTCTTTTTAATTTAGCAACTAATATTTTTCTGCATACCTATGGAGTCCCTTACATATTCTGAAATTTTGGCCTAATCTTCAAGTAGGCCCCCTTCACTGCTTTCCTGTTAGGCACTTGACCATAAGATTTGTTGTCAGAGGATGGAAGTTGGAGACCCATGAGGAACTCTGAGGAGTGGCTGGAGAGAGAAATTGGAAAGCTTTTCCTGCTCAAGATTCTATAAACTCCTAGGAATTTGAGCAGGCTGATTTCCCCATCTCTCTACCTTTAACTGAACCTCGAAGACCTTCAACATTTCATACCTCCTGGAGTATGGTCAGTCCCCATCAAGACTGTTTTCTTTTTGATTAATTTACAAAGCCATATTTTTCTGTTTACATATAGAACCTCCTAACTTACCTGTGGAAGACCAATAATGGCTATTTTAAAAAATTTCCATGAGCCATCTGCTTTGATGTTAGAATGTAACAGCAGAGGACCTGCAGAGATTCACATGGGAGGGGAAAATCCCATTGTCCCCTTTCCTTGTACCTCCTGTCTGCTGGCCAGATAATCAGTAGTGTAAAGGGGAGGTGTTTTTAGATCCAAGCCACTGCTGAAGACTTCCATGGCAGGGAGAGTGCTTGAGGCTGGAAGAGCACAGTATGTGGGTTTTAGCCTCAAACTATCCCAAAGAAACCATTGGTTAGCTGATCAGCAGTGACTTGGGCTTAAAAGGCCCTTTTATCTTTCCTTCTCCCCATTTTTCTCCCCCTGTATCTTCTCCCCCCCCCCCCCCGATCCCCATATCTTCTCTCCACTGTTCCATTCCCTGCTTCTGGCCCTTTTAGCTCCTGGTGGGATCCACACAATTTCTGACATCACAAGTATTGTATATTGAGATTAACAGCTCTTTATTATAATCAACATTTTATTGGAGACTGGAAGCAGACAGACTGAAGACTCAGGCTCAACAGTAACCAACTTATACTTGTAGAAACCACGTCCACTTTTACAACAACCAATACAATGTAAGCAGCTAGAATCCTTCATTTGCATGAACTATATACAAGTATCTACTTTTGAGCACAGTGATTGGACTACAAAGCAACAGTTCTGATTGGCTGTGCTGGCACCCAAACATCAATAGCTTTGTAGGCCTCAGGAGCCTTCGTTCTACTCAAGCAATACATAACACCAAGTGCTACCTGAATGTTTTGTTTTTGTTGTTGGGATGCCGACATGCACTTACATAACTTTTTAACTTTGGAAGGTTAACTGCTAAATTTTCCATTTTTGTATTTGTCTGCAAATCTTGGGGTTCCTCTAACTTTGTAGAAATATATTCCTTTCCTTGTGTGGCCTTATTGCGTGGACATCTTTAGCCATGTGGTAGGCCCAATAGGAATGTATATTACATTTATTATAATCTACATTTTCTTATAAGTTCTTGATCCACCAGATAATTTCTAAGGAATATGATAGTAAAACCAAATTTGGTCAATAAAATTATGTACAGATTTAGTCAGTCATGTACAGTACAAGAATTATTCCTGTGATTCAGAAATTGTCAGAAGAGCCCCAAATATAATGTAATCATGAACACAGTAACATTAATTTGTCTTACATTTTCAATTGTTCTGCCTCTTTGTATCATTGTTCTTAACAGACATGACTATTTGATAGCAAATAAACAGACTTTCATTCCAAGCTCTTCTAAAAGGCAGCTCATGCTGTCCCTCTAGATAAGGACTGCTTAGAGGCATTGCCAATGAAAATACTATTAGAAGTCTACTTGATTTACTGGGCAATTCTTCAGCAAGAACAATGTTCTCAGACATGGATGTGACTTACCTTCCTAGAAACAGAGATATTGGCTATAGGCATAGCTCGAAAGAATAAAATTGATTTTTACCATAAAGGCTTTCTGGATTAGTGATAAATCCTGAACAGTTATACCAACCAAGCTGGATGTCTTTGTTTGTTTAGCAGGAAACCTGTCTAAAAATATTTTATTGGTCATGTGCTATGTAGTAAGTTTAGAATTTGGTAGAAGGGTTATTCCAGCATGAAGTAATTACATTCCTTCCAAATTGTACATTGGTTAATATGATCAACTATCTCAGTCTTGATGTATAGCTTGAAAAATCCCAATCAAAATCTCTTTTTGGTCAAAAGAAGTTTACTTTGTGAAATCTTAGCTACCTTATTTGCAAAGTAAGTTCAAGTTCTCATAAGTAACACAGGACACGTTCAAACTGCAAATCAGCCAAAGAGCTTTTATAATTGGAGCATTTCTGCAGACTAAAGGATGTCTGTTTGTTGAGCATGACTTTCTCACTTCCCATACAGAAAAAGTTGTGCTAATGTGAAATGGGCCTGGGGAACCACTGTTGGTTTTGCTGGAGAAACTTCTATGTAGCATTAGTAAATTCTTCTGGGCTATTTCAGTTTAGGAAAATAACAGAGAGGGAGGAGAGTGGGACTTGATATCCTTCTCCTTGTATACTCTGGCTGTGATCAGAACTGGGGGTCACATGTGCCTGTGAATTAAATTCCAAGCTTGGTTCTTCCAGACCACATCTGTCAACTGTCTATGTGGAGGATATGTGGATTTTTAATATATAACTTGGCCCTCATATACCAATAATAAAATATCTAATTAAATAGGTGAGAAAACACCATCACAAGCTTTGAAAATGTATTGAGATCATTGTAAAGTAAAATCAGGAGAGTTTACCTAAATCTGGGAAAAAAGAGGGAGCACTTGGGTGCAGCCAGTCTCTGCAGTATGAGACCAGATGTTCTTTCATATATTAACTTATAGGTCCATTCAGGGGCTTTTTTGTCCTCACTTTCCATGTGATAACTCTCTTCTCTGAAGGAACACAGCCCCACACTTACCTGGGGCTCCACTTGCAGTCCATGGGTGAGGAGGTGCAGCAAGCAGCAGCTGACATCTTCCCAGGGGCCCATCTCTGCAGGGCTGCATGGGCAGCCTCAGATTCAAAATTGTAGGCCAGCCAATCATAAGCAGGCTGGCCAGTTTGTGGAGTGAGTCTGGGCCAGTTGACTTTGAAGGCTAAGTCTTTCCTCTGATCTTTCTGCTAGGAATATATTGCAGAGCCAGCCAGGTTTCCCACACTCTGCTCCTAAACTGGCTTCCCACCCATCCCACCCTCATTTCCAGGAATTGTTGGGTGTTTGTAATGGCATGTGGGCTCAGGAATTTCCTGCTGGATGACTGCTTTCTGGGATCAGTAACATGCTTGGCAGGAATGTTTTTTACATTCTGAACTATTCTATCTCAGTCACAACTTTGGATGGGAGCAGCTTTGGCATTGGGCATGGATCCTTTCAGAGGGAAATAGGGCCTGTGATCCCATTTTCCCCATACTTGGGGTTCCCCTTAAGGGATCTCGGGGGTGAGGCATTGAAGGGAAAAGCCCATTCAGGGGCTGTCGGGGCATGCTCACTCCTAAGTGGCAGAGGGATCCACACAGAGGCTTCCTCCCATGTGGAATATCACAGTCTGCCACCCCACAGTTCCTCCCTTCAGCAGGCGGGCTGAAGGGGTGCAAGTGATCATCAGCTGGCAGGCTGGTCAGCCTCCATAAGCTGTAAACCAATAAAGCTGTGGTCATATTAATTCCAACAAGCTGTCTCTGTGTCTTTGTGCTGCTTGCCCTCACCTCCTCACCTTTGACACTGGACCTACTCTATTTAAGCCACTATAACAGATTTATAATCCTAGTTTTGCGGTATCCCACAAACATTCACATGCTTTCTGAACCATACAAACTGTCACTTTCTAATCCAAGAACATGAGATGAAGACACATTTCTTGTGTTACTCTAAGGGTCTCTTTGCACACTACTTTTTGTAGAAGTACACTCAAAATGTGAATTGTGAATGTGACCAAGATGTGTTTGAAAACATTCCTATTGTACAGGAACAATAAATAGAATGCCAAAATTAGCTCCTAATGTGTTTGTACTTGGTGGCATCCACTAAATATCCAAGTTCTCTTCGATCAAAGTATTCTTGTTTTGTACCAAATATGGTCTTCATTTATTAGAATAATACTAATTAAAGAGATTTTCTATGACATCATGTCATAATTTACATTAGAATGTATCATCCATGTGGAGCAGTGTTGGAATGTACACATATTCAATAGATATGTAGATTCTCAATATTGTCATTATGATTTCAGTTTAAATTTCCTGGAATGAACTTTAGTCTCTCTTCTTTAAAATGAGGCAGCTGTTAAAATTACATGATCAAAGAAGCAGCCACTATATACCAAACAATTTGTCTATTTAAAATATATAATAACTTCCATAATAAGTATATTAAAGATAGCCTGTGTTTCTCCCCCCACCTGCTAAACAGTTGTCCAGATAAAATTGCCTATTCAGGCTTAACGATTGGAGGATCTCTGAAGGAATTTCAAAACCAGAAAATAGCTAGTAAGAACACTTCCGTTCATGCTTTCATTGTGGTTAATTCGCAAAGTAGCCACTAATAATAACTGAATTTGTAATGGAAATTTGGGAAGCTGAGGCAAGCCTCTAAGTGTGAAGGAATATGGCTGATTTGTATTTGATAGATCAATACCAACATTCTCATTGAAGCATAGGAAGGTTGTGTCCCTGAGATGCATGGAGAACTGTTTCTTCACTTGTGGTACAGAATGTGTGTGTTTTGTAAAGTTACAAATACCACCACTTACAGTGCAGTCCTAAGCAGCAGGGTGGAAAGCGCATAGGGAGCAAACTAAGGCTTATGCCAGCGGAACTGGCTCTTATGTTGACGTAAACCCCTCTTCACTGGCGCCTGCCTGAGGCGCTACCGCAGATGGGTTGCTGCTGGCGGGCATACCTGCTGGTCAGGTGGAGGTGCAAATGTGGTGCAAGTTCCCACACCAGCATGGGAGAGGGTGGGGTGGGGGGTGGGCCATGAGTTAGTTCACTTCCAAAGCCACTCCAGGCCCAGGAACGCCCCCTGCAGCAGCAGAAAGTTACGCCACAAAAAAGGAGGCGTAGCCCATAGGCACCCATTGAACAGGGGAAACTCGGGCCCCTCTCCCAGCACCCAGCCCCACCCCCGTGGCCAGAAGGAGCATAGGATGGGAACTACCACAGGGGCTAATCTGCATGCCCCTTTGGAGTGGGCGAGCCCCCCTCCCCGCACCCACCTGCGCACGCAGCCTACAAAACCTCCAGCCGCACTGTTCATGACCTAAGGTAGGTAAGCACACGGCCAGAGGCTCTGCCCGTCATTCTCCTGCCTCAGGGACTTTGTGCACAAGGCGGGAGAGTAAGTATTCATGGTGGCGGGCCCCTGAGTGCACTGGGGGGACTTAGCAGGAAAATTGGGAGAACTTTGCACTCACTCAAGGGAAGAAGGGCAAAGTCCAGAATGTCTGACTAACTAACAATAACCACCCAAGTCTCCTTGCAGGTCATCTCACTCTGAAGTTCCAACTTGGTAAGGAACAAGGGAACACTGACAAGTAAGAAGGAGATGGGGTGGCGGCTAACCCGGCTTGCTGATTTGTGCCAGCTGCCCCCTCACCTGAAGTTGCCTGACTGCTAGGTGGGGGAGTGGGTGGTGGCGGCAGCCCCTGCTTGTCCCAGAGGCAGTTGCCCAGAAAACTACTCTTGACACAGCCAATTGGGGGGCTGCTACTCATGTGGGATATCTGTTCTGACTTCTTCTGCTGGGGTCCCTCCCGGCAGAGGAGGAAGTGCGGCCAGTGGTTGCGTTGACTGGGTGTTCGTAACACCCTGTTGCTGGAGGGTATTCAGCCACTTGACTTTCTCCCTCATGGGATAAGATCATTCCAAGGCAGAGTGCTGTCTCGCCAGAGGGTCATGCATCATGTTGTTGCAAGCTGAACCTGTGGAGCTGCTGCCACAGCTCTTATCTAATGGACACCTTCCCAGACTGGGCTTGGCTTCGACCGTGCATTGGCCTGGATCACTTGCAACACATGTCTGTTTCCCTTGCAGGCAGATTGCCACTCGTCTGGGAAACCAAGGGGCATGGCTGTCTGAGCCCCCCATAAGCCTCCGCAAGTGCCATTCAGGTCCTGCCCAGGGAGCAGTTTACCAAGGCAGCCCGCGGCTCGGCCACATGGCAGGAAATACTTCCAGAGAACCTCTGCACCTTTTCCAGTTTAATAAAAATAAAATAATAAAATGTGCTGAAAAACAAGAAACTGCTGTCTGTTCGCTCGCTCCCCTGACATTGACAGTAGTTGCTGCCTCCCCGCCCCCGCAATTCCCCATTGGGACGTCTTCTCACACATCCCCACAAATTTTTCCTGGTTCAGGGCTGGGATCTATTAGGTGGGCTCTGCTGCCAGGAGGAACAGGTGTCAAGTGGTGCCCTGTCCAGTTTACCTGCCCCCTTCCCTCCCCTCATTGTGAGTTCAGGCAGTGGGGTGGGAATTGAAGTGTGGCCCATGAATTTCTGGCAGGGCAGGGGGGAGGCTCCACTGAGGACATTCATTCTCTGACAGACTGAGCTGCTGGTGTGTAATAAGCCAAGCAGAGTGGAGGCGGAAGTTACTGCAGGGAGGTGGGGAATGTGGAGCAACATCTTTGGATCTCCTCCTCCAGGAGGATGGACCACCCTCCAATTCGCTGTTTGTGAAAGCAGGGATGGACTTGGGAAATCTGGCATGGGGAGGGAGTGAATGGTGGTCCCTAGAGCAGTTTCTCTGTTCCTGCGGGCTGTCAGTCCATGGGGTGGGCGTCACCCCTGGACTGGGGTTCGGGTCTCAAGGTCCAACCTGTGGTCTTGCATCATTGTGATGCAGTGATTGTTCAAATGGTGCCACCACACATCTGTGGGTGGTTTGCACTCCCTTCTGGCCTCTTGTGTGGTTTCCAATGGGCATTCCTGTTACTCATTGTAGAACCCGTCCCCCCCCCACCTCTCTGGATCCTGGGGGCTGCTCTCAAGTTCTGCGGGCTTTCTGGTCCCACTTTTCAGGGAGGGGGAACCTGTTTCTTGTGGTAGCAGCGGCAGTGGTGGGAATTTGCAGGCACACCGAACTGTGGCCTGGCCCTCATTGGAAATGGGGGCTGAACGGGCAAGAGGGTGGGTGTTCAAGTCGGACCTTCACTGTCACCTCTGCCCTCCTCTCTGGCAGGGATGCCTGCTCTCCAGGGGGGGGCTGTTGGTAGGAGCAGAGATCGCTGCCTCCCCATTGGCTGCGCTGCTGCTTGCCCCTCGCCTGCCTGTCAGGGGAGCGGTGTGGCCATTGGTTGGTGTGAGCGGGGTTGTCAGGGGAATGGTGTGTGAGTGCTCCTGGTGGCAGCTGCTCCTCATCTTGCCATGCTTGGGCGCCCGTGGGACTCTCCTGCAAAAGTCCATAGGGAGCTGTGGAGCAGCACTCCATTTATGTTGATGCATGAGTGACAACACTGACTCAGGGCTTAAGATTGAGCTGCCCGTGTCTTCAGTAGTTCCATTTTCTTGTAGTCCAACGTACATACAATTTTAAAAATTACTGATTAACATAACATCCCAAGAGAAAAGTATCATTTAAAGATTCAATATCCAGAATTTGTACTGGTTTCACCATTATGTATAAGCTATATTGTAATTATATTGTTTCAATTTATGTTGTTACAATTTAATTTATACACTTAAAATGCAAGCAAGGATTTGAATGAATTATTGCAGCCCTTAGCTAGAACTCCTAAACAATATTACTTATATGGTAGTAAATTGAAAGAGGAGCTACAATTTGAAAAGCATTTTGAAAAGCAGCATGTAAGTTTTGTTTTTTAAAAAACCCATAGTAATATGTCACACTAACATTCTCTGTCATTAGACTGATTTATTTTATACTTATTAATATTATTTTATACTTATTAAGGTTATTGCACTATAGGTAAACAAAATCTCCTCTGGATTTCAAGAACTTCAATTTATTTCCTGATGCTTGTGTTCCCAGGAGACTTCAAAAGAGCTAAGGTTAAATACTAATAATTGGTAGCATTGCAAATAAGAAAAAATATGTACCTAGTAAAAACAAACATGAGGTAAAGATGATAACTTATTAGATGGTTAAGCCATTGTAGATTCGTTATCTTTTCCATCAGCTTTCTAATAGAATTTTTTAACTCTCAGGACTTTCGGATTTTTTTAAAAATTGTGTTCTTTCATTAAAAACAAAACACAAAATCTCTGGCCAAGGCCAGCAATGTAGCCAAGTGCATTATGATAATTAATCTCTAGAGAAGACACAGTTATTTATTTTGGATGAGCATATTATCCCCAAGTCTGCATGTTAAACAGTTTTATGTTTGGATTAATTTGTGAGCTAGACTGGGAATGCCCTGTGAACCTGAATGGTGCTATAAGAAGTTTGATCTATGGGAAGACTCGATTCTGAAATACAAAAGAATGCAGACCTTTCAAAATATTGGCAGTGAAGAAAAAGTATGATTTAGTGTTTCCATTTCCAAGAGGAAATAGTAATATATTGCTTGACCCAAATGATAAATACATCTGATGATTTACTCCTCCAGGCTGGATAGCAGATGAATGAGAAGATTAGGTAGATTAAAATAACCTTCCGAATGGTGAAGGGGACCTATGAAAGTTAATCTGAGGATTGTTTTTACTTTAATCTATTTTTAGTATCGTAAAGGTTTCTAATATGAAAATCTGTGAGCAAACATGCCTTGCCATTTTGGTGATCCTGCGTGAAACTATATCTAGTCAGGGGAAGAGAGAGAGCATAACTCAATATTTGTGCTGCATGAATGGTGTTTTATAACTGATGCTTCTCGGTTATTCAACAGCTAGATTCTGAAAGTTTCAGAATTTTGTTCATGCTTCAGTCTATTCTTGAATGTTTGCACACCCACCCTAAGATTGAGGAATAACCAATCAGCACTGATAAATTTCTAATTTGTCCCTGGGAAAATGCCATCCCTATCTAAATTCATCAACTCAGGACACACCTTGTCATTTTCCTGCAGGATGAGAAAATTGATATGGCTTGCCTAACAGAGACTTGGCTGCAGGAAAATGACAAGGTGTGTCTTTCCTAACTAACTCCCCCTGGCTATGCAGTCCTACACCAACCTCATTGTGGCAGCCGGGGCAGAGGAGTTGCTATCATTCTTTGTGAGTCCTTCAACTTCCGCAGATCTCCAGTACAAGCTATACCTGGTATTGACTGCATGTTTCTGTCTCTGGGAATTAAAGATAGACTGGGTATCCTGCTTATTTACAGACCACTCAGCTCCCACATAAGCACCCTTTCTGAGTTGGCAGAGTTACTAGCAGACATGATGTTGGAAACACCTAGACTTATTGTTCTGAGAGACTTCAACATCCATGCTGAGTGTTCAAAGTCAGGCCTGGCTCTGGAATTTATAGCTTCCCTGGCAACCTTGGGCCTCTCTCAAACAGTTTCAGGCCATACACATGGAAGAGGACACACACTAGACTTAATATTTTGCTCTGAACCTTTAAGATAAAACCTTGTTTTAACACTGGAGGTTCGGCCTCAACCATGGTCAGACCATCATCTGCTGAAGACAAAAGTGAATATGGCTTCAACGCCCCACAAAATAGGGGGTCCAATTAATATGATTCACCCACAAAGGCTCATAGACCCTTCCAGGCAAAATGCCTTGGAGGATTTTAGAATTCCAGACACATGCTCCACAGAAGTTGCAGTAGCAGCATGGAACGCAAAGCTCCGTGAAGCTATCAACACCATTGCTCCTTGTTGACCCCTCTGGCCCCTGGGATGGAAGCCAGCACCATGGTTTACTGCGGAGCTGGCTGACCTGAAGAGGGCTGGAAGACGTCTACAAAGACATTGGTGTAAAACACGCACAGAAACTGATAGAACTTGCTACAGAACACATTGGAGGGTCTATGAAGCGGAAATGAAAGCGGCAAAGAAACGTTACTTCTCGGCAACCATTGTGTCAGCTAGTTCATGACCATCCCAATTGTTCAGGGTATCCAGACACCTTCTAACCCCTAAATCTGAACCTTTACAGACCCAAGAACAGACAATTAGCTGTGAGGCCTTTGCTGAGTTTTTTGTTGATAAAATAGCACGAATATGCTCTGGTCTAAATGCTTGCTGGAATACAAATGAGATAGAAGAAATGCTTAATACACCATCTGACCTATATTTGGACTGCTTTGAACCAATTACAACGACAGACCTTAATAGGATCCTGGCATCTATGAAAGCCTCTACTTGTGCGCTTGATCCTTGCCCATCTTGGCTGTTAAAATCAAGTAAAGATCACATAAGTGAACCACTGAGATCTATTGTAAATTAGTCACTAACTCAGGGCACCTTCCCCTGGGCGCTCAAACGGGCAGTTATCCATCCGCTAATTAAAAAGCCATCTCTAGACAAAGCTGATGTGGCCAATTATCGTCCAGTCTCTAATCTGCCCTTTCTGGGCAAAGTGATTGAGAGAGCAGTAGCTGACCAACTCTAGATCTTCTTGGAAACCTCTAGCACTCTTGACCCCTTCCAGTCTGGAATCAGACCAGGGCATGGGACAGAGACAGCACTAGTAGCGTTAGTGGATGATCTCCGTTTAAATATAGACAAAGGCCATGCCTCCTTATTGCTCCTCCTGGATCTATCTGCAGCCTTTGACACAGTAGACCATGCCATCCTGTCAAGGCATTTAGAAACAAAAGTGGGCATCAAAGGATGTGCCTTGGACTGGTTTAAATCATTTCTCATGGAACGGACTCAAAGGGTTGCCATTGGAGATCAGCTATCTTCAGAATGGGATTTATCTTGTGGGGTCCCGCAGGGCGCAATCTTATCTCCCATGTTATTCAACCTCTATGTAAAACCTTTAGGAGAACTCATTCACAGCTATGGAGTTGGATGTCATCAATATGCAGATGATACCCAACTCTATGTTTCACTATCCAGGTCCCCACAAGATGCAGTAGAAATCTTAGATTGCTGCCTGACAGCCATAGTAAAATGGCTGAAAAATAACAAATTAAAATTGAATCCAGACAAGACTGAAGTGATGCTTGTTGGGAAGTCAGAGATCTTGAAAAATATTGTACTCCCACCTTCGATGGAGTTCATTTGACCCTTGCACTTGATTAAGAGCCTAGGGGTTATACTGGATCCAGCACTATTAATAGAAAAACAAGTTAAGGCAGCTGCAAAAAACGCTTACTACAATCTCATTCTAGCCTGGAAAATGGCTTCTTATTGTGACACGGCTGACCTGGCCACCTGGATCCATGTTATTGTAATGCATTATACATTGGTCTCCCATCTAAGTTAACTAGGAGGCTCCAATTGGTGCAAAATGCTGTGGCTCTACTATTATCAGGAGCGAGCAGGAGCTTGAATATCACTTCCATCCTACAGTTACTCCATTAGCTGTCTATCAGTTACCGTGCTCAGTTCGAGGTAATGGTATTACATACAAAGCCCTTCACAGCCTTGGTCCAGCATACCTACAGGACCACCTCTTTCCCTATGTTCCTCCATGGCAGCTTTGCTGATCTGAACAGGGTCTCTTGCAGGTGCTGGACGAAATCAACAGCAGCCCGTACACGAGCTTTCTCTGTGGTGGCCCCTACCCTATGGAATGGCCTGCCTGAGGACAGCCCCCACCCTCCTGGCTTTCTGCAAACAATGCAAAACTGAATTATTCAAAAAGGCCTTTTTTCTCAGCTATGAGGGTGGTATTGTAGGAAAGGGATCCCAGACATTTCGCTGAGTTAGAAACCATAGATTTCACCATTATGTTGCCTTACATATTATCTGTTGCTTTAAATATGTACTCCTATATCCTACCTCTGCTTTATGTTGGTCAATGTAAGGCCTAGAATTGATTATGTTCTGTTTCAGCAATTCCTCAAACCCATACTGGATCCTGGCTAATACTACATCTTTGTAAACTTGTATTCTTTTACCCCATGACGTTGTTTATGGAAATGTTCTTGAAACTGTATTAATTTACCTATGACATTTTTAATGGAAATGTTCTTGACATTGTGTGGAAATGCCTGCCCTTGTCCTTGCCACTAATTGTTCTAATCTCACACTTATGTAATCTGCCTTGAGTCTCAGACAGAAAGGCGGAATATATATAATATAAATAAATAAACAAACTGCCTCTTTACAAACTGCCAGAACACTCTGCATTTTCTTTATCACATCTCAGTACCAGTACTCAGAAGTAATCAAACCATTGTCATTCCCAGGAGATGACCTTTAAGGTCTTTTGTTCCAATGGCGGAGGAGGCTCCCCAGCCTCAGGACACATTTTGCCCTATAAGAACCAGGGCTCTTGCCCCATTCAAACCGTTCACACTTTCTTGGATACAAGCGCTGTACGCTTAGGGTCACTTCCCCTAAGATTCTAAGAGACCTGGGACTGGGAAGGGAGAGGCTTGCCTCACCTCTAAATTGTCCATTTTTTATGTTTTGGCCCCCAGTTTCTAATTTTTGTTGAATAGCTAATTTCTTTCCTTTGTGTTAGTTTCTTGCTGGAGTGGTATTTTTCTCCAGTTTTGAATGTTGTGGTTAACAGGAGCAAGATATGTTCTGATTTCAGGTGATCATGCTCATCCCGGATTTTCTATGCCTTTGAAATTTGTAAGCCACTTTTTGTCCTGTGTCCAAGGAGAAAAGCTGTGTATAAATATGCTGAATAAATAAATTTAAAAATTAGTGGAGTAGACTGAGGACTAGTGGAATGTATTGTCTTTACAGATGTTAGAATGCAGAATCTTTTGTGATCAAAAACATGATCAGCTAGTATACTTTTAGATTTGAAGTTACTGACATTGTCTATATGTTAAATGTGAATGTCTTAAATCAACATGCATAATAATTCTTTAATTACTAGAGAACATTTCATGTAGAATTCTTTCAGGAGCAAAAACAGAAGAGATGGTGGAAGAGCTGTGAATGGAGTTTCTTACTGGTTTTTAAAGATAAATTACAGATTGGGGCTGTTGGAGAAGGGAGAGAAGGTCTAATCTTTCTGTCCTAATATGCTTTTGCTTAGCAAACTGTCTCTCCTTGTGGTGCTGTTCATTCTGGAAGGGGGGGAAAGCAGGTTCCCATTTTGCCCACCTTGTTTCCTTCCAAGGCTAATTGTAGATATGGAGAGAATGGTGTGGATAAGCTTTAAAAACAGTGGGAAGATACTGCCATGGATCACCTAGCATCATATCTAATGTAATAGCATCTGTTGACTGCTATATATTTAAAAAACTGAGAAATTTAATGCTTTTTATTTACAAGGATATTCCCTAAGAATTAGCTATATTAAAAAAAATAATCTCAGTATCTCAGGGCCAAACTGCTTGTTACAGTTTATGTTAATTCACTACAGGGACTTGCAGTGCACAACACACACACCTTCAGGTTGTGACCAAATCAAAGTCCTTTCCATGGAGCTATAGACAATGCAGTTAATGAGATTTCAATGATTTATAATTAGACTAGAGTCTGAAACACAGGACTGCAAACTGTCCAATTGACTCCATCCAGCCAAAATAAAGTATTTTTAAGTCCTATTGGTTTTAGTTGGGAGATAGTTTAATATTTGTTTAATTCTTCCATTGAAATAATTGGGACAGATGTGATTTATTTTGGCTGTATTGTACACTTTGAGTTCAATGCATACTTTTTGCCCTACAGATTATTTCAGGGATGAGTTTTATCACTGTTTGCCAGGTGTCCATTATTTTAACAAGTGTGGCAGATCCAGCCACTCTACTCAGCAAAGTCTGAAGCCTTTCCCCATCCTAGCGCTTAATCTTTACAATAGTTATATGATATTACTTTCCCATGTTTCAGATGACTGGATGGAGCTGAGTCTCTGAGAACAGTTACATGCCTTAGGCTGTTTAGTAAGTTTTTAAGTTTTACAGCTCATTATATATGCCTGATGTGCTAAACCAACTGGCCCTTGTTCCAGAGCACTACGGTTGCCCAGAATATAAAGAACAGATTTCAGACACCCTAAATTATCCCTTATTTCTTTAATATTGATCTTGTAGTCAATGACCAACATTCTTTCCATGATGCTGTCCTTTATTATGAGTGTTTGGCTTCTGGCATCAAACACAAAAACTGTCCTTTTCTAAATGACTTTGTAAAGACCTTGTGAATTTATATTTTTAGTGGAGGAAATCTTCCTTGAATCTTTGTGGAATTTGGAAGGTTGATTTGGCTCAATTGAAAAGAGATTAGGACTCCCTGTCTCCACTGCAAATGCCCAGGAGGACCATTTAACAATGAATGAAGCCTGCTGATCTTGGCTGAAATAGAGATGTGGAAATAATGTGCCATGATCTGAAAAATTCCAGAACTCCCACTGTGTCTGCAAAAAATATATAAAAATCTCTGGACTATAGCCTTTCATTAAATCCCACAGTTATATATTTCCAATGCAGCAAACTGATTAAGATTTAGAAAACCACCAGTATTGCTAATTACGAGTATATGTGCTATACGGCATTCTGTACATAGACAATATTGAACTAGGCCCAATTTCATCTTCTCTAGTGTCATGCTGTGAACTTGGCCCAATATTAAGTTTTCTTTTTAAAAAAACCTTTCATTAAACATATGGGATCTGCACATTTAAAATGATGGTATTATCTCCATTAATTACTCTGGAAGATCTCCGCTCAGGAGCTGTGTGTTTTAAAATCTATGTTGAGCTGTGTAACTGGCATGATGCAAAATAGGCATTATTTACAGAGGAGTAGTAAAAAATCCTTGAGCTTATCAGCCAATAATGATGAAAACAATTCTAGCCTCTCTTGTGATTTATTGTCACTTGGGTGTATTTGACCTTAGTTTATGGAAACTCATATTTCCTGATCTCGTTTTTTTTTTTTTAAAGCACAGAACAGACGATTGTGTCTGCAAATGGAAATATAATATGTGATATTTCATTTCCAGCTCAAGGACTCCAGTACACCTGGTTAAGATTTTTTTAAGTTTTAAAACTAGAGAGGTAGGATTCTCATAACTAGACATGGGCACTAACAGAAAAAAAATGAACACGGTGTTTGTTGTTCGCTGCCATCCACGAAAAACGAACAACAAACACTGATGAACATGATCCTGTCACAAACATGTTCATTGTTCTTGGGGGCCAGCAGGCTCTCCTCCAGTCATCAAGATCCCTACTGCACCACTTGCAGAAACCTTACCTGAGCAGGCAGGAGGAAATGTACCAATAATAAATAATAGCTTGTCTCCAGAGCCTGGCAGCAGCCCTGGAACCTGAAGAGGTAGATCCCTATCCCACAGCACAAAGAAAATTGAAGCTCCAATGCACTCACCCTGTCTCTCTAATAGCAGCTGTCTCTCCCTGAAAGCCAGAGCTGGGAGCCCCCCTCCCCCTGTTCTTTTCCTCTTGTAACAAATTTGGAGCTCCAGTCCACACTTGGAAGGAAGATCCGCCTATCAAGCTAAATTGGGCTTAGATTGGGGTTTCCAGGGCAACAGCAGGAGTTCAGACAGAGTTCAGACAATCCCTTCCTGAGTTGCCATGAGAATTGATTGCAGGTGCCAGACTGTCTGGCTTGACGAACAGCAACGAACAGCAATGAACGAGGCTTGCAACGACCACCTGTTCGTTTAGAATGGGGCCTCACGAACAGCTTGTTTGCGAACAGCAGATTGGGCTGTTCGTGGGTTTTTTTAGTTCGTATTGCTGTTTGTGCCCATCTCTACTCATAACTTGAATACAGTATGAGAAATATAATTTAGAATTTAGTGAACAGGCCTCTTAATTTCTGTTGCATCCCTGAGTAAATGCGAGTTGTGAGGGGAGAGACTGAAGCAAGTGGTGATGTTAATATATTCCAAATGCAGCTCCTTACGAAGAAATAAAATAAAAGAACTTCATTTTCCTTGGCTGAACCATTCTGTTAATCATATTGATTAATACATTGAGCTGGCAATGGAATATGGTGTTCCGTAGCAATAAATCCTCCCATGAGCCTTCTCCATTAGCCAGCTGATGTTTAGACAGGTTTATTATTTAGCAGGGCTTGATCATTAACAGGTTTTAAATTTCTCCATGAAAATAAGACCAGACTTACTTAAATCACTGTAATTTAAATAACTTCTTGAAATAGTTTGAAAATAAGAGTTGTTACTGGTGTGTAAAAGCAGTAAGTTAGAGAGTCATTTTGGAGTAGTGGTTAGAGTGTCAGATTAGGATTAGTATCTGGGAGATCCTGACCAATGGCAATGGTTTGCCATTGAAGCTTGCTAGAAGTCTTTGGGTCAGCCACACACTCTTAGCCTAACCTACCTCACAGAGTTGTTGTGAAGATATAATGGAGGAGAAGAGGACAATGTAAGTTGCTCTAGGTCTCCATTGGGCAGAAAGATGGGGTAGAAATGAAGCAAATAAATAAATCCACAGGGACTTGTTTTGTGTGGCAAATGGGAAATCTCTCCCCCTTCCCCTCCACAAGGTTAACCCATAAGCATCAGTAGACAGATTCAGGTTAATGGGGAAGAAAAAGAGGCTGATTTGGAAAACAGGGATGGTGGTAATAAATTTCCAAAGTTTCTTGTAGTGTTGTGTGACAGGCTACTGGTTAAAAAGAAGAAGAAAAAACTAAGTTACCATTAGGAGTGTGCAAATAATTGAACAAAACTAGAGAACTCTGGATTGGGTCCATTATCTTCAATGATGCAAAATGCCTGTTAATAATCATGGTAGCACTTCAAAATGGCCTACCCAAATTAAGTACTACTCTTGATTTCAATGCTTGGCCAAAGAATACCAAAGTAAGAAACAAAACAGGACTGATCAAATCAAGCTGGTTAGAAAAATTGCTACATTATGCCTTCAAAAACAAATCTATATAGCCCTTCTTTAGTTCTACATGCCAGTCATGCACTTTCAGCCTAACTTACCCGATAGGATATTTGTTGTGAGGATGAAATTGAGGAGGGGAGAATGGTTACATAAGCCCCTTTGATTCTCCATAGGGAGAAAAGCAAGATATGAATATCTGATAATTAAAATTATATCAATTACTGCACCTGCCTTGTGGAATAGCCTGTTGGAGGAAGTCAGGAAGGCTCTCACATTCCTATCATTCTGCAAATAGCTAGGGATCCTGGACATTTTTTTGCCTTCCTCTGGGCATAGAGCTGGGATCACTGAGAGGGTGAGAGGTCTGTGAATTTTCTGCAGGAGGTTGGACTAGATGACCCTTGTGGTCCCTTCAACATCTATGCTTCTAAATTATGTGAAACAGACTTTGTTCAGCAGATTCATAAAAAGGCAAGAGGACTATACTATAACAGCATAGTTCAGGAAAGTTCTTTATAAAGTGTAACATTCTGTGGATTATACTCCTATGTATAGGATGTATTATTAGTTTGATGCATGTAGTATCCTGTTGTCTTTTCATTGTTTTCTACTGATGTAATGCCATTTTTCTGCATTATATCTACACTCTTATATTAAGGATACCAAGGTTCAGGGATCTTCACTCACTGTATCTGAAGAAGAGAGCTCTGGCTCTTGAAAGCTTATACCCTGAAAATCTTGTTGCTCTCTAATGTGTTACTGGACTCAAATCCTGCTATTCAGTGAGAATGGTGGACTATAAATATAGTAAATAAATACATAAATAAATCAGTACAGGTGGGGGAGCCAGGCCCAATTTAAATGTGATACCAGGTGAGTTTCAATCATTTACCAGTGGGTATTTCATGCATTGGCTGCTTTCACATTTAAATACAGTCCTCAGCCACTATGCAATCAAGCAAACCAGTGTACTCTTAATATGCTCAATGTAATGGGTTAGTCCTTGATTTAGATGTGTAACCAGCTGCTTGGAGCATTGCATGGATAATTTTAGACTACCCGATGTCATATTTAAATCAGCAAGACTTTAGAAAGCTGAGAGGTATGGCATGATAACAGACTGTATTTGGGAAATTTTGATTCCTCATCTGAGTTAGAGGACATCTTGGTGGGTGATTTCCACCATCCATTTAGGGAGGTAGGAACGAATTCTTTCACTTCCTGTCTTCAACATGGGAGTAACCCTCCTCTTCAGTTCTCTTCCTGCCTTAGTAGAGAGAGCAGCATAGATCAAGCTTTGTATTTATCTAAGGTCCTTATTTTTAATTCTCAACATTTCTATTTTTTGTCTTTTTCCTATAGATATATACTTTATATTCTATTTATTTAAACTGGATTGGCTATACCATTGGGGAAGAAGTAAAGTAGACAACTTAGAGAGTGACTGCCATTTTGTTGGCTCTGTTAGCTTGTGAGTTCTCTTGACCACACAGAAAAATAATGAGTGGAGACTGAAATGGCTTCCTCTCTGCTGAGGAGCTGGAAGCTCCCCCCATTGTCTGTGAGTGGCACAAAAATAGAAGAGCTGGCCTCATCCTTAGCAGGCTTGCTGTGGCATCTCCTACAAAACTGCCTCAAGTGTGGCAAGGAGAAAAAGTGTGCCAAAAAGCACTACTTGTTACAATCGACCCCCAAGGCTGCAGCTTCCACAATGCCTCTAGTGACTGAGGGTGGCCAGATTTTGTGCCCTGCTGGTGATTGCAGTGAGTTCCCTCCTGCCCCCACGAGCCTTCTGGAGGGCATGGAGGACAATGGTGGCAAACAACAACCTTCTATGGAGCAAGAAACAACCTCCATCAATCAGGATTCCACAAAGAAGACACTGGAGCCTTTCAGCACAGTGGTAGCATAGGTTATAGGTTATAGTTTATTGTTATGATTCGAAATCAGAAGTCAAAATCAAAGTCATTGAGAAATATACATTAAATTCAGATCATAGATATAAATACATGGTACATTACGTGGTAACATAAGCGACTTCAGGCCCCTCCCCCCAATTTTTTCTCTCTCATCAGACAGACAATGAGAGAGGAAGTTTATAACTTCTACCAAGGAGGAGGTTTTAAAGTAGACAGTCCATTTTAGAACTTCCTTCTCACCTTCTCTACAAAGAGAGAAAGGAGAGGGGGAAAAGCCCAATGGCCCACCAAAGTGGCTCAAAAAGAGTCCATTAGCATGAAAACTGTAAAGTTACCAAATCATGGGTCATAGGGGATGACCAACTGAATGGCCCTATGCCCCAGAGAGCAGCAGAGATAATGAGGCATCCTATGGAGATTCCCAGCTTAATCCCATCAACACATTCCTCCACTTTTCCTCTCCCACTTACTTAATCAAGACTATTCAGCACATCTGATAGTTACTGTCTGGTACTTACCAGGTCATCAAACAATATTTTTATCTATAGTCCATCTCAGAGAGTCACTTCAAACCTCTCCCAACTCCTTTGTCCATCTCTGGCGACAGCGATTAAGCCGTTGTTTTGGGGCAAAGACACCCGTTTTGCCACATGGAGCTGGGCTACCCCAGCTGTGCTCACACGCGCATGTTCTGGACCCATACATGCACCCTCAGAAATGTCTGAGTCCTCTCTTCTTCTTGCTGTTAAACGCTGGTCATTTTTGCTGCTGCCTCCATGGAACCTCCTTCCTCAAGACTGGTAGTTATTGCCCTTCCCCCCAAACTGCTTTCCCATTTCCTCACTATCTTCCTAGTTAGCTCTGTGTGTATTTTCTGTATGCTTGCCTCTTATTTCTAATAAAGAAAACTTTTCCTGTAGTACATCTGCCTATTTATTTGAGAGTTCTCTAAGGGAACAATCCTGGTATACATTGGTGGAGATTACAAGTTACCCCTTTTTGCTTTGTCTCCTTTAATGCTAATTCCCTCAACCAATTAAGGAGACCTCCTTTTGGGTCACAGGTCATCTCATTTCTGGAATTATTTGAGAAACAGTTAAGAGCTGAGTGAACAAAATCTATGGCAAATAGACAATACCCAGGCTTTATAAAGAAATTATATGCTTTATCATCTTTCACCAATGGGTTCTTACAGGTCTCCCTAGCGGATGCACAGCACTATAATCCTCCCATTTTTTATCAGAAGATGGACATGGTAATTTAAGAGATAATCTGAACAGAAGGGCCAAATTTGCCTTGAGGAAAGCCCATGAAGCCATTTTTATGGAAAAAAGAGCTTCAGCAGCAGCTTCCTTAGTATCCAGGGCAGCCATCATCTAGACAAGGAATATCATCTAACTCTTTCCAGAGAACAATCATTGACTGATAGAGGGAGCCAACAGAATTCATAAGGCTTCATCATTCACTGCAGATGCCACAATTTTTTCTCGAGAACCATGTCATTGGCGGCAGCAGCCAGATGAACCTTGTGGCTTCATGCTTGGCAAGCAGACTACCAGTCTAAGGCAATAGTAACAGCCTACCTCTTCAAGAGGGACAGACTATTTGGCAATTCTCTTGACAAGATTCTAGTATAAACCAGATATAAGAAAAAAGCACTACCAAAAACATTGAGATATAATGACAAGAGAACACTTGGAAATTCTTCCATTCGATCCCAATACACCTTACCCAGATTTTGACAAAATAACAGAAGACCAATACAAGATAGTCATTCAGACTGGGCAACTTCAACCCCAGATTTGCCAAACAAACTGGCAACAGACCAGACAGAGGGGAAAGAGAAGCAAAATTCTCAAAGGCATAAGTCACAATCGATTCTGGATGTGGGTCAACTATTTTACTTTTAAGAGGTTTGGAACAATTCACAAGCAGACAAATGGACAAAAGTAAATTATTATATATACAATAGAGTTCTCCAGAATCCTCCCCCCCCAGAACATTTTGTCTCCTCATCCCTACACAAAAACACATAAGAACAACTGAAGCAATTCAACACTTACTACACATTCAAGCCATCGAAACTGTACCCAAGACAGAACAGGGATCTGGAGTGTACTTCATTTTCTTTATGGTTCCAAAGAAAAACAAGAATTGGAGGGCCATCCTGGATCTGAAGTTTCTAAACAAATTTGTGAAGCAGAGACATTTCAGGATGGAAACCCTTAATTTAATCACTGAATCCCTGCAACTGCAAGAATACCTTTTGTCCATTGACCTCAAAGAGGCTTACTTCTACATCCCAATTTTCTGGGGACACAGGAGGTTTCTGGGGGCGGGGGGTTGTGTGTGTATGGGACCAATGTTTTCAATTCAAGGCCCAACAGGGAGAAACTAGTTGACGAGGTGAAAGTAGTGGGCACCTTGGGTAGCAGTGACCATGTAATTTTGGAATTTATAGTCTTGGGGAAGGGAAAACCTGTACGTAGTCAGACATATAGGTTGGACTTCAGGAAAGCAAATTTTAACAAACTGAAAGCTATGCTGGGTAGAATGACATGGTTTGAAATACTTAAGGAGAAGGGAGTTCAAGGGGGTGGGAGTTTCTTAAAAGCAAAATATTGAAAGCACAATCACAAACAATTCCTATGAGAAGGAAAAATGGAAGGGGCTTAAAGAAGCCATGGTGGCTTCATAAGCAACTTTCTAATGAATTGAGAAATAAAAAAGACTTATTTAGGAAATGGAAGGAGGGCCTTATAACCAAGGATGAATATAAACAAATAACCAATGCTTGTAGGGAGAGTGTTAGAAAAGCTAAAGCTCAGTATAAGCTTAGGCTAGCAAGAGATGCTAAAAACAACAAAAATGGGTTCTTTGCTTACATTCAAAGAAAAAGAGCAAGAACATGGTAAGCCCATTGCAGGGACATGGAAGTGAAATTGTAACAGGCAATGAAGAAATGGCAGAACGGCTCAATTCCTACTTCTCCTGTGAGGGAAATGGTGTTCAACATGGCACATGATGGGGGAAGGGAGTTACAGCCTGGGATCAACATAGAGGTAGTATGTAAACACCTAGTTTCTTTAAATGGAACTGAGAACAGAACCACAAGTGACAAAAGGCACAGATTGGACACTTGTCTGCTTCCCTCAAGTTTTGATGGGAAATGTAGGCATCCTGGTCTCGCAGCTTCGCTCTCTGACTGCTGTCCAATGGACTTTTCAACTGTCATTTGTCCAACATTCCACCAAGCTGCCTACATTTCCCATCAAAACTTGAGGGAAGCAGACAAGTGTCCAATCTGTGCCTTTTGTCACTTGTGGTTCTGCTCTAAGTTCTCAGGGCTAAGGGAGCCCTGTGGCGCAGAGTGGTAAGCTAAAGTACTGCAGCCCAAGCTCTGCTCACGATCTGAGTTTGATCCTGGCGGAAGCTGAGTTCAGATAGCCCACTCAAGGTTGACTCAGCCTTCTATCCTTCTGAGGTCAGTAAAATGAGTACCCAGTTTCCTAGGGGTAAAGTGTAGATGACTAGGGAAGGCAATGGCAAACCACCCCGTAACAAAAAGTCTGCCAAGAAAGTGTCGTGATGTGATGTCCCACCATGGGTCAGTAATATTGGAATATATATATTTGGTTTAGTTTGGTTTATATAGCAGAGTAACATAGCAGAGTTATTTAGGCAGAAGCATTTAAACCCTAAGACGTGCATTAATTAGTCTTCAGACAAAATCAAAGAAAAGATACAACTTCCAGTTTTATTATAGCAGATTTCTTCCATCTTGTAGTAGAAGGGGAAAGATCCTATTCTAAAGAGTTACAGAGGTTAAGCTGCTTTGAGTTCATTCTGCTTTCTTTCAGGGGTTTCTGTGTCTGTGTGTGCTGCTTCGAGTTCATTCTGTTTTATTTTCATTGGGGGAGTGGGTGGCTGTGGCTGTGTGTTTATGTGTGCTGCTTTCAGTTCATTCTGCTTTCATTTCATTCAGGGGTTTCTGTGTATGTGAGTGCTGCTTTGAGTTCATTATGCTTTCTTTTAAGGGGGGCTGTGTGTGTGTATGCTGCTTTGAGTTCATTCTGCTTTCATTTTATTCAGGTGTTTCTGTGTATGTGTGTGCTACTCTGGCGCCCATTCCTTTTCACATATTCTTTTCTGGTAGTGGGACCCACCTCCCCCCTTGCATAAAATGGTACCCCTGCTCCATTCTGAGACTAACAAAAGGATTTACCCATCCCTGCCCGAGGGGGGGGCCTTACTCCCACCAGCTTCTTACCTTAATTCCTTTCCATTCTCTTTTCCCCGGCCTCCGTCACAGGACTCCACCAACTTCTGACAGGTGTATTCTGGCACTGAGACCTCTGGGCTGATTGAAGTCAATCAGGATGCACCTTCCCGTGAGACATTGATGTCCTTCTGTGCAGATAGCACCCCCCAGAGGCACAATGATCCTGGACGAGCCCCCAGTTTTGTTCTACACAACTGGTGGACCAAGTGTCTTCAGCCAATCGAAGAAGAGACACACAAGGAGTCCTGTGAGTGAGAGCAAAACTACAACATTTATTTAAACATAGAGGACAGTAGCACAGAAAGTCAAGACCCCTCTGTGCCCATCGTTCATCGAGGCTCCAATGGCCGTGCAAGACATTTTGTACCTTTTGGTTAATTAGCACAGATTACCATCTTAGGGACCACATTGGACCATACAAGTGACCCCCCCCCAATGACCTGGCAGTCTCACATTGACAGAACAATTCTGGTCATCATTAACCATGCATACTTTTCAATTAACATCACTTATCACTTCAGAAATATTGTTTATAATTTCAAAGAAATTATTGAAAGGCAGGAACTGCTTTCAATACTTTCTCCTTTTGCCATTTCCTTTTGCCATCTGCCTGGCTTTTCTGATCATAGTTCAGCTACTTTTCTTTTGCCCCTCAGAGTAACTTTCTTTGGCCCCCTTTTTTGGCTAGTCTTTCTGCTCAATGCTATAGCTGCTTTAACACAATTAAGACCAATTATCTCCAAAGGAGGCTTCTCTTACTAGCTTATGATTATAGCATTATATAGTCACATATATGTTTCACTACTCAGTAACCTAGTTCAATATATATGTGTAGGCAACTTTCTATCAAATAGCAGGTACTTCAGTACTTTCTATTGTAGCATCACCTGAGTGGCCTAGTCTCTCTCTCTCTCTTGTTACTCCACCTCAATGCTCACCCTTTACCTTGCATAGTAAGAATATGGCAAGTGTACCTGAGAATACAGTAAAAATCACATAAGGATAGTAAAGGTACCTAAAATATTTCAGACTATTAAACTCACTTCACACATTCTGTTTTATTTTCATTCAGGGGTGGTTAGGATTGTGTGTGTATGTGTGCTGCTTTGAGTTCATTTTGCTTTCTTTTCATGGGGCTGTGGGGGGCTCTGTATATGTATGTGCTGCTTTGAATTCATTCTGCTTTCTTTTCAGGGGGTGGATGGGGCTCTCTCTCTCTGTGTGTGTGTTGCTTTCATTCTTTTGTTGACTGAAGTTGACATTGTTATGGTTCCCACAGCTTTTGAATGCAGACTGGTTCTGTGTTAGTTAAATATGTCAGTTATGGTTATTTGTATTAGTTAAAATATCAGTTACGGTTATTCCAGTTTTATGCTAGGAATGGATAGCTGTGTCCAAGCCACCGAAGACTTTCATCAATATATTCATCAGCATATAGGTGTTCTTATGTCTTAATAGCTGTAACTCAAATGGTTTTTCCTACCCTCAGCTGATTAACATCACTGAAATTGCAGTGGATATATGGCTGTTAAGGAAGTTTTTATGAATATTGTTTGTCTGGGACACTGGAATATTTATGAGCATTTCACAATGTCACAACAGCTTAGCCACTGGTAAGGTAGAGTTGGCCATTTTAAACTAATTATAGGTCTAATGCAGCTAAATTTATTTATTATTTTATTTTATTTTATCGTATTTATATTCTGCCCTCCCCGCAAGCAGGCTCAGGGCAGATAACAACATTAAAACATTTAAAACATTTCATTAAACATAAAACATAAAACATTAAAAACATTGTATAAAGATATTAAAAATAGCAGCACTCTTTTCTTGGTGGCGGCAATATCGTTGATTACAAACAGTGCAATTGAACATGGCAGCAGCTTCAGAACAGTGGTGGACAGCTCTCATAGGGAGGGGAGTAGATGTTATATCCTCCAGCCAGTGGAGGCCCAGCCTCAGCCATAAGCCTGGCGGAACAACTCTGTCTTACAGGCCCAGCGGAAAAATAGTAGATCCTGCCGGGCCCTGGTCTCGGTAGACAGAGTGTTCCACCAGGTAGGAGCCAGGACTGAGAAAGCTCTTGCTCTAGTCGAGGCCAGGCGGGCCTCCTTGGAGCCAGGGACTGATAGCAATTTCTTTTCTCCTGATCGGAGAGTCCTCTGGGGAATATATGGGGAGAGACGGTCCCTCAGGTATGCTGGCCCCAGTCCGCACAGGACCTTATAGGCCAATACCAAAACCTTGAACATGATCTGATACTCCACTGGCAACCAATGCAGCTCGCACAATACTGGTGTAATATGCGCCCTATTTGGTGCTTTCATAATGATGCGCGCCGCTGCATTTTGCACCAGCTGTAATCTTCGGGTCAGGCACAAGGGTAGGCCCGCGTAGAGCGAGTTACAGTAATCCAACCTAGAGATGACTGTTGCCTGGATCACTTTAGTTAAGTCACAGGTAGACAGGTAAGGGACAAGTTGTCTGGTCTGCCGCAGGTGGGAAAAAGAAGACCTGACAACCGCTGTGACCTGTGCCTCCATTTTCAGGGAGGCATCTAGGATCACCCCCAGGCTCTCAACCCTTGGAACAGGCACAAGCTGTGCACCATCGAGGGTCAGGAGCCGGAGTCCCGAATCCAGTCCCCCATGGTTCAAGTATAGGACCTCCATCTTTGTTGGGTTCAGTTTCAGTCGACTCTGTTTCAGCCAATCAGTCACGGCTGCAAATGCATGTTCCAGGACATCTGGGGCTGAGCCAGGCTGGCCGTCCATCATCAGATACAGCTGGGTATCATCTGCATATTGATGGCACCCAAGCCCAAAACTTCGCACCAGCTGGGCAAGGGGGCGCATATAGATGTTAAACAGTAAAGGGGAGAGTATTGCCCCCTGTGGGACCCCATACACCAATGGGTGTGGGGTGACAATTTCTCCCCAAGCGCCACCCTCTGTCCCCGACTGTGGAGAAAAGAGACAAGCCACTGTAAGGCAGTCCCTCGTATCCCCACATCGGCGAGGCGGTGAGTCAGAAGATCGTAATTGACTGTGTTAAACGCTGCTGACAAATCCAATAATATCAGCAGCTCTGAACCACCTTGGTCCAGATGTCTGCAAAGGTAATCCATGAGGGCGACCAGCAGTGTCTCTGTCCCATGTCCTGGCTGGAACCCGGACTGAAAGGGATCTAGGGCAGAGACATCATTCAGAAAACCCTGTATCTGTCCCACCGCTGCCTGCTCAATCACCTTTCCCAGCAACGGGAAAGTTGAGTATCTAATTTTGATTTGCTCCAGTAAAGCAAAACCCTCCCTGAAAATTTGAAAATTCAATATTAATTAGATTAGGAATTTCAGACTCTGTGGAATATTGAGAAAGAATTTTGGATTGTTTTTTCTTTGCTGGCAGAGGGAATCTGTTAGAATTTAGATTTGTGGGATGGGTTTTGGATTTTTAGAGATCCCCCTCCTTCTTGCATATTTTAAAATATGATTCCAAAGAAATGAAATGTTTGGGAAAGGGAATGGAAGATTTCATTTTGTAAAAGATACAGAAAGGAAATAAACCCTTTCTCATAATAGTGTAATTTTCCAAGCTTGCTAACATTTATCTCATCGTAATGCATTGTGCTGGGTTTTGGGAAGTGGCGTCGCTTCCGGGAAGCGACGTTACTTTCAGAAGTGACATCATCATGCATTTCCAGGAGTGCGCGTGTGTGCACATGTGATAATAGAGAGTTCCACCACCTCTTTTCCCAGAAAAAAGCCCTGACAAAGATTCAATATGAGCATGCACATCAGCATTTTCTTCCGTTTTAGTTGAAAATAGCTCTTTGAGCAAGGCAATTTGTAGTAGTTTGACATTTTCAAGAAATTTCAAAGTATTTCTCTAGGAAACTTTCTTCTCTTTAATTTTTAGTTTCTGTATGCTAGGCTCAAGTTAGCCAAAAGTTTTAAAAGTTTTTTCTGCTTCTTTGCACGTTTTAGGGGTAGGAAAAGGCTATTAGACCTTTCACCTAGTAGTTCCTTTGTTTGTTCCTCCTGAAGTTGCCTGTGAGAGCATTCACGTGCTAATTTAGTCCTTTTGTCTGCTGTGGCTGTTAGATCAGCAGAGTCAAGGAAAAAATCTTTGCAGTTTAAAACTCTTCTTAGATTCAAGTTTGGGCTTTGCAGTTCTAAAAAACCCTCTTTGCTTCTTAAATTCAAGTTTGGGCTTTCATTGGCCCTATAGGAACTAATTCAAGACTGGACTCAGTGCTTGCACAAGGGACTACCTTTACCTTTACCTAAGTCCTCGGGGCAAGATGAACTGCACCCAAGGGTACTGAAAGAACTCGCAGATGTAATTTCTGAGTCTCTGTCCATTATTTTTGAGAATTCTTGGAGATCAGGCAAGGTGCCAGAAGATTGGAGGCAGACAAATGTTGTCCCCATGTTCAAGAAGGGGAAAAAGGAGGATCCAGGTAACTACCGAACCATCAGCTTGACATCTATACCTGGAAAAGTCTTAGAAGAAATAATCAGATAGTCAGTCCTTGAGTATTTAGAAAGGATGGCTGTGATTACTAAGAGCCAGCATGAGTTTCTCAAGAACAAGTCATGTCAGACTAACCTTATCTCTTTTTTTGAGAAAATTACTACCTTGCTGGATCAGGGGTATGCTGTAGACATAGTTTATCTCGATTTTAGTAAGCCTTTTGATAAGGTTCCACATAATATCCTTGTCAACAAGTTGGTAAAATGTAGTTTGGAGCCTATTACTATTAGGTGGATCTGTAACTGGTTGATAGATCGCACCCAAGAATGCTAGTTAATGGTTCCTCATCCTCTTGGAGAAGAGTGACAAGTGGAGATCCTGAAACCTGTTCTGTTCAACATTTTTATAAATGATTTGGATAAAGGAATAGAGGGAATGCTTATTAAACTTGCAGATGATACTAAATTGGGAGGGGTAGCGAATACGATCAAAGACAGAGTAAGGATACAGGATAATCTTCACAGGCTGGAAAACTGGGCTAAAACAAATACAATGAATTTCAACAGAGCTAAATGCAAGATTCTGAATTTAGGAAGGAAAAATCAAATGCATACTTATTGGATGGAGGAGACTTGTTTTGGCAGTAGTATGTGCAAGGATCTAGAAGTCTTAGTAGACCATACACTGAACATGAGTCAGCAGTGTGTTATGGTCGCTAAAAAAGCAAATGTGGTTTTGAACTGTATAAACAGAAGCATAGTGTCCAGATCATGAGAAGTGATGGTATCACTCTACTCTGCTCTGGTGAGACCTCACCTAGAGTATTGTGTTCAGTTTTGGGCACTACAATTTAATAAGGATATAGACAAGCTGGAACATATCCAGAGGAGGGCAATGAAAATGGTGAGGGGTCTGGAGACCAAGTCCTATGAGGAAAGGTTGAAGGAGCTCGGAATGTTTAGCTTGGAGAGGAGACAAATGAGAGATGATATGATAACCAAGTACTTGAAGGGCTGTCATATAGAGGATGATGCAGAATTGTTTTTTGCTGCTCCAGAAGGTCAGACCATAACCAACAGCTTGAAATTAAATCAAAAGAGCTTTTGGATAAACATTAGGAAGAACTTCCTGACAGTTAGAACGGTCCCTGAGTGGAACAGGCTTCCATGGGAGGTGGTGGGCTCTCCTCCATTGGAGGTTTTTAAACAGAGGCTAGATGGCCACCTGACAGCAATGCTGATTCTGTGAACTTGGGCAGATCATGAGGGAGAGGGCAGAATGGGTTACATCAGTGCTTAGTTCTTGTGGCCCCTCCTTACATGCCCAGTGTAATGCCGATCGCCACCTTGGGGTCAGGTAGCAATTTCCCACAGGCCAGTTTGGCTAGAGATCTTGGAGGTGTTTTGCCATCTTCTGGACATGGAGTGGAGGTCACTGGGGTAGTGGGGGGGGGCGTAGTTGTGAATTTCCTGTATTGTGCAGGAGGTTGGACTAGATGACTCTAGAGGTGCCTTCCAACCCTATAATTCTATGATTCTATAGGAATAGGAAACATGACAGCCAAAACATATCTCAACAAGCAAGGTGGTTCCAAATCATCAACACTACACAAGGAGGTGTTCAAGATTTTACCTTCCTACTGCCCTATCCTTCCTCCTTACCACTCTGCCTGTCTACCCATTCCACTCCCACCACTTTGCCCGGCTACCCACCCCCTCCTCACCTCAGTGCCCATCTGCCCTTCCCTCTCCTTACAGCTCTGCCTGCCCATCCTCCTCCTTAGCACTTTCCTGCTCACCCACCCCACTGCTTTGACTGACTGTCCTCTCGTCACCTACCCACTCATGCAGCTTCCCTCACTTGGCATAGTGTTATGTTTCTTTGAATGTCTGTAGTATCCAGAGTTTGGGTTTAAACCACACACAGGAGAATATTAACTAATCAAAAATTCTTTGCTGACTCCTATATAGAAGTAAATACAGAATTCTGTCTGGAAATCTACAACAAGCGTGCAAAAATTCCACTATATCTGTTGGATTTTCATATGCTTTGCAGGCTCAGAACTGCTGATCCAGGAAACAGTTGATATTAACAATAACAGAACTAACTTGCACTGGTTATTTACATGCATATGAAAATGGCATCATAGCCAGAAATTCTATCCATGCTAATAAAACCACTTACTGAATTCTCCTGAATTACTTATATACATAGCTCCATAATGTTTGGAAACTTCCTATTAATTGGAATCACACAAATGGTTTTCCTCTGAACTGATAACTACTCATATTCAATGCGGTATACCAAACACTGAGAACAAAAATAGACCATTCACTGGTCTGAATTACAGAGTTGGCTTTATTCAGTCCTTGTGAAATGATGAGAGGGTTGCTTGTCGGATCTCAAGCCAATCCTGATAAGTGATGGTACGAAGAAACATGATACCTCAAAGGGCTTCAGCAACCAATGTAAATGCTTTACTGCATCAACAGGACAGCCATGTGTATTGCATCAAGTGTACTTTTATGTTTTTCAATAACATCCCTTTTTGTTGATATGCAGCAGCTTCCCCTAGGAATAGCTTTAATAATCAGAATACTCTTGGCGCTCCATAAAATACATAGTATCTTTTTTTAAATAAAAGATTTAATATGAAAAATTTGCTATGGTTTTGCTATCAACCTAGAGCCAACTGGTTTCTGATATTTAGGCAAAGGAAGGGAAACAATAAGGTCTTCTTGCGATAGAAGAATTTATGTAATCCAGAAAGTATGATTTCTCTGGAAAACAGCCAAGAGGATGAGTGCCTTGAAGGTAAATTGACCAAAATGTTAATTTATTGTAGAAATAATCTCTGGACTTATAGAAACATCTCCCCTATTAGGAAGAAGTGCATTAATTTACATAAGTAATATGTATGAATACCAACTAGGTACTTTTTATGCATTAACAGTGAAATCTCTCTTTACAACTGTTGAGAAAGAGCTGCTGTCAAATGAGAGTCATTTAGTACAGAGGTCTCCTGAGGTTTGATGGAAAGATATCCAGATGGGGAACATATTTTTTTGATAGGCAGATGTGTGAGATGTGAGGCTCTAAAGCATCTAAGGTCAAAACAATGGAAGACAAATGAAATATTTTGGAGAAAAATTGAATCTGTAATATAGGGGAGGGAGTAGAAACCATCAAGGTCCTAGCAAAGGACACAATCAAAAGAATATTTCATAAAATGTTAAAATTATTAAACTGGGATGATTAATCAAAGCTCTGTCCTCAGTGGCAAGAGAGAGAATTTATCTTCATGTGCTGCAAATATAGGCTTTATGTATTTAGGTTTATGCCAAATTCTACAGATTGAAATTCGTCTGCCATTCATTCAATTTAAATATTACCAAGTTCTGAAAAAAACTAATACCAGTAAGGTATTATTCAGGTATATTTGCTATTCGGAAACACTGAATCACACACACACACAATGGAGACCCTAAGAATTCTTTCATCCTTAGATCACCTTCCTCCTATCCCAAACAGAACACCAGGCTGAGAGCGGAACTACAAGTGACAAAAGGCACAGATTGGACACTTGTCAGCTTCCCTCAAGTTTTGATGGGAAATGTAGGCAGCTTGGTGGAATGTTGGACAAGTGACAGTTGAAATGTCCATTGGACAGCAGTCAGAGAGCCAAGCTGCAAGACTAGGATGCCTACATTTCCCATCAAAACTTGAGAGAAGCTGACAAGTGTCCAATCTGTGCCTTTTGTCACTTGTAGTTACGCTCTATGCTCAGCTATATAAGTTGGACCAAATGATAAGTGAAACCGTCCCAGGGTTGTGATCATGATCATAAAGTCTCATATTATGCCAAGAGGAGACGCCCCAGCATGGATGTCTAACAGTGCAATCCTAAACAGAGTTACTCCAGTCTAGTTCTATTGAAAGCTCCCTCTATCTACTTCTCTGCCCCCATGCATAATTTTATAAACCTCTGTCATGTCTTCCGTTAGCCTTTTTTTTTCTAGACTCAAGCCTTTCCTCATGGTAGAGGACCTCCTTGGTACTTTTTCCAGTTTTGCTATGCCTTTTTTGAGATATGATAACCCTACCCTCAAAGGAACTAACGTTCCCTGAGAGTCAAAGCCCCAAGCATCAAGTATCCACTCATAATTTCTGTACCAATGACAGATAATGGTACCTGTGACATTCTTTGCAAAATACTGGGCAATCCCCACCCTCCTGCTGGCATTTCAACTTCATAGCTGCTTTGATTGCTTAAGGATGTTAAGTTACAATAGGGTCCATTACCTGTAACTATGTAAAATAGGGGGGAAACACTAAAAGAAGAAACAAAAGCAATTTGTAGAGAAACAATATGGTGGTCTATGCCCGCAGAAGGTGAGTCTGCAGCTACTGGAAATGCTTTTGCAGTGCTCCAATACTCACATGAGTAAACCAATAATGTCCCCAGTTATTTACAGGAAAACAGGCTATCTTAGTTAAATCGCCATAGACAGGGATCAGAACATGGTTATTTTTTCTTTCATTTTGATTTTCTGTGTTGTCATTGGCATTAGATTTGGTTCACCTCATTTCATTATTAGCATTGATTATTCATGTAAGCCCTATTCCATGATTATGGTTTTGGTGTTTTAGCCTTGTGCAATGGGAAAGTACAGGAAGTGCAATCCTCCCGATATGCACAGTCTCCATTATGTGTGCAAACATGTACCTTGAAAACTTTCTGGTCATGCATGCCAAAGCTAGAAAACATGTACATTTCCCTATTCACAAGAAATGGCAACTGCTTATATCAAGCAGATTGCACACCTTCCCTAATACATGGTTGTGTTGCCAAAATCATAACAACTGAACAATTTTTTAATGCGTTGATCACCTTTTATATGTATCTGATGCAAAAAACACTGGAAGTGCATTAATAGGCATAGGGAAAGCTTGATGTAAGGAGAGAAAACTGGAATAAAAACAAAGGCACACAGATTTGTTTTTTTACAAGAAAGAATCTACATTGAAATGGGGATATTCAATTTCTAGTCAAACTAGCACCCTTCAAAATTTGACCGCATATGCAGTAGCAGCAGAGGGAGAAAGGCAAAATAGGGCAACATGCACAAACTAGTTTCTATGATAAAAATATCAGGAACTGAAGGAACTGAAAAAACAAAAGCTTGAGACCTATACCTTGAGACCTCTCTGGGGGTGCTACAGAGGCGATACTCCTTTGTAGAGCTGGCTTCTTCTTGTGCTAAGAACTTTGCACTTGTTGAAAAACACTGGGATTGTAGACTGGGGTGCCTAATACAAGAGAAACAAAGCTCCATAATGAATTACTGCCTCTGCAGCACTCACAGAGAAGCATGCATGGAGTAAATGTATAGGATCCATGCAATTGGTTGTAATTTCCAGCATATCTTCCAACAGTCTTAGAAGAATATCTTGTATCTATCCAGACTAGGGATCCCAGGTCCCCCAGTGAGGGTAGGGGATTCCCCGCCCCCACCCTCTGCCCCTGCAACCACTCATCTGGTCAACGGAGGAAGGAAAGGTGGGAGAACAGGCCTTCCAGGTCCACTCTTGGGGCAGTGTGACAATGTCACTCTTGTGAGTGATATTGTTGTGTTGCCTTGGGAGCATTCCTGTGCTTCTCAGCAGGCGAAATCAGGCCCCAAAAAGGCCAAATTGGGTCCATTTGGGGCCCAAATCAGCCCACTGTGAAGCATTCCCACGTTCCTGGGCCCTGTGCAATGACATTACTCCTCAGAAGTAATGTCATCATGCCACCTTGGGAGTGCGCACTTCTGTGGCACTCATGAAGATAACAAGATGAGTGCCGGGTTCCCCCCTCCTGCCAGGAGGGTAAGATGACCTGGCAACCTTAATCCAGACTTCCACAAATTAGATTAATTATGCCAGAAATCCTTGCATAGAAACAAACCAAGGAAGTTTAATTCATGCAGCCAGCTAAGACCATTCCGTATTTATTTTTATTTATGTCATTTATAGTCCACCTTTCTTACTGAGACTCAAGGTGGATTACATAGTGTGAGATTAGTCCAATCAGTATCAAGGACATTTCCATAAGCAATGCCATAGGGTAAATAAATACAAGTTTACAAAGACATAGTATTATCAAGGATCCAATACAGAACTGAAGAAATGCTGAAACAGAACATAATAAATTCTAGAACTAACATTAGACAACATGAAGCACAGGTAGTATATAGGAGTACATATTTAAAGCAACAGATAATATGTAAGGCAACATAGTGGTGAAGTCTATAGTCCCTAACTCATTAGTGAAGCATCTGAGACCCCCTCCCTACAATACAGCCCTCCTATCTGAGTAAAAAGCCTTTTTGAATAATTTGGTTTTGCATCGTTTGCGGAAAGCCAGGGGAGTGGGGGCTTTTTAGGATTTTAATGGGTTAGTCCATATCCTCTTTCTTTCACTTTCACTGCCATGAGCTGGGCCAATCATGTGAAAGCTGACCCCCAGCATCTGCTGAACTAATTACAGATAACAATGACATCATCATATCCATATAAATATCTGTGGGTATGCAATCATTTTCTGTTTTCTACACACAGTCCTACTGCTGGAAGAGGCAGGAAATCTAAAACTAGAACTTCTGTAAGATTTAATATTCAGTCAAAATCCATCCTTTTGTCACTTCATCCCATTAATCACAGGGAGGTCGGTTTGGGTTAACATTTTTGCTGAACTTCCACAATTGAAATCAACAGGCTTACAAGGATATAATGCAGAGTTGCAGGTCCCTCCTGGTGGTAGGGTAGGACCCGGCACTCACCTTCTTTCTTCTCCATGCATGGGAGTGCTCCTGGCATGGTGCAACAACATCACTTCTGGTAGAATTGGCCCTGTTTGGGGTCCAAATAGGCCTGGTGTGAAGCGTGTGCGCTCTCCTAGGGCCTGCTTGATGATGTCCCTCCTGGGAGTGATGTCACGCTGTGCTGGGAGCACACTCAGGAGGCCTGTTCCCCTGCCTTTCCCCCTTGCTGACCAGGTGAGTGGCAGCAGAGGGCAGAGGCTGGGAGCAGGGGATCCCCCTCCCACGAGGGGACCTGGCAGCCCTAGTATAATTGCACAAGAAGGTAGCTATAATGCATTATAATCAGCATTCTAAGTCAAAACCATTCAGTTAGATATGATAATTTATTTTATTTTTATAACACAATAGCACATAGGGTTGCCAGGTCCAGGTTGGGAAATTCCTGGAAATTTGGGGGAGGGGTGAAACCTGGAGAGGACAGTGTTTGGGGAGGGGTGGGGACTCAGCAAGATATAATGCCACAGAGTCCACCTTCCAAAGCAGCAATTTTCTGCAGTGGAACTGCTCTTTGTGATCTGAAGATCTGCAATTCTGGGAGATCGCTAGGCACCAGTTGGAGGTTGGCAACCCTAGCATATTATAATGTGCAATATGGCCAGGTTCCTTTGTGACTCTGTGGATTATGTTATTCAAGCCAGTGTATCTAAAGAGCTCCTTTTTGAGTAAATGGGACTATTCTAGAAAAAGTGGTCTAAGAATTGCAGCCAAAGCATTACAGTGCCGTTCCAAGGTATATAGGTGGCACACTGTATAAAGCCCATCTTTTCCATTATAACTTTCCTATTCTTATTGCCAGAAGGCCCAGTTTGTTTGCAATAATGTGTTTTCTGTATAATCTGCTCTCTGATATTCATATTTCCACAACTGAATGTCTGGCATTTTCAAATGTGTGAATAAGTGCTATATCTATGATTCATTATGACTACAGGGAATTGGCTTGTATGCATTCAAGGCATTTGTCCAAGCTATGTCTACCTCGAGCTGATTTATTGTGTTTCTCCTCTCAGGGCTAGACTTGATATAATACATTATCAATTATTTTGCAACTCTAATAGCTTTTATTGGTCAAAATTGCCTGCAAGTAGAAAATTTTACTTAATTCACAATTCAAATTTAAGTAAAATTTCCAGATATGAATTGTTTATCTATTTTACATTGTAGTTATTTGGGGATTTCAGTTTTTTGTGATTTGCCTCCATGCCACATGGTTTTGATTTTGCTGTTTATATAGATTTCTAACCCAGCACTCACAAACGTTAGCTTCTACTTTATATTAATTATATTTTATGCCTCAACTATTGGCAGTCTGGTTACCATAATTCATTGGGTAGAATACAATGTAAGTATTTTATAGGAAAAAACTCATCTTGATTGCAAGATGTGAGAAAGCTATGTGCATATTTAAATTGTAATTTGTCTGATTCTCACTGTAAGTTTGGATGTGTATTACAGCCTTTGTATAAAGAATTCTACTGTATAAAGTTTACGCCATGGGTTGCCAGATCCCCTTTCTCTCCCACAGGAGGGGAGGGGAGACCTGGTACTTACCTTGTGCCTTCTGTGTGCTTCTGTGCTTGTGTGATGACATCACTTCCAGAAGTGATGTCATCACACCTGCTGTGGAGTACTGCCGTGCTCTGCACACGGCCAATTCTTTGAGAATCAGACCCAAATGAAGTGCAGGAAGTGACATCGTCACGTTCCCTGACAGCATGCACACTATGTGTGTTCCTGGAGTGCCTGCTGGTGGTGGGTGATCTCCGGGTAGCCCAAAACCTCCTGTTGATCGGAAGCAACTGGCAGGCAAACAGTTAAACTGCCAAGTAGAGATGGGCACGAACCGAAATATGAACCAAAGTTCATGACGAACCGGGCTGGTTCATGGTTTGCGAAATGGCGGTTCGTCAACCGCCACAAACTTTAGGCTGGTTCATTTGGTTCATTTTTTTGGTTCGTCACTGTGGACAGCCTGGCGCCCATCTATCAGTTTCCTAGGCAACAGGGGATGGACTTCCTGCAGACCTTCTGCTAACCCAGAAGTGGCCTTCTGCAGGCCCAGAAGTGACCTTCTGCTGACCCGGAAGTGATGATTTGCTGATCTGGATGTGACATTTTCACGAACCAAACAAACCAGTTCATGAACCGAGACAAGTTCGTAAAAGTTCGTGGTTCGTGGTTTGTGAAATGCGACGAACCATGAATCACACAGTTGGTTTATTTCACTGTTTGTGCCCATCTCTACTTCCAAGAGATTGCCTGCCACCGGAGGGCACCTGGGATCCCTAATTGTGGTGGTACTTCTTTGGCTGTGCCTCATGAACTGGAGCCTCTTTATTCTGCAACTTGTCCACTTATGGAGACTCAAACCAAATGTTATTAGTTAGTGAATTTAAAATATTTATGGGCCCACCTTTCTCCAAGACAAATGGGACCCACAGCAAGTAACAAAAATAAAACTATTTAAAATTTAAAAAGCAGAAAATGTTTAAAAGTGAATGCTCTGAGATCTGTGACTGGGACTTCCCAGCATTTTAAAATCATCCCTTCCTCCTTCCACTGATAGTTGTACAAGTTCTCCACCAATGAAGGAGGATAGAGAAGTGATCTTTTTGCTCAGTTTCCCAGCCTGACTCTTATATTGGACTTATATTGCAAAATATTTAGTTTATAAGGATTTTGTTTATGAGAACTTTTGGAGGGCACAGGAAGCTGTTAGGGGGAGGGCAAGGCAGGGAAGGTTCCTCTGCTAACTCTTTCTATGAACTTTTATATAAAATTCAATTCAGTGTGCCTGGTTGGGGGTTGAATTTTTGAGGAACACACATATATACATATGTTCCTCACCAAAGTTTTTTCATGGACAGAGGACTTTCATCCTGCAGAACATGACTTTCTCACCCCATTCCTTCAACTACCACCCAAAATACCACCTGAAATACTGGTTACTTTCCATCCTTTCCATCCATTCCTTCTATCTTCAGCTACCGTTATTCTGTGATATGGAACTGGCAACATTTGTCAGAAAGCATCATGGAGCTGGTACTGTGAAATGTCTTTCAAAAATGTAAGTATCCAGTGTTGGTGACTATTTTCAGAGCTGATCCTGTGGCAATCATCCCCCAAAGCCTCAGCTATCCTCTAGGGCTCTGAATCAATCCTTGTGATTTTGGCCTTATTCAAATCTCAAAGGTTTAGGTTTATCCTTTCACCTCATAATCTCTGGTTCTCAGAAACTGCTTTTACTGGGGTGTTTATTTACTATCTAAAAATAAGCTTTCTTCCTTAAGCCTTCCCCAAATCCTATCTGACACTCTTATTCAGATCCACAGTACCCTGTCTGAGGGGAAAAGTTTCTTTTCTCCTTTCTTAAACTGTTGGCTCATCCTCTCCCATCCAGTGGTGTTCCATGGGCTTTTACACTTGTCAAAATCCCAAATGATTCTCTGAGAGGTGGAACAGGGCTAAGGGGCAGATATATAAATACAGGCTTATGTTGAATTGATTTGCTAGGGTGTCTTAGCAAAACCTGCAGCATTCCACTGGAAAATTTAAAAAAACACAATCACTAGTAATAAACGGTCATTTCAAAACATTATCTAAAACTCTTTGCGCTGTCATTGCAATGGTTGAATTGTTGGTACCAGAAAATGGAGTACCTGCAAACTATGTCCAAGAAAGAGGCTGGCAACAGTTCAAGGTTACAGTGGCAGCCTGGCAGAGTTCCACATTGTCTCTATAATGTAAGAGTGGGACCTTGCATTTACCATCCAGGTAGTTAAAGTGTGAAAGATGTGTAGGGTTTTCCTCTTGTATGCAGAAGTAGAATTTCTACATGAAATAGAATTTCTAAATAGAAGCTGATGGTGATGATAATTATTCCATTTCCTGATGGTTGTTGTGGATTTTCCGGGCTGTATTCCATTTCCTGATCCTGAGTTGAAGAAGGTAGTTTTATATATGCACCCCAAGGCATTATTGTGGACTATTGCTTGGTGTGCAGATTTGCAATGATAGAGACCTATATAAAGATTAACACAGTATCTGATGTATCATACGTAACATAGATCCTTGATTATACTCATGCTTTGGTATGTAAAATAGATGAGTGCTGTATATTAATTGGAAGGTTTAATAGTGTAAATTTATTTATTTATATAGGTGTTTATATCCTGCTTTTCTTCCAAAGGGCACCAAATGGTTTACATGTTACATAAAAATTACTACACAAATGAACCAGTGCACTGTAAATAAAACAAACCAGTGCAGTTCAAACTGATCCTGGACTAATTTGCTGGCTTGTCCAGAGATGCAGAAGAGGACTGAGCAAAAAATCCACAAAAGAACAGTGGTGCAGTGGAAAAAAATTATTGTATTCAGTTATATAGAAATCCAGTGTGTAGTAGTGGTTAGAGTGCTGGACTAGGTTCAAATCCCGACTCTGCCATGCAACCTCAGTGGATGACCTTGGGCCAGTCACCCACACTCAGCCCAAGTGACTTCACATGGTTGTTGTGAGAAGAAAATGGAGAAGAGAACATAAACCACTTTGGGTTCACATTGAGGAGAAAGGCGAGGTATAACTGTGACACCTTTACACACTGCCATCTACCATAAACCTCACTATATGTTTTTGGGTCTTCCCAGAGGTTCTACCAGACAGGCAGCCCATTCCCTTAATTCACTACTGCTCACCCAGCTACTGGCCAGGGCTATTGAGGAAAGGGGACTTAGTGTTTATTTGTCATATATATGCTGCCACCATTTAAATAAATTTGACCCATTGGTTGTGACCAGAATGTTTTTGTTTTGTCTCTGTGTCTTATTTCTCTTCAGCCAACAACTTCAAGCCAGCCAGAGATAAACAGAAACAAGAATAATTTTTATTTACAACATAGCACACTGGAGTGAATGATTTTAAACTCATTAATAAATAGTTGTTAACCAGGGAATGTTACACTATATTAGAACAGATATTAACAGCCAGCTATGTATTTCTTCCACTTCTCTTCAGCAGCAGAAAACCTTCTCTCTCAGTTTCTTCCTTAAATCTTCTTACAACAGACTTTCAACTGTCACTAGCCCAGTATTCCACCAGCTCTCATTGGCTGTTTCCCAGGAGAGGCAGAGCTGGAAACAGTCCTATCCATCACAATAAGTTAAATAAGCAGATATTCAAACAAATGAACAAACAAACAAACAAACAATGATGCTAAATGTTTCTCCTATGCTTCTTCAGGAAGATCTGTATGAATGTAAATAAAATACAACTGGGGAAAGGTCTACAATATATACTATCCAAAAGGAGACAATTCAGTCCAAACAGACCATGAAGACTTGTAGTAATTGTTTATATAGTTGAAAACTTCAACAGGCACAATTCAGTCAATGTACAATTAGAGAATCCCAGCCTTCCAAGCCCATAAGGTTCTACTTCTAGTCTCTTTTTCAGGTTTCTATACAGGCACAGGGACTAACAATTCGCAAACCTTGCATGCGGTGGAGCTATCTCATCCTGCCATGCTGCCCCGAAGGGAGCTCCCGGTGGGAGATTGGCAACAGGTATGCCGGCTTCGTAGTTTTCCCGTTTTGCTATAACCCACTTTTTCACAGCCTCTATGATGTCCCTGAGGAATACAATTGTCCAATAAATTACTTGTTTCAGTACCTGTGTGCATTATTGTTACAAATATACAACTTTAACATGTATACAGTTATTTTGGCATGCATACACTTGTTGAACATACATCACCACCTCTCACTACCTTTTAAACATAATAGTGATATGAATTGCATCTTGGACAAATCAAACTTCACAAAACTACTTACTTTTACGTACTATGCTTCTCAATTCTGGCTTAATTCGCCCTTTCGAGGAATACTCTCCTGTTCCCAATTTATACCGAATGCTGGGTAATTAAGTAACCCGATTTCCTTAACACTCCCTTTAAAGGGGACCCTGCACACCTCACAAAAAAGGAGAAAAGTTCATTTCCTGATTTAAACCGTTAGGGGTCATGGTATTCAATCTGAAAATCCATTCTGTTTCCAACCTCAGAAGCACTTTTTGGGCATTTGGCACATGTTTACTATCCATTACTTTCAACACAGAGAACCTCATCCCCCATTCATTTGAATGGCGCTCCATGAAGTGTTGTGTAAGAGGTGCCTCCATTGTCCCGGTTCTAATTTTAGATAGGTGTTCTTGTATCCGAAGTTTGACCAGATGTACTGTACTACCCACATACAGTAGGTCACAAGGACACTTAATTATATAAACCACAAAAGGGGTAACACAAGTGGAGAAATCTCTTGTGAATAAATTCTTCTTAGTAGTTGGATGCTTCAAGTTGTGTGTATGGACTGACAGGGGGCACACATTACAGTGCCCGCAGGGAAAATGGCCCAAGGGCATATGTGTCTCTGGGCGTGATCCTCTGAAATCTGAGTGTATCACCATGTCTTTAATGTTTTTAGTCCTTCTAAAACCCACCACTGGAGGGTTCTCACACCCTGCTATACTGTTAAGTATATGCCAATTCCATTTGATTATACTGGCAATGCGTGGGGCTAAGGGAGAATACTCAATGGACCAAATTATCTCTTTTAATTTCTCCTTGTTGTGTGGGACCAAAAGAGAGTCCCTAGATACTCCCAAGGTTCGATGTTTAGCCCGCTTAATTACCTCCGGTGGATAGCCCCTACTGACAAAAGCCTGTCCCATGTGCTCTATTTCCCTGCTGAAGTCACTAATGTCAGTGGAGTTATGTTTGGCTCTCAAAAACTGCCCGTAGGGGATATTCCGTTTCAAGGTGATGTTATGAAAAGAAGTATAGTGTAGGTAAGACCATCTGTCAGTTGATTTTCTAAAAGGTCTTACCCCCAAACTATTTTGAGACTTCTTGTAAATGACTACATCCAAGAAGTTAATGCACTGTGAGTGCACCTGCCAGGTGAATTTGATATTACTGTCCACTGAGTTCATCCAATTGCCCAGCGCCTCACTATACTCATTCCCCTTCAGGATCAGGACCACATCATCAATGTATCTCTTGAAGTAAATTATCTCTTGGAAATATGGATTTACTTTTTTTTTATTTAATTTTTTTTATTGGATTAGAAATCTCTATAATATTTATTACAATCAATTTCCTTTAAATATTCCAGTTCTAACCCCCTCCCTTCCCCCCCTTTTTGTTGACTTCCAACAGTTTTCCAACCCCTTATCCGTTTTTTCCCCCTACTCATTTCAAACTTATTTTATTCTATTAAACATATACTTTCACTCTCTTCTAAGCTTCTATTATAACACAGTGCTATCTCTATTCCCTTTCCCACTTAACTTATCAACTAAATGTTACATTCCTGGCATATATTCTTTAATAATAACAGTCATTTGTCTACTTTTATACTCCATATTCTATCTTATTTCTTGTCTCATCAATATGGGGCAAACAATTTGTTCCTTATTCTGCATAACTTTAAGTACTTCTATAAGCATTATATACATTCACTGTAAGTCAATCAATTTAACTCATACTCTATATGTTGCTCTTTACTTCCTTCTATCTTATATTCATTCTATCTTGGTTATATAATTCCTCCATTATACAATTATCTGCCAGAAATAAAATTAGTTAATTTCTATCCTTATAATTCTTATAGTAACACCTCTATTACTTAGTACTATGTATAGTAGTCAAATAAAATATTTGCTTAGAATTTCTCATTTAACTCTCCTCCCCTCGGTAAAGTCACTTCCCTCTTCTTTTGTTGTATTTCAGTAATTTTCAAACTGCCACAGTTCTCCTCCCACCTCCCATTTTTTCACCAAATATTGCTTCAACTTTTCCCAATCCATGTTAAACTGTCCTGGATCAAGGTCTCTCAGTTTCCTTGTCATTTTGTCCATTTCCGCCATGTACAGCAATTTGTAAATCCAGTCGTCGATAGTTGGCACTTCTTGTACTTTCCACTTTTTCGCGTACAACAGTCTAGCCGCTGCTGTCATGTAAAATAACAATGTCCTGTATTGTGCCAGAATATCCTCCATTCCCAAGTTCAGTAGCAGGAGTTCTGGGTTCTTATTAACTTGAAATTGTAAAATCTCACTTATCACTCTTATTATTTCCCCCCAGTACTGCCTAGCTACCTCACAAGTCCACCACATGTGGTACAACGATCCTTCATGCTTTTTACATTTCCAGCATTTATTAGACATGTTCAAATTCCCTAACGCAATTTTCTTTGGTGTCAAATACCAACGATAAATCATTTTATAAACGTTCTCTTTAATGTTAGTGCATGTCGTGATCTTCAATGTATTCTTCCACAAGTATTCCCACGCCTCCATTGTTATTTCTTTATTAAAGTTTATAGCCCACTTCACCATTTGCACTTTAACTGTCTCATCTTCTGTGTACCATTTTAGCAACACTTTATAAGTCTTAGAGATTTCCTTTTTATCCTCTTGTAAAATTACCTCCTCTAATTCCGAATTCTCCATTCTTACCCCTCCTTTCACACAGTCCGAGTTATAAAGATCTCTAATCTGTCTATATTGAAACCAATCATAGCTTGGAGACAACTCGTCTTGCGTCTTTATTCTTAGTTTGGAAAATTCTATTCGTGTTATCTCCTTATATGTTAAACACTGTTGTTTAACATATTTGGATGCATGCCATCCAAATATTTTTTTATATCCTTCTAAGGCCAGTAGTTTGCGGTTTTTAAGCATCATCCAGTCTTTCAGCCACACCAAACAGATTGCATCATAGTAGAGTCTTAGATTGGGCAGTTGCATTCCTCCTCTCTCTTTTGCGTCTTGTAATACTTTCATTTTCACTCGAGGCTTCTTGCCTGCCCAAACAAAGTTCGATATTTTCCTCTGCCATTTTTCAAACTGCTTAGAGTCCCGAATAATTGGTATTGTTTGTAACAGAAACATCACTCTTGGCAGCACATTCATCTTAACTACTGCAATTCTTCCCAACCATGACAAATTCAATCTATTCCATTTAATCAAATCTTGCTCTATCTGAGTCCACAGTTTCTCATAATTATTCTTGAATAGATCTATATTCTTTGCAGTCAGTTCAATTCCCAAATATTTCACCTTACTTGTTACTTCACAATCTGTTATTTCCGTTAATAACTGTTGTTTTTGTTTGGTCATATTTTTGCATAATATCTTGGACTTCTTTTTATTTACATAGAATCCTGCCAAGTCTCCAAATTCCTTGATTTTCTCTATTACCTTTGGCATATTCTCAATTGGATCTTCCACAATTAACATTATGTCGTCCGCATATGCTCTGACCTTGTAGGAAAAGTCTTTTATTTTTATTCCACGGATTGCATTATCTTCTCGAATCTGTATCATCAATATTTCCAAAACCAAAATAAACAACAGTGGAGACAACGGGCAACCTTGTCTTGTACCTTTACCTATAGTCAGTTTCTTAGTCACCTCATCATTCACCACAATTGCTGCACGCTGGTCTCTGTAGATTTCTTTCACTGCTCTTATAAATCTTTCCCCCATTTGTAGCTGTTCCATAGTGGCAAACATAAAATCCCAGTTCAAATTGTCAAATGCTTTTTCAGCGTCCACAAAGAAGAAACCAACCTCCTTATCACAACGCTTGTCATAGTATTCAATAGCATTTATAACTGTCCTTAAATTGTCTTTAATTTGTCTGTTTGGTAAAAAACCAGCTTGTTCCTCCTCAATGACTTCGGAAAGCCATCCCTTTACTCTTTCCGCCAATATCTTCGCAAAGATTTTATAGTCATTATTAAGTAGTGAAATAGGTCTGTAATTTTTAACATTAGTCAAATCTTGTCCTTCTTTGGGGATCAATGATATATTAGCTTCACTCCAAGTGTCAGGAATCCTTTGATCCCTCAAGACACCATTGATGACTTCTTTTAGGAATGGCACCAGTTCATTGACCATTACCTTGTAAAATTTGGCTGTAAGTCCATCAGGTCCTGGCGCCTTTCCCAGATTTGTTGACTGTATTGCCTTCCTTATCTCTTCCTCTGTTACTTCACTGTTCAGTTTGTCTCTCCATCTTTCAGAAATTACTGGGAGCCTCATTTTCTCCAAGTACGTCGCTATTGAGTCTTTATTCACTTCTTTTTTGTTGTACAGTTTAGCATAAAATTTGTAAAAGGCTCTGCTAATAGCCGTCTGTTCCAGATATACTTTATTGTCCTCACATATTTTATTTATTGTCTTCTTCTCCTTTCTCTTCTTCAGTTGCCATGTCAAATATTTCCCAGGTTTATTTGCACCTTCAAACGACTTTTGGTTCATTCTCTTAAGATTCCATTCCAGTTCTTTATTATTCATTGCCGTCAACTGCTCTTGAAGGATTTTAATATCCTGGTATATTTTCTTTTTCCCTGGCCTTTTCTTTAATTGTATTTCTTTGGCTTTTATTTTCTCCATAATCTCTTGTCTCTTCTCCTCTTTTTTTCCCCTAGCTCTTCCATTTAAGTCCATTAGTATACCTCTAATTACTGCCTTATAGGTGTCCCATACCTTATTAGTTGGTACTTCTCTATTAATGTTATGTTGTATGGAGAACTTAGTTTCCCTTCTCAACATCTCCATATTTTCTCCCTCTTGTAACAAGTCCTCATTTATTCTCCATCCTTTCCTTTTGGTTCTTTTTCCAAACTTCCACATAATTGGATTATGATCTGAGCCTACCATGGGCATTATTTCTACATCCTTAGTCCAAAGCGCTAAGTCTTTTGAGGCCCAGATCATATCAATTCGTGATAACATAGAGTGTCTCGCAGAATAAAACGTATATTGTCTGCCTTTAGGATTCTGTCTTCTCCATACATCTTCCAAAATTTCCTGTTGTATTAATACAAAAAAAGTCTTTGGTAATAATCCTCTTTTCTTTTGTACAGTTGATGATTTTTTGTCCTGTTCCAAGTTTGTAACTCCATTGAAGTCTCCTGCAAGAATTATCTGGTCGTAAGAAAGTTCATCTAATTGCTTCCTTAAATCCTCAAAGAAGCTTTCTTTTGCTCCATTAGGTGCATAAATTCCAATCACCAACACTCTCTTTAAATTCCATGTACATTCCACTGCTAAAAATCTGGCTTCCACATCTCTCATCACTAATTTTGGCTGTAGCTCCTCTTTTATATACAATGCCACTCCCCTTTTTTTCTTTTTTGAGGCCGCTACAAAGTCATTGCCCAATTTATTCAATTTAAGATATTTTACATCCTGCTTTCTGATATGAGTCTCTTGCAAACACACAATATCACATTTTTGTTTTAATAGCTAGTGGAAAATACTTTTTCTCTCTTATTCGGTGAGTTAAGTCCATTTACATTCCAAGATAACACTTTACACTCCATATTCATAACCTTGTTGTTGGTAAGTCCTTTTCATTGTCCCTCATAAACTTTTCCATTTCTAGTTCAGATCTGATGCGCTTTTTCACTCCTCCAAATTCAAAGGACACTCCTTCTGGTAATTCCCATCTGTACCTTATTTTCATGTCCTTCAGAGTCTGGACTAAGGCTTTGTATTTTTTCCGGTCTAGCAACACTGATCTGTTTAACTCCTTCATAATAATAACCGTCTTGCCATCAACCTCCAATGGTTCTTGAAATTGTTTACTCACAATCATTTCTCTTATATTTCTAGTCGTAAATTGCACAATCACGTCTCTTGGTAATTTCCTTTGGGTCGCAATTCTTGAATTTATTCGATACACCACATCTAGAATAGCCACAGTTTCCTCCTCCTCCTTTCCCAGGTATTCAGCTAACACTTCAGTAATCTGTTCTTGGGCCGTCTTTCCTTCTACCTCCGGCAAGCCGCGAAACCTCAGCTGCTTCTCCATATGCTTGCTCTCCGCAACCGCCATTCTTCCCCTCATCACCCTCATCTCTGTTCGTTGCGTGTCTGCAAGGTTCTCCACCTCATTTTCCACTACATTGACTCTTTGCTGTGTCGCCTGCAGGTCATTTTGTATTGTTTCCATTCCCTTCTTCACTTCTGCCAGTTCATTCTTTACTGTCTCTTTAACCTCTTTCACCAGCTCAGGTTTCATATCCTTGAGTTCTTTAATCGCTTCTGAAAGTTTTTTATCCAAGTTCTCTATAGCCGTTTGCCACTCTTTTTTCGACATCGTGGGGCTTGCTTTACCTCGCTCCCACGAGTCCGCTCGCTTCCTTAATTCCGTGGCGCTTGGCTTAGTGTCCTTTTAATTTAAATGTCCCGGTCTTTTTGCAAAAAAGTCATTTAAAGAGTCCAAAATGTCGGGCGTCTTTTCTCTATGGTTCCTCTATGATTTTTGTAATCCAATATGGCTTACTTCCTCTTCCGCTGAAGCCGCAGCTCTTCCCCTTTCAAAAATGGCGATTCCCTTCTTTCTGTCATCCGGCAAGGGCCGCTCCTCTCCAGCAACTCTATCACTATTACGTACTTCCTGTTTCCTGACTTCCCACAGCAGTTCTCGCGATGGTAAAGCTTTCTCACAGCCTGATATCTCCTTGTGACCACAGGTATGTAAAACAATAGTCCAATTTCTTTAATAACTCCGTTTAACTTAGTTCTTTTTCTAATATAGTTCTTGCCGGATCCTCCCCTCCTTCTAATCAATCTGTTGCAGTTTAAAAGTCTGCTTTAATGTTTCATTGCTTTAAGTAATCTGTCCCGTTTCAAGAGATAGTGATCTTTACCTTCTCCAGCGCTTTTCGTGGGTTGTAATCGCTGTTTCAATCTCAGATTCCCATCAATTCTTCTTGTCCCTGTTGAAGCTTGGGCATGTAGGTCCTACGCCAACCGCATTGGCTCCAGAACTGCTGCAGAGATTTTAGCCGCCCTGTCTTCGGGTGGAACCTCAAGGGTCGGGAGAGAGTCCGTTGTGTAGGACCCCCCCTCACCCGAGATCAACGCGCCCTGAGGTACTTGAGCATTCTATGCCTGTTCTTCGCCTGAGAACAGTTGGTCGCGGGGGTCTTTTTGCCCCGCCGGCCGTTGAAATGACAGTCCGGTCAGCTCAGCACTTAGAGCTGCGTTAGACCTTCATGGATCCCAAACCGGAAGTCAAAAATATGGATTTACTGTGGGATTCCAATAGTGTTTCATTTCCAAATCTGCCATGTATAGATTAGCAATACTTGGTGCCACCGGGCATCCCATGGCAACCCCCTTGCACTTATAATAGAATGTGTCCCTAAATTGGAAATAATTTCTTTCCAAAACAATATCCAGTAATTGCAAAAGCAGCTCAGAGGAAGGGTTATTAGAGGTACGGGAGGATAAGGCATTGGCAATTACTATCCTCGCCCCCTCATGTGGAATAGAAGAGTAAAGCGCTTCCACATCCATAGACATAAGGCAAGCCTGGGAATGGATCCTTAACTGTTCAATCGATCTAATTAGAGCAGTAGTGTCTTTAATATAAGTGTGGGTATTCTGTACGATGGGGTGTAAAGCGTGGTCAATGAAGAATGATAAGGGTCCCTGATTTGTCCCTGCCTTTGTCCCTGATACAATGGGACATTCTGGAGGTGGAACCTTGTTCTTATGGATTTTCGGGAGTACATAAAACACCGGGGTATGTGGAGACTCGTTTGTTAGAGCCTTAAAGGAGTTGTCATCCACGTCCCCTGCCAATAATGCTTCCTTCAACACAATTTTAATAAGCCTCCATATATCCATAAGGGGGTCCCTAAGGATCGGGACATAATTTTCCTTCTTGCCAAGTTGGAATTCGATCTCCCGGAGGTAATCCTTAGTATTAAGAACCACCACTCCACCCCCCTTGTCAGCTGGTTTTAGTACTATTGAAGGGTCCCTATCTAAGGCAATTAATGCTCCTCGTTCTACGGCTGTTAAATTATGCCAAGGCTTCTTCAATCATTGCTCAGACTTTTCAATGTCAGAAATGACCAATCACTCAAAGGTCTCTATCAGTTGTATTGTCGAAGGCTTTCACGGCCGGAGAACGATGGTTGTTGGGGGTTTTCCGGGCTGTATTGCCGTGGTCTTGGCATTGTAGTTCCTGACGTTTCGCCAGCAGCTGTGGCTGGCATCTTCAGAGGTGTAGCACCAAAAGACAGAGATCTCTCAGTGTCACAGTGTGGAAAAGATGTAGGTCATTTGTATCTACTCAGGAGGGGTGGGGTTGAGCTGAGTCATTCTGTAAGAGTTTCCCAGGGTGTGGAATGCTAATGGCGGGAGGCTTCACTGAGTCATTCTGTAAGAGTTTCCCAGGGTGTGGAATGCTAATGGCGGGAGGCTTCACTGTATCCTGAGGAGGTTCTTTTGCATATGGATTGGTGCTTGATGTGCTAATCTTCTCTGCAGGGCTATTGTCGGGTGTGGAGTGTTTTGTTGGCCTGGTGTTTTTCAGAACTGGAGCCCATGCTCTGTTCATTCTTAAGGTTTCTTCTTTCCTGTTGAAGTTTTGCTTATGCTTGTGAATTTCAATGGCTTCCCTGTGCAGTCTGACAAAGTAGTTGGAAGTGTTGTCCAGTATTTTGGTGTCCTGGAATAAGATACTGTGCCCTGTTTGAGTTAGGCTATGTTCAGCCACTGCTGATTTTTCAGGCTGTCCAAGTCTGCAGTGTCTTTCATGTTCTTTTATTCTTGTCTGGATGCTACGCTTTGTGGTCCCGATGTAAACTTGTCCACAGCTGCAGGGTATACGGTATACTCCTGCAGAGGTGAGGGGGTCTCTGCTGTCTTTTGCTGATCGTAGCATCTGTTGTATTTTTCGGGTGGGTCTGAATACTGCTTGAAGGTTATGCTTTTTCATAAGCTTTCCCATCTGATCAGTAATTCCTTTGATATATGGCAAAAACACTTTTCCTGTAGGTGACTGTTTTTCCTTGGTTGTTTGATTCATCCTGGGTTTGATTGCTCTTCGGATTTCATTTCTGGAGTAGCCATTTGCCTGAAGTGCGTGGTTTAGATGATTAATTTCCTCATTGAGAAAGCGCGGCTCACATATCCGTCTTGCACGATCCACTAATGTTTTCATTATGCCTCTTTTCTGTCGGGGGTGGTGATTGGAGTTTTTGTGTAAGTACCGATCAGTGTGAGTTGGTTTCCTGTAGACCTTGTGACCTAACTGAGAGTTTGCTTTGCGGATGACCAAGGTATCCAGGAATGGGAGTTTTCCCTCACTTTCTTTCTCCATTGTGAATTGTATGTTCAGGTGGATGTTGTTGAGATGATTCAAAAACTCCATCAATTCTTCCTCCCCATGGCTCCAAATGATGAATGTATCATCCACAAACCGGAACCATACACTGGGTTTGTGGGGTGCTGATTCTAGAGCTGTTTTTTCAAAATGTTCCATGTAGAAGTTTGCTATAACTGGGCTGAGTGGGCTCCCCATGGCCACCCCATCCATCTGTTCATAGAATTCGTTGTCCCATTGGAAGTAACTGGTTGTCAGACAATGATGGAATAAGGCTGTTACATCCTCTGGGAAAATCTGATTAATCAGTGCAATAGTGTCTTTTACTGGAACCTTGGTAAACAGGGATACAACATCAAAACTGACAAGTATGTCTTGTGGATTGAGTTTCAGAGAACTGATTTTGTTGATGAAATCTGCTGAATCTTTGATGTAAGACGAGGTTTTCCCGATGTGGTCCTGCAGGAGATCTGCCAGATGTCTAGCTAATTCATATGTCGGTGAACCAATGGCACTCACAATGGGTCGGAGTGGGACTGAATCTTTATGTATTTTGGGGAGTCCATATAGTCTAGGTGGCTGTGCTTCAGTCTTGCATAGTTTGCTGTGCGTGTCGGGATGTAGTGAGGAATTCTTGATCAGCGCATTTGTTAGCCTGGTGATTTTGCAAGTGGGATCTCGTTTTAGTTTTTTGTAGGTGGAGGGGTCCAGGAGTTCCTTAATCTTCTTTTTGTATTCCTCCGTTTTCATGATCACTGTAGCATTGCCTTTATCAGCTGGTAGAATGATGATGTCTGGATCTGCATTGAGGGTCTTGATGGCATTTCTCTCCTTGCGTGTTATATTGCTGGTGGGAAGCTTTGCCTTTCGTAGAATCCTGGCTGTCTCTCCTCTTATTTCCTCAGCTTCCTCTTCAGGTAGATGACGAATGGCAGCTTCTACATTTGCAATGATGTCTTCCACAGGAATTCTGGTGGGGGTGACTGCAAAGTTTCCTCCCTTTGCCAAGATGGAGGTTTCTTCTGGTGAGAGTTGACGGTCTGTCAGATTGATGACAATGCGTGCATTGTCGAGCATTGGGCTTGTCTGTCTTTTTTCTGTAGTTTGTTAAACTTCTGCTTCTGTCTGGATGTGTGGTTGATAAACACTTGTTCCATCTTCCTGTAGGTGAGATTATCGACCTTGTCCCAATCCTGACTTCTCATTTTATGGCTGGTGTTGATATGCAAGCAAAATAGCTCCTTGTCTGTGGCAGCAAGTTCTCTGCGGGTAGTGTGGATTCTCTCACGTAAGAGGGCCTGTTCTAGACGGTCATAAATGCGGTTCGCCTGTGTGGTTTTGAAGATTCTTTTGGTTGTGAGAAATACAACAGATGCTACGATCAGCAAAAGACAGCAGAGACCCCCTCACCTCTGCAGGAGTATACCGTATACCCTGCAGCTGTGGACAAGTTTACATCGGGACCACAAAGCGTAGCATCCAGACAAGAATAAAAGAACATGAAAGACACTGCAGACTTGGACAGCCTGAAAAATCAGCAGTGGCTGAACATAGCCTAACTCAAACAGGGCACAGTATCTTATTCCAGGACACCAAAATACTGGACAACACTTCCAACTACTTTGTCAGACTGCACAGGGAAGCCATTGAAATTCACAAGCATAAGCAAAACTTCAACAGGAAAGAAGAAACCTTAAGAATGAACAGAGCATGGGCTCCAGTTCTGAAAAACACCAGGCCAACAAAACACTCCACACCCGACAATAGCCCTGCAGAGAAGATTAGCACATCAAGCACCAATCCATATGCAAAAGAACCTCCTCAGGATACAGTGAAGCCTCCCGCCATTAGCATTCCACACCCTGGGAAACTCTTACAGAATGACTCAGTGAAGCCTCCCGCCATTAGCATTCCACACCCTGGGAAACTCTTACAGAATGACTCAGCTCAACCCCACCCCTCCTGAGTAGATACAAATGACCTACATCTTTTCCACACTGTGACACTGAGAGATCTCTGTCTTTTGGTGCTACACCTCTGAAGATGCCAGCCACAGCTGCTGGTGAAACGTCAGGAACTACAATGCCAAGACCACGGCAATACAGCCCGGAAAACCCCCAACAACCGTCTCTATCAGTTCATCGTTTATTTTGGGGATGAAAGTAGATCGATATCGAATGCCTCCCATTCTCTGAGGGACACTTAAATCACCAAAGCCTCCTCAGCTTAATTAAATGAATCAATTTAAAGAGGTCTACCCATGTTTTAAAGACATCATATCTGGGCGTGGGGACAAAGTTCAACCCCTTGTCTAAGACTTTAATCTCAGTTGCCGTGAGGTTTCTGTCCGAAAGATTGAATACTAAGTTCAAAACTTCCCCCGTCTGGACCTATAACCTCTGCCCAAAAAATTACTGCTGCGTTGCCCCCCATAAGGCACAGTCCTATTCCTGAGAGTCCTAACATTCTGAAGTTCATCTCCCGACACTTCATTATCAGACGGGTCCGTGGTTTCAAAGTCTGAACCCGTTTCCCTTGACCACGTAACCCATTTTTTCTTCCTGGGGGGGGGGTCAAACCTATCCTCCCATGAATAAATATTGCTGCTGGTATAGTCCTTCCTATCCCTAATTAGTTTCTTATTTTTGATATCATTCAATTTACTTTCACACTCCTTAATCAGGCGATCAATCTACTTGGTTCTAATCTTAAATGCCTCCTCTGTGACAGAACCCTTAATCTTTTCTTTTAACTCATCTATGTCCACAGTCAATTTATCCACTTCTGCAAAGGATGTTTCTATCAATAACAACATTAAATCAAAAGAGCAACGATTCAGAATCACAGCCCATCGCTTTTTTAAACTCGTTATTATCCTTAAACATGCCGGGTGGCTTATTCAGCCGAAGACCCCGGGGAATCATATTACTTTTGCAATATTCTGTTAAGGACACAGCATGCGAATAGTTTTCAACTATATAAACAATTACTACAAGTCTTCATGGTCTGTTTGGACTGAATTGTCTCTTTTTGGATAGTGAATGTAAATAAAAACAAGAGAAAATATAAATAACTATTGAAAAGCAGAATTAAAAGACTTGTTAAAAAGACATAGATCTAGAAAAGGTAAAGATCACTATCTCTTGAAATGGGATGAATTACTTAAAGTAAAGAAGCATTAAAGGGGACTTTTAAACTGCAACAGTTTGATTAAAAGTAGAGGAAGACTCGGCAAGAAACAGATTAGTAAAAGGACTAAGCTAAAAGAAGTAATTAGAGGAATTGGAGGATTGTTGTTCATACCTGTGGTTGTGAGGAGATAATAGACTGTGAGAAAGCTTCTACCATCGCGAGAGCTGCTGTGAGGAGACGGGAAACAGGAAGTACGTAATTGTGATAGAGCTGCTGGAGAGAGACGGCCCTAAGGCAGACAGGAAGAGGGCAATCGCCATCTTTGAAGAGGGAAGGGCACGGGCTTCAGCAGAAGAGGAAGTATGCCATATTGGATTACAAAAATATAGAAAAACCATAGAGAAAAGACGCCCGGCATTTTGGATTTTGTAAGTGCTTTTTTTTTTCCTTTTGAAATCGGGACATTTGAATTAAATTAAATTAAAGGGACACTTAGCCAAGCGCCACGGAGTTAAGGAAATGAGCAGATTCGTGGGAGCGAGGCAAGTCAAGCCCCACGATGTCGAAAAAAGAGTGGCAGACGGCTATGGAAAATTTAGACAAAAGATTTTCGGAAATGTTAAAGGTCCAGCAGGAGCTGGTGAAAGAGATCAAAGAAGTTAAAGAGACAGTTAAAAGTGAATTGGCAGAAATGAAAAAGGGAATGGAAGCAACACAGCAAAAAGTTAACGTGGTGGAGAAGGCGATGGAGAATCTCTCAGACACGCAACAGACAGATATGAGGACGATGAGGGGCAGAATGGCTATTGCGGAGAGCAAGTATATGGAAAAGCAGCTAAGGTTTCGCGGTTTGCCGGAGATGGAGGGAAAGACAGCTCAAGAGCAAGTTGCTGAAGTGTTAGCTGGATACCTGGGGAAGGAAGAAGAAGAAATCGTGGCTATCCTAGATGTGGTGTATCGTATAAACTCAAGACTTGCGACCCAGAGGAAGTTACCAAGAGACGTGATTGTGCAATTTATAACCAGAAATATGAAAGAAATGATTGTGAGCAAGCAATTCCAAGACCCATTGGAGGTTGATGGCAAGACGGTGATTATTATGAAGGAATTACCTAGATCGGTGTTGCTTGATCGGAAAAAATACAAAGCCTTAGTCCAGACTCTGAAGGACATGAAAATAAGGTACAGATGGGAATTACCAGAAGGAGTGTCCTTTGAATTTGGAGGAGTGAAAAAGCGCATCAGATCTGAACTAGAAATGGAAAAGTTTATGAGGGACAATGAAAAGGACTTACCAACAACAAGGTTATGAATATGGAGTGTAAAGTGTTATCTTGGAATGTAAATGGACTTAACTCACCGAATAAGAGAGAAAAAGTACTTTTCACTGGCTATTAAAACAGAAATGTGACATTGTTTGTTTACAAGAGACTCATATTAGAAAACAGGATGTAAAATATCTAAAACTGAGTAAATTGGGCACTCATTTTGCAGCGGCCACAAAAAAGAAAAAAAGGGAGTGGTCTTGTATATTAGAGAGGAGCTGCAGCCAAAGTTAGTGTTTAAGGACCCAGAAGCCAGATTTTTAGCGGTGGAATGTACACGGAATTTAAAGAAAGTGCTGGTGATTGGAATCTATGCACCTAATGGAGCAAAAGAAAGCTTCTTTGAGGATTTGAGGAAGCAATTAGATGAACTTTCTTACGACCAGATAATTCTTGCAGGAGACTTCAATGGAGTTACAAATTTGGAGCAGGACAAGAAATCAGCAACTGCACAAAAGAAAAGAGGACTACTACCAAAAACTTTTTTTGCATTAATGCAGCAGGAAACTTTGGAAGATGTATGGAGAACACAGAATCCCAAGGGCAGACAATTCACATTTTTCTCCGCAAGACACTCTACTTTATCACGAATCGACATGATCTGGGCCTCAAAGGACTTAGTGTTATGGACTAAAGAGGTGGAAATAATGCCTATGGTAGGCTCAGATCACAATCCAATTATGTGGAAGTTTGGGAAAAGAACTAAGAGGAAAGGATGGAGAATAAATGAGGACTTGTTGCAAGAGGGAGAAAACTTGGAGATGTTGAGAAGGGAAACTAAGTTCTTCATACAATACAACATGAATCGAGAAGTACCAACCAACAAGGTATGGGATACCTATAAGGCAGTAATTAGAGGCATACTAATGGACTTAAATGGAAGAGCCAGGAAAAAACAAGAGGAGAAGAGACAGGAGATTACAGAGAAAATAAAAGCCAAAGAAATACTACTAAAGAAAAGACCAGGGAAGAAGAAAGTTTACCAAGACATTAAAATTTTACAAGAACAGTTGACAGCAATGAATAATAAAGAACTGGAATGGAATCTGAAGAGAATGAATCAAAAGTCGTTTGAAGGAGCAAATAAACCTGGGAAATATTTGGCATGGCAATTGAAGAAGAGAAAGGAGAAGAAGACAATAAATAAAATATGTGAGGATAATAAAGTATATCTGGAACAGACTGCCATTAGTAGAGCCTTCTACAAATTTTACGCTAAATTGTATAATAAAAAAGAGGTGAATAAAGATTCAATAGCGACATATCTGGGGAAAATGAGGCTCCCAGTGATCTCGGAAGATTGGAGAAATAAATTGAATAGTGAAGTGACAGAGGAAGAGATAAGGAAGGCAATACAGTCAACAAATCTGGGTAAGGCGCCAGGGCCTGATGGACTCACAGCTAAATTTTATAAGGTAATGGTCAATGAACTGGTGTCATTCCTAAAAGAAGTGATCAATGGTGTTATGAGAGACCAAAGAATTCCAGATACTTGGAGTGAAGCTAACATATCATTGATCCCTAAAGAAGGACAGGACTTGACTAACGTCAAAAATTACAGACCTATTTCCTTACTTAACAATGACTATAAGATCTTTGCGAAGATCTTAGCGGAAAGAGTAAAGGGATGGCTATCCGAAGTTATTGGGGAAGAACAAGCTGGTTTTTTACCGAATAGACAAATCAGAGACAATTTAAGGACAGTTATAAATGCTATTGAATATTATGATAGGCGTTGTGATAAGGAGGTTGGGTTCTTCTTTGTGGACGCTGAAAAAGCATTTGACAATTTGAACTGGGATTTTATGTTCGCCACTATGGAACAGCTACAGTTGGGAGAAAGATTTATCAGAGCAGTAAAAGAAATCTACAGAGACCGGAGTGCAGCAATTGTGGTGAATGATGAGGTGACTAAGAAATTGACTATAGGCAAAGGTACAAGACAAGGTTGCCCGTTGTCTCCACTGTTGTTTATAATGGTTTTGGAAATTTTGATGATACAGATCCGAGAAGATAATGCAATCCGTGGAATAAAGATAAAAGACTTTTCCGATAAGGTCAGAGCATTTGCAGACGATATAATGTTAATTGTGGAAGATCCAATTGAAAACATGCCAAGGGTAATAGAAAAAATCACAGAATTTGGAGATTTGGCAGGTTTTTTTGTAAACAAAAAGAAGTCAAAGATACTGTGTAAAAATATGACTAAACAAAAACAACAGCAACTTATGGAAATAACAGACTGTGAAGTAACAAATAAGGTGAAATATTTGGGAATTGAACTGACTGCAAAGAATATAGATCTATTCAAGAACAATTATGAGAAATTGTGGACTCAAATAGAGCGAGACTTGATTAAATGGAATAGATTGAATTTGTCATGGTTGGGAAGAATTGCAGCAGTCAAGATGAATGTGCTGCCAAGAGTGATGTTTTTGTTACAGACAATACCAGTTATTCGGGATTCCAAGCAGTTTGAGAAATAGCAGAGAAAGATATCGGACTTTGTTTGGGCAGGCAAAAAGCCTCGAGTGAAAATGAAAGTGTTACAGGACGCGAAAGAGAGAGGCGGAATGCAACTGCCCAACCTAAGACTTTATTATGAGGCAATCTGCTTGGTTTCGCTGAAGGACTGGATGATGCTTAAAAATCGCAAATTGCTGGCCTTAGAGGGATACAAAAAAATATTTGGATGGCATGCATACTTATGGTATGATAAAGTAAAAGCGGACTCTATGTTTTTACACCATTACATTCGGAGAAGCCTCTTCACAATATGGAAAAAGTACAGAGATTACCTACAAGAAGGAATTCCCTCCTGGGTGGTTCCTTATGAAGCGATAGATCCGAGAACTGTTGATAATGAACAACAGTGTTTAACGTATAAGGAGATAACACAAATAGAATTTTCTAAATTAAGAATAAAGACGCAAGAAGAGTTGTCTCCAAACTATGACTGGTTTCAATATAGACAGCTCAGAGACCTTTATAAATCGGATTGTGCCAAGGGAGGGATAAGAATGGAGAACTCGGACTTGGAGGAAGTAATTTTACAAGAAGACAAAAAGGAAATTTCAAAGGTCTATAAAGTGTTGTTAAAATGGTATACTGAAGAAGAGGTAGTTAAGGTGCAAATGGTGAAGTGGGCTATAAATTTTAATAAAGAAATAACAATGGAGGCGTGGGAATATTTGTGGAAAAATACTTTGAAGATTACGACATGCACTAACATTAAAGAGAATGTCTATAAAATGATCTATCGTTGGTACCTGACACCAAAGAAAATTGCGCTAGGGAATGTGAACACGTCTAATAAATGCTGGAAATGTAAAAAGCATGAAGGATCTTTGTACCATATGTGGTGGACTTGTGAGGTAGCCAGGCAGTACTGGGGGGAAATAATAAGAGTAATAAGTGAGATTTTACAGTTTCAAGTTAATAAGAACCCAGAACTCCTGCTACTGAACTTGGGAATGGAAGATATTCCAGCACAACATAGGACATTGCTTTTTTACATGACAGCAGCGGCTAGACTTTTGTATGCGCAAAAATGGAAAGTACAAGAAGTGCCAACTATCGAGGACTGGATTCACAAATTGCTGTACATGGCTGAGATGGATAAACTGACAAGAAAACTAAGAGACCTTGATCCAGGACAGTTTAATACAGATTGGGAGAAGCTGAAACAATATTTGGTGAAAAAATGGGAGGTGGGAGGAGAACTGTGGCAGTTTGAAAATTATTGAAGAAAAACAAAAGAAGAGAGAAGTGACTATACCGGGGGGAGGAGAGTTAAAGAAGAATTACTAAGCAATTATTCTATTTGATTATTCTATACAGTATTAAGTAATAGTTATTATGTGATATATAAGAATAGAAATTAATTAATTAATTATGTTGCTGGCAGATAGGGGTGTAATTGAGAATTAACAGAATTAAAATTCATGAATACAAGAAGGGGGGGAATGAGAAGTAGCATATAGAATATAGGTTAAATTGATTGACTTATGCTGAAGGTATTTTTGGTTATAGCGATATTTAGAAATGTGCAGAACATGGGTCAAATTGATTGACTTATGTCGAACGTATATTGTGTTTATAGGTATATTTAGAAATGTGTAGAATATGAGTCAAATTGATTGACTTTATGTTATAAAGATAAGAGATATAAGAGATATAAGAGGAAGTAAAGAGTAACATATAGAGTATAAGTTAAATTGGTTGACTTATAAATGTATTCATCACTTATGAGTACTCAAGTTATGTATAGGGAGGGATAAATTGTTTGTCCCATATTGATGACATTAGAACGAATAAGTTAGAGTACAGGATATTGAGAATATTACCAGTATTATTACTATTGAATAACATGCCAGGAATGTATTAGTTAGTTGATAAGTGAAGGGAAATTGACTTAGTACTGTGTTATAATAGACTAGCTTAGAAGAGTGTGAAAGTATATGTTTAATTGACAAAATAAGTTGAAATGAGTAGGGGAAGAATAGACAAAGGGTTGGAAAACTGTTGGAAGTCAACAAACGGGGGGGGAAAGGGAGGGGGTTAGAACTGGAATATTAAAGTAATTTGATTGTTATAAATGACAAAATATTTCTAATTCCAATAAAAATTTAATAATAATTAAAAAAAAGACATAGATCTAGAGGAGTTAGACGTGTTAGTCTGTAGTAGCAGAATAAAAAAGAGTCCAGTAGCACCTTTAAGACTAACCAACTTTACTGTAGCATAAGCTTTTGAGAATCACAGTTCTCTTCGTCAGTTGCATCTGACGGAGAGAACTGTGATTCTCAAAAGCTTATGCTGCAGTAAAGTTGGTTAGTCTTAAAGGTGCTACTGGACTCTTTTCTATTTTGGTAAGAAGACAGTAAACACTGAGCATGTGAAAAGCATATAAATGTATCCAGAACCACGAATCCATAAGAATGTTTCAGATATTGTACAGATGCATACATAGATAGAAGTATAGATCACAGACTAAAATTTGTATAGAACATTCCAAAACATTCACAAGATAGGAAAATATATCTAACCAAACTGTAGCCAAAGCAATGCCCACAGCGACAGAATTTCAAAAAGAGGTGTGATATGAGAGATAATAATTTGAGGTTTTTATTTAACCCATGAAGCACCAGCAGTCTCAAAATCCATTTTAAACTTTATACATGAAATTACCATTTTCAGAAATTGCTAGAGAATGACCCAGATTTGGACATTGGGAATTTATATATCTGGAACTAATTTAATGTTAAAGAAAAACATATACTTTTCAAAATCTGATGTTAAAATTAAATCTTTAAATTTTGTGGCAAATCCATAAGGACTATGGCTAAGAAACTTTGTATGCTCTTTACGAAGTATATAAATGCAGGTATCTGATGCACAATCTTCCTGTAACAATCTTTAATTAAAATGGACTTTTTATCTACAAAGTTCAGAATAAGAACCAAATGACTATCCCATATTTATAACTTTTTGCATGGATTATATTTTCTGATGTAAATACTCTCAGATTACTCTAAAAAAAACATTATTTCAAACATTAGGTTATTTCTATGAGACAAAAATTAGTTTGCCAAAGCATCACATTTACTGTAGGATAATAGCTCAAAAATCTGTGTGCATTCAGGGATGTGTATGTGTGTGTGAAAAGCACCCAGGGAGAGAACTAAGGCTTGCTCAGGTGTAAATGGCACTTACATGGACATAACCCCTCCTTCAGCCACAGCCATCCAAGGCATGCTACCATGGCTGGGTCGCTGCCGGTGGGCACGCTTGGTGGCTGGCTGGAGGGAGAAGAATGGCGCAAGTTCCCGTGTCCCATTTTTATTTGAAAATTTAGTCTTGCTCATTATGAGTGCTGCCCCTTTACTACTTTTCTTTTTACTGCTTTCCCACCACTTCTTTGCTTTAAAAATCCCTGACATAGGAATATGCTCATTTATTTAAACCTTCACTGAATTGGAAAACTCAGCATGGCATGTGCTATTATTTCAAGCCAAGAAAATGGTTAAAAAAAGCAGTTATGGATTCACAAGATTCTATCTGTGGCTGAAGGTGAATGTAGGGTTTTTGGGGGTGAAAAGGATAAAATGTGTTATGGTTTCTTCTGATTTTATTTTGATAATACTGTGCTTATATGCATAATATATATGAAAGCATCATATACAAAACAAACAAATAAAAGTATTAAAAATAGCACAAAGCAATTTTAGGAGGCTGGAAACAATCTGGACAAAATGTCGGGTGCATTGTTTCTTCTGTCTGCAGCTGCATTGGAACCTTTTATCTTGAATACTTTCCCCCTTTTGTCTGAATTAATCACATACATTATTCAAGCCAATCAGAGATCACATACTGATGATGTCAAAATGCAATATTACTAGATCTGTTTGGCTCACTGATAACATCTAAGGGTAATAAACCAATTGAGCAAGAGACTTGGGCAGGTATCCCCAACTTTTTTGAGCATGCAAGCACTGTTGGAATTCTGACACAGAGTGTTGGGCACAACCACAAAATGGTTGCTACAGGGCAGAGCCAACTACAATATGGCTGCCTCAGGAAGCATAACCAACCTCAAATGTCAGGGTGTAAGGTTATGCATAACTCTCATTGTAGCTCTTCCACATGTCAGCTCTGTTTAACAAGATGCTTTTAAAACGATCATATTGATTTAAAATATTTTCTTGCATACACTCAAAGTAAGTCTATACATTGAGCTAGCTAAGGAATGCTCATTTGGCAGTATCTGGCAGATTTCCAATGACTGGTCAGAAGCTCTGCTGAGCAAAAGTCCCACCTTCCCCTACTCAATTTCTAAAAATATTTGACAACTAGAAAGGTGTTGGCTGAGGCCATGGCAACATGACATCTATGGGTGCCATGTTGGAAACCCCTGTATTTTCATAGCCATTACTAAAGAATAATGAAAAGGAAGAGATTTGCAGAAATTGTTCTGCAAACAAACACACACACAGTAAATTGTTTTGATTCAGTGTACTAACCTGTAGTAATCCCTCCATGGCAAACGTTGTGATATACTTCATTAGTCTTAAGAACAACATTTATGCCCTTTTATTTTCTGGTTTAACCAGAAGAACACACACATTGTTCTTTGCATATTTTTGTTATCTTAATGAAGAAAAGATTCACATCACAATGGATTTGTTATTTTCTCCTCTGAAAGACCATGCTTATTTATATGGCTAATTGTACTGGCAGGAATTTCCTGGTACTTGGAAGAGCTTAACTATTACTGACAGGTGTGTGTTATGGAAGAAGCATATTTATGGCTATACATTCCATGCATCAACTCTTTGGGATCTGAAGCCTAAATTAAACAACAGTACCGAAACATGTAATATTATTAGATGTTTCTAACTGACACCATGGCAGCTCAGATGGAGTAATGCAGTTTGGTATTTAAGTACTCTTTATATGATTATATTTTTCACAGTCTCCTGAAATTCATTTGACCATCTGTTCTTCATTAGACCAAACAACCATTTTTTTCAGACACATTCTTCATGCTGCATTTCAAAGTTATGCATTCTAAAAATTCATGATAAGTGTAATAGATCAATTTCCAGATTTTGTTCAGATGTTTAGTAAAATCTTTAAAGAGACACCATTCCCCTCAGATGTTTTCATCTACCTTAGAAATATACTAACAGGTTTTATAATGATGTGATGTATTCTTAACTTCATTTTTCCCAAATAGAAGGTGTACAAGGCTAATAGACTGAAAAAAACCCAGATCTTGCAAAACTCATCGTCTATGGATTTGCATTTCAGTTTTTAAAAAGAATCAAATGTTTAAAAGAAAGTGAAGTGGTATAAATCTTCTGTTGGAGTTGGTATTAAAACCACTATTATAACTGTTTTTTTAAGTGTTTTGTCCATTTATGATGAGAGAAACTCCACTTAAGGAATTTGTGTTACACAAAATTATTTTATATACTTCATTTATACCCCGTGTTTCTCTGCAGCAGAGACCCAAAGCAACTTACATCATTTTCCTCTACTCCATTTTACTCTTACAATAGCCATGTGAAGGTTAAGTTTAGAGAGTATGACTGGCACATGGTTACCCAGCAAGCTTCTATGGCAGAGAGGAGATTCAAAATCCCAATCCAACACACTAACGATATTCCACAAGACACAATGTGGTTGATTTGGAAGAAACTTCACAAAATACATCTTACCAAATGCCAGATGAGGACACCCTGTCCTCAAATATCTGCCCACACTTTCACAAAAGCAGTTGATAAAATAAGATAAAGTAAATGTTAATACTTGTAAATAAAGGCACTATGTAGATAAGGTGAGGTGCAGGTGAGGTGGCGACAGTGCAGTTGTTCTCCAACATGCCTCCAGTCTGGAGAATTGGATTATGTTACCTGAAGAATTAGGTGGTTTGGGGGGATGGCTTGTGATTCAGTGACTGGGCATATATTTTGCGTACAGAAGGCCCCCAGATTCAAGTATGTCAGGAAACAGCTGTCAGACAGGATCTTTCAGACACTGGAGGCCTGCTGCTAGACAAAGCAAATAATACTGAGTCAGATTAAAAAGGAAAGAAGGAAGGGTACTCTAAAGATGCAGGTGTTTCTAGTTTTTCTTGACATGGGAGCAGCCATCTTGATCTACTCATGATACTAAGCTAGAAATAGGTAACATTAAGTGTGTGTACTTGTAACAAAACTGGTTACAAATATAGATATTGTAGACACTTATAAGTGGTTGATGTTTATTTAGAGTTTGATGTCACCACCACTATACATATATTACAGATCTGACTAATGATATGCAATGTTCCATATAAATCTGCAGTGTATCATTGTTTATACAAGTTTGAATTCTGACTGCGTTGTTCTTGCTCACTGGCTAAATGCTGCTCCCTGTATATTCTAGGGTTACATAGATTTAGAGAATAGTTATCATAATGATTTTACTCAGCCTCCTTTGTAGTGACTCCAGCTCAGAGGTGTCAGAGCCTGGGGGTGGCTTGTCCTCCAGATTGACCATTGGCTCAGGCAGGCTGCTGGGCAGACCTCATAAATGGGGAGGTGTGTGTGTGTGTGTGTGTGGGGGGGGGGTTTACAGCACCCTTGCACACTCTCTCCCCTGCTGCATTGCCACTCCATTGCTCTCACTCTTTTTCTCTGCCTCTCTCTGGCCACATGGGTGTCCTCCCCCCGGGCCTGCCTATTGGAGCCCACCTTTATAGAGGCTGCCTATGGAGGCTTCCTGCCCCTTCCCTAGGCTCCAACCTGTGGCTTCCTGCCCTTCCCAACTGAAGGACCATGGGCCCAACCAGGAGCCTCCCAGTGACTTGGCTTCCCTTGCTAGTTCTTCCTCCATCCAATCCTGGCTGCCCTGCAGGTTGGAACTGTCCGGGCCTTGCCAGACACCATGCCAGCCTTGCCACTATGCTGGCATCCCTTCCCATGGGCCTGTCGTTGTCGGCCCATCTGGGACTACCCACAGGCTGGGAAGCATCTGCTGCTGCAGGGGCCACTGGGGCCGGCTGCCACTGAAGAAGCCACTTTGCTGCACTGCCCTTTTTGCAAGCGTAAAAATCAGTTTAACTGCTAAAATGCAGGTGCTTCTAAACAATACCAGGCTACTGCAAAACTACTATAAAACCACGAGACTGCCATGATAAAGGCCCAGAGTGGTTGCAGAGGGGGCATGGTGGTCAGAAAAGGGGACAAAAAGCTGGCTGCTAGTCAAAGGCCCAGTGGAACATTTCCATCTTGCAGGCCCTATGGAACTGTAAAAGGTCCTGCAGGGCCCAGATCTCTATTGGGAGAGCTTTCCACCAGGCAGAAATGTCCTGGCCCTAGTTGAAGCCAACAGAACGTCCTTCAGGCCAGGGATCACCATAAGCTGCTTATCTGCAGAGCATAAGGCCCTGTGGGGGACATAATGGGAGAGGCAGTCCTGTAAGTATGCAGGCCCCAGTCTATGACGGGCTTTAAATGCTAGAACCAATATCTTGAACCGATCCAGAACTCAATTGGAAACCAGCGCAGCTGGCACAGAACAGAGTGGATGTGCACCCTAAATGGAATCCCAGTAAGGACATGTGCTGCCACGTTCTGGACCCATTGTAACTTCTGAGTCAAGCCCAAAGGCAGCCCAGCATAGAGCGAGTTACTGTAGTCCAGTTTGGAGGTGACTGTTGCATAGGTTAGCAAGGCCAGGTCCTGGGACAAGGGATAGGGTGCCAATTGCCTGACCTGCAGAAAATGAAAAATGCAGATTTGGCAATGGCTGCAACCTGGGCCTCCATAGAAAGTGTGGCATTCAGGAGCACACTCAAGCTTTTCACCATTGATGAAGGCTGTAACTCCACTCTGTTAGAGATTGGGAGCCAGTTTCCCAAATCTGACATCCCACAACCCAGGTACAGAATCTCTGTCTGCAAGGGATTCCACTTTAGGTAACTCTAACACAACCATTCCCCCACAGCATTCAGATACCCGGCCATGGAGTCTGGGGCAGCATCTAACAGACAGAGTTGGGCGTCATCAGCATACTGGTGACAGCCCAGCCCAAAGCTATGAACCATCTGCGCAAGGAAGTGCATGTAGTAACATTGGGGAAAGAGTTACCCCCCGAGGGACGTCGCACTCCAAAGAATGGTGAGTGGACATCTGTTCCCCCAGTGCCACCCTCTGTCCCCAGCCATGGAGAAAAGAGCTCAGCCACTGCAAGGCTGTCTCATGAATCCCCACAGTGGTGAGGCAGTGAGTTAGAAGATGGTAATCAACTGTGTCGAATGCTGCCATAAGGTCCAAAAGTATCAGCAGCCAATGATCCAGGAAACCATATAGTAATCCCTTTTTGCAGCTTTCACTGCCATCTCATAGGCTTTCATAAGCGTCCTATAAGATGTCCTTGTCACTTTGTCATGGATCCATCGCCACACTCGCTCTAAATTTCTCAGCTCCCATTTAAATTGCCGTAGCTCCTCAATATACCAGGGGTCCACTTTCGTCTGGGCACAGAGAGGGCGACGGGGAGTGAACTCAATGGCTTCAGAGAGGGGTATTCCAGTCTTCTATCTGCTCATCCAGCGAGCTGCCAGGGGGCACCAGATCCCACAGGGCATTCTGGAATCCATCCAGATCCATTAGACTCCATGGGTGAGCATAAATCCATTTGTTGCCCAAGCTGGGTGGGGGGTGTTGAGGTGCTCAGATGAGCCCTCAGGATGAAGTGGTCTGATCATGGCACTGCCACAGGCACATTCAGCTCCACCTGTATCCCCAGCATGTGACCTGCTCGATGCGTGGGAGCCGATAAAAACTGGAAAAGACCCAGTGCCTCAATGGATGACACTAGATCCATAGCCTGTGAAGAGACAACATCATTGGCATGGACATTGAACTCATCCAGGACCAAAAGTTGAGAGTGTTCCAAGGCCCAGCTGGTCACCAACTCCAGCAGGCCAGGCAAGGCAGCTGCCAGTGTGCTGGGTGATCAGTACACCAGGTAGATATTTATTCCCTCCTCAACATCCTACGCCAGGGCCACACAATCAGTGCCAGAAAACTTTGGTGTGGGGAGTGGCCTGAAGGAGAAAGACTCTCAAATGAGTGCTGCCACGCCACCCAGTCACTGGACTGATGAGGGACTGAGAACCCTGGGTGGGCAGGCAGCTCTTTCAGGGCAAAAGTTTTGCCTTCCCGTACCCACGTCTCCATCACACATACCAGGTCTACCTTTCCCATTGCAAAAAACTGCTGTAGGGTTGTTGTCTTATTATTTATGGACCTTGAATTGCACAACAACAGTGTCAGGAGAGGGCTCTTAATTCTAGCCCCGCTACCAGCATCTTTTGGGATGAGGCAAAAGTTGGAAGGGGTCCGAGCATGACCATATCTCTGACTCCTTCTCTTGCAAAACCTGGCTCCACTGCCATACTTCCCTCGCCTGATTAGAACTGGGACCCCCAAAGTCATACTGACCGCCCACACTGGGTTTTACTATGCCCCCAGCACAACCCTCCCACAGTATTGGTTAGACATGGGCATGAACAGAAAACAAACAAACATGGTGTTCGTCGTTCATTGCCATCCGTGAACAACGAACAATGAACAATGACGAACGTGACCTGTTCATGAACATGTTCATTGTTTGTTGTTCATGGGGGCCAGCAGGCTCTCCTCCAGCCATCAAGATCCCTACCACACCACTCCCAGAAACCTGGTGTCATGAGTCAGCCCCAGCCCCGACTGGCCACCTTACCTACTGCCTCAGAGTCCTCCTCAGAGTCCTCCTCAGAAGATGAGCAGGAAGGGCCAGCAGGATCTCCTCTGGAGTCGGAAGCCCCTGCAGAAGCTATGGGAGAGGAGGAGCAGTCAGAAACTACTGCTGCTGCTCCAGAGGGAATTCAGCAGGAACAGCCTGGAGCTTCTGCAGAGACTGTCAGGGACGAGGAACAGCCAGAAACCTCCACAGAGGCTGTAAGAGACAAAGACTCCCCCAGGGCAAGAGCGAAATCTGAGCCTCTGGAGCCAGCTGAAAGGAGGAAACTTAGAGATAAGGCAGCATTTCTGGAAAGGCGGAGGAGTGGCCGGTTACAAGCACAACACCGAGCTGAGCTGTTCGAGGGAGAGGCAACAGCTGCCCCTCATTAGGACAGCAATAAAGGAAGACGCTGAGAAGACCAAGCGTGGAAGCAACTCAGCTTGCCACTCCCTGCTACCTGGACGTTCGTGTACCCTGCTCTACTGCTTGCTTGGACTTTGACCTTGGCCTGCCTATTGACTACTCTTCTGCCTGCCCCTCTCTCTCTCTGACTGATAGCCTGACCCTGACACCTGGCCTGACTACTGGACCCTGGTTTGCTGTCTTGTAATACTGAACTCCTGCCTGCTGTGTTCAGCCCTGCAGTACCAGTGAGCCTCCTGCCTGCTGTGCCCAGCCCTGTGCGTGACACCTTACCTGAGCAGGCAGCAGGAAAGGTACCAGAAGTAAATAATAGCTTGGCCCAGAGCCTGGCAGCAGCCCTGGAACTTGAAGAGGTAGATCCCTATCCCACTACACACAAAGAAAATTCAAGCTCCAATGCACTCTCCCTGTTTCTCTCTCAAAATGCCAACAGCAACTGTCTCTCCCTCACTGTCTGCAAAACCAGAGCTGGGAGCCCCCCTCCCCCCTGCTCTTTGCTTCCTTGTAACAAATTTGGAGCTCCACACTTGAAAGGAAGACCTGCCTATCAAGCTAAATTGGGCTTAGATTGGGGTTTCCAGGGCAATAGCGGGAGTTCAGACAGAGTTCAGGTAGTCCCTGCCTCCGGTTGCCAAGTTGCAGGTGCCAGATTGTCTGGCTTGATGAACAGCAACAAACAGCAATGAATGAGACTTGCAATGACCACCTGTTCATTTAGAATGGGGCCTCACAAACAGCTTGTTCACAAACAGCTGATTGGGCTGTTCATGGCTTTTTTTTAGTTCATATTGCTGTTCGTGCCCATCTCTAGTATTGGTCATGCTGTGACCTGGGTACATAAAACAACAACCCTAACTTTGTGATTTAATCACTCAAACTCCTACCTTCTAATCTAATAAACAAAGCTCAACTTCCCTAAATAAGTCTCCACCCAGAGCAAGGTCTATTTAATAGACAGCAAAGAGCTATCCTAATACAGCCTGCACCAGGCAATACAAAACCAGTGGACAATACCACTCTCCAACCAACCCACCCCTAGCACAAACAAACCGTCAGAGGGAAGACAGAACAACAAATTGGCCAGAGTGAAATTTCAGTAAGAACAGAAATGGAACCAGTTTTAGCAACCAGGGACCAGAAATAGTCCCAGACAGATTCTCAGTTCAGGCACCGGTGCAAGATGTGAATCCCAGCCAGAGGCTTCTGATGTTACATAAAGCTGGTCAACAGCCCCGGTGTTGCTCCCATGCACATACTTCAGGAGCTCCGTTGGAGGGCACAAGGACCCAGGGAGAGCCAATGGCAACCAAGGCACTTCAGGACTCTCCGAATGTACCTGAGTCTCTCCAAAGATCTCATTCAACTGTGCACAAGTGTAGGTTGCCAAGCAGCAACATAATACTACGACTTGGAGCCTTTCAAATTAATCCCATTGGTGCCATGGGCCTCAGCTGCACTAGTTGAGCTTCACCAACTCCTTCACAACATGCTCACCAGCAGCAACGACCCAGGACCTTGCCTGCCAGGCAGTCCCACTAGCTTCCTCGGTGATGCAATGGCCTCAGTGGCGAGCCCTCCCAGCTCTTGGCCCCATTTGCTGGCTGCATTCTCCACTGCCAGTGCCTGAAGCCACCCTGTGCCCTCCTGCCAACCCAGGTAAGTCTGGGGGGAGCGGCCTCAGAACCCACGGAAAGACATCTTTATGTGTAAGCAACAGATTGTAACCCTGATGTCTTTTTAATGGAGAGAAAACACTCTTAATACAATTTGCTTTCTTTTAATGGTGCTTGGCAGTTGAAAAATATAAGGTCATAAACCCTTCCACCCCATCAGCAGAAGGTTTCTTTGGGTTTTGCTCTACAAATTTTATTTCTTTCCTCTGCACACCCTAACAGCACAAGTTTTCTTTATTTTGTTAAGGGAGAGAAGATATACTACACTCTGTTCCTAGTAGTCTAGCTGCCTTGTGATTTTTTTTATCCCTCTCCAGTAAGGATGCTGGAGAAGCAATTTTTCATTCTTTTACTCCTTATAGATCTCTCTCATGAGAGGGGAATGGAACATTTTGGAAAATGTCAAGGCTACTTGCATGTCATTGGTTCAGAGGTTTATAATAGAACTGAGCAAAGAACATAAATCTTTAGACAGAGTATTATAGCACTGGAAGCTCTGATTGACATTATGTCCTAAGAAACAATGCTCACATACAAGAAATGTATATATTATAGGCTCATTTGCATGCTAGAAGCCAAGTTCTTCACAGTGAACTCATTAATATTAATATAACACCTTAAACTTCCATCTCCTGGAAGAGCATATTCTTTAAATATAACAAACTCAATAATGTCATATACAAGTGAAAAATATAAAGTCCCATAGAAAGCCACCAATGAAAATGGTCACAGAAAGACATCAAAGTGAGCATTGGAGCATGCACACTCACAGTGCTCTTTACAGAGGGGGTGGGGAAACAAGGGTTTATCAATGCTTAATAAAACAAAAGCTGTAAATTTGCTGTTCCTGGTCCACAAACCCATCAATCCAATGAGTTTCTCCCAAGTTCAGCAAGGGGCTTTCAAGGCAAGTAAGGAGCAGAGGTGGTTTGCCAGTGCCTTCCTCTGCAGAGTCTTCTTTGGTGGTCGCCCATCCAAGTACTGATCCTGCTTAGCTTCTGAGATCTGACAAGAGCTGGATATACCATTCTGCCTTCCTTAAATACAAACAACATAAATAAATAAAATAAATATTTTTCTATTTGTAAAGGTATTTTTCTGCACTCCAAATTAACTTCAGTTTAACCTTCACCCATGATCTTGGTCAATGCTTTGCTGATGTTTTCACACTGCCTTTCAACAGTAGTGAAAGAGTTAAGCCTTATGTTTGCGTTTGGTTCTTGTTTGCAAATAGAAAGAAGAAAAAGATTCCTACTGTGAATATTCGGTTACCACAGGCCTGTATATTATTTCAGCTGGACAAAGTGCCAGTGTGCCAATGTGCATTCAGGACAGTGTATCCACTTACAAGCATAGATTGCATATACATTACTTATTTCTTGAGTCAATATTCACTTTATTGTGTTGTCAAGAGACATAAGTAATTGTACTGCTGCTTTACAAATTGGCTTACTTTTGAGTAAGTAAGCATAGGACTGAGAGTCATCACTGTGATTCTAACACACTTACCTAAGTATCATTTATTACTTCTGAGTAAACATGCTTACTATTGAGGCGGCTCTCATGTAAAGTCTTCAGATGGTTAATTGAATGAATAATTTACTTTGATCTGCTATGTAAGGCACTATTCTTCTGTACGAAATATTAAAACAATCCATTCAAGGCTAGGGTTACTGAAATTCACAGAGATTGGGAAATTAATTTATAGATTGGAAGTTGCCAATTCATTTAGCCGTATTGGAATTCTCCTTTAACAAAGGTCATCTTGGTTTTCTCTATGTGATTGTAGTGGATATTAGATTATATTGCTCTATGGCAGGGTGTAATTGTTATTGGCTTGTGAATGATAAGAAAATGTTGGCTTTTTTATAAAAATGAAGAAATGACATTTCTGAGCTACTGATTTCATGTTCTTTCAGTACAAAAACAAACTTCACAGCAATGCTTTCCTTTGTATCAATTGTAGAAATGCATGGGCATGTCCTTTTAAAGTAAACCATATCACCAGAGTTCTCTAAATCTGTCTGGTAAAAATAACAGCAGAAGGAAGACTGATTTCCTCATGTCACGTTTACATCCCAATTTGCCAGGCATTTTCGCTGAAATTTTATATTGTATTTAAATTAGAACTGATCCAGATTGTAAATGCTTATAGATCTGTTACATGAGATTCATGTGTGTGATCCTAATGATTGCTGCGGCATTAAGAGATGCTTTGCTAAAGGGATAGGGACTGTAGACCCGTGGTTCCCCACCTTTTTGGTATGGCAACATCCACAAGTCCAAATTTACTTCATATGGTAACCCATCCAGGTATGTCCCAAGAGCTTGAGAAGGAACTGGGGTGGGGAGGGCACCAAGTTGAGGAGATGCAGGAAAATGTCAGATGTCAGCAAAGAGCTAGTGGCAAGTGGCACAGTGCAGAACATTCAACACAGCAAGTAGAGGTCAGTAATGAAGCACTGCAGAGGGCTTGGCAAGAGGCTGGGTTGCTGAAGAAGCAGTGCCAAGACACAGCCTATGCTCGCACACGTCTTTCTGTCTTCCTCTCACTTTTCCATGTGCTAAAGAGCTCCTACCTACTCTCCAGCCTTTCCCTTCTTCTACCAGCTACTACTGTAAAGTTACTTGTTGCCAGACAACTTTTCCTCCTTCATTAGTGTAGCAAAGGGGAAGGTAAGGAGAGAAAGTGAGAAGCTGGAAAGGAAGAAGAGGAGAGATAGAGAAGGGTGTAAAGGGCAGGAGCCACCATTAGGAACGGCTGGCCTGCAACCCACTTCCAGAAGCTTTTATGACCCTCTTTGTGACTCACAAGTCTACTACTGTGCACTGTTTGTTACTGTCATTTATATCATGTCAAATTGCTTATGTTTTGTTTCAACATTGTTTCCACTCTGTATCAGATTTCTGCTTGTTTTCAAATTTCTGCAATCTATATCCTATTGTATTTATTGAATGCCCTGGTTGTTTTCTGTATTGACTACACTGTGTGATCTGCCTTAAGTCTCAGTGAGAAAGGTGGACTATAAATACCATAAATAAAAATAAAAATGTAAGAGTGATCAATTTCTATACCAAAATGCAGCAGGGATCACTTAAGCCCTGTCCCAGCTATTAATATGTAAATTGCCAATGCCATTATTTAAGTGCCATACACGACTGGATAAGAAAATTTTGCCTCCCCTTTATAGCATGCTTTAGTTACCAGAGAGAGTGTGATTAAAGTTGTTTATATGAATAGCTGTTTCTCACTAAGTGCAACTGAAGGCTGCGATGGCTGCAGCTGCAGCAGAATGGACGTGTATGGGGAAATGACTCACTTCCCATGGGCTAGATTTGAAATTTCAACCTGCTGAAGACTATAGTTATGGCAATGTGAGATTTGGGGGAGGAGCAGCATTTAGCAAGACCATGACATATTATGTTACTGCTTGCAGGCATAGGAATATTTGTTAATTATTCTGCAGGCTGTGTTTATAAGGAGACATCGTAATGTAATTCTAAAAAGTCAAGTATGCAAGCCCAATTAGCCTTTTAGGAATCATATGATCAATATGTATTGCAGTCAAAATTAATATATATTCTGCATTCCATTACATAAATGAAAACAAGAACTTGAGTGAGACCAGCAGAGTCAGAATTTCTATTATACTCACTAGACACTCCCAGATGCTGGCCACATTGTCTTGCTGCAAGAGCATTATGCACCCACAACATTGAAGGGCACTGCAGGATTTTAGGAACAAAGAAGATCACAGATCTTCCACAGAGGAAACTGACAATGAACAACCATTCTGAATTATATTTTAGAGAATGTACTCAAGACATGTACATTCCTGCTTATCATATGCTTTTAGATTTGATAGAATGCTCAGCACAAGTTGGGGCAACAACATTACTCTTTTCTTCAGAGCCAGGAGAAGAAGATATGAAAACAGAGAAAGGATCTGAGATTGGAGTAAAAACTTGCACTTTGTACTACACAAATCCTTGGCCCAAATCTTTGCTAGGTTGGATCTACTTTAATAATAACAGTAGAAGAAAAACAACACAGAAGTGAAATCCCAGTACCAGATTTGAATATTTTTGCCCAGTTCTATTCTTGAAATCATGTTCTATGCCTTGCCAAGTTGCTCAAAGAGAAGTTTTACAACTGAGTTATAACCTGCTGAGATAGGCTTTTTACTAGTGAAGCAGTGACATAGTTTTATGGCAACAGAAATGCACCACTTTAATATAATGACTTTATAGGCCTTTTATGAGGTGAGCATATATATTGTAACATCCAGCAGAGCCTGAAGTCAATCAGTGGTAGGTTTCTAGCTAGATCATCCCCAGTTGTGTATTAATGGAAGAGATAAGTTGAGTAGAATCTTCAGTGAAAGCAATCTGATCCGCTGTGGTTGAGGATAAGCTGAGGAGGCTGAAGGCTTCCGTAAGCAAGCATGAGATGGGATACCTCTTTAGGTATTGAGTGGTAGTGACAGAAATAGAATCAGTATGTCTGTACCCTATGCATGCTGTATTTAGGGATGTGCACTAAAAATGGGATTTTTAATTCAGGCACTAGAAAGGCCATAAATATTGGTATTCCCTATATTTGGGTCCAAAAATATTAGTTTATATTAAGATTTGGGACTGGAGGAAAGACTCCAAAATTATTGGGCTCCATTATTCCCTACAGAGGAATCTTTGCAGGGGGCTCGCGGAGCCATTTTTTTTTCAAGCAAGTTACAGTAAAATTGCGGCAGAGCTACTGATGTCTGTCCACTAAAGAATCCCCAAGTTTCAAGTTGATTGGGTCAAGGAGTCCAATTCTACAGGCCCCTGAACTAGGTGCCCCAGCCACTCTCCATTGTTTCCTATAGGGACAAAATCCAGTGTTTTCTCCAGGGTAAAGATAGAAGCCTAACAGTGAAACCCTATCACAATGGGCTTAGACTGGAGTACCTCTGTTTAGGATTTCACTGTAACACCGTTAACCAAACACAGAAGAGCAATCACTATGCCCAAAAGCATCCTAATGCAAAAAGGACCAACAAATCCCAACAAATCCAACATCTGATCAGAGAATCTCAGCAGAACCTATGCCAAAACAAAGAATCCTAGCAGAATCAACTAAAGTCAGGGACACTATTGCAAGCCCAACAGAAATACCAATGTCACTCACAGAAACCTGGCAGAAACCAAAGCTTATGTGATGAGCTCAACAGAACCAACATCAAACCAGTGAATCTCAGCACCCAACCTGGCAAGCCAATACCAAGGCAGCCAGTCAGATCCAGCAGAGCTGCCTCCTTCCCTCCTCCCTTCTGTTGCCTGGGAAACCTGCAAAGAGAGGGAAACTACAGAAACCTTTAAAATTCTGGCACCATGATTTCCAAATAAATCTAGAATAATTAGAAATAAAAACATCAGTATCTACAAGAATCCCATATTTATTTTGGATACCCAAATATACCTCCCAAATACCAATAAGGTATTCTGAAAAATACCAATATGATATTAATATTTGGACCAGATATACTGAGTTGCACACCCCTAGCCATATTTCCTTTTCTCATAAAATGACAAAACTAGATAATGTATATATACATTCCTAATTACTTTTAAATTTAGTAGATGCTCATCAGAAGGTTTGGCAGCATTGTTATTCTTTTGCTAATGAGCCAGGAAAAGAAGAAATTTTAAATCGTTTTGGCTACATACAATGATAGCATAAGGCCTCAAGTTTACTGGAGACCAAAAGATTACGGTTATAATGAGAAACAGAGAACACACTACAGAGATCAACCTTAAGCAGCTCTACTCAGAAGCCTCCTTTTAAGGTCTATTCAGTGGGACTTACTCCCAGGAAAGTGGATGGCACAGGCAAACAGGTTTAGAACTTGTTGCTAACTGCGAGCACCAGTGCTAGGCTAGGTAGCAAAACCAGGAAGTATTCTTAAAGGGACAATTGCACTACTTTACTGAATTTTTCCTAACACTACAAAAATATAAAACTAGGAACAAAGCCTATTGTGGGAAAAATACAATGGGCTCTAGAAAGGGGAAGGTGGACAGGCAGGCATTCCCTCCTCCTCCATCACTGATCCCGGCCGGTGAAGGAGGGAGGTGGGCATCGCCACCTGCTCCAGGCCTGACTTGGCTGGGTGAAGGGGAAGCAAGCATTGCCTCCTGCTATGTGCCTGATTACAGCTGGGTGAAGGGGGGCAGGCATTGCTGCCTGCTTCGAGCCTGATCCCAGCTGAGTGAAGAGGTGTGGGCATTGCCACCTGCTCCCTGCTGGGTGAAGGGAGGAGCGGGCATTGCCTCCTGCTTTGTGCGTGATCCTGACAAGCGAAGACGGGTGGTGGGCTTTGCTACCTGCTCTGCTTCTGATCCTAGCTGGGTGAAGGGGGTGCAGACATTACCACCTGCTCTGCTCCTGATTCTGGTAGGTTGAAGGAGGTGGGCATTGCCATCTGCTCCACTCCTTATCCCAGTTGGGTGAAGGGAAGAAGGGCATTGCCTCCTGCTGTATGCCTGATTCCAGTCTGGTGAAGGTGCGGGGTGGGCATTGTCACCTGCTCCACTCCTGATCCCAACTGGGTGATGGCAGGGGGTGGGCATTGTCATCTGCTCTGCTCTTGATCCCAGCTGGGTGGTGGGCATTGCCATCTGTTCAGCTCTTGATCCCACCTGGGTGAAGGGGAGGCAGGCATTGCCACCTACTCCTCTCCTAATACCACCTGTGTTAAGGTGGGGGGTTGGCATTGCCACCTGCTCCGCTTCTAATACCAGCTGGGTTAAGGCAGGGGATGGGCATAGCCACCTGCTCCACTCCTCCTCCCAGCTGGGTGAAGGGGGGTGGGCATTGCCACCTGCTCCGCTCCTAGTACCAGCTGTCAAGGTGGGGATGGGCATTGCCAACTGCTCCACTCCTAATACTAGTTGAGTTAAGGTGTGGGGAGGGCATTGCCACCTGTTCTGCTCCTGATCCCAGCTGGCTGAAGGGAGGGCAGGCATTGCCACCTGCTCCATCTCTGAATACCAGCTGGGGTAAGGTGGGGTGGGCATTGCCAACTGCTCCGCTCCTAATACCAGCAGAGTTAAGGTGGGGGGATGGGTATTGCCACCTGCTCCGCTTCTAATACCAGATGCTTTAAGGTGTGGGGAGGGCATTGCCACCTGCTCCATCTCCTAATGCCAACTGTGTTAATGCTGGGTGTTTGCATTGTCACCTGCTCTGCTCCTGATCCCGGCGGGGTCAAGGTGGGGAACTGGCATTGCCACCTGTTCTGCTCCTGATCCCAGCTGGCTGAAGGGAGGGCAGGCATTGCCACCTGCTCTACTCCTAATACCAGCTGGGTTAAGGCAGGGGATGGGCATTGCTACCTGCTCCATTTCTAATAGTGGCTGGGTTAAGGCAGAGGGTGGGCATTGCCACCTACTCCACTCTTATTACCAGCTGGGTTAAGGTGTGGGGTCGGTGGGCATTGCTACATGCTCAACTCCTGATCCCAGCTGGCTGAAGGGGGGTGGGCATTGCCACCTGCTCCACTCCTAATACCAGCTGTGTTAAGGCGGGGTGGGTGGGTATTGCCACTTGCTCCACTCCTAATACCAGCTGGGTGAAGGTGGGGGACAGGCATTGCCATCTGCTGCCATCCTGATCCCAGCCTGGCCTTCCACAATGGCACATTTTCTGGAGGGACTTGGTGCCTTGCCTGGGCTTCCCTCTGCAGCAGCGCCCTCTGGTGGTGCACCAGGGTAGGAAGTGAGTCATCTTGATTACGTTTACTCAATTATATAGTAAGATAAAAAGGAGTGTAGCTGCTGTTAGTTTACCTATCCAAATTTTAAATCTTATTGTTTCTACAACTGGCAAGAAAAAAGAATGTGGTTGAGAACCCACTAGGGAGTCCATCCTTGGTGGGGGTGGGGGATTCCCCACTTTTGCCCTCTGCACCCCACCTCCACTTACCTGGCTGGTGGGAGAGGAAGGCATGGGAACGGGCCTCCCAGGCACACTCTTGGGTTGGCACCATGATGTCACTGATGTCATCACACAACCCCGAGAGCACTCCCGCACTTCACTGCAGGCCGATTTGGACCCCAAATGGGCTGAATTGGGCCCATTTGAGGCCCAAATCAGCCTATTGTGCACTCACTTCTGTTCCTGCATGGTGACATCAGTGGAAATGACATTATCATGCAGTGCATGCGAGAAAAACATGAAGAAGGCAAGAAGAAGTTAAGAGCCAGGTCTCCCGTCGGGAGGGTAAGGGGAGCAGTCAACTCTAGAACCCACACAAGCAAGATTGTACTGGCTTTCTGCAACATTGCTGACATCCTCCTCTCAAGAAAAAGGGAGTGGCTTCTTGGGAGGGGTCCAACAGCTATTCTAGAGCCATCTCCTTAATTTTCTGGTGGTAGGAGAAAAAGCACTGTCCAGATAATTTTGTGAAGACAGAAAGGTAAAGAGTGCTCCAGAATCTCAGCCTACTTTCTGCCATTTACCATCCTCAGCCATAGCTCTTCTCGGTCATCCTCATACTAAGAGAACAAGAGAAATTTCCCTCCCTACTTTGTTGCTGGTCTTCGGGTGTTTTAAAAAGGAATTTGTTTCATGTTCTTGGCTGTGATGAGTGCATGAACTGGCCACAGGCCACTTTGGTATGTATTGAAGGAATATGTATTCTGGAACCTTCTTTCTGGAAATGGCACCAGGAGAAGACCAGAGAGGGACATAATATTTATATGTAGCTATGAAGGAGAGAGTTATGAGGACATTTCAGTTAGGCAAACAGCCACCACAGCTGTTGACCTTGACAATCAACATGTCAATGTAAACATCACATGTTAGCTACTGTGAGCAGAGGTTTGCTTAAGAGGAAATGGAAAGAACAGGGTGTGTATCAGAAATGTGCTTTGTCAGGGATGAGTTTGCCTTTTAGGTACAGAACAGCACCTGCAAAGCTGTCGCCAGAAAACAGATGAAAAGCTGGGAGAAAATTCTATCTCATTAATTTTTGTCAATCTGCAAGTGACAAATATAAAAATGAAATATGATTTATGGAATATTCAGGCAAGCTTTCAAAAGTGTGATCTTCAACCCAAAAATCTGTGGACTTCTCAACTTAACCTGCTGCATCGTTTTCTTAATTTTTCTCTTTATGAACTGTATTATCTTTTAACTTTTTTATTGAATTTGAGGATGTCAAAAGGAAGAATAGTACATGTGATTCTATCTCCCTTTGTTTGCATTCAGAGAAGTTGTAGCCAAACCTGGCAAGTGTATCAGTAGTTCTGATGTTTGCTACATATACACTTTATATTTTTGTGTGTTTGTTTAAAGCATCTAAAGTGTATCTCTAAAAACATATCACTGGATACTATAGACTATGAATCTTTCTGCTGTCCCCAACAGCCCCTTGTGACTTGTAAAAAACAACAACAACACTAAAGCTGGGTTTTGTGAGAGCTTCATCAATGGAGTCTTGGAGGGGGGTTCAACAAGAAGGGACAATCAGGCAAAATATCCCTCACTTTTTTTGGTGACAGCTGACCTTCCAGTGGCTTAAGAAGTTTCACTGGTGCAAAATGAAGATGGACGCAATTTCCATTTCCCCCAGTGATGTTCCTTTTTGCTTGCAAATCAGGAATAGGGTATTCACTCAAGTTCCTGCTCTTAGGTTCACATATTAGAGACAAGCGTGCTCCAAAATTCCACTTATTGACAAGAAGATACAGGGATGGGAGCAACTGCTTTCAGGAAAAGGGAGCTCAATGAAGGCTACAATTCTAACTAAAAAAAACAGAACTAATGAACAGGGACTCCAGGGAGCAACCTCAATGGGGTATAATGCCATACAGTCCACCTTCCAAAGCACTTACTTCCCCCTGGAACTGGTCTCTGTTGTCTGCCAATCAGTTGTAATTCCAGGAGATCTCTGGGACCCACTTGGCAGTTGGCAACCATAAAATAGACTGTACCATTGTAATGTATACAAGTATTCAATCAATACACCATATCCCTGCCAGAAAATTTTGTTCTATAGTGTTTCTTTGGCCTCCAGCATCTTATCTTTTGGAAGTCACAGGGGACTGTATGTGTGTGTGTGGGGGGGGGGGGGATGGGAGAATGGAAGGATGCATATCTATGAGTGCTCATGAATATTCATGATTCACAGGATCTAGCTTATAAATGTGAGAATAGACCTCTATAACTTCAGGCTTTAATTGCTGCAGTAATTCTACTGTTCTAAGAAAAGACAGAGAAATCATTGTGCAGGTGGACCTAATTTGGCCATAACTAGGGCAGCAATGTTCCTGGGTGGGGACAGGGGATCCCCCACTCTGACCTTCCACCCCCCACCAATACTCACCTGGCTGGTGGGGGGAAAAGGAAGGCCTCCTGGCCACACTTGGCTAGCGTGGTGTGATGATGTTGCACAGACCCTGTGAGGGCTCCCATGCTTCGTATTGGGCCAACTGGGCTGTAATTGGGGCCAAATTGGCAAGGATTGTGCGTGTGAGGAAGGGAAGAAGGTAAGTGCTGGGTCCCCCCTCCCACTGGGAGGGTAAGGGGACCTGGCAATCCTAGCCATATGCAATTATATTAATTTTGAACATTTTAATTTTTACTCTGAAAATTATGAATTGGGAAGAATATTCTTATTAAATATACTGCATTTTAGATTAATTCTGCATGGATCAAAGGCCTTTTTCTTAGAAGCTCATTTAATGAGGTAGTTATGCAAACAATTGCAGTATAATTTTAGCTGTTCTAAATAATAAATTCTCTTGTGTTCCATAACATGGTCTGTTTTGTTTAATGATATTTTATGCAGCAGCTAGCCCAAGAGACAGAAAAATGTTTAACAAAACAAGGAGTGCTAACACAAAATAAACCCTATGCCAAAGAAAAAGGAGAGTTCTCCTTTTATAATCTGGCTATTTTAATTTTGAGATAAAGGATTCGTGATCAAACTGAAACCCCTAGGAACCACCTGCCCTTACGTTTTTGCCAGTCCTAAAATCTCTATTGACCCTAAAGATGGCCCAGATGAACCCTGGGGTGATGGTTGTGGGGAGATCTCTGAACAGTGTTGGGATGAGGAATGTCAATAATTCTAATACTTAAATACATTTTTAATAAGAATATATTGTTACTTCCCCTTGCTCTTCCTCTGAACTGTTTATGGAGGTTCATACATGGTTTCTAGTTGGGTTTTCTGTCTAGGCAACTTGGAGTGTTTTCTAGGCCTCTAATATGGGGATTTGGAAAAGTGTTGTTGTCAAGAACATACAAAATAAAAAATAGGAACATGTAAGTTTTTCCATAATTCTTATAGACAGTATTCATTGTTCTATGGATGTAAGTATCACAGAACTTTCCTGTATTCCTTCCCTGCCAGCAGCCTTTTATAGTTATGAGTTGATACAATCTTGCTGGGACTATCAGTTGACAGACTGAGTCCATTTTTATGCTGTCTTTTGTCCCAAACAGGCCCCTCTAGTGGCTCATGGTAATAATAAAAACAACGAAACATCTTAAACTGAGCAGAGGACCCATTAGTATTTAGTACCTCAGATCCTATACAGAGGTATCAGAAAATCATTTATATCCATGGAAACGCTGTGTCGTGTCCAACATACATATCGAAGAACCACCACTGCCATCATCAAAACTCCAAGAGCAGACCTGGACACACATAAATTAACACACCTCAGTTATCTTGGATCAAAGACATGATTTTATTTAATTAATAAATGAACAGTATCAGGGGAACCTTGCTGAAACTAAGCAGGTCTATATCTGACTGGAGACTACCCAGGAGGCTCTTGTATTCAATCTTAATTTCCATGGGTGACAGCCATTTTGAGACTATTGGTCCAAGTGCATCAATTTTCTTAACTGTGAGAACTTACAGTTTAGTAACCAAAAGGCACCTTTCTTTGTTAAAAATTAAAGCCGGCTGTACATCCTCATTCAGAAAACAGAATATGCATTATAAGATTAACACATCAAATCTAACCAAGCTTTAGCCATGAACTACTTCAGTTATAACTGAATAGTTAAAGATGTATTGAAAATGATTTTAGCGGAGCAAAGTCATCTTTGGTAGCTTTTCCTATGTTGTTGTTAGTGCTAGGAGAAAAGCTGTAGTTGTTTCCCCTAATCAGTAGCTAGTAGTGGAAAGAAAACAAATTTTATCTTTCTGTTTCATCAGAGAGGAGAGAGCTGGTGCATCTCCACAAGGCATTGTGCCCTTCAATTCGGACTCTAATGCTTAATAAGGCAGCAAATTTTAATCTGCAGTAAAAGATTCAAATGATTGATCTACTGGTCACTTTTATTATAGTTTGCAGTCTTAAGGCATGCATAGCATTCTATTTCTGCTCTTTAGGTTCTTAACAATTAAGTCTCTTAATGTTTATCTTTTTCCAATATACACTTGAAACTTGCAAGTAATCACTTGTAATGTTGTTTTAAACAGGTGGTATCAAGGTCCACTGCAAGTGATCTACAGGCAAAATCTTGTGATGTCAATAGGTTATATTCAACTGCCAATTGCTCCTAACTGCAAAAGGGAAGATAGAATTCATGAAAAGGGGGGTAAACTCTAGCCATTCTACACTGGAGCCAGTGTGAATTTTTAAAAAGCTAATCAGCTACTGGAAGTCCCGGGGCCGTATCTCGCTTTCTGTGTAGTACTGAGCAGCCCTCCAATTTTTAGTTTAGAGGTAACAAGAGAGCACAGTAGCAATGAAGACAGGACTATTATTTTGTGAAGGCTACCTCCTCTTCCAATTTCATGCTGAACATACTTCAAAACTATTTGAGTACCACATTTTATCTTGCCTTTCTGCCAAGGAGTGCAGAGAAGCACACATGGTTCTCTTGTCCTTATCCTCAGAACAGCCTGCGAAGTAGGTTAGGCTGAAAGAGAGTGACTGATTCAAGGTTTATGGCAGATGGAGATTTGAACCCAGAATTCCAGACCCTAATCCAGCACTCTATTCACTTCTCTGCACTGGCTTTTTAATTAACACTGAACTAGAATCACTAGAATCATACATCCTTTTTATGTATGCTCTAATAGTGATAAATCATAAGGAAGCAAAAATAAAACAAGTGGGGAATCACTGGCATGTATTCATCCATGCAGTTCCTCTGACAGTATGGCATTTCCATTTGTGAAAGAAGGTTTTTGGTTTTTTGCTTATTCCTCCCACTGCAGACTCCCGCTTTACTCTCTCTTCTGTTCCTTGATACTGACATAAAATTTTGTTAGTCTTTAGGGTGCCACAAAACTTCTGATTATTTTTTGCTGCAGCAGACTAACATCTTTGCCTCTCTGGAATTATTAACATGATTCAGCCATGTGTTTTTTGCTGGATCATAGGGCTGCATAAATGCTGCAAAGCTGCCACAAAGCATATTGCTAGAAAACAGAGTAAGATACAAAAGATCACACTGTCTGTTAGAGACATGCATTACAAAATTTCTGAGCTAAAAATATACACAGAAACCGCTGATTTGGGTCATCACAGTGATTTCCCAGAACTGGAATATGAATCCAAGATTCTTGGGACTTTCAACCCCCCTCCCCTAAACAATCTATTTTTTTCTAAGTTCAAGTTGAATTCAGCATGCTTTTCTTTGATTCTCTTGATTTCCTCAGGCAATGGCATTTCTGCCTTCTAGTTGGATCCTTGCAAGGGAGGAGAAGAGAGAGCTTGTAACCAATCATGTTTGGAGACAAACAGCAGACAACCACCGGTCTCCTTTGTGGTGGCGGAGCCTATTTATTCTTAATAAGTACTATGGTTGGGGGCAACTTGTACAGGGCCACATACAATTGGAACCCTTGGTCCAATTCACTTGAAACTTGGGGTGGGGGGGGTCTTTAGATTAGAAGGAAGACTGTGGTCTGTGCTAATTTGGTGCCATTACCTTTTAAATAGCTTCCCCAGACCCTCAATAGATCCCCCATTGAAAGTAATGTCCCAAAACCTTTAGAACCTGAACAAACCACACTGACTTGAATCTCGAATTAGTAATGTCTTACAGGAATATAAGCAATTACAGTACAATCCCCCCCCACACACACACCTCAGATATGAAATTATAATGAAAATTTTCTCAGCATGCACCCCTACTATCTATAACAATATTACAGCATACTATTGTATAAAAACAGGAAATGATTACTATCATTGGCAGCCTCACTTAGTACATAGTACTTAGTGCACTCAAGAATTTACAGTGTAGAAATGATGAATTGGCCAGTTGTAGGAAAGATCACATCTGATCTGAAATATTGTGGGGAAGGGCAAGAAAATGATGTACTCGCTGTATCAAATGCACTGCCTATGAAAAATTCTTATGAAAAAATGCAGTGACAATGAAAAGAAATCAAAAAGAATCTCTGACAATGAAGTGAAAAAAACAACACACCCCATGCTGTTCTTTGTCACTCATATAGGTTTTCCTTGGTCCCACTCCCACATATCTTAACTTCCGCTCATTATAAATACTGAGTGTCTTTCCCTTTCATCACCTCTTTCCCTGTCAAAATATTCAGAACTCTGCCAGCGTAAGTGCTCTAAATATTCCTTTCTTTTATCCCCTAGAAACTCCTTGATACATAGATCTGGTGCTCTAAATACTGCTCATTGTTAGGATCTACATTATTCTGTATTTACATACAGAATTCTGTATTCTGTATTTACATAAAGAATTCTGTACAGATTCTGTATTTACATACAGAAATAGAATTTTTTTAGTTGAAACATTTTAGAAGCATGGAATTATGGACAATCTGATTGTGACATACTAGGTAACATTTCAAAAGAGAGAATGCTCAAGCCTTAGAACATGAGGGAAACAAAATTGCTTGCTTTAAAAAACCCCATAACATTAAGCCACTAACCAATGATTAATAAGCTGCCATTCTACCCTACTTTTCCTGGGAGTAAATTCCTCTGACTTACTTTCAGTTAAAAGCACAGGTTCAGGCTATCAATGTTCTTTTTTTAAAAAGCCTTAAAACCTGTTAAAGCTTGATTAAAAATGTGAAAATGGGACAGGGTTAATTCAAAACCCTTTGTCTTCTTTGGCTGTTTTGCAGATCTAGGAAAGCAAAGGTGAGTAACGAATAAATTTTTTTATGGAGATATAGGCATGCCTTGAAGTCAGCAGTTTGATCAGAAAAAAGCCCACAGCCATGGCACAATACTTTACTGTAGGAAATTGATCTCAGTAAAGAAATCCTGTGGCCTAGGCAGGGCCGGCGCCAGAGTTTCTGGCGCCCGCGGCCACGAGCACGCGCGCTGTGCACGCGCACACCTCTGACTGCGTGATGACATCACGTCATCATGCAGCGCGAGATGGATGGGGCGGTGCGCGGAAGCTTCTCCGTGCTCCGCACGCCGCCCCAGCAGCTGCTCACAGCTTCTGCGCCCCGCTGGGGCGTGTGGGGGAGGAGGAGCGCAGAGCAGAGCTGGCACAGCTGGCTGCAGCAGTAGCTGCAGCCAGCTAGCCCCATGCCGCTGCCGCTGCCATGCGCCCCAGCTGGGCGCAGAAGCCCCGAGCCACTGCTGGGGCGGTGCATGGAGGCTGCTCCGCGCGCCGCCCCAGCAGCGGCTCGCGGCTTCTGCGCCCGGCCGGGGTGTGTGGGAGCAGAGGAGCACGCAAGCCAGCCCCATGCCACTGCCACCGCCACGCACCCCAGCCAGGTGCAGAAGCCCCGAGCCGCTGCTGGGGTGGTGCACGGAGGCTGCGCCCGGCTGGGGTGTGCGGCGGCGGTGGCTTCTGTGCCCGGCTGGCGCGTGTGGGAGCGGAGGAGCATGCAAGCCAGCCCCATGCTTCTGCTGCCACCACGCGCCCCAGCTGGGCGCAGAAGCCCCAAGCTGCTGCTGGGGCGGCGCACAGAGGCTGTGCCGGCTGGGGAATATGGTGGCAGTGGCGGCGGCAGCACGGGGCTGGCTGGCTGGCTACAGCAGTAGCTGCAGCCCAGTCATGCCAGCTTCGCTGCGCGCGCCTCAGCCCCCAACACCCCCTCCGGCGCCCCTCCAGTTCCCTCGCGCCCGAGGCCACCGCCTACCTGGCCTCCATGGGCGCGCCGGCCCTGGGCCTAGGCACAGTATTTCTGTACTGGTGACTTCAATTTTCTTAGAACTTTTATTGTTTTATTTATTTAGCATCTTACCATGCTACCTTTCTGACTGACAAATGCCCAAGAGGGCTCAAACAAAAAAATTGATAAGAATACAATAACTTAAAAACCCAAGCAGAACAATGATGTTCTCTCAAGGGCCATCCAGAACAAATATGTCTGCTGATTGCAGTGGAAGACTTGGATGGTGCCAGTTACACCTCTGGTTGCAGGCTGAGTAACTTACAATAGTAGCATACCTATTTGTAGTACTATATGGCTGCATGCTTGGTAAATTTCCAATGTCCATTTTTTAAAGTACAGATTTTAATAATTGTTGCCATCAATGCACCATTAGTCAATACAGAGCTGAAAGAACCCAATTATTGAAATGAGTTGCTGTGACATGAATATAATTAACATATTAAAGCTACTCAGTCATGTTTAATAATGGAATTAGCTTGCAGGCACTTCTGCAAAGAAAAATGAACATTAAGGTAGGTTACCATTATTTCTTTTCTTTTTTAGCCTCCTACAACAATTCCTTATGGTGTATTAATCAATACAAATATGTTATAAAGCACACCCTCATCCTGAGCCTTTTCCCTCAGTGCATCTAATTAAGATCAGATTATTTTATATACATGTGGCAGCAGGGACAATATTCTTCATTGCTGGAGGTAAAAGAAGGAAATCAATCAAACTACAGTATTGTGATGTCATACTTGTTGTTGGTTGCCCTGATAACTGGACATTCCCTCAAAGTATGACTGAAAACTAGTTGAAATAGTTCTTGTGATATCAAAGTTTAATTAAAGAGTGTGCTGGCCTACCTGCAGTGCCACTCGTCTGCTCCCTAGGAACTTTTGTGGGAGAGCTATGCCAGCAGCTGAGCCCTGCAAGGTGCGGCAAGGCTGCTGCCAGGAGTGTCCACCCTGCTGTTCCTCTGACAACTCCACCAGAATACCCCAATGGCTGCGCTGCCCTCATGACAGATATGTGAGTAGAAAACAAAGGCACAGCCAATGTGTGGGCCATGATCTCTGCAGCCCATCGACACTGCCATTCCCTCTCTGCCAGCGAGCAGGCAGCTGGGGACCACATGCCCCTATAGTCACAGCACTTGCATTAGGGTGCTCAGCTGGGGGTAGCTGCCTGGCTGAGAGGCCCCCCTCAAAGTTAAAGGGAAGGCACCCTCCAGGGAGATGCAGCTGGTGTGGGTCTGTGGCCCATCAGGCGCTACCTGGTGGATGAGGAGGGAGCTACAACCCATGGAGAAGTGAGCCACGGAGGAGTGAGCCGTGCTCACTGGAGGGGAGGCCTTCTGGCCATGTTGCTGTGAGTAACCTTGCAGTGCCCCCGGGGCACTCCAGCAGATGGTGGGATAGGCAGGGGGCTAGTGGAGGGTCATGATTGGCACCTGTGAGCTGATGAAACAGTCCCTCAATGCATGCCTGGCTGTCACATGTTGTAACAGCCAGCAGATCCTTGAGGCAGTCTGCGGCTGCCTCCGCTGATACAGCCAGGCCAGCCAGGCCCTCATGGCCTCAGGACACAGCCTCCCTCTTCTCACAGCATGTCACCGCACCTTCTCGATTGCCACCCACATAGTGGAAAGGCTAGGGGGGATATGCTGCACAGGATAAGGGCCTCGTGCCTAGCCCCCTGGCACGGGCCCTATGTCTTCCACATTCCTCTCTGGGCTGGAGCCCACAGCACCCACACCCAGGTCTGCCTGTCCCAGCAGCCAGAAGACCCAGCCCCCCTCTGCATCCCTGCCAGTGTTGCCCCACCCCCTCAGAGGATATGGAGTCCAATTCTGAGAGACTGGAGGATGGCTGTCCCTGCCACTGCAGCCTGCCGTGAAGGGACCATAGCTCAAAGATGCACCACCATTTCTGTGGAGATCATCAGCATGTAGTCCCCTGTGGGGGAGAAACTGGATGGTCAGGCTAGGTGTCTGGGGCTCAAGGACATCACCAGTGGCCCATGGTGCCCCCTGACCCCCACTGCAGCCACCTGCCATGTCTACTCCCCTGGTGCTGATATTGTCTGGAGCATTGGCCAGCTCTATTTCCTCCAGGATTCCCCCCCCCCCATTGGACTGGGAGGAGCTGGACCCAGGGCCTGCAGAGGGGTGACTTGCTCCATGGCGGTCCCCAACCCATGTCACATGATGGCTCTGGAATGGCACCCATGCCAAGTGGTTCACCTGCAAGAGAGAAGCTAGGGCGCTTCTGTCCTGCAAGGGGGGGGGGCAGGCCTCATTCCCAGGTGCCCTGTCAGAGCTGGCCCAAAGAACAAGCCTGAATTCACCCTAGAAGTTAAATTGACAAACTTGATTCTTTTGTACATTGGTCACATCATGAGAAGACAAGCATCACTGGAAAAGACAATAATGCTAGGAAAAGTGGAAGGCAGTAGGAAAAGAGGAAGATCCAAATTGAAATGGCTTGACTCAGTAAAGAAATGCAGGGCCTCCCATTTGCAATATCTGAGCAAAGTCGCAAGAGTCCAGTAGCACCTATAAGACTAACAAAATTAGTGGTAGGGTATGAGCTTTTGTGAGCCACAGCTCACTTCTTCAGTGAGCAACGTTTTTAATGATAGGACTTTCTGGAGGTTTTTAATTCAGAGGGTTTCCATAAGTTGGAAACAACTTGATGGCACCTAACACACACTTGGTAATTGCTATTATCCTGGGGTTGCCCTGGAAGTGATGTCATTATGCGGGCAGTGACACCACCTACCATGTCTCCACACCCAACCCTCCTCCTAGTTGCCATCCTGCTGGCTTTGCCTGGCAACTCTAGTTCTATGTTATATGTTTTTATGCTGTGGCTGGGTTAATAATGTTGGATTTTAATGCTTGATGGTAATTAATAAGTTTTAATTTTTTAATGTGTGTTTTTGTCAGCTGCCTCAGGCAGATTCCCTGAAAAGGCAGCATAAGCATTTTCTAAATAATAAATAAAAAATAATAAAAAAAGATCATCTACCAGGGTTTCTCTGACTGTGGGACTCTGTGTACAACACAGATAATCTATGAACTGCAGCCTCTCTTGATTAGGTTCCATCTACCATACTAAAGGGAGGTAAGAATTAAAATCAAGGTGCTTTGTTTTTTATTGTGTTTCTTGCCTTGAATATGGTAGCTTGACACACTGTGTACACAGAATATAGAGCAGCTCCTGCACTTCGTGGTCCACTGTATTCTTTTCATAACAGAATACAGATTAAAATACTTCTCAATTAGAGATGCTTGAATACAAATGACAGATAATAGATACAATGAATATTTCATCCATTGATACCGAATAAATTAATTGAACAATTGTCTCCATTATTACATTAGTTTCTACATCACATATAACGGATGCACTAATTCTTCATCTGCCATTGAGCAATATGTTATGGAATAATTTATACTTTATATGTAATCAATTCTATTCTAAATTATTCTAAAAGGGGCAAATTGTTCAGCAGGGAAGAATCACATCAAAAAATTTACTCTCTTTTGATCTCAATCATTTACCAAAACAGAGTAGGGCCTTCTGCAGGTAAGCACCCTGCAAGTGGTCAGGATCAACAATTGTCCATACAGATGAGATCTGTGTAATGGCCCCCACCTTGTGGAATGCCCTACCTGTGGAGATCAGGAAGGCTCCCACACTTCCAGCATTCTGCAAATTATATAAAACAGAATTGTTCAGGATGGCGTTAGCCATTATTTCAGGCATGGTTTCTGTCAGTAAAAGGCAGGGGGGAGGGAGCAGGACCTTTTCCAGGGTCGTTTTAGCCTTTGACAGGGTACTCATTGTGGCCAAGCCTGGAAGCAACCACTGTGTGACTTGATATCACACGATTTGCATGACCCACCCAGGCCTGGCTGCTTGCTACTGTACGACAACAAGTTCTACCCCCCCCCCCCAAAACCTGTGTAGTGTATCAGACTAGGATCTGGGAGACCCAGGTTTGAATCACTACTCTGCTGTCAAATGTCACCGGGTGACTATGACCCAGTCACACACTCTCAGCCTAACCTACCTCTCAGGGTTTTTGTGAGGACAATATAGAGGCAAGGAGAATGCTATAACTTCTTTTGGGTTCCCATCAGGGAGAAAGGCAGCATATACATGAAATAAATTAAGAAATATTGGTAAAGATAGGGGGCAGATAAAAGGTAAGTTGTTGAGTGGGTTTGAAGGAGAGAAGAACGTAGGGAAAAGTGAGCATATGGAAGTTGCCAGGAGGAGGGAAAGAGGAAATAGTGTGAGGAAGTGTTTATACAGGAAACTGAAGTATTGCTTGCAAGTCCTTTCAGGTACCCCACCGTGCAACTCAGTCCGGCTCAGTTGACACCACACAACTGGGTCATAGGGAAGAGGCTGCTGCGGGGAAGAGGGAAAGGTGAAAGAGGGACAGACCAAGGTGGGTGGGAAGAAGAGAAGGAAGCAGGAAAGGGGGGAGTAAAGATATGGGGGGCAGGGGAATGTACACATGATGGGGGAGGGGGAAATGAGATGCCCCCCAGAAGCCCTTACAGGTCCCCACTTGTATTTCCCTGCTGCTGTTCACTTATCCCTTAATGAGCAGTGCTCAGTGTGTTGGTTTTAAAGAGAGATATACTCTGAAATATGCACATTCCAGATTAGAAGGACAATAGAAAACAAAATCAGAGCCTGGTGTTGCTCTCTTGCTCAAGTTGACTCAAACTGAATACAGGTATCACAATTTGGGTTGAACAGGATACTGCTTCCTTATACCTGTCAGATGCGCCACAGCATTCTGCACCAGCTGCAGCTTCCAAAAAATCTTCTATGGCAGCCCAGCATGACATACATTCCATTTTAACTAAACATGAGAGGAAATACCATTAATGTTTTACCTCAGGGACAAAGGTTTTCCCTTCACAGAGACTTTCTATAAAATCTGACTTCACTTAGTGGGAAAGATCATTTAAGACAGTACAAATGCCTAGACCAAAATGAAGCCGTTTAGGAGTAATTTTGAACTGTTGATAGCTACTGTTCTCCATAAACTGAAGTACTGTGACTTGAATGAGCATCTCATTATGCTGTGTCACTGTATGTGAGATAATATAGACATGAAAGATATGGAACCTAATTGCTATCTCGTTTTTAAATGCCATTTAATCCGTTTTGGGCTCTTAAATCACCATTTGAACATACTAATGAGATTCTATTTGTTATCGTCTTAATAGGTTAGAATGGATAATTTGTTTTGCTCTTTCTAACATTTCATTAGATATAGAGGAAATTAATCCAATCATTATGTGGAAGTTTTTGCTCAGTGGGACTGTAAGGAAAAAAGACAGTTATTTTGAGCCTTCCAAGGTGTCCCAGGAATATCAAATGGCAGCTATGTAAGAAGGAGCATGCACAATGGTTTCTTATCATTGTCCACTTCCCTTTGGGTTATCTAGTGTCAATAAATGAAGTGGAAAGACCATGTAGCTACTCAACAGCAGGTGATCCTTATCTCCCAGTTAATACTACAGAGAAAATATCTTAATTGGTGATTTCAAGAAGGTGAATAGTATTCAATAGCCAGGTCTACAAGGACATTCTCATTTAAGCTCTTCTTAATTTTCTTTTTCCTTCTGATCCAGGATGGGAGCATGCTTCCATTTCTTCCAACTTGCCTATTTCTTTATGAACCTTAAAAATGCTAGTTCATAACAAAGAATGGTTATTCTCACACCAAAGGGTCAGGCTTGAAGGTGACAGTCATGGAACTAATGGAACTAATGCTAAGCAAAGTGCATCTTCAAAAAGTAAACAGAAAATACAACAAAGAGCAAAAACTATGATGCAACAGTAAAATGGTTTTGATCACAGATTTTCATATTTTAATAATCATAGAAATGTGTTCGAAAATATACTGGGGTCGGGGTTAGAGACTTTCACCATATGTTCCAATCATACTGTTTAAGACAAGGCCCTAATAGATTCCAAACCCATTTAACTGATAGAATATATACTGTCATTCAGTGAGTATACCAGTATCGTTCTGCAACAAGATGGGTCCTGTCACTTATATCCACTTATATGCTTATTTGAGGCTCCTGCTTGCTGCATGCTTCATTCAAATAATGAAGGTGCTGAGTGCATTGTTGTCCTTTCTAATGGAGAGAAACTGTAAGTATCAGCCTTTGTGGATGGGGCAGAGAACTACAAAAGTACATAAGAGGTCCAATGCCTATGCCACTCGATCATTGTGAAATCTATTTACCACTCTGATGCTATTAGTAATAAATTCATAACCTGAACCATATACCTTTGGCCAGAGCTAACCCAAGACCTCAGTAATCCCTTCTCTATTCAGAGGGAAGTGGAGGGAAAATTATTGTAATAAAATCTGTCCCACACATGAGCACACGTGTTGCCTATTTGTGACACTCCCCCCCTTTGGCCAATACTGCCTCTCTGGGGGGGAGTCTGCCAAAGCCCCTTTCTGTTGCCTTCTCTGTTCTCTTATGATACTCCTGCTACTTTTTTTCTCCCTCCCTCGACACTTCTTTCCCCACTCCTTCCTCTCCACCCCTGCTTGTGGGTAGACTTCCCTTTTATCCTTTCACCAGTCCCGGTCTCCACCTCCTAGTCCTGCCCCAACAACCTAGCTGCTGCCTTGGGCAGCCACACCTCTGGCTACCCTGCTGCTGGTCTCTCTTGCCTATTTCCCACCTCCTCTAGCCAGCCTGTTGGTTTGCTGGGCAGCTGCATTTCTCCTGTCTGCCTTTGGGTGGGAGTGTGGCCTGGCACAGCCTTTGCTGCCCTTGATCTACTGCTTGCAGTGCCACTGGTTATCTGTCCCTACCTCCTGCACCATCTCCCTCTGGCTGGGCTGTTGTTCCTCCCCTGGGGTTAGAGAAAAGGTTGCCCTGGAGTCCAGGCAAGGAAGTAAGTGGTCCTTAGGACCCAGGGAGTGATGCTCCGCCTGCCTCCTGTTGGCTAGGCCTTGTCTAAGCTCCCTGCACCTGGGGCTTCCTCAGCATTCCTGGCTCTCCTTAGTGCCTCTGACGTCTGCCCTCTCCTCACCCGGTGAGTGTTCAAGGTGGTGAGGCTAGATGGAGAACTGTAAGCCAAGTTTCTGAGGTGGGTGGCCCCGGGAGTTTCCTAAGTCCAGCCCCAGTCCTGGACACTATTTCAGGTCTGTTTTGTAAAAGTTAAAAAAAAAGAAAGAATAATATGTTTATAGTTACTAATACATTTAAAATACTTTATTCAGAAAATAAAATTTATTTTTGAATGTATTAATGATTTTTTTTCCGGTTAGTTATAGTCATCTATATCTATTACACTTTATGAGCAAAATGTCTACCAACTGAGTAGACAATGTGTGGGAATATGGCCTTAAAAAGGATTTGACCTTGCATAATGATTAAGTTAGGTTTCTAAAATTTTTGCTAGCTTCTGGTCTTGGGTGATTTCCACACAGGAATGGGCTTTGTGTAAGGTTACCAGGTACCCTTACCCCTCCCAAATCAGTCCACTGTGAAGCACACACGTGCTCCAGGAGCAGTGCGATGATGTCACTCCCAGGAATGATGTCATGCTGTCCAGAGGCGCACCTGCGAAGCCTATTCCCTTGCCTCTGCTGGCCAGATGAGTGGTGGCGGGGGGTGGAGAGTTGGAATGGGGGATCCCATGCCCCCACTGGGGAACCAGGGATCCCCACTTGTGTGGTTTCCCCATTGTGTGTGGCTGTCAATGCAGCACAACAGCAACAGGGCTTCCAAATGGCAGTTTTATTTGCAGTTTCTCTGCCCTAGTCCTCTAGCAGCAGCCATCCCCCCTTCTCTGGCTACTGGGGCTTCTTCAATTAACCCCTCCCCCCATTTTCATATTGTTATATCAATATACCATTATGACAATAAATGTAACAGGTTCTATTAATTCCCAGCTTTCATTTTTTTAAAGTAAGTCTCTAGCCCCTTCAATTGAGAAGATGTAAAGGACAGTGAAAGCTGAGAATTCAGAGAACCTGTTATACTTCTTGTTGTAAGGATATTATCAGTGCAACGATATGAAGGCACCCAGTAGTGAGGGAAGAAAATGGCAACTGCGGAGACAGGGTCAGGGAAAATGGATGCCATGTAGGTGGGAAAACCGAACTTTATTGCAGTTTTCCCCAAAGCTTCAGAACATAGCAAGTCTGAGAAAAATTTGAGAAAAGCCAGGGAAACCCCTGGAAGTACACAAATGTATCGTGATATTGTGTGGAAGCAGAAAAATACCTCCTTCTCAGTAACATTGAGCCTGGGGCAGGTAAACCATGTGGAAGTCTCCTTAGAAAGTAAGTCCCTGCTTTGCCAAGTTCTGCCTTGTCACACAGATGTATTTTGTGACAGTAGAGGTGCCAGTTATTGTTCATCTCTGCATGTCCATGTTGATTTTTGATCTTTTGTTTCTATACCTGTTAAAATTACTCTTAAGCATGGTAGTGTCCTGTCATTGGGTTGCATGGCATACAGATAAGTCTGAGAACATGAAATTGATGTAGTGGCTGCTGATGTCTCAACAGTGCTGGTGTCCTGGAAAAAACAGGAGAAAACAAGTGTTGTTTCCTTATACAGTTCCTAGGGGAAGAGACCTTTCAGGGACCTTCCACTCCAAGCTGGAAGGCTGCAAATTAACCAGACACAGTTTATTACTTTCTCCTCCCTCTCAGCTTTCCAAATGTGTTTCTCTTTCCTATGCTGACAAATTATTTCTGGAGGGACAGACAGATCAATGTGCATGTGAGGTGGAATATAAATGGGTTGAATGAATGTAAATTGCTGTTTCGTTTACACCCCCTTTCCAATTGTTCATAATTTGAATAAGATATCACTTTAGGTAAAAATTTATATTCAGTGTCCTCCTCTCTTAGTCATTCCAGTTATGAACTGGCAATTTTTTTGCATCTTTGTATTAAAAGCAAAATTTGTCTTACTTTCAGGAAATGGCTTCCTTGCTCAATCCATTTGCTATTGTGACTCCACAAAACCTGCACAATCCTTTTCAAGAAGGATTAACTTCTGTTTGCAGGGTGAGAGATTTCAGAAAGTTTTGACTGGCTTCTTTTAATGTTCAGCCTTGTTTCAAGTAACATCCAAGCTTAAGGTACTTAATGAGTGTTTCCCAGACTAAAAGTAAACAGGAATATCGACTTCAAAGTGCATCAGAAGCAACAGGATACTCAAGGATGATTAATGATTGAGAAAAGGGCACAAAATACTTAGTGTACCCATCCCTCACCTTTGAACTTAAATTCAACTGTCTTAGTAGCTAAAAAGAAAAATAATGTGGCTTCATTAACTGGCCAATCTAATATTAGATGTAATAAAATAAAACAAAAGAAATATATCTTCAAATCTAATATGATGGAGGGTGGTATAAGCAAGGACATTTTTATTTGTTGATCTCCAGTGTTTAATTCAAGGACAGGAATATTAAATCTTTGAGATCACAATTTTCAATAGTAGTATAGTACTTGATTTATGAATAAAACCATAAGTTCCTTAGGGGATCCTAGGAATGAATGTCGGGCTGCATTCCTGAGTACACCTATTTTGAAATCAACGTGACTTAACTTGCCCAATAATGTGTTTAGGACAGGAGTGGACTAAGAGGGTTAAAAGTTCCCCAAAGCAAATTGAGTGCACCTGCAGTGCTGTCAATCCTGGAGTGGCTGCTTAGTTTTGGATCCAACCCCTGTCACTCAGCTCAGAGATGATGAATGATGTTTTGGCCATTATTGCTTTCTGCAGCTAGCTGGGTTTAGCTAAATGGTCCCAGTGGTGGGTCAACTTGCTGGCCTTCTCTCTTGCCATCAGTCCTCTCTAATGTCAATTTGGGATGTTTCTGGTAAAAGTAGTCTCTCTCTCTGCCCCCCCCCACCGCACATTGATGTAGTCATGTAATTCTTATTGTTGAGTGTGTACTGATTCCTACTACATATACATTAAAAGTTTTAAAATACATATTTAAAAGTCTGTCATGTTCCTGTCTCTGAACGTATGTTGTCTATCATCTCTCACTCTTAAGAGATGGGCACGAACCGCATTACGAACTTCAAAAAACCACGAAATTGACGATCGTGCGATCACGATCTGGTAGTTCGTGATTGTCCTCGTCCAACGAACCTGTGTTCGGAAGAAGCCTGGTTCGGTGCGTTTGGCTGCGGTTCGGGAAGGCAGACAGTCAGGCGCCAGCAATAAATTCCCCTGGAAATGGAGCCAGGGGAATGCCTGAACTCTGTCTGTGCTCCTTCTGTCGCCCTGGAAACCTGAATGGAAGCCCAGCTTATCTTGATCGACAGGTCTTCCTTCCAACCACGGAGCTGCAAAGCGGTTACAAGTTGGGAGAAGACACTCAGGGGAGGGAGGGGGAAGGGGGTGTTCTGTAGCCACGGGCACTCCAATCTCATCTCTGCAAACCCTGATAGGCAGCTCTGATGGCCAAACACAGACCTCCTGTGTTGCTCAATGGGACCTATGCTTATAAATAGCTGTGGGCTCCCAGGCTGGGTTTCACTTTCAGCGAGCAGTGGAGTGGGACAGAGCTCTTGCTTGCCACTTGCTAGCCTTTGGGGAGAGAGACTGAGTATAATTGAGCTTGGATTTTTGTGGGAGTTTCCTGGGGGCCTTGGATTGGAGAGGGTATAACTCCAAGATCCCTTTTTGCAATCTTGTCCAAACTGCAAAACACTCCCCGGGAATATGGGCTCTCTTAAGTGCGACGGGGGCCATTCTGAGCCCCACGAACTATGAACCGCGAACCGGTTTGGCAACAGAAACTGTTCGTTGCAGTTTGCAACCTTGGGATCGTCGTCGGCAACAAACCATGAACCACGGTTTCATTAATTTTTTTTGGTTCGTGCCCATCCCTTTGATAAAGTTGTCCTTTCTCGTCTTCCACTAATGGAAAGCTTGCTCCAATGCATTTCCTCCAGTGGAAGGAGCCATTCAGGGCAATTTCCCCAGATTTCCCCTTCTTTCTGTGGCCTGACCACCATGTCCCATGGCATTGTCTTTCTGACTTCTCCAAACCCCAAGCATTGGCTTGGGGGAGCGGGTATCTTAGGGGCTGTTGCAGGAAAGGAAGGGAAAGGTAGGTGAAGATCTGCCTACAATGGTCACTGTGCACTCCTGATTCATAGGTGGTGAATGATTGGCCTTGAATAGCAGTCCCCATGGTAGGATTTCCAAACAGCTCCTACACCACTGATTGCATGAAGAATTAAGGTGTCTCTTTCTCCCTATATACTCTTTCCTCCCCCCCTTCTTTCTGGTGTCTTATACTCTGCAACATTTCAAACTTAAAGCAATCTCAATCACTCTGCCAGTTAAACCTTTTCTGCCTCCTTCATCAAGAAACCTCAGCCTTATAAATAAAGCTTCTATATTATATTATTAAAATTATTTAGATTTTCCAATATGACAGTTTTAAATTAGGGTGGCAAATGAGAAGAATAAATAGAGAACCAGATTGATGCTGCCATTTTGAATTTTGAATAGTTCAGAAGCTGGATAGAATAACATAGAGGCCAGTTTAACCTGCTAAACATATAAAAGCCAGTGTGGTATAGGGTTGCCAGCCTCCAGGTAGTGGCTGGAGATCTCCTGGAATTACAACTGGTCTCCAGGCCACAGAGATCAGTTCACCTGGAGAAAATGGCTACTTTGGGGGGGGGGTGGACTCTATGGAATTATGCCATGCCAAGGTCCTTTCCCTCCTCAAACCCCACTTTCTCCAGGTTTCACCAGGTTTCACCCCCCGCCCCCAGATCTCCAGGAATTGCCCAACTTGGAGCTGGCAACCCTAGTGTGTTATAGTGGTTAAAATGTTGGACTGGGATCTGGGAGACCCAGGTTCGAATCCCCAGTCTGCCATGGAAGTTCACTGGGTGATGTTGGGCCAGTCATACTCTCCCAGAATAACCTACCTCACAGGGATCTGAAGATAAATGGAAAAGATGATGTAAGCCACTTTGGGTCCCTATTAGGGAGAAAAGTGGGGTTTAATTGAAGTAAAAAATTTTTAAAGACATACATGAATGAGTGTGCCTTATGCCTGTCTGATTCTGAAATAATGTGAACTACTATAGAAATAGCAGATAACTTATGAAAGAAATGGTAACTAAATTTTGTTGCAAAAGTTTAATAGCTTACTTAAGAAACAAGAATATAACTTCCTATCAAGGAGAAAACAAATAGATTAGGTTATTGGTATTTAATATTCACACAATTTCTTATGTTAATTACAAACTCGATTGTTTCGAATCCTTAAAAAATGGCATTCATATAGCCCATTGCTACAATAAAAAAAAAACAAAAACCTTTGGCAGCATTTTGAAGAATAACTAAGCACATCATTAAGCTAATGAGACTCATATGCTCATACAGTAAATTCAAAGTGAGCCATCTAAATATATTGAAAACCAAAGGGGGAAAATGAATAGGCCATTGCAGACATCTTGAAATAATGTTAAAAATGCAAGTACTGATTATTCCTTGCATTTTTTCCTCATGTAAATCACCTCTAAGTAAGGCATCTGGTGGGAAAGAACATCTTACTGCCTTTGAACTCATTGTCAAAGTAATGAAACTAAATTGATTTCAGTAAAATACCTACAGGCTGCCAGAATCACTTCAAATTGCAGGAAGGCTGCTAGTCACAATAAGAGTGGAAGTGCTGAAAAGGAAATGGAACTGAATAGCTCCATTATGAAATCTACATAAACCCACAAGTTGAACTTTTGGAATACATTTAACTGGATATACTAGACATTTACATATTGCTCCACAAAAGATTAACCCACAGCTCTTGAATTTCAGCTGAATTTCTATAAGGCAATTTAAATCTGTTTTAGTTCTTCCTTCCATGAAACTTTGTGAATATTCTCAGAAAAAGTCACTAATATAATTTCCAGAATTCTTACAAAACTAAAATTCCCAGGGTCCTTGAGGGGGAAATCCATTTACAGTTTTAAGTGTAGATAAGCCCTACAATGCATATTTACTGGGGAGGAAAGTCTCTTAAACTCAATAGGACACAACTTAGGGTCACTCTACATGTTACTTCTTTTACAAGTGCTCCATGGAGGCAACCCATGAGCCGTGCAGACACACATCACCTCAGGGATTGGCTTCTATAAAAAAAAACAGCATGCAAATAGGCTCAGAAAGCTGTCACCTGAGGGAGGGAAAGCTTCTGCCTTTCTCCGAAGCTTTTCCCCCCATGCAAAAACAGTGTGGAGGGGAGACATTTCCCCATTTCTGCTGCTCCATGTGAAGGTATTATGTGCATGTGTTTTGGCCCGATGACCAAAAGAAAGTGAAGTAATCACTAAGTGATTACCTAGGAGGACTTCCAGAGGCAAGGGGCCAACACAGAAAATGTCCTCTCTTTGATTGCCACCAGTGTTATCTCTGAAGTTGAAAGTTCCTGAAGTTTTCAGAGCATATTACAGTAATCTAACTTGGTTACAATCACAGTATGGAGCACCTTGACTAGATCACACATTTCAAGGCATGGCTGCAGCTGGCAAACCATACAGAGCTGATAAAACGTGCTACGTGCCACAGAGGAGACCTAAGCCTCCAACCTAATCTAGGATCCAGTAGCACCCCCAACCTATGAATCTGCTCCTCCAGGGAGAGTGCAGTCCCCTTCAGGACAAGCTGGCTCAACAATCCTAGAGCAGCTTCTCCACTGACCAACTGCACCTCAGACTGGTCTGGATTGAGCTTCAGTTCAAAAATGCACTTTAGTCCTTAAGGGAAATGCGGCCTGTCTCTTGTGGGAATGCCACCTTACTCCTTTCATGTTCTTTTCTACAGATCCCTGTTCCAAAGAAACTGCAGCTGGATTTCAAAGAGAAGGTGGGATGGGGTTTTGGTTCTGTGTTGTTCTGTTTTATTCTGAAACGCAGAATGTGTCATAGCCCTGTTGTTGAGTAAGTTATTCTGTACTTTTTTTAAAAAAAAGTTACATAAGCCATTAGTGTTTTAACTTTCAATTTTGTGCCACCTTTCTGTATTGGGAAGAGTTCTGGCAGCTCAGACTGCTATCACACCAAGTAATTCACTCATGGACCACAAGCACACAAGGACATTTTGAGAGAAAGAGTATGGTCCCCTTTCTTGAATAAAGCAAAGAAAGCAAGGAACTGACTCCCCAGCCGTTCTCTGGCTCTCTGAATACTCTGATGCACCATTTGCAGAGTGAAGTCTCTCCTCTGGCTTTCCTCTGCTGGAACAGCAGCAGCAGCAGCAGCAGCAGCAGCAGCAAGAACCAATTTCTTATATCCACCACATGCCCTGCAAATGGGGAAAAAATTTCAACCTCTGTTTGGAAGGAAGCCAGAGAACGAGGAAGGGGGTGGGTGAATTGACTGGGAGTTCTGTTTTGGGCCTGTGACTCTCATTTTAGGAAGGGAGGAATCACAGGGTAGCCAATATTTTATTGGGGCGGGGGAGGCTCTGTGATAACCAGATGCCATTGCAGAAGGTAGCATAAAGCCAGTTACACTTAACTGACTTCATGGTCCCCCCCCCAAGCTTCCTTGTCTATGATGTCCCACTCGGCTTCCTCCGGAAGGGTGTCTAGTATATGCCAGATGGTGTAAAATCCTCTTTCCATCCCTGAAAAAGTTTCTCTAGTCTCTCTAGTTGGCCGTGTTTCCTTCCTTAGCAATTTAGCAAACTGGTTCAATCTGGACTTCTCTTCCTTGATACTGCCAACAGTGAAAGACAGGAAAACACTTTAAAAAATGTTCTTCCCAAAATGCAATGACATTGATGGGTGGTGGTGGTGGTGGTGATGCTCAATCTTATAAGGGGCTGTTTTCCACTCTATATTGAGGGTTTCTTTCTGCTCTGTTCTGAGATTGCCTACTATATGCTCTTATGGCAGGCAAGCTGACTATATATAGGCAAACTTGTATATACACTGTAAAGGATTGATTTGATTCTGCAGTCTTTGGCAAGGGAGGCAAGTGGTTTGGAGTGGCAGGTGTATTCACAGCCCTGGTCTCTTCCCAGCCAGTTCACAGCCAGTTCCATGTCAGGACAACAGATCTGGTGTATCTCCAATTTAACATTGGTTTACCTTCAAAAGGGAGAAGGTACAGAGCCGCTCCTTCTCCCACCTGTCAGTGCAATGATAGAAAAAAGGAGGAAATGGAATGACTGATCAGTTCCTCCTTCTGGTGTTCTTTGCCTTTAGTTCATGCCTTTAGTCTCCTTCTTCATTTAACTCTGGGTTAACATTTTTAATCAGAAAGGGAGACTGGGCGACATTCTGCCCTATCAGAAAAGACTGAGGGCCCTGCACAAAGGATAATGGTCTACTCTTTGGACAAAAACATAGTGACATTCAGGCACGCAGAGGGCATCAAGTTAGTGCCAGTTAGTTCCTTCCGCAGGTTTCTCTCTGACAGGTCTACTGTGACAATAAATCTGCTGCTGGGAATAAGGCCTTTGGATTGGATCTGCACTTCACTGTAAATTTTTAGCATGTGCCCACCAATATTCACCTTCTTCGGGGTCTACTGGTTTATGGAAATGTCCTTCACACTGTATGGAAATGCCCCCCCCCCTGTCCTTGCTACTGATTGTACTAATCTCACACTATGTAATCCACCTTGAGTCTCAGTGAGAAAGGTGAACTACAAAAAAAACAAGCAAACAAGCAAACAAACAAACAAAACTGCAGCTGAGCTCTAGCTAGATTGTAGCTTGCAGGTGTACAGGGTTATTACAGGACATTTAGTGAACAAAACAGAACACTATTAGCAGCAGCCCTATTAAGAGGGGCCCTGAGGTGAAGCAGTTGCTGAAGGATGCTAAGAGAGGGAGGGTGCGGCAGAGGTCTCTGGTTCCCCCACCCCCATACCTTTGCAGAGGCCAGTAGCAGAGCAGCGCCCCCTAGGATGGCATTGCTACTGCCTGATATATCCAGAGGAGTTAGCCGTGTTAGTCTGTAGTAGCAAAATAGTAGAGAGTCCATTAGCACCTTTAAGACTAACCAACTTTATTGTAGCATAAGCAGCCCTTATTGTAGCAGCTTATGCTACAATAAAGTTGGTTAGTCTTAAAGGTTCTACTGGACTCTCTACTATTCCACTGCCTGATGCAACTGAAGCTGCCACTGCTGCTGTGCCACCTGCACAGGTTCCATGGGCAGCTGGTGTAATTGGGCAAGGACCTGCTGCTTCCCCTGAACTTCCAGAGGCTGAGACTCAGCAGCAGCCGGAAGAGCAGGGGGAGCAGTCTTCACACAAGTGAAGCCAGCAGTCATCCCAGCAGCACAGAGGCTTCCAGAAGGGCTGGAGGAGGGTTTTGTCACTGATGCCCCTTCTCACATTCCTGTGGGGTCCAGCAGTCCCAAGGTGGGGAGGGTTGAGAGCCATGAGTGTTTGGAAGAGAAAGAGGTGGAGCTGTTTCTTGTGGATATCACACCTCAACCCCTTTCCCGCCCCCCCAGGCATCCCCTTCTGCCCCTTTCATAAGCAGCCCGTATGTCTGCCCTGAGCACTTCACAGGAGGTAGCTCAACAGGCATACAGAAAAGCAAGTAGGTGAGGGAGCTGCAGCATAATCTCCATTGTTTGCAATTTCTTTCAGAAAATGGAGGACCCCTGCTCTGCCTGATGCCACCTATGTAGAGTGAGAGTCGGAGACCTCTCCAGTCTCCCACCTTCATTAGTACAAAATAGAGAAAAGAAAAAGGGCCATCCCTCTGCTTCTCAGAAACAAAAACAAAGAACTCCCGTGCATCCACCTCCCAATCCAGCTCCCACGTTGTTGATGATGATGAGAGCCGCTAGCATTTTTCTGTCAATGGCCTTCTTTCTATCACATTTTGGGTAGGGCATGAAACATTCTGGTCCTATCAGAAAAGACTGAGGGCCCTGCACAAAGGATAATGGTCTACTCTTTGGACAAAAACATAGTGACATTCAGGCACGCAGAGGGCATCAAGTTAGTGCCAGTTAGTTCCTTCCGCAGGTTTCTCTCTGACAGGTCTACTGTGACAATAAATCTGCTGCTGGGAATAAGGCCTTTGGATTGGATCTGCACTTCACTGTAAATTTTTAGCATGTGCCCACCAATATTCACCTTCTTCGGGGTCTACTGGTGTGTGTGTGTGCTATGTGTATGTGAGGAAAAATTCAGCGGAGCGATGGTTTAGAGTGAGGGGACAAATGTTCAGTGTGGTTTTTGGTTCAGTGAGAAAACAGCCCTTTTAGGTATAGGCTCACTCCATTTTAGTCTCAAGTATTTCGTTATAGTTGTTCACCTTTTGGCCAACCGTTTGACAGTATTTATTTGCCAGGGAGAACCAAAAGTGAAGCCAATTCCAAATTTTGATCTCATTATTGTATAAAACATTCAGTAGTTTGATTACTTAAACATGTACCATTTTTGTCTGGTAAAAACTAGATCACATTACTCTAAGGATTAGTTAATCATTCAAGCCAAAGCGGTGGATTGTGACTTAAACCAAGCTTCAACTTGATGTACTTGTAGTATCAGTTTGTACTCCCAGTGCTACAAGTTTGAAACATTGTTGTTATATTTATCATTTATTGCCAGCTTTAAGGACATAAACAATTGCAGAAGCACAATGGATAATCCCTGATAGGTAGTGGGAAGTGGCACATCAGAGATATGTACAAGTGGGTAAGAGGGATGGGGGCTTAGGCAGACCACCAAGCATCCAAGATTACTATTAGCATGCCAAAAGGTCATTGATGATCATTTGGGGCAGGTAGGGGTAGCAGATGAACAAAGGGATTGGGGGGATGTGAGTTCTTTGTAACTGCTATGAAAAACCCAGCGTCTCACCAAGAATACTTCTGCACTCTGCAGTGGTAAGCACTCACTGGTCGAGAACCACAGCTTTAGTTGATATATCTCCCTGCACGTTTCCCTAAGAGGAAGATATGTTTCTGTAATGCTTTTCTTATGAGGGAGGGCTTTGTGTTAACATCATTACCACAGCAAATATGTAAATTAATAACAGTGCCTGTATACCACTCTCCTTAGTGCCCCACCCGGAGTGCTTGGACTGAGATGAGTGGCTTACCAAAGGCCACCAGCTGAGCTCATGGTAGCAGACACTGATCTGTGTTCACAACAGCCAGAATTATGAACATTAAAGTCCATTATTTCAAAGAGGTATTTAGGAATGTACTTAAATCCTCGCACCTGAAAATGATACATGATGAATGGAATAAGCTCAGAGAACAGATCTCCTGCCTCCTATAGCACATTGTAGCTTAACAAAAACTATTCCTGAGGGTAAGAGGACTTCTAATTCCCCCTTCTTTCTGAAGCCCCATGTGCTTCAAAGTTCCTGAGGGATTCATGGAATGTATTCGGCCCTCAAGCCTGCATGAAAACTATCTACTAGGAGTAAATTCCATTCATTTAGGAAACATGAGGTGCAACCCATGAAGCTAGTTCAGACAGTCCAGGTCACCATTTTGTTTTCTATCAGTTTGCTCCCCATAGTCCCTTCAGGCTGCATTGAACAAAAAGACACAAATGAAATGTCAGCATTTTTATTGACAGATGGTAGTGTTCAAATTGTTTCAGCCTCCTTGGATTATGAGGAAGTTGTTCAGGATGCTCTGTGGTAAGGTTTGATTCATTCCTGTTTGGTGGAAGCTCTGGAAAGGCTGACAAAGCGTGGGATGAGGGGAAGGGTCCATGAAGATTTAGTCACTATGTCTTCTTTTTCTCCTCCCCCCTCTCCTGTGGCCACGTCTCCCTAGGCAGGGCAGAAAAGAAAAAAAACATGGTTATGGCTCAGGCCTGGGTGATAAGGAGAATATAAAGCAGTTATTACATGTAAGGTAAGTTACACATTCATTCAGAGCTGTGTTAAAAATCTTTACCTTTTCTTCCTTTCCTTCTGCCACCATGGCGCCTTCGCCTTCCTCTTCGCTTTCCACCTTTCCCTCCATGTCGCTTCCTTCGTCGGCGACGGCTGAGGCTGTGGCTCCGGCTGCGTCTGGCAAATCTTGCCATTTGGGATGGTGCTTAGATCTCTCGAGCTCTTGGCAGCTGGAGCTCCACCTGTCCTTGATGGGCCTTTCAGAGCTTATGGCTTGCTGGGCCCCCTTTGGCCTTTTTATAGCTGAGCATGAAGGCCAACAATGGCTGATGATGCGTTCTCAATTGTGACTGAATACAATGAAGTATTTGTCTCTCTCTGGCAGACCAATGACTCAGCCCCTATGATGGACCATACATGGCACAAATATTATTTTATCACTGATAGTTTTTAAAATATATTTGCAGTACAATCCTAAGCATATTTACTTAGAATCAAATCCCATTCAACTCCCTGAGTCTTATTTCTTATGAAGCGTGCCTAGGATTGCAGCCATATTTTTAATGTGTGTTTATATCAAGCAACTGATACAAATGAAGGGTATATACTTCTATTTTAATTTGAAGTATTTAATAAGATCAATAAATAATTCTAGAAATGTCACCATTTATGTGGCTACATCCAACATATTTAGAGAGAACATTCAAATCCATTTTGGAGCAAGCAGAATGCTTTTTTCAATATATAATCCTAAAGCAGACCATGATCTTTGTATCCATCTTTCCCAGTAATTGTGTATTTGATTAAATATTTGTTATATGAAAGATAAGTAATAGAAGGTGAAATGTAACATTTCAGATTCTCTAGCAAAAATTCATGGCAACACTGCAAGACGAGAGTGAGATTTATCTCTTATGCATCAAAATAGTTTGCAGAGCTGGAACTCCTTTGCTTCTTTTTGCTACAGGGTTTTCCCACTTTATTCTCATTACAATTGTTCCCATTTTTGCCAACTGTTTGACACTATATATTTGCCAGGGAGAGCCAAGAGTGAAACTGATTCATAGCTAAAGTTCCTTTTATCTCCTTCAAAGGTCTGCCTCACCTATAAAGTCAATCTCTGAATTGTTTTGATTATTTAAATTCTGCTATTTTTCTAAGTCTTCTTGTCCTCTAAATCTGGGGATTGGATGATCTACACAAAATTTTCCAGAAACAGGAGAGGTAAGATAATTTCCACCCAGTCCCTCTTCTTGTTGTGGACCCTGTATGTCTCTCATGCTGTTCCTAAGGGTCCCCTGTTCCCCAGGAGCAGCATGTCTTGAGTACAAAGATAAAAAGACCCTGCAGGGGGCAGCAAGCACTAGCTATACAGGACTGTGGGAGAGTACCTTCTTTCTAAAGGAACTTTTTTTCTTGTCTATCTGCAGAATGCCATTCTTAGGCCTTTCTTCAAAAATACACATACGCACTCTCTTAACTAGCAAGGCACTTAGATTATTTCTTCTCTTTCCTATACAGTGTATTAATTCTATTAATAAACTTTTTGTTACTCCCAATCTGTTCAGTGTCCTGACTCTGCCAACAAGGAGATCAGTGGGCTGCAGCTGGAGGGGGAATGCAGGAACATTATGTTCCCTGACAGAAGGAACATGGATGGAAAATTTATTCTGGATACACTGATGATCCATTCAAGTCATAGATTCCTTGAACATCCCATATTTCCTCTGGAGCTAGTTTACCATCATTGTAAAAGGACCACTCTAGCCAAAAAGACATCTGGAGAATGAAATGTTTGGGGTGGGGGGCACCAAAAACTAAATTGCACATTCATGCGTTTTAGCTGGTCCTGTAACAGGAGAGTTCCTTCACCTTGCAGCCTTCCCCTCAGGTCATAGGTGACTAATCTGATTTGTTTCCTTGTCATGGAAGACATCAGGTGATGATTCACTGGTGCTAGAGATGGAATTTCTAAGCAGCAAGAAAAGAGTTACTGAACATTATTTTCTTCCTTTCCAGTAATAGCACGTGGCACAGACACATACATACCCTGCGCAAAACAAAGCAAAATGATATCCAAAAGCCCATTTTTAAAACACATTTGAAACGTCACAGACCTTTGTTATTTGGAAATGGCTTTTCAAATGAATATAACACAAACATAAAATACACCTTACCACTTTTTTAGTGGTACATCATATAACTTCCTGCACTTTCTCTTCCATCTACCAAAGCCCTGATGTTACGTGATTTTCTGAAATTATTTTGGTGATCTCCTTGAGCATTGTGATATACCATTAATAATGGCCCTTCCTTTACTGACACACAGCCGTATACAGAAATTGCCAGGGTGGGTTAAAAGAGAAACGTTTACAAAGACTAGCACGATTCTAAGAAGGGAGATGAATGTGATGACATAAAACATTTGCTTAACTTTGGCGGGATCGTGCTGGTTATATGAAATGTGCATGAACAAAATCGACTGAATTCTTCTATATATGTTTTCATTAAGATTTATTTCCTATCCAAGTTGATCATTCGGTTATCCTCTGTTTGTTCATGACTGTATAATATTGTCATGTCTGTGGATTCAGAGGTCTTGTTGTCCATGGAGAGTCAATGTGATTCACAGTGTTTATTCACAACCCTTTATTCATATAGACTATTACTGGCCATATACCCTGTAACAACATTCTATATTCTCGGAAAAAAGCCCAATGATTTAGGAAATGCAGGGGCAAACCATGAAGATAACTTTAGTTTCCATGAAGGATCAGATTGCCACAGACTCTGGCCCCAGTTGCTGAGTCTCCTCCAGCTTTATGGAGATTCCTCTCCATTTTAAGAGGCAGATCCATTTTAAGACTTTACTTCTTTTCCCTGGGATAAATTTGACATCCTGCCTGATCTCCCCACCCCCACTCCATTCCTGATCAGTAAGGATTAATGGACTGATCCCCTTTGTCTATGCTGGAGCTGTTTGATTCATACCTATGTCTCTGGAAAACTTGAAACTTAAACAGTCAGCTTACAGGTGGGTTTTTAATACAAAAGGCCTCTTAAGAAAAGCCCAGCAATCAAGATTTTAAAACACTTTATTAACTAAATATATATTCTAGAAAACACAGATAGTGGGAACAATCAGCAAACAGGTAGAATTAAGGACGAATACTAGTAAAAAGAAAAGGTAATTACTGGCTAATCTTATGTTTAAGCATCTCTTTTCCCAGGAATGGGTTCTGGTGCCACAAGTCTTCTCCAAAGGAGTTGCTGGAGACTCGACATGGAGCCATACTCTAGGTTTGTCATGGGTTTTCTCTCTGGTTTGGGAGTACACTTCCAGGAAGTGGAACTTACCTTACAGAGCTGCTGTGAGGATAAAATGGCAGTGAACAATGTAAGGTGCTTTAGGTCCCCATTGAGAAGAAAAGCAGGGTATAAGCCAGTTTGGTGTAGTGGTTAAGAGCAGCAGGACTCTAATCTGGAGAATTGGGTTTGATTCCCCACACCTCCACTTGAAGACAGCTGGGTGACCATGGGTCAATCACAGCTTCTAGGAGCTCTCTTAGTCCCACCCAACTCACAGGATTGTTATTGTTGTGACATACATAATGACATACTTTGTAAACCGCTCTGAGTGGGCATCAAGTTGTCCTGAAGGGCGGTATATAAATTGAATGTTGTTGTTGTTGTTATAAAGGATAAATAAATATCAAAAATTCCCACCAAAACTTGATGAATCACTTCAAAAGTAGAGATTCAAGAGGTTTCATAGTCTGCACCAAAACTAGACCTGTGTGCAAACTGAAGAGCCAGGTGCAAAGAGGTGAAGGGCAGGAACATTTTCAGGCAAAAATGGTGGGATTGGCCTATTGAGTTTAACTCCTGGGCCGATTCCAGCGTGATGTCGCGCCAAACTCTCGCGAGAAAACGCGATATTTTGCATTTTCCCCGTCACAATCCAGAACATGGCGGCATGCAGCGCCTTCAGGTTAGTCGTCTGGAATTGGCCCTTGTTCCATCCATCAGAATAAAATTGTCAGAATTCTTGGAAACAGATAAGCAAGCCTGTGTTACTCTAAAATCTTATTCATCAATCCATAACACTGTCAACATCACCTTTAAGTTGCCCTCAGTTACCTCAGGCCCCCTTAACTGAAAGAAGACACAGCTAAAATGTCAGTGCTTTATTGACAGACAGGTGGCAATGATCAAATTGTTTCAGCCTCCTTGATTCTGAGGATATTATATCCTGGGTGCTCTGTTGGTGAGGTCTCATTCATTTGTTTGGCAGAAGCTCTGGAGAGGCTGAAAAGGTTTGGGATGAGGGGAGGGGTCAATGAAGATTTAATGTTTTCTTCCTCTTCTCCCTTTTCTGTGGCCATGTCTTCCTAGATAGGACAGAAAATAAAAACCGTGATTACTTCTCTAGCTTGAATCATGTTAGGAATGAGCCATGTATAGTAAGCCACAATAACAGATTCCATGTTAAAATGCATTACCTCTTCCTTTTCTTTTGCCACCACGGCGCCTTCCTTTTCGCTTTCCACCTTTCCCTCCATGTCGCCTCCTCCGTCGGCGACGGCTGAGGCCGCGGCTCCGGCTGCGTCTGGTGAATCTTGCCATTTGGGATGGTGCTTAGATCTCTCGAGCTCTTGGCAGCTGGAGCTCCACCTGTCCTTGATGGGCCTTTCAGAGCTTAAAGCTCACTGGGGCCTCCTCTGCCCTTTTTATAGCTGAGCATGAAGGCCAGCAATGGCTGATGATGCGTTCTCAATTGTGACTAAATACAGTGAATTATTTATCACTCTCTGACAGGCCCATTACTGAACCCATATGATGGACTATCTAGAGATACATACACTAACTGATGTTGCAAAAATAGCAAGGTTCATGACCTGGTGCTTTACCCAATGATTTACACCAAGACTTGGAGAACTTTGAGGAGGAAATTCTTATCTTCATCTGTTATTGATTATTTTACTGTAACATTTTATTTTATTTCTAGTTAATTAAACTAAACATTAAAAACAGAGGTATGAATTTAATTTTACTGAGTTTCCCAAAATGTATCTGGTCTAGTATGTGTAGTTAATAATTCCTGTCGTGTCATGTCCTGGAGTCTGTCCTCTTCCTAGCATCCTCAATGATATTTCATGGGTAATTCTTTGCTGTTAATTTAGAACATAATTTATTTCCATCTACTAAATAATCATTGTACATAGAACAATTATGTTTAATATGAAAGAACTGGCCATATGGTATATTTTGATGCAAATGTTAGTATGATGGCTGTTGAAATGTAATAATGAATTCCTTTCAGTGGGTTTAGAGAAAATTTGAGTAGATAGTTTTTTTTATTAAGTATTAGACATAATGTGTCTAAAAATGCAATATTCTCATGATGAGTAGCTATAGAAAACTGAATGGTTGGATGTACACTGTTAAACTGTTCCAAAAGCTGTGATGAATCTTCTTGGCCCTTAAAAATAAAAAAAATCATCAATATACCTATAATAAACTGAGATCCTGTTTGAATGTGGATTAAAGGTATGAAAAACAATTATCCTCAAGGTGTGCCATAAACAAATTGGCAACAGTAGGTGCTATAGGACTGCCCATCGTCACACCTTGTATTTGAAAATAAAACTGATGTTGTACCCCAAAATAATTTTTCTCCAAAATAATATCCAAAAGTTGTAACAAGAATGAAGTTGGCAGAGATTGATTACCCTTTTTCTCCAAAAATAATTGCAAGACTGACCTAGCTTCATCATGAAGTATATTTGTGTACAAAGTCTGTACACCCATAGTATTTAATATCTCATCACCCTCATGACATAGCCTTTTACTTTGGTAATAAAGTTAGTGGTGCCCCTAAGAAAGGCACAAGTGTGTATAACAAAAGGACCAAGAAAACTATCTACATACAGTGCCCAGGGTTCAAAAATAGAATTTGAACCTGATACTTTAAGTCTTCCATGAGGAGGGCTTCCCTGTTTGTGAATCTTATGTAGTATATAAAGTATAGGAACCCTATAGTTCTCATTCATCAGAAATGAAGACACCAATTCAGTAATAAAGCCAAGGGCAAGACCCTCATATATTATTGTCCCAGTGATGGACAATATGTGTTTGCTGGGTCTCTGGTTTATACAAAATCTCACATCAAGTAATTGTCTGTTCAATTCTAAATCAAAATCACATACATCTTGGATAACTATAGCCCCACCTTTATCAGCAGGCTTGATAATTATTCAGGAATCCTATGTAAGTTGTTTCAAAGCCAGTCTTTCTCTGTGTGTGACATTAAATCCCTTAATGTTGATGGATTGTTATGCAGATTCCACATCTCTCAATACCAGTTTTTCAAAAGTTAAAATACTATGTTTATCAGTAGTTGGGGTAAATTCTGATTTGGAGCTAAATGGGGTCTGCACAGGGTTTATATTTGAACCAATCTCCCCTCTCAATCTTATCAATCTGACTAGCTTAAATAAGTCAACTTGAGTCTGGGAAGAATTAGCCAAGAGAATGGAAGCTGTTCTAACCTCTTCAGGTGGGCCATTCCATAAGGTGTGGGCCACAACAGAGAATGCACATTTATGGGCAGCTGTTGATTTTGCCCATTTTCAAGGTGATATCTGTATGGGGAGAGAAGTTGTCCTGCAGATATTAGGGCCAAGGCCATGAAGGGCTTTGTATGTGATGGCCGAAACCTTGAATTGAGCCCAGTAACTGATGGGTAGTCAATGGAGTGACTGAAGAATGGGAGTAATAAGCATACTCCACCTAGGTCCTGATAATAATCAAGCTGTGGCAATTTGTACCAGCTGGAGTTTCTGAACTGTCTTTGAGGGGAGACCTGTCTAGAGTGCATTACAGCAATCTAGTCTAGATGTTACCATGGCATGAATCCAGGTGGTCAAACCAGCTGTGTTATGATAAGGGACCATCTTCTAGGCCAATGCTTCCCAATCTGTGGGTTGGGACCCAAAAGTGGGTAGCGAAGCCTTTTAAAGTGAGTTGCAGGCCAGCCACTATTAATGGCAGTTCCTGCCCTTTGCACTCTTCTAGTTCTCTTCTCCTCCCAGTCTGACTCCAATGTTGAGGATGATGAAGACAACCACCAACATTTTTCCTTCAATGGCCTCTTCTCTATATCACATTTTGGGTAGGTGAAAAATTATGGCCCCGGCAGTAAAGAGGAACAGCTTGAAGGCCCTACACAAAGGATCACGATATGCAAAATTACTCTTTGAACAACAACAAAAAAGTAATATTAACTTTTGGGTGCTCAGAGGGCATCAAGTTAAGTACCCGTCAATTCCTTCTGTAGGTTTCTCTCTGATCAGTCCACTGTGACAATAAATCTGATGTTGAGAATAAGGTCTTTGGATTGGAACTACACTTCACTTTAAATTTTTAAGCCCAGAAAGAGATCAATGCCTTTTCTGGGCTTTTTGGTTCTGGAGTTTAAAGATCAGAGCTGAGCTGAGTCAGATCCCACAGTCTCTGCTGGCTTCTGTAATTTGCCCCATCATGGGAACAAAACTGCAAAAGCATAAGTAGCAGACACACAAAGGTGTAATTGATTGGCACTATCATTACTTAGAAAAAAGTGAACTAAAGGTAGGATTTTTTTAAAATGTTGCTGTGCTGCACTAGTTAGAGTGCTGTCCTGCTTGAGCACCACCCTGCTGCTGCTGCTACTGCTACTACTTTGCCAGCCATTTTCCTGTCATAGTATGTCCCGTTGATGCATGCCTTTTTTGAGTTCCATTGTTGTGTGTGTAGTGTAGTTGAGGAAAAAGTCAGTGGATCGATAGTTTAGTGCAGAGGTCCCCAACCTTTTTTAAAATTATTTTTAAAGTTTTAAAAGATAGAGCAAAAGATAGAAAGTAAAACAACAAAAACACAGCTACAGAGAGCCAACAGTGGCCTACATCAATCTACAAAGTTAAAAAAACAACAGTAAAAAGCATAATAAGCATATTGCTAATCCATTACTGTTTTTCGCCTACACTTCCTCCTTTAGTGTCAATCAGCTTGTTGTCTAATTAATATCTTTTTTCTGTATTTCATCTTCTTGATATTCCAAATCCTTATTCTTAAAAATCAAAACCGCAAATCATTAATTCATTTTTCTTCATCTCTTGCATTTTTCTTCATCTCTTGTGTAAGCACCTCACACCAAAAAGTTTCAATGAATTTACATTTCCACCAGCAATGTGCAAAGGTACCAATTTCACCACATCTTTTCCAACAGAGTGGGGACACTGATGATAAGAACATAAGAACATAAGCAAAGCCATGTTGGATCAGGCCAGTGGCCCATCCAGTCCAACATTCTGTCACACACAGTGGCTAGAAATCCAGTGCCATCTAAAGGACTGTCAGTGAGGCCAGGACACCAGATGCCCTCCCACTGCCTTCCTTCCAGCACCAAGACAACAGAGCACCACCTCCCCACAAAGAGAATACCATCTATCTCCTGTGGCTAATAGCCACTGATGGACCTCTGCTCCATATATTTGTCCAGTCCCCTCTTGAAGCTGGCAATGCTTGTAGCTGCCACCACCTCCTGTGGCAACGAATTCCATGTGTTTATCACCCTTTGTGTAAAGTAGTATTTTCTTCTATCTGTTCTAACCCGACTGCTCAATAATTTCATAGAGTGCCCACGAGTTCTTGTATTGTGAGAAAGGGAGAAAAACACATCTTTCTCTACCTTCTCTAACCCGTGCATTATCTTGTAAACCTCTATCATGTCTCCCCTCAGTCGTCTTTTCTCCAGGCTAAAGAGCCCCAAGCGCCTCAATCTTTCCTCATAGGGAAAGTGTTCCAACCCTTTAATCATTTTAGTTGCCCTTCTCTGTACTTTTTCCAGTGCTATGATATCTTTTTTAAGGTGTGGCGACCAGAACTGTACACAGTACTCCAAATGAGGCCTCACCATCGATTTATACAGAGGCATTATGATACCGGCTGATTTGTTTTCAATCCCTTTCCTAATAACCCCTAGCATAGCATTAGCTTTTTTTATGGCAGTCGCACACTGTGCTGACGTTTTTAGTGAGTTATCTATCATGACTCCAAGATCTCTCTCTTGGTCAGTCTCCGCCAGTTCAGACCCCATCAACTTGTATTTATATTTTGGATTTTTGGTTCCAATGTGCATTACTTTGCACTTGGCTACATTGAACCTCATTTGCCACATGGATGCCCACTCTTCTAGCCTCGACAGATCCCTTTGGAGTGCCTCACAATCCTCTCTGGCTTTCACCACCCTGAACAATTTCGTGTCATCTGCAAATTTAGCCACTTCACTGCTTAATCCCAATTCCAAATCATTAATAAACAAGTTAAAAAGCATTGGACCCAATACCGACCCCTGTGGCACCCCACTGCTCACCACCCTCCACTGTGAGAAGTGCCCGTTTATACTCACTCTCTGTTTCCTATTAATTAGCCAGTTTTCGATCCACAAGAGGTCTTGGCCCTTTATCCCATAGCTACTGAGCTTACTTAGGAGCCTTTGATGAGGAACTTTGCCAAAAGCTTTCTGGAAGTCAAGATAAACAATATCTATCGGGTCTCCCTTGTCCACTTGTTTGTTCACTCCCTCAAAGAACTCTAACAGATTGGTGAGACAAGATCTTCCCTTACAGAACCCATGCTGAGTTTTCCTCATCAGCTTTTGGTCATCAATGTGCCCACTAATTTTATTTTTGATAATAGTTTCCACCAACTTACCCGGTTTTGACGTCAGGCTGACTGGCCTGTAATTTCCCGGATCTCCCCTGGAACCTTTTTTAAAGATGGGGACAACATAGATAGTTTTTTAGGGGTGAGATACCATCTATTCATTATCTTGAAAGTTTGTAATTTAATTGGTCTAATTGAAGAATTGAATAATGAGGATGACCAAAACTCTGATGTTGGTTCAGTATCACAATCATGATACCACTCTTTTTGATAACTAAAAGTTATAGGTGTATTGTCGAAGGCTTTCACGGCCGGAGAACGCTGGTTGTTGGGGGTTTTCCGGGCTGTATTGCCGTGGTCTTGGCATTGTAGTTCCTGACGTTTCGCCAGCAGCTGTGGCTGGCATCTTCAGAGGTGTACACCTCTGAAGATGCCAGCCACAGCTGCTGGCGAAACGTCAGGAACTACAATGCCAAGACCACGGCAATACAGCCCGGAAAACCCCCAACAACCAAAAGTTATAGGTTTACTTATATCCAGTAGAATGCTGTAAATTTTAGAAATTAACCCATTTTGTACATAAATAGGAGAATCCAATAGTAGCTCAAAAATTAGTCTTTGAGGTGTTCATAATTTTATTATTTTATTTTATTAATTATTTTATTAATTTTATTAAAGTTTGTTAAGCCAAATTGTTAAATTGAAGGTAAGTAAATCACTGAATGGTACATTGAGTTTTCTTTTCCAGTTCTGCTTTCTCTATGATACCTTTTTTTGAGGTGATATCAACAGTACGAGTTAATTTGAATTGTCTCCATTTAACTAAAAGTTTTAGTTCGCCCTGGAGGAAATCATTTCTGTGATATGAATGATGTAAATCTGGATATTTCTGGAATAATTTTGTTCCTATTTTGATCCCAAATTTTAAGAATTGAACTTAAAAAGATATTACACTTAATGTCAGAAGGACGAGAACTAGGATGATTCCAGATTATATCTTGAATTGCCATATGCTTAAGTAGCAGTTGAAAATCTCTATCCAATCAGGCAAATCTTGAGAGAGTTGCATCTGAAGTAAATTTAAAAGTCTAATCGATGTCTGATATACAGCAACGTCCGGGTAATTAAAACCTCCTTGTGAAGTATTTAACCTCAGTATAGAAAATGAGATTCTTGGATGTTTATCTTGCCATAGAAATTTATTAAGTATATCTTGCCATTGTCTTAATCAATTGAGTGGAATCATTATTGGTATAGCAATAAAGAGAAAGATCAGTTTGGGAAGAATAAACAATTTTATTATATGAAATCTATCATACCATGTAAGATTTAACTTCCTCCGATTTGTTATATCCACTTTGATTTGTGTTATAGTTTTAAAGTGATTTGTTTTCAACAGCATATTGAGATCTGAGGGAATTGTAATACCCAAATAGGATATTTGATTTAAAGACCAATTAAACGTATAGAGTATATTAATTTGCTTCCCTAAATTATTGGATATATTAATTGGAAGTAATTGAGATTTTACTTGATTAACTTGCAAACCAGAGATTTGACCAAATTCAGAAAGTAAAAGGTGAAGATAATGATAAAATGGTTTTTGGATTAGTTATATAAATTAACATATCATCAGCAAACAGACTCACTTTATAGTGCTTATTACCAATTGTAGTACCTTGAATAAAATCATTTTCTCTAATTGTGATTGCTAGTGGCTCTGTTGTGATAGCAAACAAAATGGGAGATAAAGGACAACCTTGCCTGATACCTCTATGAATTGAGAATTTTTCAGATAATAAACCATTAATTTTGATATTAGTTGAAGGATTCAAATAAATTGTTTTTATCATTCTCAAAATGTTATCATTAAAACCCATAAATTGTAATGTTTTATAAAGAAAAGAAATTTCTAATGAATCAAAAGCTTTCTCTATATCCAGAGATAGAGAAGCTGCTTCAATATGGTGGGTTTTGCAGTGTGAAGTAAGATTTAAAGTTTCATAAATGTTGTCTGTGATGTCTTTTTTTGGAATGAACCCAGTTTTGTCCAGATAAATATAATTTGATATAAATGAACTTAGTCTTTTTACCATGATTGATGTAAATATTTTGTAATCTTGGTTCAAAAATGATATGGGGCGAAAAGATGCTGGATTCACCAAATCTTTACCTTGTTTAGAAATAACTATTACAGTTGCCATTGACCATGAGGGTGGAAGGTTTCCTAACTGCAATACAGAATTACATGCATCTGCTAAAGGTTGACTGAGAAGTTTAGTGAATTTCTTATAATATTCCAAAAGGATCATCAGTTTTGTTATTTTTGAGATTTTTTATAGCCTCTTATACTTCTTGCTGAGACTCGAGGTTATCTATTATAGAACGATATTTATCATCTAATTTTTTTATCTTATTAAGAGATTGCAAGAAATGCGTGATTTTATTTTGGTTTGGCTCTTTAGTGGAATAAGTTGATTGTAATAATCCTTAAATATCCTTAAATATCCTTAAATGTACATTTTTCATCTCTTATTTTAATAATCCGAGATGCTTTTCTTTTCTTTTTTTAGACATTAAACGAAGCGCTTTTGGAGTATTGAACCAATATTTTTGTTTTACAAAGAGAAGATCTCTATGAATTTTCTCTATTTCCATAGATTTCAATATTTTATGTTCATTTCACAAATTACGATATATTTTTGGACTGCCTGTTTTTTTGTACAAATCTCCCAAAGTTTTAATTTTATTAATTACTTCTAGTTTTTGAGCTAATATTTGTTTATTTCTAGCTGATGACAATGTAAACAAATGACCCCTCGTTACCACTTTTATTGTATCCCATAATATATTCGGCTTAGTCTCATTTGAGGAGTTATCTAAAATAGCAAGCTCAATAATTTTTTCAATATTTTTAAGAGAAGACTGATTGTATAATAGGGCTTTACTTAATGTCCAGTGTTTATCTTCTTGAACCTCTGAATTATTAGCAATAGTTCAATTGGCCCAATCATGGTCTGAAATTGAAATAGAAATAGAACAAATAGAAATATTTGATATATCTTTTTCTTACATGAGTCTCTTGTAGACAGATAATGTCCACTTTCAGTTTTTTAAAATAGTGAAATAATTTCCGCCCTTTTTGCAGGGCATTTGCCCCATTTATATTTTATGTATACATTTGTAATCCATATTTAGTCTTAATTATCTCTCAAATCCTCTTTACTGTCCAATTCTTGTTACTCCTCCTCTTCCTCTTCTGGCCCCAGATGATGTGGATCCTTAGTTCTTCCCACTCTTTCTTATATCTTTCAAAGAACTCCCTTGCTTTCAGAATAGAGATCAACTTGAATCTTTCTTGCTTGAAGGTGAAGATCTCTCCTTCCAATTTGTCCCATCTGAATGGGATATTCTTCTGTTCAGCTTATTAGTTAAAAATTTGCAATCTCTTTGTTTGCACAGAATTCTGATCAGTAACTCATAACCGCCTCATCCACTCCATCCATTTTCAAGCTATTCTTATAATATATTTGCAGTACCTGATCTCTGATCCTCTTTTTCACAAAATAGATTATAACATCTCTTGCTAAATTGTTTTGGGTTGCACATCTGGTTGAAATTCTGGTCCTCTTGTCAGGTTCTGTTTCCATTTTTGGGTATCAATCTGTAAAAGACCGGCTAGTACCTTAGCCACTCTTTGTCTGATATCTTCATCTTTTCTTTCTTTGATCCCATGAAGTCTTAATGAGAATTCCTTCTCTCTTAGCTCCAGTAAAGCCAAATGATTTTGGTGTGTGTCTCTAACTCTTTGTCAAGTGTCTCTACTTTACTGTCCAGTATCTTCATTTTCTCCTCCATTGCCCATATCTACAATGTATTTTCTTCAACAGCCTTTCCATCTCATGCATTTGCTGTGTCTGCTCAGCTTTCAAATCCGTGAAAATGTTCTGCATTTTATTCTCCAGTCAGTCCAATTTACCGCAAAAAGTATCATACATCTTTTGAATCACATCCGGAGCAGGTGACTGGTCCAGGGAGCCTTTTCGCAGTGTACCTTGAGCCATCTTTTATTAAGGTTGGAATGCTATTTCTCATAAATCCAGTAGGTGGCACTATTAGATCAAACTTTTATAATCCACAGGTTTTTCATAAAACTTTACAGAGCATGTTATTTTTTTCTTTTCCCAGCTGTTGTTTTACCTAACTCCATTCAAGTTCAGTCTCAATTACAGTACTTTCCCCCTTCTCCAAGCCAAACTGTTTAACTTGCCAAATACTTATTGGCATTCAAAAATGCAAAACATAGCAAAGAGTCATCCCAATGCCCGTTTAAAACTTTTTTCAATATTGATATAAGCAAAGCTTCTGCAGATACTTACCTCATTTTAATCTTGTTTTTTTAAAAAGAAACAAATACACTAAAGTTAGAAGAGAGACTGTTTTTCACCCCAAGTTGAATGATTACTTCTTCTGTGTAGGTTAAAAACTGTAGTTAACAGTTCAATCAGGAAAGATTAAAGATTTAAGATTGGGGAGCGGTCTTCCTTACACCAATGCAACTAACAGTGATATTTCCCGTCCTCTGGAACTCTGACATTTAGTCACTCCCTTGGCATAGCCCAGGCAGTAAAACCTTCTGTTGAACTGTCAATAAGAGTCACTAATGGAATAGCTTCACGATCACCCTTTGTCAAGAGTGATAAATGGCTGGAAATTGGCTCTCCAGCTGAAATAAAACAGCTGTGTTGTTTCTCACTGAGAAATGGGAGCTTCAGGAAGCCATTCTCTCCCCCAGACAGGCCCCTAACCTTCTTGAGCCTGTGGGCACATTTGAAGCTCTGATACAGTGTGGTGGGAGCAGCAACAAGATGGCTGTCACAAAATGGCTGCTACATCGCACAGTGAAGATCCTTGTGCTGTGGAAGTGGTTTCTGCCAAAGAAATGTTTTTAAAAATCTGCACAGTCAAACAATACTCCAATGACCAATCAGAACCAATACTTTGCAAAAACCCCACCTGCCCCACCCATTTTCTAAAAACACTTGGTGGGCACCAGGAAAGGTCTTGGCAGGCACATTTGTGCCCAGGGCACCATGTTGGGAACCCCTGATTTAGAGAGAAGAGGACTAATGGTCAATGTGGTTTTTGGTTAAGTGTGAAAACATCTGCCCCAAGCCTCATTTCTCCACCCCCCTAAAAGAATAGAGTGTGCATGTGCACCCAACACTTGCTTGACACCTTCCTCAAGTGTTCTTCAGGGTCTGTAAATATCAAACCTCATTGTTGTGTGTGTTCAAATTTGGTAGGTCAATGGTTTAGAGGGAGGACTGTGTTCTGTGTGATTTTGGTGCCATTAACAGCTGCCCCCAAAGCCTCGATGGCCTCATTGAATAAACAGGGCTAAAATTCACGATAATGAAAAAATGAATTTGAGCCTTACTGGCAGCACCTCACTTGGAAAACACTAATATCGATAAATAGGCCATTTTGAAACCCCAGATTTGAAATTTAAGTGAGCATTTTCTCAGTGCACATCTTTACTGCTGACATTTGAAACAGTGTACTACAGTGAATTAGAAATTCATAGAACACAAGAACAGAAGAAAAGAGTTTTCAAAAAAACCGGCTCAACCCCTCATTGCAAACGGGACACAAGTGGCTTTGTCTGAAAAGGTTTTTTAAACAACCCTATTGGCAACCAGCCAAACAGGGTCTGTCAGAAAAAGCACAAAAAATCCATTGGCAACCAGCAGCCAAAATGGTTTACAAAGGCTGTGTGGGAAAGGCCCATCTTCCAATACCCTTCTATTCTGTTACTGACTGCACAATCCCAAAAAGAGTTACATCCTTCTATGTCCCCTAAAGTCAGTAGACTTAGAGTCTCTCTACATGAGACATCTTACACAGGGACGCTCAAGTGTAGGGAGATGCAATGTTCGCTGGGAAGTGTGATTTAAAAACACAGAGCCAAAGGCTCTGTCAATTTCACCACTCTGCACAAGGGTAGTTTTAAAAGACAGAGCTGGTGGAGATTGGTCCTCAGAAAGTCTGTTAATTTCATCTTCACTTCCCCAAAGGGGAAGTGAAATTGACAGAGTCTTCAGGGAGGCAAAGATGAAATTAACAAACCCTCTGAGGAGTGATCTCCACAGGCTCTGTCTTTTAAAACAACCCTTGTGTAGATAGGTGAAAGTGACTGAGCCTTTGGCTCTGTCTCTTTAAGCTACACTTCCTGGCTAACCGATCAGGGGACAGACAGCTGTTGGTGGTCCCTGGCCCCAAGGAGGCCTGCCTAGCCTCGACTAGAGCCAGGGCCTTTTCGGTCCTGGCTTCCACCTGGTGGAATGCTCTGTCTGCTGAAATCAGGGCCCGGCAGGACTTACTAACTTTTTGCCAGGCCTGCAAGACAGAGTTGTTCCACCAGGCATATGGCTGAGGCTGGGCCTCCGCCGGCCTGGAAAAAAGGGGTGTATAAAACCCTCCCTGTGAAGGCTGTCCACCATCTTGTTTTAAATGTGTTGTTTTTAATGAATATGCATTTTATTGTATTTTAATTGTATTTTTAATATGTTGGTATCCGCCCTGAGCCCGCTTGCAGGGAGGGCGGAATACAAATTTGAAATAAATAAAATAAATAAATAAAATAAAAATAACATTGTCTCCCCCTATATCTGAGCATCCCTGTGTAAGAAGTCACGTGCAGAGAGACTCTTAGACAGCTGTGTATGGGTTTAGGATTACAATGCTGGTTGCAATCCTAAAGACTCCTTCCTGGAAGTAAATCCTACTGAAATATTTGTTACTTACTTCCTGAATACCTGCTTGGAATTGTTCCCTTTTGCTAGTTGCTTGCCCAGCGGTGGGGCCACAAACAAGAATCAGTTGCTGAGTGCTCTAATACAGGAAGCAGCATAGGCTTCATATAGATAGCAGATTTCAAATCTCTTTCACTCAAAAGGCCTCTGTGTAGGAGTGCCCTTCTCTGAGAATTCTAATGCACTGTAAATACACTAAATGCAAATCTTTTGTATACCAAAAGTGGAAAGCCTTGATTTATGTTACATTTTTAAATGCAATATACTTGTAGTCAGGTTTAAATGTTGTTACTTTGCTGAAATGCATTAATTATAGAAAGCATGTTTCCTAAACTTTTAAAATTCATGTAGCCTTTTCGTGCTTTGCTATCCTGTAAAGGTCGTGATAAAGGCCAGCATGCAATGTGCTTTGTTTCACAATTAATTCCACTCTTCTACTTGCATTCTGAGAATATTTCATGTGCTATGATCTGTCTTTTCTGCCTTTACCCCAAGTCCAGGGATTCTTCCAACGTGACTATAGATGCAAGATACAGAAAAAGGAAACTGGAGGCAGCATTTCTTATATTTTTCCTATTTCCTGCAAGATATGTTATCTTTATACAGTGTGTTAATAAAACTGGAACGATCAGGAATTCATTATTTTTGGAGGCCTTTAAGTGAGTATCTTTGTTAAGTGTATTCCCATTCCTTCTTTAAAACTTTAAATCAGTAACCATCAAATTATTCAGGTCCAATATCTACCTTTAACGCAGCAAGCAGCATAAGATCAATCTTTTGTATTTGTGTGTGTCTTTCTTTTTCTCTCACTCTTTATCCTTCTTCACAATAAGACCTAAACTAACAAACCAACAAAAAGGGATCATCTACTGCTTCAGATGGGATGCCAGTGTGATGCTCAGTATGGTTTCTAAGGTACCGTATAAGCATTCTATACACTTTTGAAAGCCAGGAATATGTACCTTAGTAAAGGAGTTTCCAAATAAGATGCATTTCTCCTGCTAAGAAAGCTGTGGAAAGGCCAGCATATGAAAAGAAAGACTACAATCACTGTCTTTTGGTAAAAGACCTAAAAGCTGCTTCTACTAGCAGAAGGGAAAGGATGATGGAATGTTGTTTCCAAAGAGCGAAAATTTCTAGAATGAAACACCAAGAAGGGTGGACCTCTGAAACTCATACTGATAAAACCAACCAAAGTTTTTTTTGTCATTGACAGAGGCATCAGTTTTTTGGGCAGGTCTTTGAAGTTTCCCACATTCTATGAAGGGAACACACCTGTTACAATTCTTCTCAAAAGTTTGGTCATTCTGGGAGTAAAGGCCAGTCTGGGATCAGAAGCAAAGGAGAACATAAGAAGGAACATTTCTGTAAGATGGAGAACAATGAGGATCATTCAGACATGGGATGTCAAAGTTGTAGGTCCTGACTTATTAGTTGAAGACCAATTAGTTTAAGGAGAGGAGGTGTGCAGACAGGTATTATCAATATGTCTGTAAGGTTCAAGGGGTCTTGAACTGGGAATCCTAGTAACAGATCCCAAGTATGTTACCCAAACAGGTAGTCTTCTAATTAGTTCGGGTAATTCGTTTAAAGGAGACAAGTGAGAGGGGGTAACTGGGATTCTCCATCTATGTTTATGGGAATTATCCCCTTAGAGAACTCTCAAAATAAAGCAGGCAGATGTTCAACTGGGATTTTTTTTTTTATTAAAAGAGAAATAAAAGGGCAAATGTACAGAAATCACACACAGCACACATACAAGGCTAACTAAGAAGATCAGGGAGGAAAACGGAAGAAAGCAGTTTCAGGGAGGGCGATGATTACCAGTCTTGAAGAGGAGGTCTGTGGAGGCAGCAGCAAAATGACTGGCAGTTCATGGAGAAGTGAAGAGGCCCAAACAGATTTAGAGGTATGTGGATGGATTTAAGAACGCACACACACTCACTAGTAGCTAGGCAGTCCAGATATAGGGCAAAATGCTCCTTGGGGCAAGCTGACATCTTCGCCCCCAAAACAATGACTTAATGGGTTTCTGTGGAGGTGGACAACGGAGTTCGGAGAGGCTTAATGGGTTTTCCTGAGGTGGACTATAGGTGTGAATGTTGCTTGATGACCCTTTGAGTACCGAATGGGAAAAGCTACCAAGTTTGCCGAATAGCATTAGATGGTGCTTAATCAAGGTAAATGGGTGAGAGAAGTGATGCAAGGCGTGGATGAGATTAGCCAGGAGCTTCCTGGGAGCCTCATTGTCCTATGTTAGGCATCTTTCTGGGGCAAGGAGGGGGTGTTTAGTTAGCCAGCCACTCTGACTTTCCTTTTAAAATATTTTTCCAGGATTTTGCCCTACTGGCATCCATTTTGTTTTATTTCAGGCCTGGCAGGGTCTTGCACATATGCTATATGAGGATGAGTGTTTATGATTTCATATCTATAAACTACTCAGCAGGAGGAGGGATCTGACTGCTAACAAGACTTCCTGTTACTACCATGACATCCTGTAGAGCAGAAAGATGCTGACTTGCCTTCCACTGACCTGCAGTACCTGTCAGAGACTGGCAGCTTAGACATTTCAAGTAACTTCCCTGCACAAATCCAAGGATGCATGAGTTAAAGATTTATTGACAATCTAAGAGCTCAGTACAGTAGACATTTCATTGACAGGAATAACCATTCCCTCCCCCCGGCTAAGCATTAAACTCTTCAAGTCCAACCCATTCTTCTACCCCCCTTAGTTATGCTCTAAGCTAATTTCTAATTAGCTGAACAAGGTAAAGTGAAAGTAAACAAAATTGTTGTTTTGACCAGGCCTCCCGGTCTCCTTCGGCCAACTGGCCACATCTCCCTGGCAACGTTGATAACCTTCCCACTGATAACATTCCTTCTCACAGCTTCTCTGTCACGTAGCACTCAATAGCACTCTTAAAGCAGGGCACAGGAGATCAGGCCTGCAGCCTGACACTGAACCCCCCAAACTCTCCAAAGTATGGCAGGGGCCACCCTGACAGTACCATCACTGCTGATGACCATAAGTATGATAGGATGTCATGGCATGTTCAGGTAACACAAGGGACCTACAGGTTTCGGCCTTATCATTACTCAGGGCCAAGCTACAAGTGACGCCTGACACAGGTTGGACACTTGTCAGCTTTCCTCAAGTTTTGATGGGAAATGTAGGCATCCTGGTCTTGCAGCTTGGCTCTCCGACTGCTGTTCAATGGACTTTTCAATTGTCACTTGTCCAACATTCCGCCAAGCTGCCTACATTTCCCATCAAAACTTGAGGGAAGCTGACAAGTGTCCAACCTGTGTCAGGTGTCACTTGTAGTTTGGCCCTCAGTCATTTGCTTGCTTCCTGATCTCCAGCCCTGACACTTGCCTGTGCATCTCCTTCCTTCTAACTCAAGGCTAGATATGATGTATTGTCTGGCATGCTAGGGAATCTTGAGTTCAAATCTCTATGCTGTCATGAAGCTCACTGTGAGAACTTAAGCCAGCCATTCTCTCTCAGCCTAATTTCACAGGATTGTTGTGAGAGTAAATAATAGCAGAACCTAATCAAATAAAGCAATAATAATGTTTTCTCCACTGAGAAATACAATATAAAAACCCTGCATTAATTTCAGTGTGATTTGAATCATGGAAATAAAAATACATTTATATATTCTGTGGAATCGTTTCTACTAATATGGCAAGTCAGAGCTGCTAGGATAAACTCTTCGGCTCCATTTCCTTTCAATGTTGAATTTCGGAAATAAGAGTTCCACCTGGTGTTATTCTTGAAGACCTTCAGCAGCAAAGATGTCACTCTTATTCAGTGGTCTTAGGACTGCAGACTTTTAGTTGCAATTTGTGCATATATATTACATTTTAAGCCAAACATAAGAACTTTTAATAAATAGGAGTGGTATCACACAGAAAGGGTTTTTTTTTAAATGTTGAAAGTAGTTTTTATAATGAGAGACCCTATAATGGTACTGAAAGCTTCCATTACCCTACTGCCTGATGCATGTAGAAGACCACCAGTGACCACACATTTTGCAGGCCTATGCCTGCCACGTATTGAAGCCACCTCCTGCTCCAAAATAGCTAAGAAATGAGCCAGATAACTATAACAATTCCAATTACAACAATGCTTTTAATGAAGCTATAAAACACAGGACCACATTTTCTCTTCCTACCATCATTCAGCAGAAAATGGAATATTCTCCTCCTTCCTCCTTCCCTCCCGCACAACTGCTTACATTTACGTTCTGGAGCTTCAATGGTATAGCCAGCCAAACTGCAGAAAGCAAAATTACAGACAGCTGCAAAGAGGACCCAGACTCAAAGCCTATTTTGTGAGGGCCATCCATCCCCTTTTACAGAAATCTGAGAAAGTACTGGCATGTGTTTTGGCACACTTGGCTTTTAAGTACGATCCAGCCCAGGAAACATAATAGTAGTAGTCATGCTACTTCCTTATGTGGTCAGGCATAAGTGTTAGCACCAGAGAACACATTTTCATATGGACTGGTAATAAAGCACTTTGAGAGTGAAAGGTAATCTCAGAGAGTCAAAGATGACGAAACAAATGATTAATATTTCTCTTCTGTATGTGTCATCAAAATAAGAACATCCCAACTTTGAAAGAGAGCATATTTCCTTCAAAGATGCTTCTATATTCCATAGGTGAGGACCATGAGAATAATTTCTCCCTATCCAAGGCACTGTTTTGAAGCATGTCCTGATTTCTAGGTGATCTTCTTCCACAGCATCCAGTTTTTGCATGCTTGGAACTAAGCACCAAACATGCAACAGCTCCTCTTTAGGATGCCCTTTGAAATCTCTTTTTTAATGTGCACATTTTTCATTCCCAGCTACTTTCCAGAGCTATTGGCTATAGGAATTCACATTCAGTTCTTTTTTTCTCTTTTGTACCATCAAGTTGCAGCCAACTTATGGCAACCTTGTATGATTTTCAAGACAAGAGTCGTACAGAGGAAGTTTGCCATTTCCTGCCTCTGTATAGCAACCCTGGCCTTCCTTAGTGGTCTCCCATCCAAATACTGCGGACCCTGCTTAGCTTCTGAGACCTGATGAAATTAGGCTACCTGGACCATCCAGGTCAGGATATAGGGCTGTTCATTTTTTTGCATAGGGCTGTTCGTTTTATTGTGTACGAATACTTGACTGGAATGAGGGGATTTAAGGTATGGCTGCACCAACAAGCTTTTCTTGGAATTCTGTTCTTTGATCCATTTTTGTTCTTCCAGGGCACCCTTGAATGTTGTGTCTCTTCTGATTAGTGGACAGTCTATGAATTTCATTACTCCCTGCCAATACATGATTTTCCCCTCATGCCTTAGAACCAAAGAATCATAGGGTTGGAAGGTACCTCTAGGGTCATCTAGTCCAACTCCCTGCATAATGCAGGAAATTCACAACTACCTCCCCTCCCCACACCCCCAGTGACTTCCATGCCTTAGTACAAACTGAACTAGAAATGTACTAAATGGGCAGGGCTAGAAATTTACTAACTGGGCGGGGCTAGAAATGGGCTAACTGGGCTAGAAATGTACTAACTGGGGGGGGGACTAAAATCAGAACCAGTATAGTGGCTAGAGTGATGGACTAGGATCTGGGCAACCCAGGATTGATTCCCTGCTCTACCATGGAAGCTTGCTGGGGAACCTTGGACCAGTCACATACTCTCAGGATTTCATCTGTGGTTCCCTATCAACACTGTAGTAGTACCTTGCCAGCACTGATCAGCCAAGGGAGTGGTCAGATTTGCTTGAGTTTTGAACTGTCAGCAGTCAGAACCCACACAGATGCAACCCTGGGCCTCTCTCAAATAGAGTCAAGCCTTACACATGAAAGAGGCCACACACTAGACTTAATATTTTGCACTGAGCCTTTGAGGGAAAGTCTTATTTCAACATTAGAGGCTTGGCCTGAACCATGGTCAGATCATCATCTGCTGAAGACAAAAGTGAATATGGCCCCCAAACCCCACAAAATAGGGGGTGTGGTTAAAATGATTCACCCACAAAGGCTCATAGACACTTACAAATTTTAAAATGCCTTGGGGGATTTTAGAATTCCAGACACATGCTCCACAGAAGCTGCTGTAGGAGTGTGGAACACAAAGCTCCTTGAAGCTATTGACACCATTGCTCCTTGTTGACCCCTCTGGCCTTTGGATTTACTGCGGAGCTGGCTGACCTGAAGAGGGCTGGAAGACATCCAGAAAGATGCTGGTATAAAACTCACACGGAACCTGATAGAACTTGCTATAGAACACACTGGAGGATCTATGAAGTGGAAATGAAAGCAGCAAAGAAATGTTACTTCTCGGCAACCATTGCATCGGGTAGTTCACAACTGTCTCAAGTTTGCAGGGTATCCAGACACCTTCTAAGCCTTAAATCTGAATCATTACAGTCCCAAGAACAGACAGCTGCAAGGCCTTTGCTAAGTTTTTCACTGATAAAATAGCACAAATATGCTCTGATCTAGACGCTAGCTGCAATGCAAACAAGCTAGAAGAAATGCTTAATACACCATCTGGCCTATACTTGGACTGCTTCGAACCAATTACAGTGACAGACCTTAACAGGATCCTGGCATCTATGAAAGCCACTACTTGTGTGCTTGATCCTTGCACATCTTGGCTGTTAAAATCAAATAAAGTGAACTACTGAGATCTATTGTAAATCAAACGCTAACTCAGGGCACTTTCCCCCAGCCGCTCAAACAGGCAGTTATCCATTTGCTAATTAAAAAACCATCCATAGATAAAACTGATGTGGCCAATTATCATCCATTCTCTAATCTGCCCTTTCTGGGCAAAGAGACTGAGAGAGCAGTAGCTGACCAACTCCAGCTCTTCTTGGAAAACTCTAGTGCTCTAGACCCTTTCCAGTCTGGATTCAGACCAGGGCATGGGGCAGAGACAGCACTAGTAGCTAGACATGGGCATGAATGGAAAAAAAACCCTAACACCCTGTTTGCCATTTGTTGCCATCCACAAACAACAAACAACAAACATGGACGAACATGAACTGTTCCCGGACATGTTCGTTGTTCGTGGGGGCCAGTACCCCCTCACCCCAACCCCCCTTTAGCCCCCTCCCCTCAAACCCACTTACCTGGCCCTTTAAAGATCCTTTTAAACTATCAGCTGGCAGGTGGCTGGGGGAGATTCCCCCCTGCTGCCTGCCAGCTGATAGTTTAAAGGGCCCTGTCCTGGCAAAAACAGCAGTGTCTGCTGGCAGCTAGTTTGAGGGGTTACAAAAGTGACCTTCCCAATGTCCAATACCTACCAAATTTGCAGGGGACTTAGTCCCCACTGTCCTCTGAAGACCCCCCAAGTTTCAGAGAGATTGCACCCTGGGAAAGGCATGATCCATGGGTCTCCCTGTTGGCTGTCATTTTCTCTTCACAGTGGCAAAAATGGGACTCTCTGCTGGAAGTACTTGGAAAGGTTAAAGCCAGAAGGAAAGCCAGAAGGAGTTCAGACAGAGTTCAGTCCCTCCTTGCCTCCAGTTGCCAAGGGGATGGATTGCAGGTGCCAGACTGTCTGGCTTGATGAATGGCTGCCGAAGGCAAGGAACGAGGCTTGCAATGACCACTTGTTCGTTTAGGATGGGGCCTCACGAACAGCTTATTCCAGAACAGCAGATTAGGCTGTTCCTGTTTTTTTTTCTGTTCGTCATGCTGTTTGTGCCCATGTCTACTAGTAGCATTAGTGGATGATCTCCATCTGAATATAGACAAAGGTCATGCCTCCTTATTGCTCCTCCTGGATCTATCTGCAGCCTTTGACACAGTAGACTATGCCATCCTGTTGAGGCATTTAGAAACAGAAGTGGGCATCAAAGGATGTGCCCTGCACTGGTTTAAATTATTTCTCATGGAATGAACTCAAAGGGTTGACATTTGAGATCAGCTGTCTCCAGAATGGGAACTATCTTGTGGGGTTCTGCAGGGTGCAATCTTATCTCCCATAGTATTCAACTTCTGTGTAAAGCCTTTAGGAGAACTCATTCGCAGTTATGGAGTTGGATGTCATCAATATGCAGATGACATCCAACTCTATATCTCGCTATCCAGGTCCCCACAGGATGCAGTAGAAACCTTAAGATTATTGCCTGACAGCCATGGTGAAGTGGCTTAAAAATAACAAATTGAAATTGAGCCCAGACAGGACTGAAGTGATGCTTGTTGTGAAGGCAGAGATCTTGAAAGACATTGCACTCCCCACTTTCGATGGAGTTCGTCTGACCCTTGCAGACTTGGTTAAGAGCCTAGGGGTTATACTGAATCCAACGCTACTATTAGAAAAACAAGTTAAAGTAGCTGCAAAAAATGCTTTTTATTATCTCACTCTAGTCTAGAATATGGCTTCTTACCTCAACATGGCCAACCTAGATCCATGCTATGGTAATATCAAAACTTGATTATTGTAATGCAATAATGTAATTGGTCTCCATCTAAGCTAGGAAGCACCAATTGGTGCAAAATGCTGCAGCTCGACTGTTAGCAGGGGCGATCAGGAGCATGAACAGTCACTCCATTGGCCACCTGTCAGCTACTGTGCTCGATTCAAGGTATTGGTTATTACATACAAAGCTCTTCATGGTCTTGGCCTGGCATACCTACGGGACCGCCTCTCTCCCTATGTCCCTCCACGGCAGCTTCACTCATCTGAACAGTGAGTGCCAGCCTGTACATGAGCAAAATCAACAGCAGTCCGTACACGGCCTTTGTCTGTGGTGGCCCCTACCCTATGGAATGGCCTGCCTGAGGAGGTCAAGACAGCCCCCACATTCCTGGCTTTCCACAAATGATGCAAAACTGAATTATTCAAAAGGCCTTTTTCTCAGCGAAGAGGGCGGTATTGTAGGAAAGGGGTCCCAGATGTTTCACTAATGAGTTAGGAACCATAGATTTCACCATTATGTTGCCTTCCATATTATCTGTGCTTCATGTTGTCTTATGTCTAATGTCAGTTCTAGAATTGATTATGTTTTGTTTCAGCAATTCTTCAACTTCATATTGGATCCTTGCTAATCTTTGTAAACTTGCATTTATTTACCCTATGATATTGTTTATGGAAATGTCCTTCACACTGTATGGAAATGCCCCCCCCCCCCCGTCCTTGCTACTGATTGTACTAATCTCACACTATGTAATCCACCTTGAGTCTCAGTGAGAAAGGTGAACTACAAAAAAACAAGCAAACAAGCAAACAAACAAACAAAACTGCAGCTGAGCTCTAGCTAGATTGTAGCTTGCAGGTGTACAGGGTTATTACAGGACATTTAGTGAACAAAACAGAACACTATTAGCAGCAGCCCTATTAAGAGGGGCCCTGAGGTGAAGCAGTTGCTGAAGGATGCTAAGAGAGGGAGGGTGCGGCAGAGGTCTCTGGTTCCCCCACCCCCATACCTTTGCAGAGGCCAGTAGCAGAGCAGCGCCCCCTAGGATGGCATTGCTACTGCCTGATATATCCAGAGGAGTTAGCCGTGTTAGTCTGTAGTAGCAAAATAGTAGAGAGTCCATTAGCACCTTTAAGACTAACCAACTTTATTGTAGCATAAGCAGCCCTTATTGTAGCAGCTTCTGCTACAATAAAGTTGGTTAGTCTTAAAGGTTCTACTGGACTCTCTACTATTCCACTGCCTGATGCAACTGAAGCTGCCACTGCTGCTGTGCCACCTGCACAGGTTCCATGGGCAGCTGGTGTAATTGGGCAAGGACCTGCTGCTTCCCCTGAACTTCCAGAGGCTGAGACTCAGCAGCAGCCGGAAGAGCAGGGGGAGCAGTCTTCACACAAGTGAAGCCAGCAGTCATCCCAGCAGCACAGAGGCTTCCAGAAGGGCTGGAGGAGGGTTTTGTCACTGATGTCCCTTCTCACATTCCTGTGGGGTCCAGCAGTCCCAAGGTGGGGAGGGTTGAGAGCCATGAGTGTTTGGAAGAGAAAGAGGTGGAGCTGTTTCTTGTGGATATCACACCTCAACCCCTTCCCCCCCCCAGGCATCCCCTTCTGCCCCTTCCATAAGCAGCCCGTATGTCTGCCCTGAGCACTTCACAGGAGGTAGCTCAACAGGCATACAGAAAAGCAAGTAGGTGAGGGAGCTGCAGCATAATCTCCATTGTTTGCAATTTCTTTCAGAAAATGGAGGACCCCTGCTCTGCCTGATGCCACCTATGTAGAGTGAGAGTCGGAGACCTCTCCAGTCTCCCACCTTCATTAGTACAAAATAGAGAAAAGAAAAAGGGCCATCCCTCTGCTTCTCAGAAACAAAAACAAAGAACTCCCGTGCATCCACCTCCCAATCCAACTCCCACGTTGTTGATGATGATGAGAGCCGCTAGCATTTTTCTGTCAATGGCCTTCTTTCTATCACATTTTGGGTAGGGCATGAAACATTCTGGTCCTATCAGAAAAGACTGAGGGCCCTGCACAAAGGATAATGGTCTACTCTTTGGACAAAAACATAGTGACATTCAGGCACGCAGAGGGCATCAAGTTAGTGCCAGTTAGTTCCTTCCACAGGTTTCTCTCTGACAGGTCTACTGTGACAATAAATCTGCTGCTGGGAATAAGGCCTTTGGATTGGATCTGCACTTCACTGTAAATTTTTAGCATGTGCCCACCAATATTCACCTTCTTCGGGGTCTACTGGTGTGTGTGTGTGCTATGTGTATGTGAGGAAAAATTCAGTGGAGCGATGGTTTAGAGTGAGGGGACAAATGTTCAATGTGGTTTTTGGTTCAGTGAGAAAACAGCCCTTTTAGGTATAGGCTCACTCCATTTTAGTCTCAAGTATTTCGTTATAGTTGTTCACCTTTTGGCCAACCGTTTGACAGTATTTATTTGCCAGGGAGAACCAAAAGTGAAGCCAATTCCAAATTTTGATCTCATTATTGTATAAAACATTCAGTAGTTTGATTACTTAAACATGTACCATTTTTGTCTGGTAAAAACTAGATCACATTACTCTAAGGATTAGTTAATCATTCAAGCCAAAGCGGTGGATTGTGACTTAAACCAAGCTTCAACTTGATGTACTTGTAGTATCAGTTTGTATTCCCAGTGCTACAAGTTTGAAACGTTGTTATATTTATCATTTATTGCCAGCTTTAAGGACATAAACAATTGCAGAAGCACAATGGATAATCCCTGATAGGTAGTGGGAAGTGGCACATCAGAGATATGTACAAGTGGGTAAGAGGGATGGGGGCTTAGGCAGACCACCAAGCATCCAAGATTACTATTAGCATGCCAAAAGGTCATTGATGATCATTTGGGGCAGGTAGGGGTAGCAGATGAACAAAGGGATTGGGGGGATGTGAGTCCTTTGTAACTGCTATGAAAAACCCAGCGTCTCACCAAGAATACTTCTGCACTCTGCAGTGGTAAGCACTCACTGGTCGAGAACCACAGCTTTAGTTGATATATCTCCCTGCACGTTTCCCTAAGAGGAAGATATGTTTCTGTAATGCTTTTCTTATGAGGGAGGGCTTTGTGTTAACATCATTACCACAGCAAATATGTAAATTAATAACAGTGCCTGTATACCACTCTCCTTAGTGCCCCACCCGGAGTGCTTGGACTGAGATGAGTGGCTTACCAAAGGCCACCAGCTGAGCTCATGGTAGCAGACACTGATCTGTGTTCACAACAGCCAGAATTATGAACATTCAAGTCCATTATTTCAAAGAGGTATTTAGGAATGTACTTAAATCCTCGCACCTGAAAATGATACATGATGAATGGAATAAGCTCAGAGAACAGATCTCCTGCCTCCTATAGCACATTGTAGCTTAACAAAAACTATTCCTGAGGGTAAGAGGACTTCTAATTCCCCCTTCTTTCTGAAGCCCCATGTGCTTCAAAGTTCCTGAGGGATTCATGGAATGTATTCGGCCCTCAAGCCTGCATGAAAACTATCTATTAGGAGTAAATTCCATTCATTTAGGAAACATGAGGTGCAACCCACGAAGCTAGTTCAGACAGTCCAGGTCACCATTTTGTTTTCTATCAGTTTGCTCCCCATAGTCCCTTCAGGCTGCATTGAACAAAAAGACATAAATGAAATGTCAGCATTTTTATTGACAGATGGTAGTGTTCAAATTGTTTCAGCCTCCTTGGATTATGAGGAAGTTGTTCAGGATGCTCTGTGGTAAGGTTTGATTCATTCCTGTTTGGTGGAAGCTCTGGAAAGGCTGACAAAGCGTGGGATGAGGGGAGGGGTCCATGAAGATTTAGTCACTATGTCTTCTTTTTCTCCTCCCCCCTCTCCTGTGGCCACGTCTCCCTAGGCAGGGCAGAAAAGAAAAAAAAACATGGTTATGGCTCAGGCCTGAGTGATAAGGAGAATATAAAGCAGTTATTACATGTAAGGTAAGTTACACATTCATTCAGAGCTGTGTTAAAAATCTTTTTTACCTTTTCTTCCTTTCCTTCTGCCACCACGGCGCCTTCCTCTTCGCTTTCCACCTTTCCCTCCATGTCGCCTCCTCCGTCGGCGACGGCTGAGGCTGCGGCTCCGGCTGCGTCTGGCAAATCTTGCCATTTGAGATGGTGCTTAGATCTCTCGAGCTCTTGGCAGCTGGAGCTCCACCTGTCCTTGATGGGCCTTTCAGAGCTTAAAGCTTGCTGGGGCCCCCTCTGGCCTTTTTATAGCTGAGCGTGAAGGCCAACAATGGCTGATGATGCGTTCTCAATTGTGACTGAATACAATGAAGTATTTGTCTCTCTCTGGCAGACCAATGACTCAGCCCCTATGATGGACCATACATGGCACAAATATTATTTTATCACTGATGGTTTTTAAAATATATTTGCAGTACAATCCTAAGCATATTTACTTAGAATCAAATCCCATTCAACTCCCTGAGTCTTATTTCTTATGAAGCGTGCCTAGGATTGCAGCCATATTTTTAATGTGTGTTTATATCAAGCAACTGATACAAATGAAGGGTATATACTTCTATTTTAATTTGAAGTATTTAATAAGATCAATAAATAATTCTAGAAATGTCACCATTTATGTGGCTACATCCAACATATTTAGAGAGAACATTCAAATCCATTTTGGAGCAAGCAGAATGCTTTTTTCAATATATAATCCTAAAGCAGACCATGATCTTTGTATCCATCTTTCCCAGTAATTGTGTATTTGATTAAATATTTGTTATATGAAAGATAAGTAATAGAAGGTGAAATGTAACATTTCAGATTCTCTAGCAAAAATTCATGGCAACACTGCAAGACGAGAGTGAGATTTATCTCTTATGCATCAAAATAGTTTGCAGAGCTGGAACTCCTTTGCTTCTTTTTGCTACAGGGTTTTCCCACTTTATTCTCATTACAATTGTTCCCATTTTTGCCAACTGTTTGACACTATATATTTGCCAGGGAGAGCCAAGAGTGAAACTGATTCATAGCTAAAGTTCCTTTTATCTCCTTCAAAGGTCTGCCTCACCTATAAAGTCAATCTCTGAATTGTTTTGATTATTTAAATTCTGCTATTTTTCTAAGTCTTCTTGTCCTCTAAATCTGGGGATTGGATGATCTACACAAAATTTTCCAGAAACAGGAGAGGTAAGATAATTTCCACCCAGTCCCTCTTCTTGTTGTGGACCCTGTATGTCTCTCATGCTGTTCCTAAGGGTCCCCTGTTCCCCAGGAGCAGCATGTCTTGAGTACAAAGATAAAAAGACCCTGCAGGGGGCAGCAAGCACTAGCTATACAGGACTGTGGGAGAGTACCTTCTTTCTAAAGGAACTTTTTTTCTTGTCTATCTGCAGAATGCCATTCTTAGGCCTTTCTTCAAAAATACACATACGCACTCTCTTAACTAGCAAGGCACTTAGATTATTTCTTCTCTTTCCTATACAGTGTATTAATTCTATTAATAAACTTTTTGTTACTCCCAATCTGTTCAGTGTCCTGACTCTGCCAACAAGGAGATCAGTGGGCTGCAGCTGGAGGGGGAATGCAGGAACATTATGTTCCCTGACAAAAGTATTTTACATGGATGGAAAATTTATTCTGTATACAACCCTAGATCTTCATATCACTATGGCAACGTTGATGATCCATTCAAGTCATAGATGGGGATTGTGACATCAATAATAGTGAAACTAGATGCTCTTATTGTCGTTGTCAGTTTCTTCCGTTAAGTAACACTAGTCAAATGCAGACGTGGAATCTGTATAATCTAGGACGAGTGACAAAGTATGCATTTCAAAAGATTGTGTGGTTTTAAAGTACTCTTTTATATACACTCCACCCATTTCCACAAGAAAAAAGTATGTTTCTATTACACTTCATTCATATCAAAGAGAAAAAACTTTGCAGATTGATCACAGTGAATATGTAAACTCACACTGGTCTGGTGTTTGCTGCCTTGGTGACCCTATTGAGGTGGAGAGGCAGCACATATTATATAATAAATAAAAGAAACTCTGAACCATGTTCACAATACTGGTCGTTTTATGGACCTTTAAGTCCCATTGATCTCAGAGATTTAGTTATGTGCTTAAATCTTAAATCATAACTTGTTTTTTTCCCTCTGAAACAATGTATTAGTGAGCATGTGTTCAGATGGAGTAAACCTGATATATCAGAAGGAGTCCAGTAGCACCTTTAAGACTAACCAATTTTATTGTAGCATAAGCTTTCGAGAATCAAGTTCTCTTAGTCAGATGCATGATACAGAGACTGGTCAAATATTTGACCAGTCTCTGTATCATGCATCTGACGAAGAGAACTTGATTCTCGAAAGCTTATGCTACAATAAAATTGGTTAGTCTTAAAGGTGCTACTGGACTCTTTCTGATTTTGCTACCACAGACTAACACGGCTAACTCCGCTGCATCTATAAACCTGATATAAGTAGCATGTCCTGCTGATACTACAACTAAAAGTTGATTCCTTGAACATCCCATATTTCCTCTGGAGCTAGTTTACCATCATTGTAAAAGGACCACTCTAGCCAAAAAGACATCTGGAGAATGAAATGTTTGGGGTGGGGGGCACCAAAAACTAAATTGCACATTCATGCGTTTTAGCTGGTCCTGTAACAGGAGAGTTCCTTCACCTTGCAGCCTTCCCCTCAGGTCATAGGTGACTAATCTGATTTGTTTCCTTGTCATGGAAGACATCAGGTGATGATTCACTGGTGCTAGAGATGGAATTTCTAAGCAGCAAGAAAAGAGTTACTGAACATTATTTTCTTCCTTTCCAGTAATAGCATGTGGCACAGACACATACATACCCTGCGCAAAACAAAGCAAAATGATATCCAAAAGCCCATTTTTAAAACACATTTGAAATGTCGCAACAAACCATTCATATCAATATAATATGAAGAAGTATAAAATACACTTTTCCTCTTTTTTAGTGGTGTATCAGAGGCACCTTGTGATTGTATCACTGCCACATGCACTACTACCTCTTCATTTTGACATCTTTGATATTGCAGGATTTCAGTATGTGAAACGTTATCACTTGGTCTTGACTGCCAACCTGTCTACTCTGATGTTACGTGAGTTTCTGAATTTTTTGCTGATCTACTTTAATAAAATCTTGAGCATTGCGACATACTGTTAACAATGATTTAGTCCTATAATTCAGGTATCCATTCTTCAATGTTGGTTTGTCTGACTTCAGTATGTGCATATCCAATGATTTCAAATGAAAATACAGAAGGGGAATAATAATGAACAAATGTGAACATTTCAGAAATACTTAGAAGTTATTGACTTTTTAAATACTTAGAAGTTATTGACTCTCTCTCCTGCATGTGAATACACATTATGGATGACCATGTAAACACACTGAATAGTTATTAAACTATCAGATAAGAACTGAGATGATTGAAGTGACTTGGCTACATCATAAGGATCCCCTACCACTGAACTCTCATGTACTTCTGAACAGCTCATATAAGAGTTTCCATTGTCCTGGTAGCATTATCTTTGAAGGAATGGCAAAATTCACATACTAAAAACAAACACGTCACCAAGATAAAGTAAGTCACTTCACAGGTAATGCTAGACCATTGTGCTCATACACATCTCTTCTGGTTTAGTTCAGTCTACAATTTAATATTATATCTCAATACTCCATGCAAAGGCACTAATTTACATGCACATGGAAAAAAGCAGGGGGGAAATGAAGCTGCCATATGGGAACATGCATGGGAACATGCAGTCCTTCATATCTGTGGGCCCCAAGTCATGAAATGCTTTATAAGTCATGAAGGGCCTTATATGTAAGCAGTAGTGAGGAATATGGATTTGAAGAAAGGGATTTTATATACCACTTCTGTGCCTTTCAGTATTACATGCCTTGCACTTTTTCTATGCTCAGGAGCCAATGTAGTATTTGTAATGCAACCTGTAAGAATATGACACTTGAAACAAGAAGACCAAAGAAGAATGTGCTTGTAGAGATGCACCTATAAAAATATTACACATATGTTATATTAACCTATAGGATTCCAATAGGATTCAATACAAGAGAGCCTTTTGTAGAAACTGATTTATGCAGCAAGCTGGGTCGGCCACCTGTGGCATTATCTCCCTCAAGGCTGCAAAAATGGGAGAAAGGGCAGAAGTGGGGGAACATTCCTTTCTGCCCACGGATCCCAGTTATCTGAAGGCCCCAAGGCTGCCAAATTGAGACTCCATGGCGCCATTGAAGGTAACAGTAGCAAAAGGGGAAGATGTCCTTCCAAGGGGAACAAGCACAAGGACAAGATAAGGGGCTGCAAAATTTGGAATTCCCCCAAGTAGGTAGCTGACCCAGAAATTGCGTCTTCCAATCAGACTGACCCTAGACACCTGAGTCAAAGACTACGAGCCAATAAGGTAACAAATATTAGAATATTGTAATATTATTATAATAAACCTGAGGGTATTAATTGCTTTGCACTTCTATTGTAGCTTTGATGAGCACTGAGCACGAGGGAATCCCTTTACTTTCGTGTAAGGGGGAGCTCATCCATTGTTTAATTAAACAATCCATTTGCTTCAATTCAACAGGACTCTGGGACTAATTTTTGTCATTGTGATTGGCTAAGAGAGAGAAAGATACCACAGAAGCACAAAGTTTGCGCATAACAGTAGTACCATGAACTGAACCTGGAAACTAACTGGTCACCAGTGAAAAGACCTCCAGTAATATGGCTCCACTGGTTAGCCTCTATACTAAATGGGCTGTCACACTTCACATGAGCTTCAGTTTCCAGATTTTTAGCAGTAGCCTCATGTAGAGTGTGTTACAGTAATCTAGCTTTGACGGTACTAAAGAATGGATCAGCATATCCAGATCAGGTGACTGCAAAGTGGGAACCAGTTTTCTAATTAAGTTCAGCTAGAAAAGATGAATTTTCAGCTGTTTCTTCTACGGGTGCTCAGGATCCTAGCAATAAACCATGGGCTTAGTTCATTACTAATTCTCAACAGAAAACTACATTATTACTGAATAATCTATAGATGATATACTCAGAATTTTGCCCCTGTCTCCTCCATGAGGAGAACAGGAGCAAGAGGGGACAGCAAGATCCCTCTTGAATCCTCCTCCTTATCAAAGCCCCTGGTGCCAAATCCCAAGGTTTTCCTCAGGGTTCCCCGTCATCCAGCAGCAGCTTTGAGGAGTACAGGAGAGCACAGGCAGACGGAGAAGACAAATCATTTCATCCAAAATTCATTGTAGGAAGACAAAAGGTACCTAATGCTAAAATCCTAAACATGTTTGTCAAGGAGTAAACAAACATGCCTTGGATCAGGCTCAGTGCTTAACTTGGGCTGGATTGCGCTAGTTATAGGAAATGAACATGAACAAACACTACTGAATTCTTCTATATATATTTTCATTAAGAATATTTACTACCTATTCAAGTTGATCACTCTACTATCCTTTTGTTTGTTCATAACTTTATTACATTGTCATTTCCATGGATTGAGAAGATCTTGTAATGCATGGAGAGTAGAGGTGGGCACGGTCCGCATAACGGACCTAATTTTGTTACGAACTTACCCAGTTCGTCCTTCGCGAACACGCGGGCCGTGGGCTTGTGTTTTTCTCACGAAAACGCTGAACATTGGGGCTTTCTGTCTGTGTGTCCGTTGGCCCCTCATGCCAGGATTCCTGCTCAAACAATTTCCTAGGCAACGGTGTGGAGCCAGCTTCCCCATTTGGAACACACCAATCTTAGCCCAGGAAACCTTCATTGGCAGCTCTGTCAGCCAAACAGAGATCACCAGCCTTTCTGCATAAAAGACAAAGCACGCGAAGCCCCGCTCCATTTTGCTGGCGTGGGGACGCGAGTTAGCTTCTAAGCTTAGCAACTGCTTGCTGTGGGGAAGGTTTTTTTTTTGTGAGAACGCGGCTTGTGCCTTGGGGCTTTGGGGCTTCAGGTGCAAGAGAGCTTTCTCTTTTCTCCATTCCTGTTTAATTTTTTTCTCCTTTCAATTCTAGTTTTCTTGAGAGCACTTTTAAAAAAATCCTTTTACCGCACTATCGGGTTACTCTGATTTCTTTCTGCGTTTTTTGAGTCCTTGGGTTCTTCTCGGGCTTAATCCCCCCCCCCAAATCTCTTCCTTTTTTCTGGGTTGCCGGTTGGTTCTATTGTGCTGTGACGCCACCCACTCACAGACCCACAGTGGGTGTAAGGCAGCTTTGGGCGTTGTCTGCTTGAGTTCTTGCCTTCTTTAGCCCACGTTCTCTCTTGGCTGCTGATGAGATGCAAGGGGAGGGAGACTGCTATTAGGCTCTGTGAAACACCCACTCTTTGACGACCGGCAGCACGCTTTGGGGGGCTCTCTGCTTCACTTCTTTCAAAGCCATTCACTCCCTAAATAGTGGATGCCTTGGGGGGACATTTCCTGCCTGGCTTTTGAGGTGCAAGGGGGAGACTGCTACTGGCCTCTGTGAAACACCCACTCTTTGACGACTGGCAGCTTGCTTTGGGGGGCTCTCTGCTTCACTTCTTTCAAAGCCCTTCACTCCCTAAATAGTGGGTGACTTGGGGGGACATTTCCTGCCTGGCTTTTGAAGTGCAAGGGAGAGACTGCTACTGGCCTCTGTGAAACACCCACTCTTTGACGATCGGCAGCACGCTTTGGGGGGCTCTCTGCTTCACTTCTTTCAAAGCCATTCACTCCCTAAATAGTGGATGCCTTGGGGGGACATTTCCTGCCTGGCTTTTGAGGTGCAAGGGGGAGACTGCTACTGGCCTCTGTGAAACACCCACTCTTTGACGACTGGCAGCTTGCTTTGGGGGGCTCTCTGCTTCACTTCTTTCAAAGCCCTTCACTCCCTAAATAGTGGGTGACTTGGGGGGACATTTCCTGCCTGGCTTTTGAAGTGCAAGGGAGAGACTGCTACTGGCCTCTGTGAAACACCTACTTTGACGACCGGCAGCAAGCTTTGGGGGCTCTCTGCTTCACTTCTTTCTAAGCCTTTCACACCCTAAATTGTGGGTGACTTGTGGGGAGATTTCCTGCCTGGCTTTTGAGGTGCAAGGGGGAGACTACTACTGGCCTCTGTGAAACACCCACTCTCTGACGACCGGCAGCATGCTTGGGGGGGGGGGCTCTCTGCTTCACTTCTTTCTAAGCCTTTCACTCCCTAAATAGTGGGTGCCTTGGGGGGAGATTTCCTGCCTGGCTTTTGAGGTGCAAGGGGGAGACTGCTACTGGCCTCTGTGAAACACCCACTCTCTGATGACCAGCAGCATGCTGGGGGGGGGGGCTCTCTGCTTCACTTCTTTCTAAGCCTTTCACTCCCTAAATAGTGGGTGACTTGGGGGGAGATTTCCTGCCTGGCTTTTGAGGTGCAAGGGGGAGACTGTTACTGGCCTCTGTGAAACACCCACTCCCTGACAACCGGCAGCAAGCTTTGGGGGCTCTCTGCTTCACTTCTTTCTAAGCCTTTCACTCCCTAAATAGTGGGTGACTTGGGGGGACATTTCCTGCCTGGCTTTTGAAGTGCAAGGGAGAGACTGTTACTGGCCTCTGTGAAACACCTACTCTCTGGCGACTGGCAGCTTGCTTTGGGGGCTCTCTCTGCTTGATATCTTTCTAAGCCTTTCACTCCCTAAATAGTGGGTGCCTTGGGGGGAGATTTCCTGCCTGGCTTTTGAGGTGCAAGGGGGATACTGTTACAATTAGTGATCAATTAGACACTTTGGCCCCGCATGGGCTTAATCAGGAAATGGATCTATCGTGTTATTTATAATTTTCCCTGAATGTCTCTTATATTTAAGTTCCTGTGGGATTTCACCCACAACTTGTGTAATGGAATCAGACCCTTCCTTTATAAAATTGTTGAGTCCCACTAATTGATCACATAGTCTGCAGACCAACTTTGGAGCGGTGGGAGAGCAGAGCATAGAACTGTTGTGAATTTGTGAGTACAACATTAATTAAGAGAAGAGATATGTTTGTTCATGTTTGAATCATATTTGTAATAAGTTTCTTACGTCTTCCATGTTACAGCATAGTCAGTCCTAATTGCTTCATGCCTGATGATGAAGTGAGTTTGCCTCACGAAACGGGTTAAATAGAAATATTGCTTGCTAAACCCCGTTGGCACCATAACGTGTTTATTTTGGGACTGTGAATCTTCATGAGAAGACACTCGGTTGGCTCTCCACCAAGCAGCGCTTTTCCACCTCGCTGGTACTTTGCACTTTACTCCTATATTTCGGACTGTGAATTGTTGATTGCATTTATTGTATTTTGTATATAATGTATGGACGCACCTTTTGTATTTTGAACACCTATTTATGTATTTATTAAGTTATTTCACTGGTACTGCATTTTTGCATTGCACTTTGGCACTTTTATAAATTAAAACTAAAAATTATAACTCTGGTGGGTTTTGTAGTTTTGACCTTTGGTCCACCGGATTTGCCCCCCTCTTTTGGTAGCTCACTTCTTTCAAAGCCTTTCACTCCCTCAATAGTGGGTGACTTGGGGGGACATTTCCTGCCTGGCTTTTGAGGTGCAGGGCAGGCTGTGAAAAAGACTGTTACTGGCCTCTGTGAAACACCCACTCTCTGATGACTAGTGGCATGCTTTGGGGGGCTCTCTGCTTCACTTCTTTCAACGCCTCTCTAGAGTGTCTTTTGTGGTGCATTATTCCCTCTCCTGGGGTCCAGCTGGGTGCCACTTGGCTCTACCCTACCCTGCTCCAAGCTTTTGGGGCTCTGTGCTTCATTTAAAATTCTCACTTGTTTTTAAAGATCTTTTCTCATAGCACCATGAGGGTTGGAAAGAGGAATAAGAGTTGTCGTGGTGGTAAGAATTGCAAAGGTTGTCCTGGGTGCCCATCGGTGCCCAGTACCAGTGGCACCAGGGACAGGGAGACCTCAGAGGCAGCACCTCATTCTACAGATTTGCTTTTGGGGATTGAGGAGCAGGCAGAAGAGCTCTTCGCATTGCCCGTGGAAGATCAGCTGCCAACACTCTCTGTGGATCGATCTCAGGGAGCACTAGAGAGTCTGGCAGAAACATCCAGCTCCTTCCCATCCCAACCTCCTGTGGCTTCCCCTGCCTGCTCTTCATCCCCCCGGCCCAGCCGCACACTTCAACCATTAAGGCTTTTTCCTCCTCCTGAGCCACAGATTCCTGGTTGTCGCTTTAATCCCACACTTTGGCGGCACTTCCGAACCCTCCCAAACAACCCCTGTTTGGTGTGTTGCCAGGTCTGCAATGCCATGGTGTGTAGGGGTGTGGACCCCAAACACCTGTCGTCCAGTGTCCTCCGCAGGCATCTGCAGAGACATCACCTGAGCCTGCTGTCTCAAGAAAAACCATCAAGCAGTGGGGTCAAGAGGGCTGCTAAGCAGGGAGAAGGGCAAGTGGAATGGGAGTCCACCCCTAGTCAGAAGGCTCACACCCCTGAGAGTGCTGTGGGTGGGAGTGGAACTTCTAGGCAGGCTACCCTTCAGGAACTTGTTCCCTCGGGCTCATCCCTGCCAAGCAAAAGATTCAGGGGGAAGGCTCAGGAGGCGAGAACTCGTGTACTGGCTGAGATGATAGCCCTGGATGGACTCCCTTTGTCTGTGTTGGAGGGTATGGGTTTTTGCCGGGCACTGCATCATTTTGCACCCTGGTTCATGACGTCCTCGTGGCGGACTGTTGGCCGGTGAGTCTTGCCCGCCATCTACAACTGCTTGGCAGAGATGGTCAGGAACCAGCTGGCAAGAGCAAGAGGGTGGACCGTGCACTTCACAGCAGATCTGTGGAGCAGCCGTCATCACGGCTACCTCGCCATCACTGCCCACTGGTAGCAACCAGAGGACCTCCGGAACACCGCGGTCAAATTGGGGCCCCGAGAGGAGGAGCCACCCCTGCCGGTGGGCTGCAGAGTGGTTCTGCTCCAGGCATGGGGGATGGATGCGGATCAGAATGGGAAGAACATTGCCGCTGTGCTGAAGGGTTCACTGAGGGAGTGGTTGTCCCCAGGCGATGCTGTCCATGGCTACATGGTCATGGACGCCAGTAGAAACATGCTGGCAGCCCTGAATGAGGCATCCCTGGAGGGCATTGTCTGTCTGGCCCATAAGCTGCACCTGGTCATGGGGGATGCTCTCGGGTTGGGTAGCGCTGTCAAGCCCAGCTGGGACCAGGGAACGTTGGAGATGCGCAACCTCTTGGATGGCTTTCGTCGTCTTGGCACCCACTTTTCTTGCAGCATTAAGTCTGTCTGACAGCTGCACAAGAAGCAGGGGGAGGGGGGAGATCCAGAGCACGAGCTCTTTCAGGACATGGCAACCCGTTGGAACTCCACCTACGTGATGATAGCTCGTCTGGTGGAGCAAAGACATGTGTTGGAAGACATCATGTCCTCAACACCCATCATGCATGCAGGAAATGTGCTCAGCATCAGCTTTGTGGACTGGCTAATCCTCTCTCAAATGGTACGTGTCCTCAAGCCATTTTGGGACACCACCGAACTCCTCTGTTTCTACCAGTCCAGCCTGGGGCAAGCCATCCCCCTGATTCGTGGGCTGGACCGGGCACTGGGCAAAGAACTGGAGCAAGGGGAACCCCTTCCAAGTGTCAGGGACTTGGTGAAGAGGTTGCAGGCAGGAGTGGCCGCCCGGTTGCATCCTCTCTGCAAACAGTGGTCATACAGAATGGCCTGCATGTGCGATCCACGTGTGAAGGGCGCCGTTGCCATGCACCAGTGTGAGCTAGAACGATGGAAGAAGGAGCTTCGCAAAGAGGTTTGCAGGTTTCAGGCTAAAAGACACGGCCGGAGGGAAGAGGGCACGGAAGAGGGGCTGGTGGCTGTTGAGCCGGAGGAGGAGGAGGAGGAGGGGGAAGTGGCAGAGGATGAGCCTGGCACTTCAGCCCATGAGAGCCCACCACACGCAAAACACTCCAACTACTGGTCCTCAGTGCTGAACTGGGAGGTTGCTGGCATGAGGAAGGACAGGATTGCACCTGCAGAGGACTCAGCAGAGGTGATGGTGCGGGAGTACCTTGCCAAGATGACAGAGTCCCCTGAATCCAATCCCCTGGAGTACTGGGCACGTAAATCTGCCATCTGGCCAGACCTCTCGTCTGTGGCCATGAACTTCCTCTCCTGCCCTCCCACCAGTGTCCAGAGCGAGCAGGTGTTCTCCCACCTGGGAGACATCCTCCGTCGCCACCGCTCACGCCTGGATCCCGCCCTAGTGGATCAATTGGCATTTATCAAGATCAACCTCCTCCTGCTGGGGTATCCATCTCTGGACCTTGGGGACCCGGAATCTTGGCTCTGAGAAACCCCAGTCTCTCTCTGCACTGATGGCAGGTTGCTTCACCTTAAGTCAGGCTCCAGAGCACCCCCAGTCCATGTTAGGAAGCCCTCTTGAACTCATCCATTCTTCCCAACCACAGCTGCCTTCCCTCTCTGCTCCAGACTTTCTTTCTCATCTCTAAGCCTCTCCCTTCATAATCTCTTACATCCTGCTGCAACCTAAACCAGCAAATCCAAGATCCATCATTTCAGTACCCACTCTCTCAGTAGATCCTCTGTCCTGAAGGAGCAGGCTATGAGTCCCTTTTTCTGGACCATCCGTCTGACCCAGCATCTCCTCTCTCTGTCCTTTCTTGTGGCCTTCTTCAATTTCATAATATTTTGTTCAAGTTCAATTTTGCCTTCACATCAACGATTCAGGATAACCAGATACAAACGCAAATTAAAAGGATATCATATAAAAATCTCATTAACGCAATCTGTAGTGTCCTGTCCTTTGACTCAACTTAAACTAGGACAAATTTGTAAAAGAACGCTGTGCTGAACTTGCTTGTGGCAAGGGGCTCCGCCCAGGCCCATTTCAGACAAGTAAGTTGAAACTATGGGATTCCTCTCCCATTTCACTCTATCAAATCCTTACTTGCTTGTGGTGCAGTGCTCTGATCAGGTCATTCTCAGACCTGTGGTGGTCCCCACATCTCAGGGGCAGGTCTTGTTGGCAGAAGGTCTTCCTTGTTGCCAGAGGAATATGCACTTGTCTGGGGTCTGAAGGCTTGCGCTGCCAGAGACCCTGGGGGGGGGGGATATACTCGTATGGTGGGCAACACATCATAGAGGTGGGATTCTGGAAGGCTGTAGTGCCCCCCTCGGTCATTCAGTTTGGCTTTTCCAAGTAAAACTGGAGTTTGATGGGAGAAGGCCTCCCTGGCGGATTCCCATCGATGTGTTTTTTGGCTGTCACTTTCTTCTGAATAACATTCTTTCCATGTTTCCAGCCCCCCCCCCCCAACAACAGGGGCATATTACTGAGGTCTCCCACCACCAGGCGTGGGGAAGGCATCCATCCTCCTGTTCCTTTCTGCTCCATCATGGCAGTGAGTTGTTCGGACAATTGATGTTTACACAGTCCTGGTTGTGCGTTGAGGACAGCAGGCTCCTCCATTCTGGGTTCCATGCCTCCCATTCCTGTGCATCAGTGTGATGGATGCTGTGCCAATGACATCTGGAGTGCAAGCTTTCCTGTCACCACTCCATCTGGTCACGAGGGATGTTCTTGGGCTGGGCAGCACTCATGCCCACAGTGCACATACCATGTCAGAGAGGTGCGTTCCGGCTGCTGTCCACTGTGGATATTGATGGCAACGCTCTCATCGAGCAGGGCTGTGCTTTCTCTCTTCTGCCTTTTCACCCCCTCCTCCAGCAGAGAGGCTGTAGTCTGAGGTCCGTCCTGCTCCTGCGAGCGCAAGGGCCCCTCTGAGTGGGGAGGCTGCTTCCGCTCCCTCCCCCCAGGCATGGGGGAAGGGGGCTGCGGTGCCCACATGTCCTTCTTTTGCCGACACCACCACATTTGGTTCAGTGAAGTGGGTGTTGTTGGTGACTTTCCTGCTCCTGTGAGCACAAAGACCCCTCCAACTGGGGAGTCTGCTTCTGCTCCCTTGCCCCAGGTGTGGGGGAGGGGTCCGCAGTGCCCGCATGTCCTTCCTTTGTTGATGCCACCACGTTCGGTGAAGTGGGTGTCATCGGCAACCATCCTGCTCCTGTGAGCGCAAGGGCCCCTCTGAGGGTCAATCCCCAAAGTCCAGTGACAAGTAGGACAGTGGCCCAGGTCAGAGCCCTGCCCCTAACCCAAGCAAGCAGACACACCACATCACTGAGGTGGGACTCGTTGTCCACTGCCCAAAGAGGCTCCCTCTGAACAGGGTAGCATAAGTCTCCTTCCCTCAAGGTGTAGAAGACATCCTTTCCATCCCTCCTGTGCCTTCCATCCCAGCAAGGGGTTTTTGAATTGCTACACGATCTCCTGTTGCAGAGTTGGCTTTCACTCAAGTACATCCATTCATTTCCCATCATGGGGAGTTGGTCTCCCCGCCCCCGGGGAGGGCATCTATTGTTGATGCAGCCCCATGTAGGTGGGTTTTGTGGGCAGCCACCCCTCCTGGACAGGAGCACAAGTCTCCCTCCTTCCACCAAGGGTGGGTAAGGGTCAGACAGAATAGGGGAGGGGAAGTTGTTGTTTGTCTCTTTGGAAAAGTGATAATCGAGGAGTGTTACATGAGAACCTTTGGTGGGGAAACCCTACTCAAGTGAAAATCTGTGGGAAAAACAAGGCCTTTCTGAATCGAACCGGTTCTCGAACCGGTTCTCGAACCAGGCCGGTCCATTTAAAAGTTCGTGGTCCGTGGTCCGTGGAAGTCCACAAACCACGAACCGGCGGTCCGTGGCCGCCTCCCGGTCTGTGCCCATCTCTAATGGAGAGTCAATGTGATTCACATTGTTTATTCACAACTATTTATTCATATGGACTATCACAGGCAAAAAAAACCCCTAACTACATTCTACATTCTCAGAAAAAAGCCCAATGATTTAGGAAATGCAGGGGCAAACCATGAAGCTAACGTTAATTTCCATGAAGGATCAGATTGTCACAGACTCTGGCTCCAGTTGCTGAGTCTCCTCCAGCTTTTCTTAGGGACTCCTCTCTATACACTGAGGCTGTCAAGAGGCAGATCTATTTTAAGAATTTACTTCTTTTCCCTGGGATAAACTTTGGCATCCTGACAGGAACATGCACCCCCCACCCTACTCCTTCTGATCAGTATGGAATAATGGACTGATCCTCTTTGTCTGTGCTGGAGCTGTCTGATTCAGGCCTGTGTCCCTGGAAAACCTGACACTTAAGCAGTCAGCTCACACGTGGGTTGTTAATACAAGAGGCCTCTTCTGAAAAGCCCAGAGATCTACATTTTAAAACACTTTATTAACTAAATGTATGTTCTAGAAAGTGCAGATAGTTGAGAATGATCTGCAAACAGGTAGAATTAAGGAAGAATACTAGTAAAAAGAACAGAAAAGGTAGTTGCTGGCTAATCTTATTCAAAATGTTCAAGCATCTCTTTTCCCAAGAATGAGTTCTAGTGCCACAAGGCTTCTCCAAAGGAGTTGCTGGAGACTCAGCGAAGAGCCACGCCTTAGGTTTGTCCATTGGTTTTCCCTCTCATTTGAAATTTATCTTCCTCAGCCATTCAAAACGGGGTGAAACCTACCTTACAGGGGTTGCTGTGAGGATAAAATAGCAGACAGCAGTGTAAGGAACAGTATAAGGTCCCCATTGGGAAGAAAAGCAGGGTATAAAGGATAACTAAATAAATGTGAAAAATTTCCTTCCAAGACTTGATGAATCACTTCAAAAGTAGAGATTCAAGCAGTTTCATAGTCTGCATCAAAACTAGACCTGTGTGCAAACTGAGGAGCCAAATGCAAAGGGATGAAGGGTAGGAACATTTTCAGGCAGAAATGGTGGGATTGGCCTATTGAGGCCAACATCTTGTCCCATCCATCAGAATAAAGTTGTCAGAATTCTTGGAATGTAGCTGGGTGTGTGAGTGTGTGTTTTATCACCAGCTTCAAACAGACAAGCAAGCTTGTGTTACTCTAAAACCATAGCTATCAATCCATAAAAACAGTCCATGTCACATTTAACTTGCTCTCATAGTTACCTCAGCCCCCATTGACTGAAAGAAGACACAAATAAAATGTCAGTGCTTTATTGACAGACAGGTGGCAATGATCAAATTGTTTCAGCCTCCTTGATTCTGAGGATGTCATATCCTGGGTGCTCTGTTGGTAAGGTCTCATTCATTTGTTTGGCAGAAGCTCCAGAGAGGCTGAAAGGGTTTGGGACGAGGGAAGGGATCCATGAAGATTTAGTGCTTTCTTCCTCTCCTCCCTCTTCTGTGACCACGTTTCCCTAGATAGAACAGAAAATAAAAACCATGGTTACTTCTCTGGCTTAAATCATGTTAGGAAAGAGCCATGTATAGCAAGCCACAGTAACAGATTCCATGCTAAAACTTGTTACCTCTTCCTCTCCTTCTGCCACCACAGCGCCTTCCACCTTTCCCTCCATGTCGCCTCCTCTGTCGGTGACGGCTGAGGCCACGGCTCCGGCTGCGTCTGGTGAATCTTGCCATTTGGGATGGTGTTTTGATCTCTTGAGCTCTTAGCAGCTGGAGCTCCACCTGTCCTTGATGGGCCTTTCAGAGCTTAAGGCTTGCTGGGGCCCCCTCTGCCCTTTTTATAGCTGAGTATGGCCAGCAATGGCTGATGATGTGCTCTCAATTGTGACTAAATACAATGAATTATTTGTCACTCTCTGGCATGCCAATAACTCAACCCAAATGACGAACCATCTAGAGATACATATGCTAAATGATAAAAATCATAACTTCCTCCCTTATTGATCATATTACTGTATCATTTTACTTTCAGTTAATTAAACATCAGTTAATTAAACATTCATACAGAGGTATGAATTTAATTTTTTTGGGTTTCAAAAAAAACGTTTTCCCTATTTTTTTCCATTACTAGGGAAATCAGCTGGAAAGAAATATTGGCCTTGTAATAGAATTATTTTAATTAATTATTTTTAATTTTAATTAATTAATTATTTTTAATTTTAGTCCATACCAGAATCTGATTTAGATAAAAGACACTTATTTTAGTTACTTTATTTTGAACTAAATAAATTCAATAAATGCATCCAGTTCCTTGTCCATTTATTTATTTATTTAGGAAATTTCTACACCCCATTTTCAGAGTCCTGCTCAAGGCAGCTTACAATAAAAAATTATGATTTACAATTACAACTTACAATTTACATAGCATAAATATTGCAGTACCATGAATTTTTATCACTTGTGGTTCAGTGATAAAAGATGCATTCAGGAGAAAATTAATGTGTTCAATACAATTTAGGAAGAAATATTTAAATCATATATATTCCCCACATCAGCCAATATTGTTCCTAGTTATTAAAGATCTAAGAGTGCACATATGAGATTTAATGAGGTAGTTTCTTCAGGAATCTTTTCTGAAAAGATCCTACTGATGCCTGAGAAGTCCAATTTTTCTTTCCTGCAGTAGGACAAAATGTTGGAAATGTCCTCAGCCAAACCATTTACAAGATACTGGACTCCAGGGGGAAATGGTGGGGCTCATTTTCCCTCCCAGGAAAGCAATAACTTAGCCTAAAGGATTTGGCTGAGCTTTTCTTTTGGAAAAAGAAACCTCTCTTCTTGGTGCACCTGTAGATTTTAAGCATGAAAGAAACCCAAAGACACCACTAAAGATACAAACAATCAAATTTCATCAAGAAGTGTTTGCATTGTTCTGTATCCTTGTTAAAGGAAAATGACTATCCCTTACATTTCTGGTTCAGCTAAGCTGGGCCACTGTTTTGCTTTCTCCTGATGCCATTTCTTCTAGTTCTTTCCATACCCCATATGCCACAGAGCCCTGGAATGCCTGGGAGAGTGCCTGCTTGCAAAGATAGTTTCAGGTAGGTAGCTGTGTTGGTCTGAAGTAGAACAGTAAGATAATACCAAAGGATAAGTTGCTACAAGATAGGCCCAAATGAAACAACAATGGAACACCACTGGCCCTCACCTACAGCTCTCAGCTCAAACCAGTTCAATGCATCATTAATGACTTGCAACCTATGCTGGTCAACAATACTCTTCTTCTCTCACAAGCATTGGGAGGCAAATCTTTTCTGGTGCATAGACAGTAGGGTTGCCAGCTCCAGGTTGGGAAAGTCTTGGAGATCTGGGGGGTGAAACCTGGAGAAACCTGGAGAAAGAGGGGTTTGGAGAGGGAAAGGACCTTGGCATGGCATAAGTCCATAGAGTCCACCCCCCAAAGTAGCCATTTTCTCCAGGTGAACTGATCTCTGAGACCTGGAGACCACTTGTAATTTCGGGAGATCTCCAGCCACTACCTGGAGGCTGGCAATTCTAATAGACAGCCTTAATCCTGAAACCTTAACCTTAATTTTAAACAACCTCTCACTCATAATAATGCACTTCCCACCACTGACAGACTCTGGGACCAGAGCCTGCAATAAACCAAGATGCCAACTCTGCCCTTATATTCACTCTGACCTAAAAGTGACTGTCTTTAAAAAAAAAGAATCTTCAAGGGCAGATTGCAATGCGAGACTACTGAACATGAATTTATTTAGAAGTTCAGAAGAATGGAACCCTGGGGCTGAATAGAAACATAGGATTCTTATCTCACTACAGATGCTAATTTTTGCTGTAACCAAGCTGCATTGCGTCTTCATAGCCTGACTCCCTTCTTTGCTTCACCCCTCCCACCTACTGACTAGGTTATAAAAGCTCAGGGTTCTCCACTAGGGGTGTGCATAATGGAAAAAATGAGCCAAAAATACACACAGAAATCAGTTTGTTAAAGCAGCTTCCATGATGCTGAAGCAGATCTGGGAAACTGAATTGTAACAAGTCCCTCCCTCCCAAAAGTTTGTGTATTTCATTTTGTTTTGTCCAGCAGCAGGCAGGCACTCAGCTGGCCTTGCAGGGTAGCACTCCCCCCCTCCCCGAACATCTCACTAATCTGATCCCAAGGGAAGAGAGACCTTACATTATTAATTAACTCTGTTGACAGGAAGGGGGAATGAGACCAATGTGCATGAATACATCCCCCCGCCCTGTTGCTGCCCAGGTAATGGCATTGTCTCTCTCCCTGCCAATTAGGTCTTTGCAAAGGGAGACTCCTCCCCTCCTATCAGCTTTGGAAACATTTGGAAGGCAGACTTTAACCATAGGCTGCAAATCAAAAGACACTTCCCTGGGAGTAAGCACTACTGAACAACATGGGACTTATATCTGAGTAGATCTGTTTAGGATTGCTTCCATAGTCTTTCAGATCCTCTTTTTTTCTGAGTCAAATGGCAAACATGTACCTTCTCCGCCCTTTCAAAAATAATCCTGCCTGCCCCCATAGAAAAAGGAAAACTTATGGGGAAAATATAGGTCTTTTGGGGAGGGGTGAGAGGAATTCAGACAATCATTCTGCCTGCCTGCCTGCACTTGGGTGATGGAGAAGACTGGCAGCAAGAATGCCCCATTTTGCAGTGGAATGTTGAGCTCGAAAGGAAGGATTTGGTTTCACCCCTCATTGTGGGGACAAAACTACAAAGCACAAGGGAACGTAGCCGCAACAAGGAACGGCAGAATGCAAAGGTAGTAAGTTATTTGGCACTACAGAAAAAGAAAAAAGTGAACATGAAGCAGGATTGTTTTAATGTTGCTGCACTGCACTGGTTGGAGTGCTCTTCTACTTGGGAGTGCTCAGCTGCCTTGCCCACAAACACTTGCCTTCTACAGGTCCATTGCTGTGTGTGTGTTATCGTGCTTGAGGAAAATTCAGTGGATCAATGGCTTAGACTAGAAGGGGGAGTAATAGTTGATGCAATTTTTGGTTAAGTAAGAAAACAGCTGCCCAGACCATTGTTTCCCCACTCCCCACCCTCTTTGAAAAGAACAATGTGTTTTTGTGCATGTGTAGCCAACAGATTGAAACTCATAAAACTAAAAAAAAAACAACCAAATAGATTAGATCTAATCTGGCACTGGCTGATCCAGAACAAATTAGTAATAGAATGGAATTATTCTGGAAACGAAACCAAAATGGAAATTTTCTTGGTACACATCCTTAATCTTCACCCAATTAGGCAATTGGGGGGGAGGGGGAGGGGGGAGGGGGAGGGGGAGGGAACATCTTAAAAGGAGATGTTTACATATACTAGCAAAGGAATGTTTTGGTTGCTCCCTCCCCCTCCCCCCCTAATTGCCTCTTCTCTTTCCTCCTCTTCTCCTCCCTCCTCTTCTATATTTGACCAGTCTCTGTATCATGCATCTGACGAAGAGAACTTGATTCTCGAAAGCTTATGCTACAATAAAATTGGTTAGTCTTAAAGGTGCTACTGGACTCTTTTTGATTTTGCCATATTAAATGGATAGTTGTTAGTCTTTCTCTCCCTCCAGGTCCAGATGTTATTTTGACTGTGCTTTCCATGGGAGGATACTCTTATCTGTTTCCATAGCCAGAGACCTTGAAGAGCCGAGCCTTCTCACAGCAAGGTTCTCATTGCCCTGGAAGATGGGGGGAGGCTGGGAGTGAAGGGTTTGATGTATCACATGTTGTGCTTTTTTTCCCATTCTTGACAATGACTGTTCAGCTAAGGTCCATCCTGGGCCTTGGAATATGGATACTTCTATCAGAGCCTAGTCTTTCAATAAAACCTCTTAAAATCAAGAAATTGTGCTTCTTGCAGAAGGGGGAGACGAACTCTAGATAACAGGGATTCCACAGTCTGACATCTATTTCCGGGTACTTTTTCTTTCTCTGGGTGAATTTTCACACAGCTGGTCAGAAACTCAAGATGCCGGCTTATATATGTTGTTGTTTATTTACATAGATGAGTGTGTGCAAAGACACAGGAACACCCGTAACGCAGCAGCAAAGGCAACAAAATAACAAACAATCATTTCTTGTTAAAACTAGCTAACGAAACATAGAATAGGCTAACCTGCCTTTCCTCAGAAGAAGCTTAAGCGTTTCTTTCCTTCAGTAGCTTACCTATATCCCCCCCCCTTTTTTTGCCCTGAGGAGCCAACCTCCCTCATGCTGTCAGACAATAAGGCCAATTCACTATCCCTGTTGCTAGGCTATGGCAAGACTCCCTTCCCCCAAAGGGCACCAATTAGAAATAGGCCTTCAAGAACTTAGGAGCCTGAACAATGCACTCAAAATAGGTATGCATACATGGCTGGCCTAGACAGTCTCCTATCCAAGTTCTGACCTGGCTTAACTTCTGAGATCTGATGAGATCGGGCTATACCATACCATTCCACTTATCCTCTTTGTACCCTTACTTAGCCTGAACGGACCATGTGTATTCTTTTTATTCATTTATTAAATTAAACTTTCTTATATTTTGAATGCTCTTTTCCTGATTTCTGGAAACATACCATGCCTCTTAGTCTTGCTATCTGAAGTGTGGTCACAGGGAGGGGAAAAGGGGAAACCTGCCATCGCTATTCTGCAATAGCTCAGAACTGCAAATTGTGAAAGTTTTTTCCCAAGCTACCTTGAGACAACGAGGCACAGTCTTTAAAAAACAGAGTGCTAGACATACAACTCCATTTAGCATGGCATATTCTCAAAGTTGCTATTGGCAGCAGAAATTAGTTGGTTTTTGGCACCACTGGGGAGCAAGGGAAGGGGCATCACTGCTGAGCAGTGACACGGAGGAGGAAGAGAAAGAGAAAGCAAGCAAAACCACCTTTTTCACTTATACTAATCATTTCAAGTAATGGACAGAGGGATTTTATTTGGGGGGCAGATTCTGTCCTGCTGCAGCCTCTTGAAGCCCCCCCCCATTGTTGCTCCTGGGGTACAGGGGACCTTCACAAATAACCTATATGGTGAAGTGAGTGAGTCAAAAAGGGAACTGCCCCCCCAACCCTACTACTGATGGAAAACAACTTTTATATCAAAATCGCAGAGTCCAGTAGCACCTTAAAGACTAACCAACTTTATTGCAGCATAAGCTTTCATGAGCCACAGCTCTCTTTGTCAAATGCATCTTGAAAGCTTATGCTACAATAAAGTTGGTTAGTCTTAAAGGTGCTACTGGACTCTTTGCTATTTTGCTACTGGAGACTAACATGGCTAACTCCTCTGGAACTTTTATATCCACTCCAATGCCTAGCCTCTTGACAGAATACTATCATATTATTAATTCAGGGCAAATGAATAACTTGCAGATTGCATGTGTGGCCATAACGTAAAACCCACATAGATATCCCTTGACTGAAGTTATCAGTAAGGCAAGGATTCTACCCTTCAGTTAATTCAGTAGGACTGAGAGGGTCTCCACTCAAGTGGTCTCCAAACTTTTTCAGGCTACCACCCCCTTGGTTCCATAAATTCATTACCAGTGCTCCATACCCTACCATATAAAAAGCTTTATTGTTCAGCATAGCGGTTTGCATGACCCACTATGGAAGATAATAACAGTAACATTCAGTAATAATTAATTGAACATTTATTTAAAATCCAATTAATATGTTTTAGTTTAATTAATTCAACAAAATTGATTAACTTGATCCAGTGATAACAAAAACTTGAAAAATGATAAAGAGACAAAAATACACACAGTGATGCCAGTTTCTCACAACATGGCATACTGGTCTGATTAAAGCTCTGATGGCCTGTTTACTAAAAATTCCTTTAGTTCCCACCAGATTTTAGGACCATGCAGAGGCAGAAACTTGAAGCAAGGAAGGTGTTTCACTCTAGGCTCTAGTCTGGTCAATCATAACTAAGCACACCACTTGCTTGGAGAGGTCTACCTTCAGTGACCCTCAGCCTCCACCTTGTCTCTTAGGACCCCCTTAGGAAATCTCACTGCTCCCCAGGGGGTGGTACCATCTACTTATGGAACCGCTGCCTTAAATGATGATAATACAAGTTATATTCCATACAACACTTCTGTATAATTTCAATTAAAATTAATTTCTGAACTTTAATGGAACTATTCTTTGCCTCAGATCTCAGTGCACTGAAGCAAGTCATTGGTAATTTTTATTTTGGCTTTCTTTTACAAAAAGTATACAGCAAATGTTGTGGGGCTGCTTTTTAATTTTTTTTTCATTGACAAATTGATAATGAAATTAATCTTCCTGCAAATTGTGACGGTCTTAGAACATAAAAGAGGAAGATTATTGTTCAGCCTTTATTCCTGGCTTCTCTTTACTGACTTAATTTACAGACCTTTTTCCCTGTGAGGAGGAATATGGTTTCAAAGAAGGGAGCAGAACTTTTAAGACAGGGAGGGATGCTGGAGAAATCAAACTGTAACTAACATCTGACCATTTGTATCAGTGTCAGTTTTAAGCTGCCTGCCCCCTAAGGAGCTGCCTCCTCTCAACTGACATCTGACATGTGTAGCCCATCCACACAAACTCTTTCCTTGAAAGCTACTTCACAGATGCAAAGTATTAGGCCAGCTACCTGCAGATGGATCATGAAGAATCAGCAGATGTGATTAAGGAAGTGAAAGGGAGACTACTGACCTTGTAAGAACCATTACCTCAGCAGGATCAGCACATTTAAACTTCAAAATAAACCCTTTTCCTGACATCAAACAGATAATATGAAAAATGGAATGCCATACTTAGTTTCAATGAAATCATTGCTTAGACATTTGACCTGCTAAGGATGGTGCTTTCTTAATCAACAACAGTCTCTATTAAGCTAAAAATGGGTGCATGTGAGAGAGCTCTGCCTAATTCTAGCCAGTTTTTATTCTATCCATCCTTAAGAATTTAAAATGGTTATCCTTTGGGAGTTATCCACATGAAGCAACAGTACAATAAAAACACAACAGTATAATCAAAGTTATTTGTTGTAGATTTTCTGGGCTGTATGGCTGTGGTCTTGGCATTGTAGTTCCTGATGTTTCGCTAGCAGCTGTGACTGGCATCTTCCAAGGTGTAGCACCAAAAGACAGATCTCTCAGTGTCACAGTGTGGAAAAGATGTTGGCAGGTAATTTATATCTACTCAGGAAGGTGGGTTTGGGCTGAGTCATCCTGAAAGAGTTTCCCAGGGTGTGGAATGCTAATGGGGGGAAGCTTCACTGTATCCTGAGGAGGTTCTTTTGCATATGGATTGGTGGTTGATAAACTAATCTTATCTGCAAGGTAGAGTATTTTGTTAGTCTGGTGTTTTTCAGGAGTGGAAACCATGCCCTCTTCATTCTTAAACTCTCTTCTTTCCTGTTGAAATTGTGCTTATGCTTATGAATTTCAGTGGCTTCCCTGTGCAATCTGACAAAGTAGTTGGATGTGTTGTCCAGTATTTTAGTGTCCTGGAATAAGATACTGTGTCCTGTTTGAGTTAGGCTATGTTCAACCACTGCTGATTTTTCAGGTTGGCCAAGTCTGCAGTGTCTTTCATGTTCTTTTATTCTTGTCTGGATGCTACACTGTGTGGTCCCGATGTAAACTTGTCCACAGCTGCAGGGTATGCGGTATACTCCTGCAGAGGTGAGGGGGTCTCTACTGTCTTTTGCTGATCGTAGCATCTGAGCATCTGTTGTATTTTTCTGGGGGATCTGAATACTGTTTGTAGGTTGTGCTTTTTCATAAGTTTTCCCATCTGATCAGTGATTCCTTTGATATGTGACAAAAACACTTTTCCTGTGGAAGACTGTTTTTCTTTAGTTGTTTGATTTATCCTTGGTTTAATCGCTCTTCTGATTTCATTTCTGGAGTAGCCATTTGTTTGAAGTGCGTGGTTTAGATGATTAATTTCCTCATTGAGAAAGTTTACCAGAACTTTACCAGAATTTTCAAGCAATTATTTGTAATACAGGTCAGGGAGAACCCACCAAAGATTATTCTTCTAGGCCTACTTTTCGTAAAAAATAAAATATATATTCATAATTGAAAAAATTTGGAGATTGGTTATAAATTTGAATTTAAAGAATTGGATTAATAGGGTCTGGCAGATGGTTAAATTTCTGAAACAGAGTGAAAAGCTACAATTGAGGGTAGAAAATAGCTTATTTTTATACATCTTGTCAACCTCTTTTAGCATAGTTGCAGAAAGATTTGAAAGTATTAATACTATATTCTGTCACAAGAAAAAGGTGATTGTTAATTTACTTGACATTTATTATATTTTTCTCTGTTCTTCTTCCCTCTTTAGAACTTGTAAAATGAGTTTTTTTATCATTTTTATATTTATATATATACATTTTTTTAAAGAAACAAGGTTGTATAGTAATGAATAATCAACAAAGATTCAATTATTGTGATTACCTTCCAGCTTTAGTTTCAGGTAGGTAACTGGCTAAGTCTGTAATAGCAGAACAAAATTCAAGTCCAGTAGCACCTAAAAGACCAACAAAATTTTCCAGGGGTCACAGTCGGTCAAAGCTCACTTAATCAGATACCAGATTTAGATTCTTTGGCAAGATGACTTACAGTCATTTCACATGTTGATCAGCAACAAGTATAGATTTGCTACTAAGGGTCAAACTCAATAAGGCATAGATCACATATCTCTAAGGATTTTTAAAAGGAAAATTTCAGATGTGTGCAGCTCCAGCTTGCAGAGAGGGAAGAGGATCTATTCCATCTATTCTAACATAGTTTTGTTTGTTCATGTATATGCGCATGCACACTCATGTGAGTGAGCGAGTATACACACACACAACACAAACACACACTGTAGAGTCCTATTAGCCTTTGAACGAAAAAAAAAGTACAGGCACCCATCTCTGGCCTTCCAAGGGTGATAGGAGTACAGAATATGGAAGCAGTTGTCATAGCGGAAACCACTCGTGGTGAAAAGGATTTAAACCCTCAAAAACTGGGCCACATATAACAAAAAATATAAAATTTTGAAATACTAGAAACATCATATCATAGACTTATCAGTGTCTCATCTGCAGCTCAGCAGAGTTTCAGCCAACTGCAGCTCTCTGGTGAGTATATCTGTACTATACAGGTGTTTTCAAACAACTTCTCGTTGTATATACATGGTACATTTTTAGGTTCACTTTTTAAAAAATCATACATGTACAGCTTAAAATGTAATATATGAGATGGCCCGTGCAGCACCATTCTAAGCAGAGTTGCACCCTCCTAAGTCCAATAGTCTTAGAAAGCTTAGCATAGTATAACTCTGGATGGGGCTCCAAGCTGCCTTGTGGAAGTCGGATATTGATGGTGCTAGCAAATATCTAGATATTCAGCATCAGAGGAGACTTTGAGGAGACACCTTCATTTCAGCTCCAGCACATGTCTCACATCCTCAGCTCCTGACCCAGGGGCTGCATCTGTTTTGAAGATGGCATAATGGGATTTTATGCAGGTTAAAGACACTGGCTTCTGTACTGTAGGAACAGCACTGCAGTTTTACTCACCTGGCTGCCCTGCTTGCCGTTCAGTGAAGGTGGAGTCCTTGCTGCAGCAGAAGGGGAGTGGGGAGGATGGCCACAGAGCATGGCAGGGAATGAGGTGGTCTGGAGTGTGTTGCATTAACGTGTCAGTGCCCTCAAGCTCTAAAAGCATCCGATGACATCTCAGCTGTTCCTTTAGTGAAGATGCAAGTAATTTCAGGACTGAGCTTTTTATCCTGTTCAGAAAATACAAAAACTGATGAGAATTTGTTTTGAATAAGTTAGATTATTTTTATGCAGTCCAATAATAACAAGTTAGAACAATGCAAAACCCCTTCATGAATCAGCACTCTGCTGGTTTGAAACCCACTACTGTCATAAGAGTAAGCTACTCCTCTCAGCTCCAGCTCCCCAGCTGTATTGTGGGAATACACTGACTTTGTTCACCACAATTCTGAGTGGCACACTAATCTGTCTAGAAGAGCGGTATATAAGCATACAGTTGTTATTACCTGCATTTGTCAGAATAGCCTTTAAGCTTGATTTTCTAAGGTTGTACTCAGGGCTCTTTTTCTGGGAAAAGAGGTGGTGGAACTCAGTGGGTTACCCTTGGAGAAAATGGTCACATGGCTGGTGGCCCCGCCCCCTGATCTCCAGACAGAGGGGAGTTTAGATTGCCCTCCGTGCCACTCAGTGGCGCGGAGGGCAAGCTAAACTCCACTCTGTCTGGAGATCAGGGGGCGGGGCTACCAGCCATGTGACCATTTTCAAGATGTTCCAGAACTCCGTTCCCCTGCATTCCAGCTGAAAAAAAAGCCCTGGTTGTACTGTTTATTCTCTGTCTTATGCCAAAACAGGTACTGCTCTAATTGGCTGTCAGCACTTAACATCTAATGATGCTCCATAAACTACTGATCAGCCCACAATAAATGCTCTTTGACCTTTGCTTGTGCTGCTTTGGAAATAGAATGCAAACTGAAGCTCCTGATCTTGGAGTCATCTTAGTCCTTTGCACCTCAGGCAATTCCATCCAAAATGTTTTATTTTTACAAAAAGATAGTTCACTCACAGTATCAAAAGTCATTGCTTCTTTTTTATTATACTTACATAATCCTTTTGTTGAATTACAAAAGCCATAATGGCATGAGAACTGATGATCAGTAGGGTGAGAAAGAAATTTATGTGACAATGTAATACTTCATAGTATAACACTTTAAAAATCAGCTTTGACAGCATGAGGAAAAGGATATACTATTACTGAAATATGGAAACTCTTACATCTCTGGTTTTTCATAATTGCATGCACATTTTGCCTATGAGCTCAGCAGTAACTGGGGCCAGGTTTACCAAACGAAAGCATTTGGGAAGGCTGAGATCATTAGAAGGTCTGTCAATAATGGGAGCTACTGGGCATTTTTCAAAATAAAACAGGAATCTGGTGGCAACTTAAAGGCAAACAAAATTTATTCCAGCAAAGTTTCATGAGCCAGAGGCTAAGATCACTTGACTGGAATGTGCACCCATTAGGTCCATGCTTTAAAAAGAGCTAACAAAAAAGAGTAACTTGTTCACTCAGAGTGGGTAAAGGCCACCTCCAACTGTTGCTAGATAAGCAAAGTAGGATTAACATGAAATCAAGTCCAACCTAAGCAGATACCATAGGAAGTTATAGAAGGATATGCAAGATATTAACATCCTGAGTGAGTGAGTGAGTGAGTGAGTGAGTGAGCAATCCAAGATTTTTATTTAGATGAGGGGAAGGAGCAGACGAGCAATGCATTCTAACTCAGGAATTATGTGTTGGATTCTAACTTGCAGATTTCCTTGCCTGAGAACAGTGTATCTTACATGAGCAACAGAGCATTTTTCAGAATCTGTCTCCAAGTGGTGGGAAAAGCAAGCATGATTTAGGGGCTAGTGTGTGTGACTAGGAGTAACTGGGACTGAAATACCTATTTAGCTATGCTGTTCACTGGGTGATCTCGGCCCTCTCAAAATTAATTAATTGAATAACAAGAACATCATCAACAGCAACAAAACCCCATATATTTCTAACATACCTTTGTTCACTCAGTGTTCACTTAATATTTCTAGCATACTTTTGTTCAGTCATATCAAGGTACCTATTTGGAGTTTAAAGGTAGGGAAGGCTATATTTACTATTTTGGCCTTTTTCAAAGAAATAATGAAGTTAAAACAAAATTTAAGTTCAGGATTGTCAGTAAAAGTGTTTCCTTTGGGATGGCAATATGACCAGATCCTTGACTAGTGGCAGCTGCTGCTTATTGCAAGTGGCCAGCAGTGGAGCATGCAAAGCCCTTTCCTCAGCTTGCCAGCCTGGTTCATCTCTTCTACACCCTCTTTCAGCATCCAGCCACAATGCAAAGAGGCAGGAAGAGGCGGTAAGGCACTAACCATTGGCCTGTTTTGAACACTTTGTGTTTTGTATCAGATTGATATTTTCAATTTAAGCCACCTTGTGCCCTTTAAAATAGAAAGGCAGGGTAAAAACAAACAAGAAAAACCTCGGCACTAAATTACTCCACTTGCTTGAGGAATGGTTGGATACATTTGAGTGGGAGTTATGCAATCTGTTCCCCACAGTGATTCAAATATATGTCCCTCCTAACAGTGTTTCAAGTTAAAGGGCATCATTCCTGTTTACCAGACAAACACTGCAAATAATTGGTATGTGCCACACAAATAATTTATTTCTGGTCCCTAAGAATATCTTTGCTTGCAAAAAAAAAAAAAAAGTAGTTAAAAGAGGAATTTATTTATCATGTTTGTACCCAAGCACTCTTTTAAGAAACTCGGCCAGATGGGTAGGACCGTATCCCCTCCTCACAGCAACCCTATATCCCGAGTTATGCTGAGCTGCAGTGACTATCCAAGGGCAAGAGAACCCAGAGAATTCTGTGGCACAGCTCCAGTCTTCAGGCTCCTCCACTGGTACAGAGAGAGGACAAAGCAGAACAGGGCAAAGCTGGTATATCATAATATTTCTTTTGCAGAGTTGTTTCAATTGTATTAGAAGTACCTTTAATGGTATTTTTTCAAAGGGTCTTTTGCTGGAATTGCTGGATTATGCATTCTGATTTGTGAATGGGCCTGTTGTTTTTCTTGGGCTATATATTTATCAGATTCCACTAAGGAGGCCAGAAATGTATGTCTACATTTTGTTCTCCCCCGTATTGTACTGTTTTAGTTGATATATTTGTAGGCATATTGATTTGTGAGTCACCTTGAGTCTCTTACAGGAATTTGAGGTATAAATATTTTTAAAAAAATAATTAAAAGCTAAAGAACATTAAATGCCAGGTACCAGAAGTGAATTTCCTAAGGAAGTTCCTTACAGACAGGACAGGTCCCAGCTCTTCCTCTCCTCAGAAACAGCCAATGAGATTGGGCAGAATGCTGGGCCAGTGACAGTTGGAGTCCACCTGAAAGGTAGTTAGAGAGAGAGAGAGAAGAGTTTTAGATGCTGCTAAGGGAGGCAGCAGAAAGGTAGCTGGCTGTTAATCTGTTCTATTACATAGTAAACACCCCCTGTTTAGCCATATATGAGTTTTGAAAACATTCCCTTCTATGTTCTATCTTATAAATAAAACTTCTTTTGTTTCTGTTTAACCCTGGCTGGCCCGAAGTTGCTAGCTGAGGGGAAATAACACACTTGCACACTGTAATCACTCTGGTCATGACCAATGGGCCAAGTGTAAGTAAATGGTGGTAGCATATACATGGGAAAGTAAACTCTTTCCCCAGTAGCTCTGGCAGTAGCTAGGTGAGGGAAGTAAATAGAAGAGAAAGCTTGCCTCTCTTGTAGACCCTCTGCAAGAGGAGAAAGAGGACTTGGTGTGGAGTTGGGTCAGGGCCCGAAAATTAGAGGTTAGACAGGTGGTGTGTTGTGACTGCCCTTAACTGCCAGTGAAGCCCCCAGACCTGTGAAGGGGAGTTTATGGTGGGTGGTGGTCACATAGTTCTTGTGCCCTTCATCCTGCAGAGCAGAAGTTAGTTCTGCTGCAGCCTAATGACAGCTGGGTGTAGATCAAAGCGATGCTTGCCATTCCAAAACCCATTCAAGCTTGCTGCTGACCAAAAGTCCTAATTCTCTAGGAACGTTGACAGCTCCATCAGAGGCCTTTCTCCTCTGCCTGTGAGCCTGCAGAGAAGGGAGCCTCATTAGTACCTTTCAGAGCAGCTGCAGGATCACAGTGGGTCAGAGGCTGAGGTCTTACACCTGCAGCTTGGCAAGCCCTTCAGCCTGATCCTGGGGGAGTGCAGATGCCCGCATCCATAATACCCTCATGGTGAAAAATGAAGTGTCACTCTGCTGAGGTTGCCAGATGTTCTCCCCTCTCCTCTTTTCCTTTCATTCCAGGACTCTACATCGTTGGGAGGCATGTTTAGAACATGCCAGGGCTGTTTTAAACCAGCCGCTTATTCAATAAAGTTTGCAATGTATCTGATGAAGTGAGTGCTGGCTCATGAAAATTCATGATGGAATTAAAAAAAAACCTTTGTAAGTTGTACTGGACTTCTGTTTAGTTACACTGCAGCAGATGAACATGGCCATGCTCTGGATTTATTATCAGTAAAGCTGCTACTCTAAGAGGAGAGGCTACAGTGTTCAGCTAAGCTGGAAACGCTGGGGTTATGTTTGAAAGCTCTCTTTTATCTAAAGAAAGAGCAGAAATTGAGTAATTCCTCTTTAAAGGCCATCAAATATGTTTTATTGATGAGACACAGATTTTTCGGATTTTTTTTTGCCTAAAACTTGCTTTGAATTTATGGTGGAATGGAATTTCTTGAAATAGAGCCTTCTATAAACAGTCACATAAATATACACATGAGATCAGAAATCATTACGATTTTTAAAAAATCAGCAGCATGTTAAAGCCATTATTTATTGCCATTAGCTATAAAAAAGGAAAAGACCCCCCAAAAGGAAACCTCACTGCATCGTAGGAAACTTTTATTTGGTTACAAAACCAAGGAAATTTCTGGGCAGTTTTGAGTCGTGAAATGAACAACATAACTCGGGTTGTTCCTTTAAAAAAAAAAAATCAGGAAACTGGATCCAGTTCTTTGCCTCCTTTTTCCACATTAATGTTGTAAAGCACACACTGTCTCATTGTTTCAGTATGTCCAGTTCTCCCTTCGGGTGTTGAGCAGTTGCGGTCTGCTCGCTGCAGGAAGATGCTGTAGCCCTATGGGGAGATGATGCAGGCTGCAGCGGAGTCCCACCTCCTTCCATCTCATTCCAGAGTGAAATAGTTCCAGCCCCCCCCTTCTCTCCCCCTATTTCTAGCCCCGCCTAAATCCCTCTGGGGAAGCCCTTCTCCTGTTGCAATTGCCTAGGCATTTAACGTGTCTAGTTATATGGGAGCTGAGAACTCGCACCTTTCAGCGTCTACCACCCCGCCGTCCAAAGTTCTGAGGCAGAACAAAAGTGAGGCAATTCAACAAGCCCGGCAGCACTGCTATTTGGTGACGAGGTGGAAGGGAGGGAAGATCAAGGGGTCTCTGCAGGCTTGGCATCGGGGTGTAATTAACCGTGATTGATGGGCCGCTGCCTCCGGGCTTCAGGTTAGATAAACAATTCATGCCGTTGGTCAGTTCCACCGCAACTTTTTGTTAAGTCCCTCCTCCGCCTGGTTTCCAACCCCCCCCCCCCGCCCTCTTACAAGGCAGCGGCTGCAACAGCGCCAGCAGCAGCCACAGCAGCACACGCCGACTGTGTATATGAGGTAAGTCTTTTTGTATAGAGGATCACACCGGTGGGTCGCGAGAGGGTGGGGGGCCGGGACTGACCGACTGACCGACGCGCAGTCCGTGTAATTGACTAGAACGTCCGCAAAAGCATGCATGGGTGGGGGTGGGGGTGGGGGTGGGGGTGGGGGCAGAATCTTCAGCATATATCCGAGTTGCTATGACAGGCATGAGAAGAAAGATCAATACCAGACCCCAAAGTTATGCTGGCTGCAACTCGCCCTGAAGTTCTCTCCCTGCCTTGTCTTCAAAGCTTTAACAGCGCCCCCCCCCCCAAAGCACTATGTACAGGCATCGCAGGTCCCTTGGACTGATCCTGTTGACTTTCCTCTGAAGAAATCCTAATTTCTTGAGCGTTCTCCGTTTGATACAATGAATAGAATCAAGGCCTTGGTCATTGTCTGAAGAGAGAAGCTGCTTTCCTTTTGCTAATCTTTTAGTGAGAAGGCAGCACAGAATGGCTCCAAACTCCAGGAGTTAAGGCTCTTAGGTTTAAAACATTTGGTAGCACTAAAGTAATATAAGTGATGGGACCTGTAAAAAGTATGTTATACATATGTTGCGGTCCAACCAAATACAAAATTATATGATCCAAATAAAGATAGATTCAGGTTTCCCAGAAAAAAAATACTTTGTTTGTTGGGAAATACATGAACAAAAAGGCAGGGGAGGAAACGAACAATTGCTTAACAATGTTTCTAAACAATTATTTTTCTGAAAACAATTCCCTGAAGGGAGATGGGTGAGTATTTGGAAATCAAATGCAACTTCAGAGCTATGGAAAAGTTTATAGACCAAGAAGGGCACTTCTTTGTTCCAGGTATGGTTCAGGTTATAGTGTTTCATGGAGCTGATGGGGATAAAAAAGAAATGGGAAAACTGCCTCATTCATTCATTCCCCATCTTTCTCCCCAATGGGGATTCAAAGCAGTTTACATTGTTCTCCTCTTCGCCATGTTATCCTTACAATAACCCTGTAAGGTAGTTTAGGCTGAGTGTGTGATTGGCACAAGATCACCCAACACACTTCCATGACAGAGGGGGGATTTGAACTTGCACCTCCTAGATTCTAGTTCAACACTCTCACTACTATATTACATCACACTGCCTTGAAGAACCTTATTGGGACACATGTGAAATATACATATTTTAAAATAAGCCCTATGCTTGAACAGTTGGGGGAAAGGTGTTTATTGTTGTATAATCAAAAAGAGTCCAGTAGCACCTTTAAGACTAACCAATTTTATTGTAGCATAAGCTTTCGAGAATCAAGTTCTCTTCGTCAGATGCATGATACAGAGACAGGTCAAATATAGAAGAGGAGGGAGGAGAAGGGTATAGTGGTTTAGAGTGTCATATTAGGTCTGGAGAGACCTAGGTTTAAATCCTCAAATCCCCACTCAGCCAGAAAGTGCAACATGTGATCTGGACTAGTTACATCCTACCTAACTTACAGGGTTGCTGTGAGGATACTATGGTAAGGAACCATGCATCTGCTTTGAACCCCTTGGAGCAAGGTGGAGTAAAAATGTGGTAACCTCTGCTATATTGTCCATCACATCTTTTTATCCCACTCTCACTCCAAAGAGCTCAAGGTGGCATAAATGGTACTCCTCCATTCTGTTCTCATAACCATCCTGTGAGGTAGATTAGATGGGGCAAGACTGAGTAGCCCAAGGTAAGCCAGTAATCTTCATGGCCAACAGTAGTTTGAATCCCCAGCTCTAGTCAAATACTCTGACCACTATAGCATATTGGCTCTCATGTTACATGTTATGAGATGTGTATTGTAAACTCTCAGTGCAAAATGCACTGGACAGGCCAGAAGCGTGGTCAAGGTCTCAACAGATGACCAGACTATTCTTGGGGTAAGCTCTTTGGTTAGCTTGGACATTAGTATCCATACCAAATGAGGATATTGTCACACATCAGGTGTACATACTGTAGGTGGTAGAGTGGGTGATCAAATGGCTCTGTAGAGTCTCTAATTCCTACAATCTGAGCAAGGCCAAGATGTATGGTAAGGGAAAGTGTGTCTTAATAAAGGGGCACAGCAGAATACAAAAGAAAGAAAATGTACAGGAGGGTCTGTTCCATGATAGATTCTCATAAATGGGAGGTTTGATATGTAGCTCAGAATTCCACAGTCTGAACACTTCACTTTTCATTTTCTAAAATGGCAACTTTCTATGAAGAGAGCTTGACAGTTTCCTATTATCATCATTTATTGATATAATACTATGACTGTTGGTGCTTTGCAGGCTATAGAAAGATCCTTGCACCAAAAATCTGAGACAAAGAAGACAAAGGGAGCTGGAAGTGGGGATAAGCAGGAGGAGAATTCATTTATTCCAGTTCTGTATATTTAGGCTTTATTGTTCCTAGCGGATAGGAACGAAGGGGTTGTGCTGTGTGTAGGTAATACCTGGTAAAGTGCCTGAATCCCAAGGTGGGGCTAAGCAACACTGCCGGAGGTCAGGTGGGAGACTTAAGTGCATCCACATTAGACATACTTGAACCACCGCCAGTTTGACTCATATCCTGATTGTGGGTTGTAAGTTGGGCAGCGATGGCACAAGCTTTTCAGATATATCCAATTTCATTTGGAAGAGTCTCTTTGCAGGGTTATGACTATTTCCTCACCTGATTACACTTTTTCACTGTTATCCCCTATAGCCATGCATTTTGTACTGCTCCTACCTCTGATTATTAAAAGGCACATAGTAAGATTGGGGGAGGGATCCATTTGGAATTTTTGAGTTGAGACTTAGTACCTAGTATCTTTAGGTACCTTTCCTCAGTTGGATCCAGCAAAGTGTTTTTGAGGGGAGCAAGAACTTCTGAACTCCCCCTCCATCATGATTCCATGGGCATTTTGATGGGCTACTTGAGGGAGGAGTCAAGAAATCATGTTCCACAAAAGTTCTTGCATGCATGGAAGTGCTTTGCTGAATCTAAGTCAGTGTCTTTTCAGGATCCTAGCTAAACATGCCATAATTTCCTGCAATCTCTTCCCAAATAGATGCCACTGATCGCACAGTACAGGTGGACAGGCAGGCAGTGCAGTCTAGCTGAGGCCAGTCATTTAAAGAATGCATCCAACTGTGCAGGTGCAAAGGGAGAAGTGGCAAATAATTCTGTGCCTTATTAAAGTCTGTCAATTTGATGCCCTGAGCATAAGGTTTTGTTCTTGAACAGTTCCAGCTGCACCAGTGGTGACAATGATCTGAGACAAGGGAATATAGAGACAACAGAATATCAAGGCAATCTTGATCAGGCACTCATTTGGCGAATAGTCAAGGATTTTTTAACAAGGTATGTTTACCTGGCAAGGACATCTATGGAGAAGTTTTAAGCATACCTACCCCTCTTACTAGTCTTAAATGATGATGATGGAAAGTGCCGTCAAATCATAGCTGACTTATGATAGCCTCTGCTGGGGTTTTCAAGGCAAGAGACCAACAGATGTGGTTTGTGATTGCCTGCCTCTGCAACCTTGGCCTTTCTTGGAGGTCTCTCATCCATTTACTAGCAGAGGCCAGCCCTGCTTAGCTTCCAAGATCTGACAACATCAGGATTGCCTGGGCTATCCGTGTCAGGTTGCTGGTCCTAATTAACCTCTGCAAAATAAACAAATGTACATATTTAAGTCACATTGTGTATATAGGTGGTAGAACTAAACTTCCATTAATGCAAGATTCTGATGTTTTTCCAGTCGTAAGGTGCACAGTGGAGGAACAATGGCCTTACCATAAACTATAGTGGGACCATCAGCACAGGGGGCAGATCTGGGCAGAAGGTGTGCACAGATCCATGTCTTTAGCAGAGAAGTACTAAACAGTCATAACAGTTACTCTACTGCTTCATCAAACTCAGTACTGTCTACTAACCTATTGCCTCTCTTTACTGACTATACCCCCTCCCCTCTGTTCTTTGGCGTACATAATTGACTACATCAGATTCTTTTAAGGCTAAAATGTAAGGGCTTGAACATGGTGCCTCCGAGATGCAGAGCACATACTCTGTTACTGAGCAATGGCCACATTGTGGATAAGATGACACTGATGCCAATGTGATTGATCTAGAATGCATACAGGTGCAAATCAGTGCATAACCCAGGATGCTGACTACACATGTGAAAAGTGGATTCTGCTTTGGGAGTCAAAATTCTGGGACTGTCCCTGCTACAGAGGAAAATGAAGATGCATTGTTTCAGGAAGTCTGTTTAGAAGAAATAGGTTTTCCAAATATATGTAAAGGAGAAGGGGGATATCTTGATGGGTAGAGGAGGTAACCATCTGAGGCAACAGGAACTGCATGGCTGAAGCTGGGAAGATGAAACAGGGGAGCTGGAAGAAGATTCACTTGCTAGGAGATGAAAGATGAAAAAGATGGGATAGTCAGTGAAGAGAGGCAACGGGTAAGTAACAGTTTCAGTGTCAAATGTGGCACTGCTCTTTGCTCTGAGAAGCATGCTGATTTTAGTGGTGAAGCATATGTCAAGATACTTGGGGGAATGGGAGAAAAATGAGAGAAGCTAGCCAAACTCCATTGAGATCCTGAGCTGCAAACTAAGTTTGAATTTTGCCTGTGCTGCAATCTCCCTAGTTGGTCTTATGTAAGCCCCTCCTTTTTTGTCCAGACCCAATCTGTGTAATGGGGATAATAAAAATACCTCTATTACAAGATTGTTGAAAAGGTTAAAAGGAGATAATGTAAGTGACGTGCTTTGAAGCTTTGAAAGTGCTATGTAAATGCTAAGTATAACTACTATAGGCGAGCAGGCCATTACACAATCATAAAGATCTTTCCTTTCTTGCTCTGATAATCTTCTACTGTTCCTCTTATCTCTCCCTCCTTGTCACAAAGATATTCCTCTAACTGAAATTCCTTTCCATAGCAGTATCTGAGAGGAAAGGAAACATGTAGACAAAGTTTGAGCCGTCTGCAACAAGCACTTCTGATCTTTCGCAGTGGCCCTTGGATGCTGTTGGCCTTTCTCCCAGGGCCAATCACATTTCTTTTTTCAGAAGCATGTGTGTGCTTCTACACGAGGGTGCAAAAGCCTCTTTCCTCATTAGGCCTCATAGCTCTGAACAGAGGACTGTGACTCGGAGCGGCAGAGTGTTTGTGTTGCACGTAGCAAGTCCCAGGTCCAGCCTCCAGCACCTCCATTTAGAAGTACCTGGTTGTAGGTGATGTGAACTAGGCTGAGGTGCTGGATCTGGCTTAGTATTAGGTAGCTTCTTGTGCGAGTTCTTCTTACTGTTAACCATGCTTACATTTAAGATTTCAACCCACGTCTGGGTTTTATCACTTCAGACTGCATCACATGATTGAATGCTCTCTCTCTCCTACAACAAGAAAAAATCCCTCTACATAGAAATGATGTGTCAGGAAGAATAAGGTTGCAGACCTTTTCTGGAAATTAGCTCCATTGAAAAAAAATGGCAAAATTGAGTAGACCTGTTTAGGATTGCTCTCTACTGGTCTAGAACTTTTCTATCTGACATCCAGTTTTCTGTACAAAAGTAAATTTTGGTGTAGCTAAGTCTCTGATCATATGAATACCCTCCAGAAAGCTGAACTGGTATTTGTTTATTTAAAGAATCCTTATCTCACCTTTCAGTGCAGTCTTCAAGGAAATGTGTAGACATAAAGTCATGGGGGGTGTCCCAGTAAAGGACACCCCTTAAAATAAATTACATCTGGTAACCCCACTGAAGAGTACACTGCTTGATTTTTTTTTTCGGCTGGACAGTTCTGAAGTAAAGAAAAGAAGGGTATTTTTGTGTTATGCGGATGATAATTCTTTTATTTTTATTTTTTTATTATTTCCTTTATTCCCCTATGGGGACTGAAAGTGTCTTAAATCATTCTCCCATCTTCCATTTTTTCCTCACAACAAACCCTGTGAGGTAGGTGAGGCTGAGTGTGTGTGTGTGGCCTAAGGTCAACCAGCAAACTTCCATAGCAGAGTAGGGAATTGAGCCTGGCTTGCCTAGATTGTAGTCCATTACTCCAGCCACTATACCTCACTGGCCCCTGTTCCAGTATTGAATAACATGATCCCTCAGTAACTTTTCATTGACTTTGTCCCATTCCTAGAAAATGGAATTGATTATTAGCTCCTTTATGCCATTAGGGCGCTATAGCTAGGTCATAGATGTGACCAAAGACACACCAAAAGATTCAATGGCTACCTCTATTTGCAACTTCAAAGCTTAACCAACAGAATCAATGTTAATCAAATAATGAATACCCCTAAAACTGATTTTGAAGAACTATTAGATTCTCAACAATTGTCTTACAAAGGCCTAATATCCAAAGTTTACAATATTATATTAAATACACATAACCAAAAGAATCTAAATTATCAAACTAAATGGTCAGATGATTGCAAAAGTAATTTAACATCTGAACAATGGCACAATGTGACTCACCCTGTGGCTGCTTGCAGCTCAAGCAGGGAGTCAACTTTTGCAGCCCTGCTGGAGGAAAGGAGGCAGGCTCCCTTCTTCCCCGGCCATCCGGGGCTTTGGCCGGGGGGGCGGAGCCAGGAGCCGTTTTCTGGTGGCTCCGCTTCCCCCTGGCCACAGTTGAAGACGCGCTCGGCCTACCCACCTCTCCCTGTTTTTAGTGCAGGACTAGCTGGCTTCTGTTTCAGAGCCAGGTAGGAATTTTTTGACCTTTTCCCCCTGATTGGCTTTGGGAAGGGTTTTTTTTCGCCTACCTTGCACTAATGGCAGTGTTGAGGAGTTTGTGAGGTGGTGCTGTGGTTTGTCACCGGCAGGAGATTTTGGGAATAGGATGCGGGATGGTGAGCACCCAGTGGCACTTCCCCAAGGGTGGGGAACAGGGTCTGCCATTTAGGGTGGTATGCTTGTTGACGGCTACCGTAGCACTGGCAGAAGCCTGCGGGGATCCCCAAACACAAGGCCTTTCCTCATGCTGTATGGCTGCGGCATTAGGCGCTTGATGGGGGGATCCATTGCCTGGCTGGCTAGGTTGCAGCCATTCATGAGATGGCCTACACTCCGGGCTTTGGGGCTTGCCCAGGCAGGTCAAGGCGGTAGGTCTGGAGTTGACCCCGTGGCTTGACCTGTACCGCTTAGTTGGCCCTTGCCTTGTTATGTTATGGTCATTTTAATAAACGGCCCTTTAATCCAAGCCTGTGTCTGTCTCTTCATTCCGGTTGGGGTTGCAAAATATGGTCTTCAAATTTAAACAACTCTCCAGTAGTTGTTACCAAACTACAAACTTTTAAGATCATAAACAGGCGGTATTTGACGCCTTAAAAACTATCACAAATTTACTCCTCTTTATCCCCTCAGTGTTGAAAAGGCTGTGGGGAGGTTAGAACATTCTCTCACTGTTGGTGGGGAATGCCAACGTCGTTAATTTTTGGAAGAAAATCCTCACTTCATTTAAAGACATCACTAACTACACAATCCCTCTAAAGCCTGAATTAATCTTTTTGGATCAATGGGACGACCTACTCATCCCCCAAATAAGAAAGGACCTTATAACAAGCCTGCTAACAGCTGCAAAGAACGTTATTGCAACTTATTGGAAAAGTAATAGTGTTCCAACATTATCTGTCTGGCATAACAAGATCTGGGATTATTTCATTATGGAAAAATTGAGTGACAAAATTTATCAAGCCGAGCACTTTCCCCAAAGCACTAATTTTCAGTTGAAATGGTCTCCATTCTATGAATATCTGGAAAACAATAATATCTGGGCTGTATCAAAGTTTCACAAATCTGTTTTTGAATTGCTATAATGTAGTTCTTAGAATTTAAGCCTTATCACTGTTACTTTACATTGTATATAGTATTGTTATTTGGTTATTGGTTGTGTTTGGGTTACCAATTGTTTCTTGTTAATCTGTGCTATCTTGTAATTTATTGTATGCATTTTATTAATAAAATTTTGTTTAATTTAAAAAAAAAAAAAGATGTGACCAAATATTTGATTGTGGTGTTACTGCTTGTCTGAAGGGCAGCAAGAGGTAACTATGCCAATTTATATGCCATCAGCTGTAGCATAGTGGTTAAGTTTGAAAGCCAGTTTGGTGTAGTGGTTAAGAGCGTGGGACTCTAATCTGGAGAGCTGGATTTGATTCCCCACTCCTCCACTTGAAGCCGGCTGGGTGACCTTGGGCTAGTCACAGCTCCCTGGAGCTCTCTCAGCCCCACCCACCTCACAGGGTGTTTTGTTGTGGGGATAATAATGACATATGGTTGTTGTGGGTTTTCCGGGCTGTATTGCCGTGGTCTTGGCATTGTAGTTCCTGACGTTTCGCCAGCAGCTGTGGCTGGCATCTTCAGAGGTGTAGCACCAAAAGACAGAGATCTCTCAGTGTCACAGTGTGGAAAAGATGTAGGTCATTTGTATCTACTCAGGAGGGGTGGGGTTGAGCTGAGTCATCCTGTAAGAGTTTCCCAGGGTGTGGAATGCTAATGGCGGGAGGCTTCACTGTATCCTGAGGAGGTTCTTTTGCATATGGATTGGTACTTGATGTGCTAATCTTCTCTGCAGGGCTATTGTCGGGGATAGAATGTTTTGTTAGCCTGGTGTTTTTCAGAACTGGAAACCATGCTCTGTTCATTCTTAAGGTTTCTTCTTTCCTGTTGAAGTTTTGCTTATACTTGTGAATTTCAATGGCTTCCCTGTGCAGTCTGACAAAGTAGTTGGAAGTGTTGTTCAGTATTTTGGTGTCCTGGAATAAGATACTGTGCCCTGTTTGTGTTAGGCTATGTTCAGCCACTGCTGATTTTTCAGGTTGTCCAAGTCTGCAGTGTCTTTCATGTTCTTTTATTCTCTACTGTCTTTTGCTGATCGTAGCATCTGTTGTATTTTTCGGGTGGGTCTGAATACTGCTTGAAGGTTATGCTTTTTCATAAGCATTCAGGCAAATGGCTACTCCAGAAATGAAATCCGAAGAGCAATCAAACCCAGGATGAATCAAACAACCAAGGAAAAACAGTCTCCTACAGGAAAAGTGTTTTTGCCATATATCAAAGGAATTACTGATCAGATGGGAAAGCTTATGAAAAAGCATAACCTTCAAGCAGTATTCAGACCCACCCGAAAAATACAACAGATGCTACGATCAGCAAAAGACAGTAGAGACCCCCTCACCTCTGCAGGAGTATACCGTATACCCTGCAGCTGTGGACAAGTTTACATCGGGACCACAAAGCGTAGCATCCAGACAAGAATAAAATACTGGACAACACTTCCAACTACTTTGTCAGACTGCACAGGGAAGCCATTGAAATTCACAAGCATAAGCAAAACTTCAACAGGAAAGAAGAAACCTTAAGAATGAACAGAGCATGGTTTCCAGTTCTGAAAGACACCAGGCTAACAAAACATTCTATCCCTGACAATAGCCCTGCAGAGAAGATTAGCACATCAAGTACCAATCCATATGCAAAAGAACCTCCTCAGGATACAGTGAAGCCTCCCGCCATTAGCATTCCACACCCTGGGAAACTCTTACAGGATGACTCAGCTCAACCCCACCCCTCCTGAGTAGATACAAATGACCTACATCTTTTCCACACTGTGACACTGAGAGATCTCTGTCTTTTGGTGCTACACCACTGAAGATGCCAGCCACAGCTGCTGGCGAAACGTCAGGAACTACAATGCCAAGACCACGGCAATACAGCCCGGAAAACCCACAACAACCATCGTTCTCCGGCCATGAAAGCCTTCGACAATACAATAATGACATACTTTGTAAACCGCTCTGAGTGGGTATTAAGTTGTCCTGAAGGGCAGTATATAAGTCGAATGTTGTGTTGTTGTTGTTGTTGTTATAAGTGGCTGGGTTGCAAACCAGTACTCTGCTGGTTTGACTCCCACTGCTGCCATGAACTCTTCAGGTGGCCTTGGGTAAGCCACCCCTCTCAGCCCCAGTTCCCCAGCTGCATTGTGGGGATAAGAATAACATTGTTCATTGCTCTGAATGGGGCACTAATCTGTCCAGAAGGGCAGTATAAAAGCACACTGTTTCTGTTGTTATCATTAAAACACATCTCCTGCTTTACTCTCACTGCAGAAGATGCTGCAAACTAATGCTAGAACTCCTACACTGCTCCACTGAGCATTCCAGCGCAGTGATCCAATGATGAGAGACAGCTGCAGAAAGGATCATGCCTACCTTTTTAAGCGGAAGAAATGGGGACAGGATGTCAGCAGATATTTTTCAAAATACAAGCGGATTTTTACCTGCCTTTGCAGCCCAACATCCAACCCTCCTTCTGTTTCCACAGATGGGAAAGATCCTGGGTTTGGGCTTTTTATAATGTTGCTCCAGCTCTTGCCCAACCCCCAAAGCAAAGATGCAGGATTAATCAAATAGTTTAAATTGGGGTTCATTCATTCATAGTGGAACTGTGCAGTTATTAAACTCTCCCAGCCCTTTAGTGTGGTTTCCCTAAGAGGATCCCCAATAGGGTTTCCAGCACTTGTACAATCCCACCATGGCTCCAGTTTCAGCTTTGCAGAACTGCTTTTCCTTGCCTGCACAGAAATCTGTCAAGTTGCTGACCACCATCACCCCACACTGTTCATCATAAGGGTTCAAATGGTGATGCCCATTACCAAGGGAGTTCTTTCCCCAGTCTCCTGTGTCTGGCATGCCCTAAGCTTGGGTACTTCCACCCAGTCTAACATGCCCCAGGATGCTCATCATTCTGTATTAAACTTCCAATACATAACCTGCATGAATCCTACTAAACTCCCCAGTTAGTGTCTAACTTATCCAATTACCCCCCCCCCTGTAAACAATGTTAACTAAGAAAAGGGGGGGTCTGTCTCTGAATCAATTAATGTTTGACCCCAAGTATTCCTGCTTGTTCCCCAAACAATTAATCCCATAATGCTGTAGACAGGGTAGGAAGCTTTGTGCAAATGAGACTTGCTAGCAATAAACAGCGTCTCTTATATCCTGTACAATTGGTCAGGCTATTCAAGGCAGCCTTCATTCTACCCTATGCACCCTTGCATTTTATTTCTTAGGAGGGGTTATGCCCAAGTCATCTCCTGTTCCTAGGAGAGTAGAAAATGGCTTTGGAACAGTTTGCCAGAGCAAGTGAGGAAGATTTCTAATTTACAGCAGTCCAGCAAATTCTGCAAAGCTGAAAAGGTTGAATGAACCCTTGATCACATTGAAGAGTTTGTGGCCAACGTGGTCTAGAGGTTTGCCCGGTTCTCAGGAACTGGTTCCTTCTCGTTTTCATCTGGATGGACTTTGCTAAGTTTTGATATGTACGTGGCTTTGAGCCTGGCCTTTGGAAAAAAGCAGGATATGAATATTTTAAATAAGTGGGATATGTGTCAATGTTATAATCTATGTTTATGTATGTGAATTGAAGTCCCTTCAAGTATTCCCCTCATTTATTCAGAATTTGTCTGTCAAAGAGCTGTAATAGCTTGTAACACTGACTGAAAGGGTTTTGTTTTGAGGCCATTTAATATATTTCTGAGTCTTGCCCCAAAAGTTCATGTAACTTTCTCCCCTAATATTGCCCCCTGATGAATCATTAAAATTTAGCTGTGCAGGAATGTTAAAAACTGATCATACTTACCATCTTAGTATATTTCCCTTCTATGAAGCAGGCACACACTGTAAAAAAAAGAGAGAAATTGAGCTGGGTCAAAAATTAATTAGACATAAAAGTGTATATCCAATTTGGTTCTGAACTTACATGTTACTTGATCTGGGAAATATGCCTATGAAGTTAAGATTTTGCTTAGAAAAAATGTTAATTGAGCTGGTCTGGAACAACAGAGTTGGAAATGGCTGGTTCTTGAGAGTTCCCTATAGGTGTCTTTAGTTTTTATAACCAACTATAATAAAAAGTATTGAAATTCTCCATGTGTGGCTCTTTTGTCTTTTAACTGAGCTAAGTTTAGTTATCATAGACTAGAAATGTATCTAAGCCCTCCCCTTGTTGTAGGATTTTTCTTATATTTGGTGAAGCCATCCAAATGTCAATACTTAACTTCCAACTTCTGATTTACTTTTCTACATAAAAAGAGCAAGGTTTCATTCCAAGGCTTCTCAGAAAAACAACACCTATTATCCTGGCATCTTCTTGATGTAATTTACGTGCAACAAAAATGAAAGGAACATACTTTATTATAGTACATTTCAGTGCCACAAACAAAGAAAATATGTATATGAGAGATAGAGAGGAGAGATTGTTTAATAAACTAAATGGGAGCACAAAGTAAGGGCATATTGCTTTCAAAATTGGATAGAAAACTCTTAAAAACGGATTGATCCTAAATCACATTGAGCTGTGCTTACTTCTTGTCCCCTAATGTCTTACCAATATTTTAATCTGAATTTTCATAACAAAGGTCATAATCCAAAGACTTCTGTAATGAGCACCATATGCACAATGAGGATGCTGAAGTTTCTTTTTAATCAAACTATTAGTGCCAAGATCTCGACAAAAAAATAGAAGCAGAAAAAAAGGGGTGCTCAGCTGTGTACATTGGACCCCTTCTATGGTCTTAGTTTTTTTAAAAAAAATTGTGGCTAAAACTCTTTTTTGATTCTGAAGTATCTTTCCATGCACTTCCATGACATCTCTTTTCTTGTTTGCCTGATTCTGAGATTCGTTCCAGCTGCTCAGTGGCAGGTATTTGGTTGCTTTGTATAGGAAGTACATTCCTCTTTTCCAGGAAATGATTGGCCAGTAAATGGTTTTGTTTGCTCTGCATCAATTTATTTGAGAGACTTTATTTGTGAAACTGCTAAATATGAAATGGTTGATCAGCCTTTTCTTGACTTACTCTTGCATAGGGTGTGTTGGGAGGCAGATAAGTTCTGTTTAGTTGCTTTTATCTTTTGGCATCCCGAGTAACATGCTTTTCGTGTTTTCTAATACGAAGCTGTTCCAGTTTGGGGTCATTTTCTGTTTTAGAGGATTTGAGCATTTCCTTTCTGAACTACTTGCTAATGAACTTTGTTCTTGGACTGAGCCCAAAAGCACAAGGGAAAAAAGTAAATAGCTCTGATTCCATGCTCTTAGTGATGAAATGTGACCAAAAGAATTCTATTCCTATGGGAAATAATTGTTTGGATGCATTAAAAGAACCTGATTTGGAACCAATGTTTAATTTATGGGTGAATGAGGACAATGAAAGGTGTGCTGGTAGAATAGAGATGTGCACTGAACTGTAAGTTTGACAAATCAATTGTACCTCAGTAACTGACTGACTGATTGATAAGCCAACAAAGATTCACAAGGTGATTTACTAAGATAGTCAACTGTAGGCCATTTAGTTAGTAATCCTTTGGTTACTGTTCATTTGATACAGGATGAACTCTAGAGATCAACTATCCAGCCAACCAATTACCAGTAGAGATAGTGCTAAGCAAAAAAAAAAAAAAAAGGAGCTGTAATCTTTCTTTTTGTTGAGAAGAGAGTAATCTGATGTTGAAAGAGTGCCTTCAAGAATAATGACCAAGTACAACACTGCAGAATCGCACAAGATGAAGTACGGTCACTTTTGAAATACTTTGCACTCCATGAGGCCCCAAGCAACTCTCTGGGTGATTAACTTTGAATGCGCCTAGGCCATTTAATTGTCTCAGCCCCCAGTGCCCAGAATGCTCATAAATTTTGGAAGATTTTTAAGCCCACAGGGAGGCAATACATATATGTCCAATTTCTTTTGAAGCTCCATTTAAGCTTTCATTTGGGCCCAATTCACACGGGCACTTAAACTCCTTTTGACTTAGTGTTCATATAGCATTTTTCATAAGTGTTCAAAAATGTTTCCCATGTTGTTAACTTCTTACAATTAACAAATACAAGTGGGGGACCCTCAAGAACTTGTGGGAGGCATCTCACTTTCTTCTCTCCCACCATGTCCTTTTTCCTTTCCCTGTCCTCCATAGTCTCTCCCCTTTTCCTCTTTCCTCCTTTTCTTCCCACCTACTTTTGTTGGCCTCCATCTTCACCTCCCCCCCGGCAGCCTTTCCTGTATGACTAGGGTTGCCAGATTCCTATCTTGAATTACAGTGGGGGAAAATTAACATTTATATTTATATGTGGAAACGGAACCATTCATTCACTCTTCACATTGATATCCCATCATTCATGCCAGAAGCTCAAGATGGTGCCTATGGATGGGCACAGATATAGTTAAAACCTATAGGAGAACTTGGACAAATGTTTTGAACCACATCTCAACCATATGTATGAACCATACCTCAAATGTCTGCTTGAGTCTGTAAGACTGCTAGCAAATACAGCAACTCTGTATTGGATTTTTTATGCTAATGCTGTGTCTTTGTAAACTTGCATTTATTTATCTTATGGCATTGTTTATTGAAATGTCCTTGATATGAACTGTACTAATCTCACACTATGTAATCTGCCTTGAGTCTCAGTGAGAAAGGTGGATTATAAATGACATAAATAAAATAGAGCCTTTTCTTTATAATCCTGTGGATGTTTAATATGGAAGTAAATGGTGCATTATAAATATGGAACATTTACTGTGTTGTTACTATTTACAAAGAAATAGGTTCTTAACACATGACAGAAAATAACATTTTTGAAAGTGTATAATTAATTAAAATGACAGCAATTCCTTTAGATTTGTTTTTAAAAGACTAAATATTAGAATACTTTAAGAATCTTGTATATTTGCAAAAACTTTTCAAATGACTGCATTTTAGTATATTCAGGATTTTAGGTATAAGGTTTACTTTCCCATTCTTCTAGAGGTAATACGCCATTCCAGCTTAGTTGTGTAACTTCCTCTGAAATCTATAGGGATTTTTTTCCATGTGGAAAGGATTTTATATTTGATACCAAAAAGCCATTCTTCCGTAATGTTTTTTATCTGCTCTTTATTCATATGTCTTTGGTTTAATATAAGTACAACAAAATATAGTCCAGGGCTGGCTCACTGCTGCTGAACAACTTATCAGCTATTTGATGTGCTACAGTTTTATTGCAAGATATTTCAGTGTGTCCCTATCTAATCGCAAAAGTATTTCTTGCTGTATCCATCTATGCAGAGCCCTGTAGAATACCCCCTTCACTACATACCGTGCTCCACACCCTGAGCTGATTATCAAGGAAGGCAGACATGGTGTCTTTGCCCTTGTTGCCTTTTAAGCCACAGCAGGAGAAATCATAGTTTCCACCACATTCAAATCAGGCTGTTGATTCCACTCAGAGGATTTAAAAGTGGATATGGGTCTAATACACACATGTCTACCTATATACTAGTTCGGGTCAGATCTGTGGTAGCATCTCATTGTATAAGTTGGGCCAAATATTTTATCTTCTGAAGTCAATGGAATAGACCTTTGTGGGGAGGAGAAGGGAAAAAGCTGTCTGAACATGCAGAAGCTTCCCTCCGTGTAAACACTTGCTGGATGCATCTATCCATTGCACAATGTCTGGCACCAGTTAGTAAAAGCCAGAGCTTCTGGTGAAGTACATTGTGATCAATTTTCGAAGTAGTTTTTAAAGTTCACATTCTTGAACATAAAGCATTCTCAACCATCCTTCATTGCAAAAATATGCATTCCTTGTTAAAAGTAATTTTGTTGTGTATTTATTGAAATTGGGCAATTCTGCACGTCCCAGCATAGCGTTATACTTGCGCAATGAGGATGTCTTCCATCATTGCACCACGATGCTGCTCTCGAGGCGCAATGACAGAAATCGCGCCAGGAAGATGCCCTCGTTGCGTGAGTATAGCACTATGCTGGGACGTGCAAATTCGCCTGTAGATGCTGTATCATTCCCTGATTATCAGCATGTTTGAAATGAAGGAGCAGGCATAGTCGGTACAACCTGCTTTTCTTTTTGCTACTGAAGATTATGTTAGAACTGAAAGAGAGTTCTCACTGCTGGCAACAAAGATGGAAAATGAAATTTTAAGGGTTTAGTTTGAACATTTTGTGTATTTTTCTCTATTCTTTACCATTTCCCCTTTAAAACAAAGGATGTTCTTTGTTTTTCTTCTTACCCAGCTTATATTAAAAAAGACTATTTCCATTAAGGCTGCTAATTTTCTTGTAAAGACTGAAACAATTGTATAGTAAAATGAAACAGTTCACCTAGGACTGAGAAGTTACGGAAAGTTCACCTTGTAACTGTATTTGCTTTGGCAGTAGAATATCTTCTGTTGGCATATTTGAAAAAAAATGTCTTGTAGACACTCTCTTGCAAAATGTGAAAAGTGATCACAGCCTGGATTACTGGGGGGCTAAACAAGAGTTTATCAGCAAACCCTTCAACATTACAAAAGCAAAAAAATCTCATGCCAAAAGTGCTCCCCAATTGTTAATCAGTGACAAATATAACTGCCCTCTCTATGCTGTACTAACTCTGTAGTCCATTTGACTTCTACCTGTTTAAAAGCTAAGAGGGTGTTATTCCTTTGATTAAAAGAGATACTAGAAAAACAAAAATGTTTCAGCAGCGGCAGCAATGTTTGAAATGCAAGTTGTGCACCATATGGTGCCTTTGCATTCATGCACAGGCATTTACACACATGCACACTAGAGACCAGATGCATCCACACCCTACTTTGAGACCAGGTTTCTAAATATTTGGAGGAGCTGAACTCTGACAAATGACAACTAGAGATGGGCATGATCCGCATTACGATCGAAAAAACCCACGATAATGACGATCGCGCGATCATGACCCGACAGATCGTGATTGTCCACGGCCAACGATCCAATGATTGGGAGAGGCCTGGATCGTTGCGTTCGGGCTCGGATTGGGGATCCAGACACTAAGGCGCCAGCAATCTATTCCCCTGGCAATGGAGCCAGGGGAAAGCCTGAGCTCTGTTTGCCCTCCTTCTGTCACCCTGGAAACCCAAATGGAAGCCCAGCTTTCCTTGATCAGCAGGGCTTCCTTCCAACCACGGAGCAGCAAAGCAGTCACAAGTTGGGAGAAGACACCCAAGGGAGGGAGGGGGAAGGGGGTGTTCTGTAGCCATGGGCACTCCAATTTCATCCCTGCAAACCCTGATAGGCAGCTCTGACGGCCAAACACAGACCTGTGTTGCTGAATGGGACCTGAGGGGAGGCGGCTCATCGCCACCTCCCCGTGCCCGCCAGGCCCAGCAACCGCCGCCACCACCCACCTTCCCACCTAGCTGGGAATAGCAGCGCGGCCCACTTTGGCCTCCACGATCCACGATCCATGGCTCGGGAACGGGAGATGATCGGTGTGGATCATTAATTTGGGATTGTCACCGGTGCTGATCCACGATCAGCTGGATCATTAATTTTTTTTGGATCATGCCCATCTCTAATGACAACTCTTACCACCTCATACTAACTGAATTTTAACAATGGTCAAAGTACTTGAAATGCTAGGAGGACTATGGAAGGCTTTTTCTAGCAAATTTTGAGCAGAATGATAGCTGGGAGAAATCTGAATTTCAGTAAAGACGGAGGAGAGAAGTTTTAACCCTTTCATCTCCATACGGCATCAGAAATTGAACCCTCTACACTTATGGTACCAAAACTTACCAATGTATTTACAGCTTTTGTAGACGCTTGGGGGAAAACCCCCAGAAATGCAAACTCCTCTCATCTGCTCATATTAGGATTGCCACATGACATTTCTGGGTTGGGAAAATTCTGGAGATTTGAGGGTGGAGTCTGAGGAGGGTGGAGTTAGGGGAGAGAAGAACATCAGTGGGGTATAATGCCATAGAGTTCAAAGCAGCCATTCCACCCCCACCCCCACCCCCCCGGGGAATGAATTTCTGCCATCTGGAAATCAGTTGTAATTCTGGGAGATAGCCAGGCAGCACCTGGAGGTTAGCAATCCTAACTCATGGAATTCCCATAGATAATTTTTCATCCCGAACAGCACTACAATGGGAAATATTATTTCTCATCCACTCTATTCCTCTCTCACACACAGTCATTTCTGGCAGTTTCTCTATTTTCTTCTGGCCACCAACTTGAAGCAGGTGTTTCATAACAGGAGTGATGAATTCTTTGGTCACTACGATAAAACTAGAGGGCCATAGGACTTAGCAATGGCTGCTGTAGCTGACTCAGAGTTGGTTGGAGCTGAGTGCTCCCAGAGTAGGCTAGCTTCCCAAAAGCAACAGCATAGCTTCTTAGGCCTGCTTCTTCTGTCAGGTGTGGTGGTGGAGGTGGATAGAAGCAGTAAGGGAACTTGTTAATATAGGCAGAAAGGAGCAGCAGTGTTTGCATCTTCTCATTTAGAAGTACCTGACCTCTTCCTTCCTTAGCTGGGCCCTCAGCTGCAGATTATTCCAGGAAGCTTATGGCTTGCTTGCATATGCCAACTATGGATTGTTTGGAGTGGCTTGAGGACAGTTGATTCTTCTTTCCCCTTGATTATTTGTCAGCACTTGATGATGGGAAATACTTGATGGTGGAAAGTACTCAGTCATGGACCATGCACAGTCTTCTCTGCCTCCCCCATTGCTTCTTCAGTCATCCACATTTATTGCCTATAACAGTTTACAATATCTTGACATTTAGGTAATTAGTGAATCTGCATTATGATATCAATAAATTCATTCTGGGTTTTTCTCAGCATGCTGTGGCCTCTGTCTTGTAATTTTTTTAAAAAGAGCTCATATAGTACTGTGCCCTTGTCATTATTCTTGAGCATTAAAATCCACTCGGCATTGTGTAGACTACAAGTGTGATGATTAAATTAAAATAAACATTCTAGTTCATAAAGCCATTAATGGAGTGTTTCTAAAATTATGCCTTTAAACATTCTTGGTCCCAAATTGTTCCAATTAACCTCCTGCTCCCAAACCTCCCAAGCTGCAGACATATGTTAGACAATTAGGAAACCAGAGGCTAAACAGAAATTGGTAGACTCACTTCAGGGGTGCAAAAATGGGTACAGGCTACCTTCCCTTTTGAAATCATATTTTTCACTCAATCATGTCCAATTCTCCTTCTTACCACAGCCCCTATCCCACGTGACTTTTGTCCATGCAGGTACCATGAACCACAGCATGGCATTTTTCAATGTTCAAGGGGTCCCCGTATTCCCTTTTTACCCACTGAAAAGCTGGATGGAATCAACCCAGTGGCTGGACTGCATTTTCTGATTCAAAGGCCACATAAACCAATGTGCAAGAACTGGTTGACAGATCAAAAGTGCTAAATGCTTGCCTGCCATTAGGGACAGCTACTGTTTTTGCATATCTGCCTGTGGTAAATCAGTCTGTTTTGCCCCAATCAATGTCTTAGGGGAATGTCTTTTTAATTTTTATTTACTATGATCAGCTAAAACAATTCTATAGGATCCAGGTTCTTTAGAAGTTAAATATGAGTGGAGAGTAGATACATCTCCTCTCCAGTTCATGAACATTAAGGCATCATGCAATATACAACCTGCAATTTCATACCCTGCAGCTACTGTGGTAAATTGTGAGTAGCTGACTGTTTGCATTTATGAGTATGTGCCATCAATTCATAGTTGACTTATAGTGACTCCAGCAAAGGGTTTTCAAGGCAAATGAGAAGCAGAGGTGGTTTGCCAGTGCCTTCCTCTGCAGAGTCTTCCTTGGTGGTTGCGCATTCAAGTACTGCCCCTGCATAGCTTCTGAGATCTGACAAGATTGGGCTATACCATGCTGGCTTCCCTTCCAGCTGATTGTGTATTTTGCCAGTTACATTTTTCTGGTATACCTTTCCATTAGAAACACACATTAAATCACAACCACCCCAGTTGCTTTTAAATCTGAAGACACAAGGCTGCTGCTGTAGCATAGTGTTAAGTGGCTGGGCTACAAAACAGCACTCTGTTAGTTCAACTCCCACTACCATCATAAACCTTGCAGGTGGCCTTGGGTAAGCCACCCCTCTCAACCCCAGCTGTATTTTGGGGATAATAATAACATTGACTTTGTTCTCTGCTCTAAGTGAATGCTAATCTGTCCAGAAGGGTGGTATGTAAGCACACTATTTTATTTTATTTTATCAAATGTATACCTCGCCCTCCCCGCAAATGGGCTCAGGGTAGCTAACAATGTATATTATACAATTAAAACCATATACATATCTAAAAACCATAAAAAATGCAAAACAACTGTTGTTGTGTTATTGAAGAATAAGTAAATACAAGTAGGGCTCTCGCAAAAATCATGGGGGCGGGGGGCTCCAGAGAGCCATGCTGAGCTTCTGGTCCCCCAGGGAGCCTCACAGCTATAGCCCCCAAGCTCTCAGGTACCTCACAGCTGCTCCAATGGTGCTGTGAACAGGCCTAGTGTGGATTATTGCCACAATATCCAGGTCAGGGAGATGCAAGGCTCAGTGGCTGCGATGGGCCCTGCTCCTCCGGTGGCGGCATAGCCCTTGTGGCCAGGTCGTGCTTTATTTCAGCTGAGTCATTTGGAGTGCCCAGTGGCCGTGTAGTTCATCAGGAGCCTGAAGACTGCATGTGTGCAGTATTCAGGTAAATGTTTTGGTGGGATTTAACTTCCCCCCACCCAGTTTTGTTTTCTGATTTTAGATTTTTCTGCAACCCTCAAGGGTGTCCCAAGGATGCAGAAGACTCTAATTTGGTCTGAAGTGGCTCCAGTCCTTCAACTTAAGGATCCACAAAGATTGGAGCCACATTAGAATCAGCTATATGATTGTGTGCAGCCAGGTTGATGCAGTGGTTAAGAATGGCAGGACTCTAATCTGGAGAACCGGGTTCGATTCCCCACTCTTCCTCTGGAAGCCAGCTTGGTGATTTTGGGTCAGTCAGCTCTCTCAGAGCTCTCTCAACCTCACGCACCTCACAGGATGATTGTTATGAGGATAACAATAACACACTTTTAAACACGTCTGAGTGTGGTATTAAATTGTCCTGAAGGGTGGTATATAAATCAAATGTTATTTTTATGTCATGGAGCAATGTGAGACTGTGGTGCACTCATTCTTGATGCAAAACCAGAAATGTTTCCATATGAGAAACAATAGCTTGGATGCTACCTAAAATTTCTGCAGAGGACAGCTTCCCTCCCCCCTTTCTGCTGCAACTCCAAATGGTACCTGCAATGCTTTCCCTGGAAGATGAGGACCTTCCAGGAACAGTTGGAGGATGGTCTGCTGCAGGTAGGCAGAACTGATGACCCTCCTCCATTTTAGGTGAGAGCTTATCTGTTGGATGATATATCTTTGCTGTTTTCCTTTGTGCTTTCTGTGCATTTCTGCTTTTGTGTCTAGGGTCCAAGGTTGGGAAAGGGCAGTAGAAATGAAATCTGTATGGAGATACTGATATTTTTAAAAGGGGGAGAGGTGAAAGGTCCTGCTTACTGGGACAGAGTAAGCAATCAGGATTGTGTATGGCTTCATATTAGCTTGGCAAAGAGCAAGTGCATTGAGCAAGGGGGTGACCCTTTTGCCTCCTAGGTCTCAGAGAATACATTAGGGCTAGTCTTCTATTATACTATGCAGACCACGTATTCTAATCTGTCCTTGATGTCCAGACCTCTAACCAGCTATAATCTGAATTTCTCTAATATCATAGAATGTTCACAATCATTCTGATGGCTGAGGAAGATATTAGAACATTGGTATCCAATGTACCTGCTGTGGGGGAAACAGAAGCGGACAGGAGAGGCTGTGTATTGTTTGTATGGGGGCATGTATGAGATAAGCAGCTGGATTTGAATCAGCTCTGTTGAACCAATCCTGTTGATTGAAAAGAACAAGTCAGACCTGCAGGTTCCTCCCAATAACAGAAATCTCTAAATTTTTATCAGACAATACAAAAATAAGCAATTTTACTGAAAGAAAGTAGATTTTGGTTTTGACACAATGCCTAGAAGAAAGACCTCTTGAGAACCTATACATTACAAATTTGGGGGTGTGGGTTGGGGCATTGAATTTTAGCATGAGATCAAGATGCAGCTTTTCTAAGCAGGCTAGCCCTCAAGTCCATTAAAGTAAACCTGCTTGCGTACAAGGATTCCAGTTTAATTTACAAGTTAATTGTAACCAAAGTCCTTACGTTTCCTGTGTGCTCTAGTTTTATGTCCATTTCTTCCTTCTCTGAGATGTCTTGCAGTTGCTTCCCTTTAATCTTCTCCTGCAGCTGTTTGTCATCGAGCTTTCTCCTCAGGTTTCTCTCTCATTCTCTCTCTCTTTTTTTTTTTTTTGAAAATTTTTTATTGGGTTAGAATCCATTATTTTTACATTTACATTCAATTTTCCCCAATTTTCCATTTCTAACCCCCTCCCTTTCCCCCCCTTTTGTTGACTTCCAACAGCTTTCCAACCCTTTGTCCCTTTTCCCTTACTTCTATTAGATTCCTCTATCTAAAACAAATATATATTCTCCATTATTCTAAGCAGTACATCCTTAACTATTTTTAACATTATATACCCAAACTGTAAGTCTTTGTTTCCATCTTAGATAAACAATTTATCCCATTTTCCGATTTCAAATATTTCTATATATCATAAACCATGTAAATCATACATTCATTTTAAATCAAACAATTTGACTTATTCTCTATATATTACTCATTCTGTCTTTTTATAATAATTCTATATAGCTCTCATCACATAGTCAATCAATTTGACTCATCTATATCTTCAGACATTCAGTTTGGTGCAAATCTTACCAAAGAAAGAAATTATTATTGATTAATCAATCCTTATATTTAATCCTTATAGTTAATTATTTTCTATCGATATTCTGTTTATTAACCTATATATATCTATATATATACTCATTCTCTCTCTCTTAAGTGTGTCTGGCAAGGCAATGGAAGCGTCATCAGGTTCAATTTCACATACTCTGCTCCCAGCCAGTGTTGATGTAGCAAACGTGCCTCTTTTTGCTACAAAATTCTTTATTAGGCGCATCAAGCAACCCAGCAGCCCAAAGCACCATAGAAAAGAAGTGCTTGTATCACAAGTAGAGATGGGCACGAACCAAAATATGAACCAAAGTTCATGATGAACTGGGCCGGTTTGTGGTTTGCGAACCCGTGGTTCATCAGAGCCCATTTCGGACGAACCGCCATGAACTTTAGGCTGGCTCATTTGGTTCGTTTTTTGGTTCGTCACTGCAGACAGCCTGGCGCCGATCAATCAGTTTCCTAGGCAACAGGGGATGGACTTCCTGCAGACCTTCTGCTGACCCAGAAGTGGCCTTCTGCTGACCTGAAAGTGACGATTTGCTGACCTGGATGTGATGTTTTCACAAACCAAACGAACCGGTTCGCGAACCAGGGCAGGTTCATGAAAGTTTGTGATTCATGATTCATGAAATGTGACGAACCACGAACCACACGATTCATTTTTTTCCAGTTCGTGCCCCTCTCTAATCACGAGTCAGCAGGGGTAGTCTTCAAAAGGTATTGAGAAAGGGGACTCAGGATTTCTCTGAGAGTCTCACATTGGTTTTTCTGAGATTTGGCCAGTGGAAACTTTTCATATTGTGCTAACTGGAAGTGCAATACACCAAACAGAGTCGTGAGGGATTTTGTGCAAAAATTCATTCTCTGTGCTGGCCCTGCTTGTCTCGTGCAGTAACATGTGGATTCTTGGAGATCGGACAGCCCTCTTTTTGATTTGCAGTTGTTAGATACACTGATCTGCACATCATAGGGATAATATAATTCCAGTATCATTCTGTCAACATTGGCACCCAGTTTGCTTCTGGGCCCAATTCAAGGTGCCAGTTCAAGGCTTTTAAAGCCCTATATAGCTAGAGGCCAGCATACCTGAAGGACCACTACATCCATGTGACCCAACCCGAACATTCTGTACATCTTTGGAGGCCCTGCTTTAGGTTTTCCCCACCATTTGAGACAAGACAGGTGGCAATCTGAGAAAGGGCCTTCTTGGTTGTGTAGTGCAGAACCTTTGGAATTCCCTCCCCAAAGAGGTACATCTGTTTCTTTCTATTGTGGTCTTCCACTAGAGGATGCAAATTTTCTTGTTTGGTTTGGTGCTTTCTCACTATCTGTTCTACTCCTTTTTAGTGTCTTTTTATGTTGTATTTGTTTAAAGTATTTTATAAATATTTTATATTTTAATGTTTGAAATGTTTAAATGTTTCCCACCTTGGGGCCCCTGAACTGGGTGGAAAGGTGGCATAAAAGTGTTTAAAATAAAAATAAATAAATAAAAATCCGACTCTTAAGAAATCTTCCTAGGAACTGCCTAAGACTTTAAGTGAAGCCCACTCATTTCCTTCTTTATTTCTGGCCTTGTAACAACAGGTTGGCCCTGGCTCCCTCCCTCCTGGGTTGCACAGCTTGTGCACAGAGGCATTCCTGTAGGGTGCAATTCAGCCTCCTTTTCCTCATCTTCCTGTGCTTATGCACACAGTTGCACATGTACTTTGCCAGGACATTACAGGGACTGGGGACCCATGCACATAAGGCTGTCAGGGTGGGGGATACCCTGCTACCAGCCACTGCCCCCCACTGCTACGCTTCTGGCTGGTGGGGTGGGGGGAGGCCCTGGGGAATGGGCATGGGAGGCAAAACATCTCCTGGGCCAGCACACAGCAGGTGCACTCCCCATGGATGTGATTACATCACTTCTGGGAGTGACATAGTTTCTTTTTAAAAAAAATTTTTTTTTATTGGATTAGATTATAATATCATTCAGTACATTCATTACCCCCTTGTAAGTCTATTTCTAACCCCCTCCCTTTCCTCCACCCTTTTTAGTTGACTTCCAACAGTTTTCCAACCCTTAGTCTATTTTATTACTTAATTACTTAATATCTCATATACCCTGTTAAACACACACTTAATACTCTTTTCTCTAAGCTTATTAAATCTCTACTAAAAATATCTCTATATCTCTATGGTACAAGTTTCCCTTTAAATACCTCAGGTAAACCATATATTCTACCTAAAATAATGCTAGCATAATCATATATATTAGCAATCAAGATATTAAAAATATAACATTACATCCATTTTACTTTCCGATTATCTAAACTCTTTACTTTCCACAATCCTCCTGATTCTAATATTAACTTAAATTCTAATATTCTATTACACACCCATCTTTTACTTTTTCTTGTTCTGAGCTTATTTTAAGTCTATAAGGTAACTGTTATACTCAAATATCTATTATATACTCTTTACTTAAACTATATATTGTACATAATATCTAGCTAGCTTAATCTTATATATCTTATGTATCCATAGTAAAACATCTATTATTTAATACTCTATAATTTTTACTTTTATCATAACCCCAATAGTAGCTTAGATTTCTATAATTATATTCCCCCTTTCCCGGTAAAGTCACTTCTCTCTTCTTCTTCTATTACATTTCAATAATTCTCGAACTGCCACAGTTCCCCTTTCACGTCCCATTTTTTTTCTAGATATTGTTTCAATTTCTCCCAATCTGCATTAAATTGTCCTGGATCAAGATCTTTAAGTTTTCTTGTCATTTTGTCCATCTCAGCCATGTACAGCAATTTATAAATCCAATCTTCTGTAGTTGGTATTTCTTGTACTTTCCATTTCTGCGCATATAAAAGTCTTGCTGCTGTAATCATGTAAAATAACAATGTTCTAAACTGCATTGGAACATCTTCCATTCCCAAGTTCAGTAGCAGCAATTCTGGGTTCTTATTTATTTGGGTTTGCAAAACCTCATTAATTACTTCAATTATATCTCCCCAGTATTGCTTCGCTACCTCACAAGTCCACCACATGTGGTATAATGATCCTTCATGTTTTTTACATTTCTAGCATTTATTCGACATATTAATATTTCCTGGCGCAATTTTCTTTGGTGTCAAGTACCAACGATAAATCATTTTGTAGACATTCTCTTTAATACTTGTACATGTTGTAATCTTCAAAGTCGTTTTCCACAGGTATTCCCACGCCTCCATTGTTATTTCTTTGTGAAAATTTATAGCCCACTTCACCATCTGGACTTTTACTGTTTCATCCTCTGTAAACCATTTTAAAAGTACTTTATAAATCCTTGAAATTTCCTTTTTACCTTCTTGAAAAATTACATCTTCTAATTCTGAATTCTCCATTCTTATTCCTCCTTTCAAACAGTCCGAATTGTAAAGATCTCTGATCTGTCTATATTGAAACCATCCATAACATGGAGACAGCTCTTCTTCTGTTTTTATTCTCAATTTTGAAAATTCTACTCGAGTTATCTCCTTGTAGGTTAAACATTGCTGCTCATTATCAACAGCTCTCGGATCTATTACTTCATACGGAACCACCCAAGAAGGAATTCCATCTTGTAGGTAATTTTTATACTTCTTCCAAATTATGAAGAGGCTTCTCCGGATATAGTGGTGTATAAACATAGAGTCTGCTTTTACTTTATCGAACAACAAATATGCATGCCATCCAAATGTTTTTTTGTATCCCTCCAAAGCCAATAACTTGCGGTTTTTCAATGTCATCCATTCTTTTATCCATGCCAAACATATTGCTTCATGATATAGTCTTAGATTGGGCAGCTGCATTCCACCTCTCTCTTTAGCGTCCTGCAATACTTTCATTTTCACACGAGGTTTCTTGCCTGCCCACACAAAGTCCGATATTTTCTTTTGCCATTTTTCGAATTGTTTGGAGTCTCGGATAATTGGAATTGTTTGTAACAAGAACATCACTCTTGGCAATACATTCATCTTTACTGCTGCAATTCTTCCCAACCATGACAAATTCAACTTATTCCATTTTATCAAGTCTCGCTCTATTTGTATCCACAATTTCTCATAGTTATTCTTAAATAAGTCTATGTTTTTCACAGTTAGTTCAATACCAAAATATTTCACCTTATTTGTTACTTCACAGTCTGTTATTTCCATTAGTTCTTGTTGTTTCTGTTTAGTCATATTCTTACATAGTATCTTTGACTTCCTTTTATTTACATAAAATCCTGCCAAATCTCCAAATTCCTTTATTTTCTCCATTACCTTTGGCATGCTCTCAATTGGGTCATCCACAATTAACATTATATCATCCGCAAATGCTCTGACCTTGTAGGAAAACTCTTTTATTTTTATTCCTTGGATTGCATCATCTTCCCGTATCTGAATCATCAATATTTCCAAAACCAAAATAAACAACAATGGTGACAAAGGGCAACCCTGTCTTCTACCTTTACCTATTGTTAATTTTTTAGTCACATCATCATTCACCACAATTGCTGCACTCTGGTCCCTATAAATTTCTTTCACTGCTCGTATGAACTTTTCTCCCATTTGCAGCTTCTCCATAGTGGCAAACATAAAGTCCCAGTTCAAGTTGTCAAATGCTTTTTCAGCGTCCACGAAGAAGAAACCAACTTCTCTATCACAACGCTTGTCATAGTATTCAATAGCATTTATAACTGTCCTTAAGTTGTCTTTGATTTGTCTATTTGGCAAAAATCCAGCTTGCTCCTCCGCAATAAATTCAGACATCCATCCTTTTATTCTCTCAGCCAAAAACTTCGCAAAGATTTTGTAATCATTGTTCAGCAACGAAATTGGTCTATAATTTTTAACATTGGTCAAATCCTGTCCCTCCTTAGGAATCAATGATATATTAGCTTCTCCCCAAGTATCGGGGATCCTCTGATCTCTCATGACTCCATTAATCACTTCTTTCAGGAAAGGCGCCAGTTCATTAGCCATTACTTTATATAATTTAGCTGTTAGTCCATCCGGACCTGGTGCCTTTCCTAATTTTGTTGACTGAATTGCCTCTTTTATTTCCTCCTCCGTCACTTCCCTATTCAATTTTTCTCTCCAGCTTTCAGAAATTGCAGGGAGCTTCATCTTTTCCAAATACCTCGTTATAGAGTCTTTATTCACTTCCTTTTTTTGGTACAGCTTTGCATAAAATTTAAAAAAAGCTCTACTAATGGCTGCCTGTTCCAAATATGTCTTATTCTCCTCACAAATTTTATTTATGATTCTCTTCTCTTTTCTTTTCTTCAGTTGCCACGCCAAATATTTCCCAGGCTTGTTTGCACCCTCAAACGACTTCTGGTTCATTCTCTTAAGATTCCATTCCAATTCCTTGTTATTCATTGCCGTCAATTGTTCTTGTAGGATTTTAATATCCTGATATATCTTCTTTTTTCCCGGTCTCTTCTTAAGTTGAATCTCTTTGGCTTTTATTTGCTCCATAATCTCTAACCTCTTCTCCTCTTTTTCCTTCTAGCTCTTGCATTTAAATCCATTAGTATGCCTCTAGTCACTGCTTTATAAGTGTCCCATACCTTATTAGTCAAAACTTCCTTATTCATATTATGTTGTATAAAGAATCTGGTCTCTCTTCGTAACAACTCAATGTTTTCTTCTTCATGCAAAAGATCTTCATTTATTCTCCATCCTTTTCTTTTATTTCTTTTCCCAAATCTCCACATAATTGGGTTGTGATCTGAGCCTACCATAGGCATTATTTCCACATCTTTAGTCCATAACGCTAAGTCTTTGGAGGCCCAGATCATGTCAATTCGTGATAAAGTAAAATGTCTTGCAGAATAAAATGTATATTGTCTAGTTTTGGGGTTCTGTCTCCTCCACACTTCTTCTAAAGTCTCTTGTTCTTTTATTGCAAAAAAAGACTTTGGTAGTAATCCTCTTTTCTTTTGTGCAGTTCCTGATTTCTTATCTTCATCCAAGTTGGTAACTCCATTGAAGTCTCCAGCTAAAATTATCTGACCGTAAGATAGTTCATCCAGTTGTTTTCCCAAGTCCTCAAAAAAATTTTCTTTTGCTCAATTAGGTGCATATATTCCAATCACCAACACCTTTTTTAAATTCCACATAATTTCCACTGCTAAATATCTGGCTTCCACATCGCTCACTACTAATTTTGGCTGTAATTCTTCTTTTATATACAACACCACACCTTTTTTCTTTTTTTTTTGAAGCAGCCACAAATTCACTTCCCAATTTTGCAAACTTTAAATACTTTATATCTTGCTTTTTAATATGGGTTTCTTGCAAACATACAATGTCACATTTTTGTTTTAATAGCCAGTGGAAGATATTTTTCCTCTTATTAGGCGAGTTAAGTCCATTTACATTCCAAGATATTATTTTGCACTCCATAATCATAATCTTGTTGTTGGTAAGTCCTTTACATTGTCCCTAATGAACTTTTCCATCTCCAATTCAGATCTGATGTGCTTTTTAGCTCCTCCAAATTCGAAGGACAGTCCTTCTGGTATTTCCCATCTATATCTTATCTTCATGTCCTTCAAAATCTGGACTAAATCTTTATATTTTTTGCGATCTAACAGCACCGATCTGGGCAATTCCTTCATAATAATCACCACCTTGCCGTCGACCTCCAATGGGTCCTGGAATTGTTTACTCACAATCATTTCTCTTGTGTTTTCGTGAATTGCACAATCATGTCTCTTGGTAATTTCCTCTGGGTCGCGAATCTTGAATTTATTCTGTATACCACATCTAGGAAAGCCGCAATTTCTTCTTCCTCTTTCCCCAGGTATCCAGCCAAAACTTCTGTAATCTGTTCTTGGGCAGATTTTCCTTCACTTTCCGGCAAACCACGAAATCTCAGTTGTTTCTCCATATGTTTACTTTCTGCTACAGCCATTCTGCCTCTCATCGCCCTCATCTCAGTTTGTTGCGTGTCTGCTAAAGTGTCCATTGCATTTTCTACTACATTAACTCTTTGCTGTGTGGCTTGCAAGTCGTTTTGTATTTTTTCCATACCTTTCGTCAGTTCCGCCAATTCCTTCTTAAGTGTCTCTTTAAACTCTTTTGCCATCTCTTGTATCATATCTTTAACTTCTTTGTTTCCTTCTGAAACTTTTTTATCCAAACTTTCAATTGCTGCTTGCCACTCCTTTTTCAACATCGTGGCGTTTAACTTTATATACTTTTACTTTTAAAAGTCCCAAATTTGACCTATTCCTTTAAGAAAAAAAAAACACATTTACACAGTCCAAAATGCCGGGCGTTTTTTCTCTATGGTTATTTCAACTATACTTCTAATCCATGATGGCCTACTTCCTCTTCCGCTGAAGCCACGACCTTTCCCTTCTTCAAAATGGCGATCTTCTACTTCCTGTCACATAGAAAAGGCCGTTTCTCTCCAGCTTCTCTATTGTTCTGACGTATTTCCTGTTCCTCTGCCTCACACAGCAGTTCTCGTGATGTTGAGACTTCCCCACAGTCCACTATCTCTTACTCTCTGCTGGTATGTAAACAATAATCAGCTTTCTCTACTAACTCCATTATACATAGTCCTTTTAAAAAAAATTTTCTTGCCGGAACTTCCCCTCGTTATAATCAATCTGTGGCAGTTTTTAAATTTCCTTTAGTACTTTATTTCTTAAAGCAATCTGTCCCGTTTCAAGAGATAGTAATCTTTACCTTCTTAGTCATTTTCGCGGGTTGTAATCACTGTTTCTATATTCAATTCACTTCAAGTCCCCTTGTCCCTGTATGAAGATTGGGCATGCAGGTCTTATGCCAACCAAATTGGCTCCAAAACTGCTGTAGAGATCTTGGCAAAACCTTTCTTCGGGTGGGACCTCAAGGGACGGGAGAGAGTCCGTTACACAGGACCCCCCCTCGCCCGAGATCAACACGCCCTCAGGTTCTTGAGCATTCTACGCCTGTTCTCCACCTGAGAACAGTTGGCTACGGGCAAATCCTTGCCCCTCTAGCCTCCAAAACAGCAGCCCGGACAGCTCAGCTCTTAGAGCTGCGTTAGACCTTCATGGATCCCAAACCGGAAGTCCCAGGGAGTGACATAGTTTCATTGCACCAGGAGTGCGTGCACAAGGAGTCTAAAACAGTGAGTGCTGGGTCCCTCCGTTCCTACCAGGAGGGTAAGGGGATCTGGCACACCTACACGCACACCTCCTATATCACTATTTAGCATTTTTACCTCTGCTTAGTCAAGGATTATGTCTGACTGAGTCACTTTTTAAGGTTTATCACATATTAAAGGGAAAAGAACCCAAACTAGACTCGGTGCTTATAATAGTTCTGAATATTTCAATGGCACCATCAATATATCTGATGGTCAAAGTGGCCCCACATGCAAATATGTAAACCTGCAGATCAGGGCCATGTTGATATAAAGAAGATTATTTCTTCAAACTTGGGGGACCCCCAGGCTTGCAGAAAAATCTTTAGAGTTACAAACCATGGAGAGAGCAGCTTTCAGAATCCCACCCCCAAGACAGGATTGCTATCTTTGCATTTAAAAAGGATGGAAGGAGGAGCCAACACAGTGCTCATGCTCAGACACCCAGCACGAATGGCCAACCCAGCACCATCACATCTCAGATGATGCCAGAGCCAACCCCGCACCCCACTTCAGCCAGGTAGGGGGGGGAAAGTACAAGAAGTCTTTGCCAAGTGAGATGGGGAAGGAGAGAATGATGGACATCAAAAATGCTGGAAACAGACAAGTGGAGGAGTGAAGTTTAATGGGATAAGTGGCCAGGCAGAGCAGTGGCCTTGGCTGAGAAGGGGGGAGGCAGACAGTGAAATCCTAAGCAGAGTTACTCCAGTCTAAGCCAACAGGCTTAACTCTTCTTAGGATTTCACTGAGAGTGGTATGTGGGGGGAGATGGGGGAAATGATGAGCTGGTAAGCAGGGCAGCAGGCAGACAGAATTGGGAAGGAGGCAGGCAAGCTAGTGAGAATCCTCCCCATGTTTGCCTGTGGGGGCTTGTGGTTCAAGAGCCCAAGCTGAGGGTGCCTGTTGGTTCCAAGGGAACTGGAGGGGCAGCAAGTAAAGGGGGTGGGAGGATGGCATCCGCCCCGTGAATCTCATGTGCCCCATCTTTTTAGCATATATTTAGTTTCTAACTGAAGTCTTGGAGAGTTTATATTTATCCTAAATGGAGAAGCTGAGTTTAAGTAAGCAGATTTACAATCTGGAAAGTGTTTTCCATCTGAGTTAACTTGCAGAGAAATTGAACTCCTGTTTCAAATTCTGAATTGAATTAGAATGTTAACTCCTTCACTTCTTATGTGCAAATATTGACTTATGCAGACAGTGGATTCTGATAAGGAAATCTGAGAGCCAAACTACAAGAGACGGATTACACATGGTGGGTGTGCGCAAGTTTACCTTGGAAGTGTAGTCAGAGACTCCTTCCCCTCTCTGTAAGAACAGATGGTGGAGTAGCAGCTGTGGCAGCAGTGGCAGCGGTGGCCTCAGCAGCTCCTTCTGCCACTGTTCGCTGCCTGCCAGCTTCAGGCTTCCTTCGCTGGCTCAAGAACTGGAAGAAGCCAGCAGCAGCCATTGCAAATCATTCTTCCAGGCACTAGCCTGCCAGACACGAGGGCCCCCAAAGACCATTCAGAGGCGGGCAGCTGCTACTCTCTCCCAGGGCACCCTGCGTCCAGTGAGCTGCCTACCCCTGGAGAGCTGCTCCGGAGACAGCCGCCGTATCAGCAAAGCTCCAGTCACAGCGACAGCAGAGGGATCTGCTGTTGTTACTGCTCTGACATGCCCTCCCTTCAGTTTTCCTCTGGGAGCTCAGGGGCAGGAGACGGGCACCCTGGGAGAGAGCAGTAGCTGCCTGCCCCTGAATGGTCTGTGGAGGCCCTCGCATATGGTGGGCTTGTGCCTGGAAGAATGATTTGCAATGGCTGCTGCTGCTGGCTTTCCCTGGTTCTTCATCCAGCGAGGGGAGCCTGAAGCTAGTAGGTGGCAAGCAGCGGCAGAAGGAGCTGCTAAGGCTGCTGCCACAGCTGCTACTCTACCATCTGTTCTCACAGAGAGGGGAAGGTTTCCCAGGTAAACTTGTGCGGACCCGCCATGTGTATTGCACCTCTTATAGTTTGGCTCTGATTTTGTTTATAAAGCTTATCTCCTGGTTAATGGCTCTGAAAAGGCATATGAAGAAATAAGCACTTTGTACAATTTCAAATGATTCTTAGAAGAACAAAATCTATCTGCAGTAGAAAAGTTTCAAGAGTAGGAGAAACTAGCCATTATAATGATTGTTTATTCTTCAAAAAAGAGAAAATTGGCAAGGCAGTGTGCCTATACAATATATGATATTTTAAAAAATTATGGTATGATTGATCTTCAGCATCTTTCCAGAATCCTGAGAGAATTTAGCAAAAGATTTATACTTGCTGTCTTGCAATATTAGGGCCAGGCTGAATGCTCAAGGGATAACATTTCAAGGTGGTTAATGTATTTAAATGCATAATGGAAATCAAAATTGCCACATATAAATGAGCTGCCATTATATGTATGTATGTGTTTATATTTGCTGGATAAAATACAGTCTTTTAATCTTTGTGCTGTTTCATTGCACATCAGAAAGAGGTAAACAGTGAATTAAGCATATCATAGGCTCATGGTACTTCCCTACTCAGATTACACCACAAAATCTGGGCAGTTCCTTTGGATGGGGTTGGAAAAAGAAAGTTGTGAGTTGTAAGCAGACTTGGAAGCAGAGCACCAATAGTATGAATGGAGACAAAGGTTATAAGAAAATATAGCTACAGTCACAGGTCTGTAAATTTATACATTCACTGCAATAGTTCACTAAATATTCTATCGGATTTATTATTACATGCATACTTTAGGGGGGAAACTCTTGGTTTAGCTTTAGTTTTGCTACACAGTGTGCTTTGTTTGCTGTAAAGATTATATCTTGCTATGCAGTTCTTTGACTTTATGCTGACTTTGTTCTCAAGATTTACTTTTTAATGCTCCAAGTGTAAAGCTGTTGCTAAATATTTCTTGTTTGACAATGTTTGAAAACATTCTGTAGATGTAAAAGGATTTACTGGACAGTCTTTTAGCTATTCAGCATAAGGATGATGGCTAGACTGAACTGGACAAAAGCTTTTGCAATATACCTTTCTGCAGGCTATATCATCAAATGCAGAAGGGCTATATTTGTATTATTTTTTATCATAAACCTGGTTTATCTTTCTTTGCAAGTGAGCTTCTTAAAGAAGCAATTATTTAGGTCTGCTTCTGGCCTTTGGGCTATGAATTTTTTAAAAAACCTTTTTTAAAGAAATCAAGTATAGAGATCAAGTTTGGTTAATAGAAATCAAGGACTTTTGACTCAGTTTGACAAGCTGAATGTGACCCATATGAGGTTGCACAAGTTTAAGCCTCTATCAAAATGTGTGTGTGTGTGTGGCAAAATATCAGGGAACAAATTAGATGCTGGCATTCCCCACCACTTCAGAACATCTTAACTTTGTTTTTGTTTTCTCATTTTTTCTATTGCCTTTTGTGATGGGAAATGCTTGGGAGTAGTAATCTCTTGGCAAAATTTCCTTCTACTGTGGACTGTACTCTTAGGGATCCTCAAAAGCTACAAAAGAAGAATGTAAATTAAGTACCTAGTGATATGTTCAGATACTGGTGGTCATACCTAATTTAAAACGCTACTTCAGCCTTAGTTCTAATCAATCAAATTACCTAAGTTTTAAGCAATGAGCCAGGATTTTTAAATCCGTGATGGGTCTGTTTCCTTAACGATCTTTTTAAAAAGTTTTGTGAAACAGGACTTGCCTTAGGCATCAGTCTTCTGTTAATAAGGATTACATTTTCACTATGGCATGTAATGGAATATAACTATTGCATGTTCTCTCTGATGATTCTTGGGCCCCAGAAGACCATAATAATGAAAGGATTTCCCGCCTTACTTTTGGTTTTAGGCAGATATGTGTTTAAACCTTTTGATGAATTAGTTCTTTTCTAATGTGAAATTTTTGTTCCCAAATGCCAATATATTCTTAAGTATGAAGGAAACAACAGAAAGATGTTTTCAAGAGAATGATTTAATGTGTTGTGTTGTTGGTTAATCTTGAAGTTTTAGGTATTTAAAATATACCAGAGCACCTTTTTTTGGTTGCTTTTATACTTTATCTAATCCTCCTGGAATTTTTACAACTTCAGAAGTACTTATCAGTGAATACCAGGCAATGCAGTTTTTAGTGTGTGTGTGTGTGTGTGTGTGTGTGTGCGCGTGCGTGCGCATGTGCACATGGCAGAGGGGACAGGGTGAAGCTGCATTTTGGCGTGTACATTATTTTCTTAAATGTAACAGGTTCATCAGAATGATCAAAACAAAAGGAACCATCTATACTGCATGCTGTACAAGTTTTTGTGGTAAAGATTTTGCCACCTGAGCTGCTCTCATGTTTAAAAGAGGTAGAGAGGGCAGCAGCACCTCACAGACACACAAGCCTTTCACATTCCTCGTCACCCACCCCAGGTTTGGAGCTTCCTAGGCAAGCAAAGGCTGGGGGTCCACCGCCACACGCCACCCGTCTAGCCTCTACTATAGCAGGCAGAGAGAGCTGACCCAAATTCTCACAGGGTCCCCTCTCTCCCAGAGGTTTCATCAGACAGGCAGCCAGTTCCCTGTATGTACCCCCCTCACCCAGCTACAGCCCAGGGCTATTAGGGAAAAGGAAACTCAGAGGTTACTTTCCTTAAATATATGCTGCCAGTAGGCCTATTTAACATGACCAGAGTGTTTGTGTGTGTGTCAAATATTTCCCCTCAGCTAACAATCTCCAGCTAGCCAGGGTTAAACAAAAAAAACTTTGTTTACAAGATGGAACATAGGAGTGAACAGATTTTAAACTAAAACCCATACTGGAGTTCAGGGCTTTTTTTCTGGGAAAAGAGGTGGTGGAACTCAGTGGGTTGCCCTCGGAGAAAATGGTCACATGGCTGGTGGCCCCACCCCCTGATCTCCAGAGTGGCACGGAGGGCAATCTAAACTCCCCTCTGTCTGGAGATCAGGGGGCGAGGCCACCAGCCATGTGACCATTTTCAAGAGATTCCGGAACGCCTTTCCACTGCGTTCCAGCTGAAAAAAAGCCCTGCTGGAGTTAAACAGGAAAAGTTTCAAAATAAAAGAACAATTAACAAATCAAACCCTTCTCTCTCTCAGCCTTTCCAAAGCCTTCTTTTCCTTTCAACAGATTCTAACTCTCATTGGCCCAGCATTCCACCCACTCCCATTGGCTGTTCCTCAGGAGAGCTAGAACTGGAGGCAGTCCTGTCCATCACACCCTGCTTTTAGGAAAGGAAGGAATGGAAGGAGGCTGTCAAGAGCAGTAGGAGGGGCATGAAGAAGGTAGCTGGAAGAACTAGTTTACAAGAATGAGGAGAAGAGGGGCTCAGCAAGAGGTGAAAAACTGTAGTCAGGTGTAGCAGACTGGAAACTCCAATATTGAGCCAAATGTTGTTTCTGTTACTGATGCAACTCTACCTGCAGGGATGTTTTTGAGGTATAGCAGATTGAGGGTATGAAGCAGTATTACTTGCAGAATCACGTGTATTGAAGTCAGTAGGAAAATATACTTGAAATCGTTTGATGGGACTGGCAGATGGCAATCCAACTAAAGTGCCATTATCTTTTTGCATCTTCAAGCAATTTTTGAGGTTTTAACCCAAACAAATAGTTTACTTTGATATTGATGTATTAAATATGTTTTAGCCAAAGTTCTGTCTTTGGACTCCCAAGTCATCCCTTACTCCATTTTACAACAAGCTGTCCAAACTCTGTTTTTAATTTATGGAGTGGTAAAATAGTTTCTGATCTTATTGTGCCCTTCTAGAAAGAACAGATGGTAGTTTAAACAAGTTTTGCTATGGGAGAAAATGTTCTGGGCCTTTGATAGATCATATCCATCTGCAAAGAAGAAATAAGACTGGTGTAGAGTAAACAAAATTAATTCAAAAAATTTGAATTCCATTTTTTAAAAGATGTGTTTCCACAATGATTCGATCTGAATGCAATGAATTGGTCAGGATTTCACAGATTACTATAGTTATAGATCTTGCCCTTTACCCAACTGAGCTACATTAAGTGCATTTAACAGTGACATCCTAAGCAGAGTTACTCCAGTCTAAGCCCATTAAAATCAATCTGCTTAGATTGGAGCAACTCTGTTTAGGATTTCACTGTAAATGTCAGGTGCCAAGTCCAAGTAATCATGAAAAGGAACGCTCATGCTGGAGGACAGCTGGCACTTCTTAGTATAACTTCAGAGAATTAACATCCTAGAAGTCAACAGCCCAGCCGCAAGATGTTACATTTGCTGAGCCATTCTTTACTAACACCACTACAAGGCAGTGATCATAGCTGGATGGGACCTGGGAAGTAAGCCTCACTGAATAGACCTGAGTAGCATTCTGATTGGGAATTGCTTAGGCTTGCTCTCTTAGTCCAGTATTCTGCTTCTAACAGCAACCAGCTAGTTTACAAGCAGGGCACCTCTGTTTGTTCTGAATGGGGCAAAATGCCTCTTGAAGATCATTTCACTCAAGTCTGTTTCCTTTGCATCATTATTTCTTCAGTTCTAAAGTGGGAGCCTCTGCATTTAACCTGTTTTTAGTAGCTTGAAAAAGTGCTGTAGGTGATCTCAAAAATAAAGGCTGTATATCTTGCATACAGAAGTGCCAGTTCACTACAATCAGCTGGCCACCACTGCACCTTGTTAATTTGTTTTATTATTTGTATATTAATTTTAGTTTTTGTTTTTATTAATTTTAACTGTTCACTGCCCAGAGCCCCTGGGGATGGGCGGTATATAAATTGAATAAATAAATAAATAAATAAATAAAATAAATGACTAGCTTCTCTACATGGGTTAAAAAAATTCAATCATGCCAGCACACAGATCTCCCACGCATTAGATTAAGATTGCTTGAACCATATGGGTTCACAAATACAACTTTCCAGGCAAATAGACACACATGTGGTTCCCTGTTTAGGATTGGCAGCAGCCACATTGCTATATAAACATCTAAAGTAAGCCAGAATTTCTCTTGCCATATGCCACTCACATCAACTTCTATCTTTGTTCTGTTTAGCAAAGACTAATTTCTTCATTTGGGAAAGCTAACTAAGATGACATTCTGGAAACCCTGCCTTAAATCACAGTACCAGGGCTCCCTTCCTCCCCAGTGACCAGAGCTTAGGCAAAATGCAAGATAAGGATGCAATAGAGAGAAATACTGTAATTCAAATGTAGTGATCAGATCTGGGAGGTTCTGGGGAAGGTGAGTTGTAGCTGTATGCAGTCTGTTTAATTTTTATAGATACTTTACAATATTCTCTATCAAACTAAAATCCTCCTTGGAGGACTCTCTTTTGCAGATCAGTTTTTTTCTGAAAGTTTGTTTCTCTAGCATTACATTTTATTCTTTCTCTGTTATCTGTTGTCAGTGGACTATGGGCAATGATGTGGATGGCTTATGCATTAGCTCATGGTCTTTATCCCTTATAGTAATGAATTATATTCCCTTGTTTACTTCTGCTTGTGTTTATAATTTTCCTTCACTGTAAAGTGAATAAAAATAGATTATTTCCATAGGGAAGATATATTGGCAAAAACAGAACATTTTGTGCAGTGGCAACCATGCTCCAATCATTTGTGTCCATCAGGTTATACCATGTGGCAGGGATATTCATTTTAATGAAACTCAGTCATAATTTATGATATACTGTGGTTTTTATACTCAACAAAAACAAGATGTTGACACAGATGAAGAGAGAATTTCATTAGCTATATATTGCCCTATAAACAAAGAAATTGATTTGTTTTCCCGTTCTATTGGTAACAATAGATCCAAACACAGACAGCTCCATTTTGTTCTTATGCAATTTCCATTAATTTTCTTAGTAAGATATATCCCGATGGTGTTTCTGAAGGGTGTGTCCCATATTTTAAACAAAAGATTACAATTTCAGATCAGGAGAGCTACTAGTGAGCAATATTTGGGTCAAATATTAAATTAAGTGCAAATAGATGCTTTGCTTTTGGAAGTTTGTGTGGGTTAGGATGTGAAAGTCTATAGCAACTACATTTGTCTGCTGTGTTATATCAGAATACTGTAAATAATAATTAGTAATTTGTAAACTTCATTTAGAGAACTGACATAATACCCAAAGAAATTACTCTAAATTTGGACAACTAAATTTGCACAACCAAATTTGTCTGCTGCTGAGTTATATCACAGTAATGTAAATATTATACAGTAATCTGATTTACAGAAGTAATATAAAAATGAAAGATTGCTCTATGAGTGTGAAGTAACTGGTGTTCCATTGGGATTCGAATACTGTGAATATAATAGGGATGCTGTAAATTTAGCCACAAATGTGATCAACAGTCAAACTCTGTGTTTGAAGGTGTCACCGATGTGATGTTAGATCCTGCTTTCAGGATCCCTTCCACCAGTACAAAGCCCTGAACAGTCAGACTGTCATATATGGCCCGTGCATATCTACCATGCATGTATATGGGTTCTGTCTTTGGCTTCTGAGAGTGTGGGAAGTTCTTTATAACTCTGTGCCAAGGGGTTATCTTACAAATGTTTACTTTCACTTTCTCGTTCCGCTGAACCAGTGTCCTTGACAGCCAGCCAAAGCTGGCTCGGGGTGTGCTGCTCCTGGGCAGAGATGGGCACGAACAGCAATACGAACGAAAAAAAGCCACGAACAGCCCAATCAGCTGTTCGCGAACAAGCTGTTCCTGAGGCCCCATTCTAAACGAACAGGTGGTTGTTGCAAGCCTCGTTTGTTGCTGTTTGTTGCTGTTTGTCAAGCCAGACAATCTGGCACCTGCAATCAATTCCCTTGGCAACCAGAGGCAGGGACTGCCTGAACTCCTGCTGTTGCCCTGGAAACCCCAATCTAAGCCCAATTTAGCTTGATAGACAGGTCTTCCTTTCAAGTGTGGAGCTCCAAATTTGTTACAAGGAAGCAAAGAGCAGGGGGGAGGGAGGCTCCCAGCTTTGGTTTTGCAGACAGTGAGGGAGAGACAGTTGCTGTTGGCATTTTGAGAGAGAGAGAGGGAGAGTGCATTGGAGCATGAATAATGTTCTTTGAGTGTGGTGGGATAGGGATCTACCTCTTCAAGTTCCAGGGCTGTTGCCAGGCTCTGGGCCAAGCTATTTATTACTGGTACCTTTCCTGCTGCCTGCTCACGTAAGGTTTCTGGGAGTGGTGCGGTAGGGATCTACCCCTTCAGGTTCCAGGGCTGTTGCCAGGCTCTGGGGCCAAGCTATTATTTATTATTGGTACATTTCCTGCTGCCTGCTCAGGCAGGATTTCTGGGAGTGGTGTGGTAGGGATCTTGATGACTGGAGGAGAGCCGGCTGGCCCGCATGAACAATGAACAACGAACATGTTCATGAACAGGCCATGTTCGTTGTTCATGGATGGCAATGAACAACGAACACCATGTTTTTTTTTCTGTTCGTGCCCGTGTCTACTCCTGAGAACCAAAGATAAGTTCATCTTTCTCACTGTCTGTTCTAAAACAATATCTCACTACAACCCTCCACCCCTTAATGGTCCTCTGTCCTAAGGCGGGAAGATTCCCTATAACTAACATTGCTAGCCCCACATACATCACTTCTGCCAATTTCCACTGTCTATGCACGTTGTACTGAATGAATCTCTAATAAAGTTACTTTACCTGGAACTCCTGTGTGTTATCTGTGGAGAACTTGGGGACCCTAACTGCCAGGGACTGACACAAACGTTTATTTGTTCTTTTAAAGGTCTCAGCTGTAGAAAGGGAGAGGAGGTTCAGGTTCACCGCCATTCCTTCTCCTTCCCTTGGCTGGTTCCTTCACTGCCTGGAGCCCAGATTGGTCTGTCCTTATCAGCTTTAAAGGACAGCCTAAAGAGGGGGGGGGCACCCCCAGCTTCTTGGCTCTTACAGAAGCATTGACAACAGAGCTGGAGTGCTGAGTGGATGGTGGCTCCAGACTCAATCTTCCATATATCCTCGTTTTGACCCCATAATTTCCCTTCCGAGCCTTGCCACTCTGAATTCGTGTTGTTGGCCCATGACAGAATAGCCAATGGAATGATGCCATGGCTGGAACATTGCCACCTAGCAGGGTGACCAGCTGGCTCCAAGTGGCTCAGCTCTGCCACTAGTGGGAGTTGTGGAGACCCCCAACCCCCAAGGTGTGAGCTTACCACCCAACCAGTTTGGTTCATAATGAACATTTGTGAATGGCTGCTGAACAGGTTTGCATCAAGTTTGTGTGTAACTGTGCATGCACAGACCCTGCTAACTCATTGACAGCTATTAGCATCCCCAGGGAATACTTCAATGAACACCAAATGGTAGGATTTGATTAAAACATAGTCATCTATTTATGACTGATGTATATGAGGTGTGACTGATATAATTCTCTGATATGAGGTGTGACTGATATAATTCTCTATTTAAACCATTGTTTAATAGGACTGTTGTAAAAATTCTCTTGCTTCCAGGCCTCCTTGCCTTACTAGGCAACTGGGCTTAGAATGAGTGCTGCTACAGAGCCTCTTTTCTATCTTGTCTGAAAGCTTTAGGCAGCACTGAAACTTTTTGTCCAAAGACAGTTTCTCATTGGAATTGCCCTTCTCCAACCCTGCCTCTAGACCACATCCAAAGCATACCCAGATAATGATCCAGTCAGCTGAATAGGTAATGTGAGGTGCCTTCTCTAGGTCAGGTGTCTAACTGTTGAGTCAGATTATACTCTTGTAAGCCATCTACTCACATCATTGCATAACAGAATGTATGTAGAAAATTCTGTTAAAGATCTGATTTGCATATTAAGATTGAAAAATTAGTGTAATTTAGGAAACATCTAGGCAGCCAGTATAGTGTACTTATATAGTTCATTTATTGCCCATCTTTCTTGTTTAGACTCAAGGTGGATGGCTAGAGAATTAGAAGTTCCAGGTTCACATTTCTACAAAGTCACGAAGTTCAGTGGGTGACTGAAGGTCAGTTGATATCTCTCAGCTTAACCAATATCACAGGGTTATTGTGAGGATAAAATATGAGTGGAGAGAATAAGTGTACTGTCCTGAGCTCCTGGGAAAAGGGTATGATAAAAATATGATATGTAGACAGTATTATGCAGGTCCTTGTGATGAATGAATACATATTTTGCTGTAAGATAAGCCAATTTTATGCAAACATCTTAGCTGACTAAAAGCTCTATGTAAGCAGGATTTGACACCTTGCTGGCTGTCTTAGAAGCCAGTGAAGTACAGCCCCAAGGGAGGACAATGGAGTTTCCTTTAGGGTTGCCAGGCCCTTCCTGGCAATCAGTGGGAGTTTGGGTGTGTGGGGGGGGCAGGTACTTAACCTTTCTCTTTTTGCACATATGCATCACTGTGCATGTGCTCCTGTGCAATAACAGCACTTCCAGTTACACTGGGATTGATGGCAGCGCACAATCCTTAAGAATCAGCCCCAAACACAATGAAAATGCTCTTATGGTAAGAATCAGCCCTTGTGCCATGCCGTCACTTCTGTTTTCATATTTTTCCTGTTCAGGAATTTTGTAATGCACATCCTGGTTCAGATCTCACCTTGTACCTTTGTTTTCAACATAGAATACTATTTCAGTCAATGAGAGACCATTTCTAGTAACAAAGCATTCTCAGAAGTTAGGCCTTAACGTAAACCATTGGTTTATAAAATATAGCCTACCATAGCCCATTCAATACAGGGTTGGTTTGTAAGCCACATATTACTTATGGAAAAGACCACAACAACTTCCTGTGGCAATAAAGAACAGTAATTTGTAATTTACAAAAAAAACCCAAATACATGTTTTAATATGATTTTGGTTTGTAGGGGAAATCTGGTACCAAGCTCCAAGATCATTGAGAACCAAAGAACCATGCACATGCATCAAGGACATAATTTGACTATCCGTATTTCCCCCAAGAATGTCAGAATTACAGGCATGGCAAGTATGATGTATAAAAATGTTTTTGATTCTATAACGTAGTTTTAAAAGTATAAAACCACAAGGATTTTTGTAAATTGAATTAAATTAACAATAAAAATCAGATATTTTGGTCATTGTCCAAAGCTCAGTAAAGTCAGCTTCAAGCATTCCAATTTTCTTGAATGTGCTCTTTATGACTTTGGAACCTCTCCACTTCATAACTTGTGACTCCAGAATAATAGCATCCCATGCCACATGGTAATCCACAAAGGAAACAAAAACTTTCATGAATAGTTTATTATTTGTCATGGGGAAAAGTAAAATAAAAACAACCCTGCTAAAGTATATTGAAGCCATTGGGCATCTCAAGTACTTCTTTAGATCCTTGGTTCTCGATCCCCCATTGAAAGCAGTGGACGCTTTTGGAAAGTGTGTATGGCATTCTCCCCATTGAATAGTAAGATATTTGAATGGTTAGCTAACCCTATCTTAAATCTTTGCTATAGCTAACAATAAAAACCAGCAAAAAGTACAATATTCTGTTAAATTCCTGTGAAATGCAAACGCAAGGTGTTTATAGAAGCAATTTTTTCCTCTTTCCCCACTAGATCCCTGGGACTCCTGAGTCCTGACAGTTTGGGGTTGGGGTGTCAGGTTCTATGGGGACTTGAATCTGGGGCCAGCAGCTCTTTTACTTTGCTCTGTATGACACCAGGGTTGCCTGCCTTTGGGGAAGATCTGCTTCCCTAATCTCCTCTGCAACACAGTGCCCTCCAGAAAATGGCCAGCAGAGGAAGCACATTGTGCCTGGAGAGAGCAATTCAGAGCTGCTGGGAGCAGCTGATGAAGCCAATAAGATCTAGCATGGAAGTATGACTCTGCTGCCCACAGTATAAAGACTGCACTAATTTGATTGACTCTGGTAGCTGATTCCTGCTTATGCTTTGCCTGTGTCCTGGCTTATGCTTTGCCTTGTGGTTTCCTGACTTGGCTTGACCCTGCCCATGGTTCTGCCATGCCTTATGGACTCATTGTCTCTCTCCTGCCATTTGCTACTTGATTCCTGGCTTGACACTGGATTTTTCCATCTTGCCTGACCCACCATTCCCACTTGTGGACAAAAGTCATGTGTTTCAGGGGGCTACAGTGCAGAGCGATATTTAGGCCAAATGTCCTCTTCTCCACAAGTGGTGCTTTCGCTTGATTCCCACTTCTTGCTCCAGCACACTGAGCTACATGAACTTTTGTCCATTAGGGTTCCCAGACCCCTTTTAATGATTTTTAAGGATCACAGAGGGAAAGGAAAGGAGGGAATGTTTGCTTTGTAGCTCATAGGATCCAACCCATTACACTTTATCAGCTTAAAGGCAACAAACTGCATCTGACAAAATGAGCTTTAACTAGGGATGCTCAGACACCTGCCAGTTAGGCTCACTTCCCACTTGCCAGTGATGATCAGGTAGCTATTTACAATCTGTTGGTGTGTATTCACAGGGCAGGCTTCCTGCAGCCATCAGAAGCCGACTTCCAGCTGATGAGGGGTCAGTTGGGAGTGAGCTTCTGACATCCTTCTGGGATTCCCCTGCTGGAGAATTTTTGTTCTGTACCAGCAAAACTGGAAGTTGGGTTTTTCTGATCTCCCATCCTGGAAATGTAGCTGCTCCCCAGACTTGCTGAGGCACAGCAATTTTAAGGGGCTCATCTGCCAAATAGGTTAATGAAAAATTCACAGTCTCCTTAGCTTTGGCTCATGAAAGCTTATGGTGGAATAAATCCAGAGGAGTTAGCCATGTTAGTCTGTTGTTACAAAATAGTAAAGACGGAGTCTTTATCACAAACTGAATGGCCAAGCTAGTCAAACCAACAGACCACTACCCATAAATGATAGTCATGTGGGAACAAATGACATGGCAGTGAACACCACTGAACATGTAAGGACTGACTATGACGTCCTTGGGAGGCAACTGAAAGGAATGGGGGCACAGGTGGCATTCTCTTTGATTTGCTGGTCAGAGGAAGAGGAATGCAAGGGGAACAGAAGAGTATGGAGGGAAACCACTGGCTGTGTTCGTGGTGCCAGCAGGAGTGGTTTGGATTTGGGGACCATGGCCTACTGTATGTTTTCTAGAAGATGGCCTGCTTGTATGCAGTGGACTCCATCTGTCAAGGACAGGGAAGAATATGTTTGGAAGGGACCTGGGGAGATTCCTTGGGAGGGCTTTAAACTGACAGGGGAATGGAAACAACTGGCATAAGAATTTCAGGAAGGATGGAGAGCAAATTGCAGAGGGAATTTTCCTGGGAATGAAAAGTCAAAGAGGGGGAGAGGAGTTAGCCGTGTTAGTTTGTGGTAGCAAAATCAAAAAGAGTCCAGTAGCACCTTTAAGACTAACCAATTTTATTGTAGCATAAGCTTTCGAGAATCAAGTTCTCTTCGTCAGATGCATGGTACAGAAACTGGTCAAATATAGAAGAGGAGGGGGAGGAGGGGAGGAGAGAGAAGATGCAATTGGGGGGGACAGGGAGGATGCAACCAGCCCCCTAACCTTAAACGACTTCTCACTCACAATCATGAATCGGCCAGCAGAGTCACCAGCACAGGTACCAGGCCCTGCAACAGACCCAGATGCCAGCTCTGCCCCTGTATCTACCCAGGGAATACAATTACAGGACCCAATGGCATCAACTACACTGTCTCTGGCTCTTACAGCTGCTCATCCTCCAATGTGATATATGCCCTCATGTGCGAACAATGTCCTTCTGCTCTGTACATTGGACAAACCAGCCAACCTCTACACAAAAGAATAAATGGACACAAATCTGACATTAGAAATGGAAACGTCCAGAAACCAGTGGGAGAACACTTCAATCTACCAGGACATTCCATCAAAGACTTAAGGGTCGCTGTAGTTCAACAGAAATCTTTTAAAAACAAAATCCAACGGGAGGCTGCTGAATTGGAATTCATATGCAAATTTGACTCTGTCAAGCTGGGACTGAATAGGGACTATGAATGGTTATCACATTATCACAGGTAACAGATCTCCTTTACAGAGGCGGGGTCAGGGGGAGCCCAGTGGCACCTGGCATGGGCTTTTGGGGACCACAGTTCTCTTTGTCAGATGCATCTGACAGGGAGAGCTGTGGTTATCGAAGGCTTATACTGCATAGGAATTGAATGGTCTAGCTGTTTTGCTGCTACAAACCAACACGGCAAACTCCTTTGAAGCCTCACACAAGCCAATTAATCTCCATACCAAAAGGAGATGTTTACATTTACTAGCAAAGGAATGTTTTGGTTGCATCCTCCCTCTCCCCCCCCCCAAGTGCATCTTCTCTCTCCTCCCTCCCCCTCCTCTTCTATATTTGACCAGTTTCTGTACCATGCATCTGATGAAGAGAACTTGATTCTCGAAAGCTTATGCTACAATAAAATTGGTTAGTCTTAAAGGTGCTACTGGACTCTTTTTGATTTCAAAGAGGGGGAATGTTGCAAGATTAGCTGTATCTGAAGAAGTGAACTGTGACTCACAAAAGCTCATACCCTACCACAAATTTTGCTAATCTCATAGGTGCTACTGGACTGTTGCTCTTTTCTACTGCTTTAATGTCATTTCCAGTGTCTTCCCGGGGACAGAGGTCAGTTGATTGGCCTGTAGTTTCAGAATTGTCCTTTCCTATCCACCCATGTCCCAAGATCTTATTCACACACACTGTTACCCAGAAGTAAAATAGCAAAGAGTCCAGTAGCACCTTTAAGACTAACCAACTTTACTATAGCATAAGCTTTCAAGAGCCACAACTCTCTTTGTCAGATGCATGGAGGGTATGAAGAAACTGGCCAGAGATATATAGGTGGTGAGGGGAGGCGGGAGAGGGGGCAGGGAGTAACGGTCATGTAAATGTAAATAAGTTCATGAAAGAGGAGGAATCCTCCATGCATCTGATGAAGAGAGTTGTAGCTCTTGAATGCTTATGCTACAATAAAGTTGGTTAGTCTTAAAGGTGCTGCTGGACTCTGCTATTTTGCTACTGCAGACTAACATGGCTAACTCCTCTGGATCTATTACCGAGAAGTAATGCTTTGTTTTTTTGTTACACAGGTAGAGAACCTAGCACTTATCCATGTTAAATCACATATTCAAATCTGCCCACTTTTCCTGTGTGTTCAGATATTGTTGAATTCTACCCCTATCTTCAAGGGTGTTTGCTACTCCTCTCAGATTAGTGTCATCTGCAAATTTAAATGAGGAATCCCTTCACACCCTCATCCAGATCATTTATAAAAATATTGAAAAATACTGGGCCTAGCACCAAGCCCTGTGGCACTCCACTGGACACCTCCCTCCAATCAGACATGCTGCTATTGACAACTACGCTTTGGGTGTGGTTATTCAGTCAGCCCCCTATCCATCTAACCACTCTAGAGTCCAGTCCACAGTCCACCAATTTACCCATCAGAACATCATGAGGAACCTTGTCAAAAGTTTTATTGAAATATAGATAAACAACACTGACAGCATTCCCACCACCCAGTAAGCCTCTCACTCGATCATAGAAGGAGATGAGGTTAGTCTGGCATGATCTGTTGGGGACAAATCCATGCTGACTTCCCTGTATCACCATGTTGTCCATCAGATGCTTGCAGACCGATGCCTTTAATATCAAGATTGGTAGCTGTGTTAGTCTGTCCGTAGCAGTAGAAAAGAGCAGGAGTTCAGTAGTACCTATAAGAATAACAAAATTTGTGGAGGGGTATAAGCTTTCATGAGTCACAGCTCACTTCTTCAGATACAGCTAGAACTTGATTGAGTATAAGGCCATGTTAAGTAAATGCAGGTACAATCTTTGGTCATTCTTTTCCTTTAAAAAATATTTATTTATTGACTTCATTTTTACTCTGCCTTTCTTTCAGAGATTCAAGGCAGATTACAAAAATTAAAACAACAATACAATAAACATCATATTAAATGTCAACAAAACTTGCTAAGTAAGGCATATTGAGTGTAATAAACTTACACAAGATCCCAGTATTATTATTCAAAGTATGGTCCTTGGAAAAATAAACACAAGTAATATAGGATAATTTATTGTAGAAACTTCTACTAGCTACAGCTGGTAATATTGTTATTTTTAGTTGCAGCATTTTGCATGAAACAAACTATACATCTCTGTATCTAACGAATCAAATTAATGCCATTATCTTTTATGGCAAGATTATGTGTGTGAGCTGTTTTGATTGATGAGTTACATCTGCAGTTGCAGACTCATTAACAGAATGATGGATGTGAACTTCTGTTTCATGGATTTTGCTTTCATTCCTGGAGAAACATAGAAATTGTAGATTTTCTCTCTCAGCATATTTAGGTTATCTATCATTTTTTTAAAAAAAACACTTTTCCTGAAAACGTTTGTTTGAATTCAGTTTGTTTCAAATCTGTGATAGTGATCAACATTTAGCTAGAGTATTTTAGACAAGTGCTTCAGTTTGTCTTCCACTAAAACAATATTTTTTAGCTTTCAGCTAAGATGCTAATTGGTAGTTTTACATTCTTGTTAGTAAAGTTTGTTTAGTCAATAGTCTCAAAATAAACTAAGAGCAGAACCACAAGTGACAAAAGGCACAGATTGGACACTTGTCTGCTTCCCTCAAGTTTTGATGGGAAATGTAGGCAACTTGGCGGAATGTTGGACAAGTGACAGTTGAAAAGTCCATTGGACAGCAGTCAGAGAGCGAAGCTGCGAGACCAGGATGCCTACATTTCCCATCAAAACTTGAGGGAAGCAGACAAGTGTCCAATCTGTGCCTTTTGTCACTTGTGGTTCTGCTCTAAGTGAGTTGCTGCCGTGGGTGAGAGGGGCAGACACATTACTCCCACATCTTAATTTCCAGTAACTTAATTCTGGTTTGTCAAGTGTAAATGCCATGCTACCTTTATTTTCAGCTTTGGGATACATCTGCATAAAGTGTCAGAGATGCAAGTAGAGGTAAGAAGGCATACAGGTGAGCCAAGATATGCAAGCTGAAATTAACTCAATTGGTACCCACAGGACAAGTTGTTCAGACTGCAGAGCCAGGCTAGACGAGAAACTCTATAGGCTGAGGTGGAACCCCATTAATCCCTGTATCAGCTGATCTGAGAAGGTTGCTGTGTAGCTTATTGGTTGCTGAAGCCTCAGCCTCCTGAGGCAGTGGCCAGGAAGGACAGTCATGGCATGGGAGAAATTTTAGGAAGGCACAGTACATCACACTTACCTGTAGCTGCAGTGCTAGGACCCAAGGGAGGTAAAGAGAGCAGCAGGGTAAAGTGAGGAAAAGGAAGGAGGGAGAGCAGGGGAGGGGGCAGAACCAAGGGCCAGGAGAACACATGGCAGAACCAGGCAGAGGGAATGCCAAGGAGAGGAAAGGAATTTAAAACTTGCATTTATTCCCTTGAATTGGAAAGCTGAATGAAGGCAGGGGCAAATGGATCTAAGACAGAAAAGTGGATGCAAAAGGACTAGCCAACTGTGACACCTGGGAAGGTATTCTAAAATAGGAGAAGCTAATTTGATGTTACATGGCATGCCAGGTCCCCTGCTGAAGGGTCTTTCTTGTGGAAATGGCCCATGCACAGTCATCCACTGTGGCTCAAAGAAAGCAGACCAGCAGCTTTGTTTTCTGGCAAGTTACTACAGTGGCACAGATAGTAAGGTGTCCAGATCAAGTTCAAGAGTCCCTGGGTTGAGGGGGTGTTCAAAGGAATGATAGAATTCCCTGTTCAATCCAGATTGAGAACATTTTAGGAAATACATTAAGATAGCTGGAAAAACTATAAAATAAAAAGAAGTTAATTTTATTCTTAAACAGCCCAAATATGCAACTAGAGTGACTTACAGTTTTAGCCAGGATAGTGCCAAGGCAGATGGGCAGTGGCTTCCACATGAATGTCTTGGAAACACATGTGTTGCTGCATTTGTGTGAAATGGTAGCTTTATGTGGGAGGTCTATATGTATATCATGTGTAGATGACTGCGGAAGGCAATGGCAAACCACCCCGTAACAAAAAGTCTGCCAAGAAAACATCGTGATGCGATGTCCCCCCCCCATGGGTCAGTAATGACTCGGTGCTTGCACAGGGGACTACCTTTACCTTTACCTACCTATAAGTATTTACCCCAACTTGCTTGGGAGCACATGAATGCTAAAGAAAAATTGCCACTACTATCTTTGGAATCAGAGTGCTTAGGTCAATATAACTCATCCTGAGGCACTGGTTCATACTCTGTAGCTGGGCAGTGGTAAACCAGGCATATGATTGGAATTTTAATGTAGTTAAGTATAAGGCAGTGAGGAATTGGAAACAATGCAGAAGAGGGCAATAAAGATGATTAAGGAGTCAGAATGGTACTTTTCCTATGAGAAAAGGCCAGAAAGTTTAGGGCTTTTCAGTTTAGAAAAAAAGTTGGTTAAGGCTGGACATGATAAAGATTTATAAAATGATGCATGGGTGGAAAAAGTGAATACAGAAAACCTTTTATCCTTCTCCTGCAATACTAGAGCTAAGAGGCCTTGGCTTCAGGTTCTATTTTTGGTCTTCCACAACAACTGGCTGGCCACAATGTGAAACAGCAGGCTGGACCATTTGTCTGATCTAGCAGCGCTTCTCTGTGCTTCTGTTACCCTAAATGGGGTGTGTGTGTGTCTCCTTGAGATTGGGGAAATTAGCTTGTCTTGTGTTCAGGCCACAAGAGGAGAAGGGGTTTATGATATTGCCATATTCATAAACTGCTCTTTAATGTGAGTGAGGGTTTGACTGCTAACATTTATGCCTCTGTTCTGTGCCTGAGGCATTGGGGCTACTGGCTACAACACGGCTGCTTTGGAGGATGGACTCTATGGCATTGAACCTGGCTGAGCTCCCTCCTCAAATACTACCCTACCCAAGCTCCAGTCCCAAATTTCCAGAAATTTCCCCTCATGGAGTTGGCAATCCTACGTATGTTGGAGACAAACGTGACCAATCCATTTAAAATCCAAATTGCTCTTGCAATTTGCATATGAGTGCTCTTGCAGGCACTCATACAGAAGAATCACCTGCTTACAAGATCCAGTTTAGACAAATCCTTTTCTCTGCTCATGCGTTTCCTGAATTTCCTGAACAAATGGGAAAAAATATGCTTTAAAATGGTACATGTTAATAAGCCTGTAATGTTCTTCCACAACCCTGTAACAGCTGTGGAATTGTGTTTGTTTCAATATGACACCCCAATGGGGACCTAACAGATAGTTATGTTACTCAGAGAAGAGCTATGCACGGCAAGGGTGTTATATAAACAATAGTAATGATAATTAAGAAATAATGTGACATTTCCCCATATAGAATGTATGCAACTATCGAGGATTCTTGTGGACAATAAAATCTTGGTCCCTGTACAGCACCTTTTCAGCAGCCAGCCAGCCAGCTGCCTCCGTACCAACTGTATATCATCAGCTCCCGCAGGCTGCAACAACATCAGGTAGCAACATTAACCAAACATTCTTGTAGCCTTTTTTTGCTACTTCTGTTGCCCAGTAGAATGTTCAATTAGTGTCCAGTTCAGGTTGCCTGGCTGCAACTTCTGCAAGCCCAGCTATGCTGACTGAGATGGGACTGCTGTTCAAGAAACAGAGTGCTGAAGGCATGGGGTTTGGACAGTGATTTTATACTTGGCACCTGCCTGCATGCATGACAATGGCTTTGACTTCACCTTTGTACCACATTACCAGGCCTGCTTGTCTCAACATCCATTTCCCCCCTTCGTTATTAGCCCTAAGAAAAAACATTGGGCAGTTTGCACACTGTGAATATATCAGTAGCTACTTATGAAAATTCTGGGTAACTGGGAGAGCTGGGAGGTAAATGGAGAAATTTTGTCATGAGAGTACCCACATGCAGTCTCAGAGCCAAGCTACAAGTGATGCCTGACACAGGTTGGACACTTGTCAGCTTCCTTCAAGTTTTAATAGGAAATGTAGGTGTTCTGGTCTTGTAGCTGTAATGGAAAGCCAAGCTGTAAAACCAGGACGCCTACATTTCCCATCAAAACTTGAGGGAAGCTGACAAGTGTCCAACCTGTGTAAGGCGTCACTTGTAGTTTGGCTCTCAGTTGGTACATTCTAGATACCTCCTCCTTTGCTCCTTTGATCTTTGTGAGAGTAGGCCTCAGTCTGAAGAGTCTTAGGCAAAAGGTCAGTTGATTACTCATTCTCTCATTGTACCCTGAAACCTGGCAACAAAAATTCAGTAGTCTAGTTTTTAAAAACCCTTTGAGTAAGTGGGGCTCTGTGATACAGCTTCTGCTTTTCAATCCCTTGAACCTCAAATTGAAAGGATCAGGTAGCCAGTGATGTAACGGATCATTGCTCAAGGCCTGTTGGCCAACTGAGCAGTATTTGAGGGGTTACAAACTGACCTTCTCAATGTCCAATACCCACCAAAGTTGCAGGGGACAAAGTCCTCACTGTCCTCTGAAGACCCCCCAAGTTTCAGAGAGATTGCACCCCAGGAAAGGCATGATCCATGGGTCCCCCCTTTAATGTCACTTTCTCTTCACAGTGGCAAAAACTGGACTGTCTGCTGGAAGCTACTTTGAGGGGTTACAACTGACCTTCCCAATGTGTTGTCGAAGGCTTTCACGGCCGGAGAACGATGGTTGTTGTGGGTTTTCCGGGCTGTATTGCCGTGGCCTTGGCATTGTAGTTCCTGACGTTTCACCAGCAGCTGTGGCTGGCATCTTCAGAGGTGTAGCACCAAAAGACAGAGATCTCTCAGTGTCACAGTGTGGAAAAGATGTAGGTCATTTGTATCTACTCAGGAGGGGTGGGGTTGAGCTGAGTCATCCTGTTCCACAAGGCTACCGAAGCAGGTGTCTCTCTGTAATACTCCCTCCTGAAATTCCAGTGATAGCTAGTGGTTTTGCATACTGCTAGTAAGATCTCTAAAATAGCACATAGGATTGCACTCAAGTCTGAAAATGAACTTTGAAAGAATTATGGGCCACAGCGTCACAGTATATCTTACTGTAAGAGTCTATCTGATATTTATTGTGGAAAATGAATGATCAGACTCATCTAGACAATGCCTTTTCCATGGTAAATAGCAAAAGTCTATCACAATATACTGTAACATGTTAATTGTACTATATTTTGCTGTTTCCCCATCAATCTTCTATATTGTGGCTGTTCCTATGATTTTCCATATTTCTGATGGCAAGAGTCTGATTGCTGCAGATAAGGGCCGATTCCAGACGGGCACAAATAAAGCGAGTGCTTTCGCTTTTCCAGCGACCTCACTTGTAAAAACCTGTAATGTCCCGTCCCTGCTTACCTCCGGTTCATGGCACTGTATTGCGCTCCAGAAACGGACGGTGTGAATGCCGTATTGCGGGTTTACACACTTCTGGACGCTTCGTCGCCGCGGAGAGGCCCTCCCCTTTCCCTCCTTCCTTTGCTGGCCGGCCGGCAACAATATTCCCTTAATTTTTTTTTTTTAAACCGGGCGCCATTTGCACAGTCGCACGTTTGCGCACATCGAACTGCGCAAATGCGCACAAATGCACCAATGCACAAAAGCGCACAAAAGTTGACGCTGCGTATTCGCATACCTGCGCATTTGCGCATTTGCACATTTGCGCAAAACACGTAAAAATTTTTTTTAAAAAAAAACTGAAATGCGAACCAATGAAGGCCCCCAACGTCAACTGTGACGGGGAGGAAACAACCATTCCCGGGTACCTCAGTTGGCCGTGCGAACATCCGGAAGCGGGACGGCACAGCACGCTGCAAGACAAAGCGGATGGAGACGAAAGTGAACGCGTGGCCGGTAAGCGATTATTTCCGCAGAAAAACCGCAATTTCTGGCCATCTGGAATCGGCCAAGGTTGGAATTCTGTTAATTTGTTTATGCTTTGATCTTCAAAACACTCCCTGACTGTCTATGAACTTTTGTTCTCCTGAGGATAAGCTGCCAATCAAACCCTTTCTTCTAAACTGGTTGGTGTTGTAATATAGGCAAATACACATCAGACCTTTTAAATTTAATTCCCTTTTATGATTCAAATAATATACCTTGCTGCTCATCAGGTAATGCTGTTAGTAAATGAAATATATTACCAAACTGGTTTATTTTCTCTGCAATGTTTTTGCCATATTCTCTCTTAGATGTCAGTAGGTGCTTAGTAGCTAATTATCTTTTCTGCTTATGTAATACCATGTTTAAAAAAGATGAAACCCTGAAAACCTAATTTCTATTTAACAACAACAACAACATTTGATTTATATACCACCCTTCCGGACAACTTAACACTCAGAGTAGTTTACAAAGTATGTTATTATTATCCCTACAACAAACATCCCATTAGGTGGGTGGGACTGAGAGAGCTCCTAGAAGCTGTGACTGACCCAAGGTCACCCAGCTGGCTTCAAGTGGAGGAGTGGGGAATCAAACCCAGTTCTTCAGATTAGAGTCCCGCTGCTCTTAACCATTACACCAAACTGGTGTAGATAAGAGAAAGGGTTTTCAAAATGTGGGGTTGGACAGTAGAAGAAAGGAGGGCTATTTCAATGCATATAAATGTGATTTTTACCAAGCCAGACCGTTGGTTTACTGTGCTTAGTATTGTCTACTCTAACAAGAAATGGCTCTCCAAGCCAAACTTCATGCATGTGATATGATTTGGATCATGGACCCCTGACCTAACTTGTGGTCACACACATGATCAGGGGTCACCTTCCAAAGCACTGGATTGTTCGATAGTTTTAGGTGGGTAGTCTGTAGAACAAAATTTGAGTCCAGTAGCACCTTAAAGGCCAACAAAATTTTCCAGAGTATAACCTTTCATGTGTCTAAGTTCACTTTGATAAATACAAATATGTACTAAGATGTAACAGCCATTATATCCATGGCAAAAGGGGGAGAGGTGTTACCAAGAAGGATGTAGAGGCACAATACAAAATGTAATCAACTATTTTTAGAGTTGATTCGCGAGCAAGTTCGCGAGCAAGCTATTCATGAGGCCCCGTTCCCAGTGAACATGTGTTCATTCTAAGCCCTCTTCATGGCGTTCGTCAGCCGTTCGTAAAGCCAGACAGTCTGGCGCCTTTCAATCAATTCCCCTGGCAACATAGGCATGGACTGTCTGAACTCTGAACTCCTTATGGCTTGTAACCCCTCGAAGTAACTTCCAGCAGACAGTCCACTTTTTGCCACTCTAAAGAGAACATGACAGGAAAGGGAAGTACCCATGAATCATGGCTTTCCCAGGGTCCACTCTCTCTGAAACTTGGGGGGTCTTCAGAGGACTGTGAGGACTATGTCCCCTGAAACTTTGGGGGGTATTGGACATTGGGAAGGTCGATGGTTGTTGTGGGTTTTCCGGGCTGTATTGCCGTGGTCTTGGCATTGTAGTTCCTGACGTTTCGCCAGCAGCTGTGGCTGGCATCTTCAGAGGTGTAGCACCAAAAGACAGAGATCTCTCAGTGTCACAGTGTGGAAAAGATGTAGGTCATTTGTATCTACTCAGGAGGGGTGGGGTTGAGCTGAGTCATCCTGTAAGAGTTTCCCAGGGTGTGGAATGCTAATGGCGGGAGGCTTCACTGTATCCTAAGGAGGTTCTTTTGCATATGGATTGGTACTTGATGTGCTAATCTTCTCTACAGGGCTATTGTCGGGGATAGAATGTTTTGTTAGCCTGGTGTTTTTCAGAACTGGAAACCATGCTCTGTTCATTCTTAAGGTTTCTTCTTTCCTGTTGAAGTTTTGCTTATGCTTGTGAATTTCAATGGCTTCCCTGTGCAGTCTGACAAAGTAGTTGGAAGTGTTGTCCAGTATTTTGGTGTCCTGGAATAAGATACTGTGCCCTGTTTGCGTTAGGCTATGTTCAGCCACTGCTGATTTTTCAGGTTGTCCAAGTCTGCATTGTCTTTCATGTTCTTTTATTCTTGTCTGGATGCTACGCTTTGTGGTCCCGATGTAAACTTGTCCACAGCTGCAGGGTATACGGTATACCTGATTAATAAGTGCAATAGTGTCTTTTACTGGAACCTTGGTAAACAGGGATACAACATCAAAACTGACAAGTATGTCTTGTGGATTGAGTTTCAGAGAACTGATTTTGTTGATGAAATCTGCTGAATCTTTGATGTAAGACGAGGTTTTCCCACTTATTAATCAGATTTTCCCAGAGGATGTAACAGCCTTATTCCACCATTGTCTGACAACCAGTTACTTCCAATGGGACAACGAATTCTATGAACAGATGGATGGGGTGGCCATGGGGAGCCCACTCGGCCCAGTTATAGCAAACTTCTACATGGAACATTTTGAAAAAACAGCTCTAGAATCAGCACCCCACAAACCTAGTGTATGGTTCCGGTTTGTAGATGATACTTTTATCATTTGGAGCCATGGGGAGGAAGAATTGATGGGGTTTTTGAATCATCTCAACAACATCCACCTGAACATACAATTCACAATGGAGAAAGAAATCGAGGGAAAACTCCCATTCCTGGATACCTTGGTCATCCGCAAAGCAAACTTTCAGTTAGGTCACAAGGTCTACAGGAAACCAACTCACACTGATCGGTACTTACACAAAAACTCCAATCACCACCCCCGACAGAAAAGAGGCATAATGAAAACATTAGTGGATCATGCAAGATGGATATGTGAGCCGCACGTTCTCAATGAGGAAATTAATCATCTAAACCACGCACTTCAGGCAAATGGCTACTCCAGAAATGAAATCCGAAGAGCAATCAAACCCAGGATGAATCAAACAACCAAGGAAAAACAGTCTCCTACAGGAAAAGTGTTTTTGCCATATATCAAAGGAATTACTGATCAGATGGGAAAGCTTATGAAAAAGCATAACCTTCAAGCAGTATTCAGACCCACCCGAAAAATAGAACAGATGCTACGATCAGCAAATGACAGTAGAGACCCCCTCACCTCTGCAGGAGTATAACGTATACCCTGCAGCTGTGGACAAGTTTACATCGGGACCACAAAGCGTAGCATCCAGACAAGAATAAAAGAACATGAAAGACACTGCAGACTTGGACAACCTGAAAAATCAGCAGTGGCTGAACATAGCCTAACGCAAACAGGGCACAGTATCTTATTCCAGGACACCAAAATACTGGACAACACTTCCAACTACTTTGTCAGACTGCACAGGGAAGCCATTGAAATTCACAAGCATAAGCAAAACTTCAACAGGAAAGAAGAAACCTTAAGAATGAACAGAGCATAGTTTCCAGTTCTGAAAAACACCAGGCTAACAAAACATTCTATCCCCGACAATAGCCCTGTAGAGAAGATTAGCACATCAAGTACCAATCCATATGCAAAAGAACCTCCTTAGGATACAGTGAAGCCTCCCGCCATTAGCATTCCACACCCTGGGAAACTCTTACAGGATGACTCAGCTCAACCCCACCCCTCCTGAGTAGATACAAATGACCTACATCTTTTCCACACTGTGACACTGAGAGATCTCTGTCTTTTGGTGCTACACCTCTGAAGATGCCAGCCACAGCTGCTGGCGAAACGTCAGGAACTACAATGCCAAGACCACGGCAATACAGCCCGGAAAACCCACAACAACCATCGACCTTCCCAATGTCCAATACCCCCCAAAGTTTCAGGGGACATAGTCCTCACAGTCCTCTGAAGACCCCCCAAGTTTCAGAGAGAGTGGACTGCGCATGCGTCGATCCGGCTAAGACGCTCCCAAAACTGCCTCCCGGAGAAATTTGTTATTAAGCTGCCAAGAAGAGAGATAAACTTTGGAAAACAGTCTGAAACATCTGTGGAAAAGTGCCAGAGAACCAGAGAGGTTGTATTCTCTGTGAGCCTTTGGAGGTGAGAGATATCTTTTGCTTCTATACTCCCTAGACGTGGGCTGGGGGAGAAGGAAAGAAGTGTAAAATGGCGACTAAAAAAGAGCTGAAAGATTTAACGCAGCTTATCACCACCTCAGAACAGAATGTTAGGGGTGATATTAAGGCACTCAAGAAAGACTTGAAACAGATGGCCTTAGAAATTAAGAGCATAAAAAATACTGCTGACAAGGCAGCCAAGAAAGCTGAAGCTAATGAGGCCAAAATTAAGGAATTGACCAGCAGATTAGCTTCTGTAAATGACCGTCAAAGGAGGAGAAACATTTGTTTGTCTGGCATTCCTGAAGATATCTTAAAGACTGATTTGGAAGCAAAGCTAACTGAATGGTTTGGACAACATGGAATAAAAATTGGCCCGGAGGAAATAGAAAGAGCACACAGATCTCTCCGTCCCAAACCTGGTCTGGGAGCAAAGCCAAGAGACATTGTTATGGCATTTGCAAGAGAGAAAACAAGAGACATTGTTTATAAAATGCTAAAAAGCCAGAAGGACCTACAGTTTAATGGCTCTAAAGTGATAATAAGACAGGACCTTTCTCCAGAGACACTGCAGCAAAGAGCATTGCTAAAACCTTATACTCAAAGACTCTTTGACAGTGGAATATTGTTTACATGGGGATACCCAGCGGTAATTTTGGTATTTAGAGAAAGTAAACTCTTACGTGCAAAAAACCCAGAAGAGGCAAGGAGAATGATGGAGAGACTGGGAATTAGTACGGCGTCATTAGAACCAGAAAACACGGAGGATCAAGAAGCTGAGCAACAGGAAGCTTTTGATATTACTACAACTAGCACCGAAGAAGAAGAAGGGGGGTCAAGCCAGTCATTACAAAGCAAGCCAAAGCGCTTGAGAAAAGACACTAGTCGCTCTTAGGTTACATCTGGTACTTCATAATAAGGTTTTGTTTGAAGATATAGCACTGATGTTAATTTATTTTTGATTTTTCTCATTGTGAATGGATAAAATATGAAATAAGTAAGGTGGCTTCTATTGAAACATGCTTAAACTAAATAATAAGGGAGGAGGGGATGGGAACGCGACCCTCAATTAAGCAACGAAGAGGTCAGGAGGCGTATGTCACTTGTATACCCCTTAGGGGATGCTCTTCGGGAAGGGGGAAGGGGAATGGGGGTGACCATCAAAGTAAGAAAGGACAGAAATGAGCACACATATATTAAATTTACAAAAGAGAATGGTTGAGATAATTAAATTACTTTCTTTGAATATAAATGGATTGGCTTCAGATCTAAAGAGGTACAGATTAAAAAATTTGATCAAAAAACAGGGAATAAATATAGTATGCCTACAGGAAACCCATAAAGGCAAAAAAGATAAGAAACCTTTACTGAATTCCCCATTATGGGAAACAAAGGTGGAGGCAAGAGGAACTAAAAAGGCAAGAGGGGTAGCTATCCTCGTACACTCAGGTTTAAAGATACAAGTATTAGATCAAATATTTGATTCAGAAGGGAGATATGTTTTTTTGAAATTCAAGCTGAACAACAGGAAGTTCACAATAGCTTCTATATACGCACCAAATACAGGTCAAGTAAGGTTTTTAAACAAGGTATTTCAGAAATTACAGAATTTCTACGAAGGGGAATTGGTTGTAGCAGGAGATGTTAATTATGACTTTAAGAAAAGTAAAACTTTGAAACTTAAGAAATGGAAATTGAAGGACGCATTTACTTATGGAGGGAAAACACCACAACCTACATATTTTTCTAATAAATCTAAGACCTTTTCATATATAGACTATATTTTGATAAAGGAAACAAATGAGACGGAGGTGCTAAAAACAAAAACTGAACCTATATGGATTTCGGATCATGCCCCTTTGATAGCACAATTCAAATTAAGCGAAGACCAGAAAGAAAATATGTGGAAATATAAGGCTAATATGCCGTTAACAGAGAAGGATCGGATGGATTTAAGAAGAGATATAGAGCTCTATTTTAGAGAAAATAGGAACTCAGTTACAGAGGAAGTGCTCTGGGATGCTGCTAAAGCAGTCATAAGAGGAGTTTATATTGCTAAAGAAATTAGAATTAGAAGGGAAAACAATAAGGAAAGAAGCAGGAAAGTAAGTGAAATTATACAAAAACAAAAAGAATTGCAGGAAAATTACAGTAGACAGACTCAAGAACTCCTAAAAAAACTTAAAAAAGAACTAGAGAATTTAGACTCTTTATCTATGTGGAAGAAAGAAATATTAGTGAAAAATGAATATCACAGAATCAATATAAATACAATGAAAAGAATGGCCAATTACTTAAAGACAAGGAAGGAAAAGCAAAAAATTGGATGCATCAAGGGGGATGGGGATAAACAGCTTTTTAAGAATACTCAGATAAGAGAGGAATTTGCTAGATTTTATCAACAGTTATTTAAATCTGAAGAAAATCAAAAATTTGATGAACGGTTAGAAAACAATTTAACGACAGAACAGAGGGAGAGCCTGAATAAAGATATCACACGACAGGAAATAGCAGAAGTATTAAAGGGTCTAAAAAATAGAAAATCCCCTGGTTTAGACGGATTTACTGCAGAATATTATAAAGAAATGGCGGAGTTACTGATACCAGAAATGCAAAGATTATTTAACTATATATTAAAAGAAGGTAAAATGCCAGATTCATGGAAGAAAGCTGAGATCCTTCCAATTCTAAAACCCCAGAGAGACCCTTTAGATACAAATTCTTATAGGCCAATTAGTTTATTGAATCAAGATTACAAAATATTCGCAAAAGTTCTAGCTAATAGACTGGAAAAACATTTACCAAAACTAGTTAAGGAAGATCAATATGGTTTTGTCAAGTAAGTCAATACAATCAACATGATGAGACTTCCAATACACAGTGCAATAGGATTAGTACTGTGGAAAACTGGAACCTTCCAGAAATCTGAAAAAAGAATTGAAGAATTGAATAGGTGTTAACATAACGTGTTAAATGATGCAAAAATTACATAGTATGATCCTATTTACAGCGACATGCAGCATGAGCTATATACAATAGCACAGACCACAGTCCCTAAACTTTTACTCAAGTAGTCTTCTGAGCCATTCTATACACTATCACTGTGTGTAGAAAACTCCTCCTGAATAATTCAGTTTTGTGTAGTTTGAAGAAAGCCAGGAGAGTGGGAGCCTTCCTGAACTCATCAGGCAGGCCATTCCATAAAATGTGGGCCACAATAGAGAGAATGTGTATGGGCAGCTGTTGATTTTGGCCACTTGTAGGTTACCACCTGTAGAAGGCCCTGCTCAGATAAGCAGTCATAGAGAAGCATGGGGGGAGAGGCGGTCCCACAGATATGAGGGACCAAGGTCATGATGGGCTTTATGTGATAGCCAGTACCTTAAATTGAGCCTGGTAACCGACGGTCAATCAATGGCATGACTGCAGAATGGGAGTAATACGCATGGTTTGTCTGGCTCCCAATAATAGCTGAGCTGTGGCATTCTGTACTAGAGATGGGCACGATCTGCATTATGATCGAAAAAACCCCACGATAATGGCGATCGCGCGATTGGGACCCGGCAGATCGTGCTCGGGCATGGCCAACGATCCAGCGGTCGGGAGGGGGGCTGGATCGGGGCAATCGTGCTCCGATCGGGAAGCCAGACACTCAGGTGCCAGCAATCTATTCCCCTGGCAACGGAGCCAGGGGAATGCCTGAGCTGTGTTTGCCCTCCTTCTGTCGCCCTGGAAACCCAAATGGAAGCCCAGCTTTCCTTGATCAGCAGGGCTTCCTTCCAACCACGGATTAGCAAAGCAGTCACCAGCTGGGAGAAGACACCCAAGGGAGGGAGGGGGAAGGGGGTGTTCTGTAGCCATGGGCACTCCAATCTCATCCCTGCAAACCCTGATAGGCAGCTCTGATGGCCAAACACAGACAGCCAAACACAAACACAGATGTCGCTGGCATCAGCCACCATTCCTGTATCGCTGGGAACAGCGGGGCACCCCTCCGCTTTTGCCTCCACGATCCACGATCCACGGATCGGAAACAGGAGATGACCGGTGTGGATCGTTAATTCGGGATCGGCGCTGGCGTCAATCCACGATCAGCTTGATCGGTATTTTTAGGGGGATCGTGCTCACCTCTATTCTGTACCAACTTCAGTCTTCCAGTTGATTTTGAGGGGAGAATAATGTAAAGAGCATTACTGTAGTCTAGTCTTTTTTTCCATTTCCTTTTTTTTTTAAATATATTTTTTATTCGTTTTCATTACAACTTAAACTAATAACAGGTTACTCAAGCTTTACACATTTAGTACATGTAAATACCATACATTTCAGTCTCTCTCTTCTATACAATCATAGTTATATATCTTCCTATTATTGCTGTAGGTCTACTTTGTTTAATTCCAATACTCATTTTCTTTTCTCATTGTAACAGTTTATGTCCTGCTAAATCATATTTAAGTTCATTATTTTATATTTTCGTTCCATCTATCTATGGAGCAGAGTCCATCCTCCTTTCCAGTTATATCTATTTTATTTTTCCCTTTTCTTACATAGTTAGTATATATTTATGCCGTATATTTCAGTCCATCTTTACCATTCAATCCCCTTTTGTTACTATCAACCCATTGTTACTATAAGCCTACATTTATTTTGTTCTAGTACTTCTTTCCTTTTCTTGTAATTCAGTTCCTATCTTACTTAAGTATATTTGAATTCTTGTTTTATATTTCCATTAAATTCATCTGTTAGGTGGGGTGAAGTCCACCTTCCTTTCCAATTGTATCTATTTTTCCTTTTTAAGTAATTGCATCATCATTCAATAATGAGGAGAGGAAGTAATATTCTCTCCTTTTCTGCCTTATACTCCAGGATGTCTCCTCGAATATCTTCCCCTCATTTCCTTTTATATTTGCAATTTTATCTCTAATCTGCCTCGATGTTATTTCTCTTATTCTTCTCTTTATAAATCTCACATATACCCCTCTTGACAGTTTACTCTTACTTTTAAATTTTGAGTTCGCTCTATAGGGAGTGTCTCTTTCTTTTAGAAGTTCTCCATTTCCCCTCTTCAATATTGGTGCAGTCTCCTCAAATGGTATATCCTTCAGTACGTCCCCTTTATTTTCCATTGTATTTTGTTTCATTATGACTTCTTCTAAAGTTCTCTGTTCAAGCTCCACCTTTCCCCCCTTTTGATTTATTATGTCCATTCTTTCATCTATTTTGGGGATTAGGCATGCCAAATGAGGGTTATCATGCTTTCTTTCTTTCAGTTGTTCCTGGAATTCATCTCCTTTTCCCTTTAACTCTTTAATTTGTTCTGATATTTGTGCAATACTACTCTGCACCTGTGCTATGTTTACTGCAAACATCTGTTGTAAGTTTTGTTGAAGATCTTTTAAGGCTTCTTGTATCAGCATCATCCCTGTAGCTTTTGCTTGCCCTGGAAAAGGTTTTAGTTTTGTAGTTTTACTTATTTTAAAACTTCCAGTGATATATATTATTGTTATTAACCCTTTACGTTTTGTCTGTACAGGTAATGTATCCTCCTTCTTTTTATATGTTCTTATTGCATTACCTTATCAAACCATCTATCACACCTAAGAGATAATTTATACCCTATTAACATTCATAACACCACAGTATCACACAATTTGGAGTAAACTCATGAAAACAAGTACAAACTTAGACTAAACGCTTATACAACATAGAAGTTAGAAGCCAAACTCTTTTCTTTGCTTTTTTTTAAACACAGTTTAACACAAGTAAGCAGATTTAATTACTCAAATCCCCCAGACCCCCCTTTCTTTCACCTTTGTTTCTTTCAAGGGTGAAAGAAACATCCAGCCACTTTCCCCCTTTTTACTCCAGTTGGCAAATTCTGTCTTTACTTAACTCCGGGGGGGGGGGGAGAAACCCCCACCAAACTTCCTCCCGTCTGTCTTGTATACTCAGTCCATTCTCAGCCACTTTCATTTTCAGTTCTCAGCCAAGTCTCCCTTGTCGCTTCACGCTGTACGTACTACCCTCCGCTCCCTTTCTCTTCCTTTGTATCTTTGATGAACTTTGTATCCTTGTAAAGTTTATTTTCTTTACTCACTTGGCAGAAATTTTCTTTCGCCTCTGTAGCTTTGTAATTCCAAGCAGGTCATTACTCTTCCTCTTTGCAATCCTCTCCCATACTTGAGAGTCCCTTCGAAAACTGTTTCTTCAATGGGGGGCGGGGGGGAAACCACCACACCGTCCCTTTCCTGAATCCTTTCTGCAGGGGCAAGTCTTTGTTTCCTTTCTGTTGTCATGCACAGCTTTCCTTTGTTTCGTAAACTTACAGTCTGTTTCTCACTGACCTCTCTTGTTATAATAATGTCGCTCTTTGTAATCTGTCCATCCCGGTGCTTGCAGCTTGTTGCCTATAAATGGCATACACAGCGGTCTGTGCTATGAGGCAAATACACAGAATTCCACCTCCAGTGCCTGGAGTGAATCCCCGGCTGAGCCTCTCACTTAAGAGACCCCTCTCCGTGGGGTCTCCCCAGAACTCAGGAATCCCAAGCCCCCAGACCACTGGGTTTCAGGTCTCCTTCAGAGACAAACTCATCGGAACTGCTGACCTTGCTGCGCCGTAGCTGGAAAACTCTACTGTAGTCTAGTCTTGATGTTGCCATAGCATGGATCCAGGTTGCCAAATTGGCCATACCAAGGCAGGGTGCCATCTTCCTGACTAGACTGACTTGAACAAAAGCATTTTTGCACCTGCATTAACTTGCTTCTCTAGAAGTAATGTTGTATCCAGTGTAAAAGCTCAGTCTTAACTGAACTCCATCAAAAGTGGGGAGCACAATGTCCTTCAAGATCTGTCTTCCCAATCAACATTACACCTGTCTTTTCAGAGTTTTGTTTCAATTTGTTCACTCTTAGCCAGTTAAGCACAGCAGCCAGGCAGTGATTTAGAACCTCTACTATATCACAAGGAGATTTGGATAACAATATCTACAGTTGGATATTGTCAGCATAATGATGACAACCAACCCTCAAACTATGGATGATTTATCCTAAGGTCTTTTCATAGAGATTGAAAAGCATAGTGAATAGGCCTGTACCCTGTGGAACCCCATAGGATAGCTGCCCAAACTAACTGGTCCCTTTGAGTCTGATCTATAAAGAATGATTCAGCCCAGTTTAATGCACATCCTCTGATACCTACTTCTGCTTCCAAGCACCTGAACAAGATGGATGATCAAAGGCTGTAGATAGGTGCAGTAGGAGCAACAAAGAGACATGGCCTTTGTCTATGCTCAGACAGAGGTCATTGACTAGAACAAGGAGGGCAATCGCTGTCCCACAGCCCAGCTTGAAACCAGACTAAAAAGGGTGCAGAACACATACGTTATCCAAGAAGACCTGGAGTTGGTCTTCTACCACCCTCTCTACCACTTTACCCAGAAAGGATAGATTAAAGGATGGGCAATAATTGGCCACATCATTTTTCTGTAAGATAATTTATTCTTAGCAATGAACAGATAACCTTCTCTTTAAGTGGCCAAGGGAAGGTGCCCTGAGTTAGTGATTGATTTATGATAGATACTAAGGGCTCATTGATGCAGTGACTGAGTTAACTGGATATAAGTTAGTATAAAAGTGGAAAATTTTAACGTGTTGGTCCAAATTTTCAGTGGAGAATGTCTGCAGCTACATGGTGATACAGGAAGATAGGAATTATAGTGTGAATATATAGTGTGTGATAAAAACATATTCTGATGATCCAAAAAGTAGTCCTTAGGATGCTGATTTTAAGAGATGGCAGTTTAAGAGAGAAACTTCCAACAATAAGAACATTTTTGAGTGATCTTTTGTTCTTCTCAGGGGGTTGTGGTCAGTTCATGAGCTAGGATGCCTCAGAAATTGAGAAACAGATTACTAAAAGCATCAAGAGAAATAATAAACATTTCTTTAAATATATCCAGAGCAGGAGACGAACTAGATAAACATTTGGGCGTTTGGATGACCGAGGTAAAAGGACTGCTAAAAGGAAGATGGGGAGAGGGCAGAGAAACTCAATGAATTTTTTACGTTCACTGTGGGAAGTGTGGGGCATGTGTGGGTACCACACAACAGCTGCAATTTTTCAGGAAAGGTGTCTGAAGAACTGAATCAAATTAGGCTGATAAGAGATGAAGTTTTGAATTAAAAACCATTTAGTCTCTAGGTCCTGATGGCATACACCTGAGAATTCCTAATGCATAGTTTTTGGATCATCCAAATATCTGTTTATCACACACTCCCTGTGGCAGAAGGAGGGAGTGGTTGCTGCAGGAATGGTCAGAGAAAGTAGCAGCCCTATGAGCCGGAAAATCCACATTTTCTTCCACACATAGCAGCCATCCCAGCTTTTCTGCAGCCTTTCCCAGAACTTTGGAGCAAAGTAGGTTTGAGAAAGAACAGAGAAAAGCCAGGAGACTCTATCCCCAGAGGTGCATGAATGCACCACGATGCTGTAGAGAAGCAGGAAAAAACCCTGCTTCCTAAAAGCTTGGAACTCTGATCGGATAACTTACATGGAAGACACCTAAAAAACCAAGTAAATAAACTTTTCGGATTGTGTCCTGATTTTTTTCCTGCTCCATTCAGATACAGAGAGAATCTTAGTTTATAATCTACAAAAGCCTTAGTACAAAATGATAAAAATGTTCTTTGTTTATACCCATAAAAATTTGCTGTGTGTTTTGATAATACTGGTGGAAAATTCACTCATGTCTATGGTAGTCTGGGAAATTCTGGTAGCAGAAGTGGTTGAGACAGATCAAATGATCACAACAAAAGTACAGCTAGGCTGTTCAGTGCTAGTTGCAACCAGTGATTTTAAACAGAGAATTCTAACAGGGGAGATCAGCAAGGGAGGGAGTAGGAGGCAGCCCTCAGAGCTGAAGTTCCTTGAAAAAGGGATACAAGGTTTAGAAGGCAAAGATCCACATTACCCTTCTTGCTACAGATAGCAAGATTCAGATACATACCTTATTTTAACCCTAAAGTCCTAAAACAACCAAACCCGTTATGAAAGTAGAAAGCCAATATGAGAGAGGGGCCATCCTGTGTTTTGCAATAAGTACCAAAGTGTGACTGTGTCCCCATTGGATGGAAGATTGATGCATGGAGTTGTTGGCTCCCAGGAAACAGGTTTATTCCCTTGAGGCTAGGGTTGCCAACCAGGAGAAGCTGAAGGGGGGGCAGTTGTGGATGAGACCTTCAATGACCTGCTAGAACTGTCCCACTCCTGGGCCGACAGCTTCGGCACTGCTGTGGACTGGAGATGGAAGATTAGAAGGCATCAGGCTGAGGAGGGGAGATATGATTCCTTAGCTGGGATGCCTTCCTTGGATAATGGACCAATATCCTTTCATATTAAGGATACTCCTCTAGAGTTGGGAGGTTGTGGACTTTTGCTAGTGGCTGATTTGATCAGTAGGAATATAGAGAGTGGCATCTGTGGTAGGTGTTTTGACTGCATATTGACTTGCTTGCCTGGTGCAAAGGTTGTGGCCATCACAAGCTGTCTAGGCAAGTTGATAGTGCTCAGGAAGAGTCAGCGATCATGGACCGCAAAGGTAACATTCTTAGAATTGCTACTTGTTTCACATGCAGGATCAGCTAGACCGGCACAGATTAGGGGTCCCAATAAGTAGATGAGAAAGTGGTGCAAGGAGGAAGTTTTTAGATTTGTTAGGCACCTGGGAGTTATCCAGGACAAGCCCAACCTGTTCAGAAGAGATGGGCTTCACTTGAACAGAAAGGGTCCTGGCACTTAGTTTAAAATCTGCTCAGCCACATTTTGTTATTAACACCCAGAGAAAAGCTGACAGGAACTGGAGAGTGTCTGGTTCAGGATGACTCGTCCAATAAGGATGATGGGGGAAACACTCGGGGTGATACTGGTAGCCATGTGATAAAACTTGGGAGAGAGAGTTGGCTGACAAAGGAAGACTGGGCCAAAGACCAAAGGGCTGAGCAAGGGGCAGATTGTTGGAGAGGGAAATGTGCCATTCTGCTGAAGTCTCCAAGCCAAGAGTTGAATCCCTGGAGGAGTCTCAGAAGCTATTTAAAATCACACTAACCGAGACTCAGATAGAATGCATATCTCACATGAGAAAAACTACTGCCAAGTCTAAAAGGACGCCTGCAAGATTTAACAACCCAAGTTAAGGAAACCATAAAAGGCAAAAAGGCTTAATTTAAAAAGTGAAAAGTTTACCAAAATGAGATGAATAGAAGAGAGCATAGGGTCTGGTAAATAATAATTAGACAAATGAAAAGAGAATTTGAACAGTGGATTGCTAAAAACATCAAGATAACCAATAAACCTTTCTTTAAATAAAGAAAACCGGCCAGAGAGGCAGCTGGGCCATTGGATGACAAAGATTTGGGGGTTCTCCAGTGTTTGAGCTGGAATGTCCCTCTTCCATTAAAAACTTCTTCAGCAATGTTAACTGTTCTCCTTTCCAACAGTCTGTAATAGGAGGGCTAAGCCTAACTCTTATTGCATGCACATTAATGTGGCATTTCATGTCTCCATGTCCTATGCAACTATTCAGTACTCCACTAAATTCTTCTAAAATTCTGTTCGCATGAAACATCTGTGGATATGACTGCCTGCAAGAGGGAAATGGGTTAATACTTGCAGTCTCTTTTCCAGCTTTCATGCATTTATCTAAAATTGTGAACAAAGTCTGAGCATGTACTGGCTATGTACGACTAGGTCCTGTATGTGTAATCAAACTCCTGGAAAATTCATAGTTCCTGCTTGCGTGGATAATGCCTATACAAACTGGATGTGCTAGGGTTTTGTTAACAGTTTCAGGCAAATGTAAAGAACTCACAACTGGACATACTCCTGTTTCTTCCTCCATGAGTTCATGTCCATAGATACATCTTCCGGACAAAGCTCAAAAATACTGGCGGTTGGAGGAGTAGCTCATGGAGTCTAAGAACAGGTGGATTTTCCCTATTCCTAAATCTTAGTCTGCTTTATCTTTATTTTGTTCTGGGTTGTTGGAATGTAGGGTAATTATCTGAAAGATGCCTGCAGGATTTGAAACATGTCACTTGATTATACATGCTTTCCCAAAACCACGTGTCATTTCTGCTTAGAACTGTCTATAGATTTAATTGCTCTTTGGCTTCAGGGCGTAATTTAGATCCATCTTAAGTGTCAAATGTCACGGCAGCAGTTGATGCTGTAGATTTTATAGGATGATTACTGCACAAACATTTCTGTTGCCATTTGTTTGTTCATGGTTTGAAAAGCACTTCAGTTACCTCTGTCTATGTGGTTGGGTGAAATTGCCAAAAATTCTCTCTCATTACTTTTGGTGTGATCACATATTTCTGGATTGTAAGGGTGTGAAAGGAAACTCTAATCCAATGTCTGGCACATGCTTTCCAAAATTAGGTTTTATATACTTTGAAGAGAAGGAAATAAACACTTTCAGTGTCTTTCCCTCCTACCTCCTTATTCTTTAAAATATTTGTATTTGTTCTACTTTGCTGACCTCCATTTCCTTTTGCTACTTGCAGTCTTGAAAACTAGTCTGTCATGGGCTGGGCCAGCCCAAGCAGGGTGGTTCAAGTCTAAACCTTAAGGCCAATGTCAAAGAGGAGTTCCAAGAGCAAAAGCCAAGTCAAACTGGTGGTCAGAGCACGAGATAAAGCCAGGAGTGAGTCCAGAGTCCAAGAGCAAGGTCAGGCACAGTCCAAGGTCAGGTCAAAAGCAGGCACAGGCAAGGTTCACAGAACATGGAGTGGTTGCAGGCAGTAGACACATTGCTTCCACGCCCAGCAGTTCCTCCAGACTGGCTTTTATAGCCAGGTGTGGTTTTCAGCCAGCTGCTGGGGCTCTATCCTGCCACTACTCATCGTCACTCTCCAGCAGCTGGCGTTGGCTCAAGAGGCGAGTGCTGCGCCGTCTCTCCTGCAGTTCCAGTCTCTGGCGCTGCCTGCGGCGTTCCTTGGGCGTGGGTGAACCTGGGGGGGGGGGTGGAGACTCTTGGCTGCGCTGCACCTGTAGAAGTCCCTGGCTGAGCTTCCTCTGTAGTATTGGAGCTAGAGGGTGCTGGTGCCTCAGCTGCTGGCTGTAAGCTCTGATCAGCCAGCAGCTGTTGCTCCTGATTGCTGGCTTCTGCTGAATCAGGGCTAGGGCTGGCTACACAGGGCTCCTCTTCTCCTGAGGAGTCCTGGCTGGCTACATGAAGCTCCTCTCCTCCAGAGGAGACCTCACTCTCAGACTGGGCCATGACATAGTCCTTGTACCATAGTCATGTGAAGCTAGCAAGAGCTGGTAATTTTCTGGTGGTAAGAAATGCAGAATCTTATATCCTAATAGCCAAGTGGCCCCAAACTACAGATACTTAAATCTGCGGATCAGGGCCACCTTGACACAAGGGAGATTTGGTCCAAATTTGGCCCCCACCTCAGGTTGCAAAAAAAATCTGAAAGTGGAAAAATTGCCCCCCCCCCCCCCAACCTAGAATTTTCACGGCACAAGTGCAGTGAACTGATATTGGCAGTGTAGGAGGGAGGATGCAGGCCACCACTGCAGAACTTACCTGAAGGTTACCATCCCAGGAGCTGACCCTTGCCTTTCCCTGGCCCTGGCAACTTATCTACATGCTATGCTGAGGTTGGCTTTGGTGGCAGCAAGCTGTGCTGAGGCAGAACACAGTGGCAGCAACATGCCCCAAGGCTGGGAGACACTGGGAGCAGCAGCAGCAGCAGCAGCAGCAGCAAGCCAGACAGGGAAAGGCAGGGGGAGGGGCAGTGGCCCTTCCAGGGTTGTTTCTGAGAGAGAACTCATTGAAGCAACCACTGGGCAATTTGATATCACATGACTTACCCAGCGATGTTTAACAGCAGCCCTCTTCCGCAAGCCAGTATAGTATAGTGGTTAGAGTTTCAGAATAGGAGGTGGGAGACCCAGGTTCGATAAGCCACTCTGCTCATTGAAATCAAAGTCACTGGGTGACTTTGATTTAGTCACACTCAACCTAACCTACCTCTCGGGATTGTTGTGAGGATACTATGGAGATGAGTGGGAAGGAGAGAAAGAAACAGGAAAAGGCTATGGGGTGAAGGGAAAGAAGACATGATGGGGGAGGGGAAAATGAGATAGCCCTTGCAAGTCCTTGTGGGTTTCCACTTGTAATAATATATGTACCATACATTTTGCATTTTAAAATTAAAACTGGAGTTTTATGTACACTTAACTGGGATTAAGCCCTACTGCAGTCAATGGGACGGAATAAAGATTATGTTGTATAATGCCTTATAGAAGAGTATTAATGTTCTGAAAGATCTACTCATTATTACCTCATCAATCTGAGTAGGTGATAGACTGTGTCAGCAATCCCTAGGGAGCTCCATTTCCACACTCATTCAAAGTATCTATAAAATCATTAAAATCTAGACGAAAAGCTTCAGTAAGAATTATCAACCCTATTTCTTAATAGAAAAACACTTCTTTTTCCAGGCCAGGTTTTTAGAAGCTAACAAACCATTTCTCCAAGTCTTCCTGTCATTGAGGTACAAGCTTTATTTAACTCTAGGGTGGTTACACAGGTTAATGAAAAATCCGATTCAGCAATTTTCTAGTCCTCCCTCTGGCCTAGGCTTGCTGTACTCCCACCTGGGTAGGATAATCCCTGCCCCACCTGCTGTTCTCCATCCCTGTTCACCTGGTTGGCAGGGAAGAAAGGCACAGGGGAAGATGCACATGATCCCATGCTCCCTTGCTGCGCCTGTGTTGGAGGAGCCATGGGGTGCATTGAAGCTCAGTTCAGTAAAAATCACCTCCAAGTGAGTGATTTATACTGAACTGGACTCCAGTGCACCCTGAAGCTGTTCTGTCATGCTTATTTTCCAGCATGGGAACCACAGGTCATGCTGAAGCACAGTTCAGTAAAAATTGCTTGTTTGGAGGTGATTTTTATTCAACTGGACTTCATTGCACCATCTCAGTCCTCTGTTGCAATGGAAAATAATGTCCTTTTCTGACACTATCGGGGATACCATGCTGCTCCTCGCTCCCAGCCCCCTTCACCCTTGCTTTGGCTCTAGGGCCTCTGGCAATCCTATTCTGGCTCCAAACACTGGGATAAGAATAAGATCAGAGTCAGATCAGATCAGTTCACCAGTGTTGGGAGGGACTCAAACAGAACAAGGACCAACCAACTTAATTGCTGCAAAACAGGCTAAATTTAAGATCTGCTTCATACGTACTTCCAGTTGTAATGCCAATGAGACTTAGGACTGCCAGTTGCCAGCTCACAGTGGGCAACTTCCCACACTGCCCAACCTTATCCACTGTAGGGCAACGAGCTGTGGGAGAAAATGGGGGGTGGTATCAGTGATACTCCAGGAATTCCCACATCACTCCTACACATCTTGATGTTCTCCAAAGAGCACACAAAAGACAGTTTGAATACTATCAATATATGGTTTGAAAATTCAGGTTGTGTATTTAAATCCTATATAGAGTTAATCAAGTCTAAGTTCATTGAAACCAATGAGCTTAGACTGGAGTAACTGTGACTTTGATCAAGTCATTTTCATCCAGAAAGACATGCCTCAAAAAGGATAAACCAGAGTTGTTATGAGGTGGAACATGAAAAAAATGGACACCATCTCAAGCCCCTTGAAGGGGTAAAATGGGATGAATACAGGGAAATCCGGAAAGACAAAAATAACCATCTGGGGAGGGGGGGGACACTCAGACTAGTGAAACATAGAAAATTGAAAAATGTGTAAAGCAGCAAATAGGATAGCCAACTGGCTTGGGAAAAAAGTCCTGTCCCTTTAATAGGGGTTTAATGTGTGGAGATAGGCAGTTGAAGCTTTTCATGGCATGGAGATCAATAATATCTGGTAAATAACATCCCATTAAACCTCTTTTAAAAAGAAAGGACATTTTTCTTTTGGTCGATTGGCAACCCTAGCAGGCTAGTAGCAAAAGATGTGGAAAGGGGAACAAAGCAGATGCAGAGAAAGCAAAAAATGACAGAAGAAATTGGAGTTTAGACTTGTTGTCATAGACAAGACTGAGAAAGCTGTTCCGATAGCTCTTTTTGAAACAAAAAGTATTGATTTTTAGTCCTATGCTGTGGTTCTGTAATTTGTACATATGCCCAGCTTAATTTTATAATTGAAACATTGGAAATGTAGATACAATATGAGAATGTTGATAGATATGCAAATGACTGTGAACAAAGATCTGAAGTGGCTATGCAAATGAGCCATCCATCTTACTAGCCTCCCAATCATCTTTCCCCCTCTTGGAGTGATTCTTAGGATGATTGAAAGAGATATATACATTTCCTAGCATTTCAGACATATATGCAGAACCAGAATATGGGGAAAAATTGATCCATCTGATGATTTTGACCTTTATACAGAATATTAACTGAAGAATTAGCTTCATTATTTCCTCCTCTAAGAGCCAGTGATCCTATTTCGCATTCATTTCACATTTATACACTATTTATACACTGTTTTTGGTTCATGGTATGCCTGCATTCTTTTTGTGCTGAGGCTTTCTGAAGATGGAAAATAAAAAAGTAAAATGAATAGCATTCTTCTGCCACTAGAAATATTATCTTTAGAGCTGATTTTTAAATGTCTTTTTTATTGCTTAACTTGGTAATATATTTGAATGTCACTCTAAATCTATGAATAGCCACTTGTTTTCATAGGGTTTGCTGGGGGAATATGTAACTGGAAAGATCATACACCTGGTCTATTCTCACGAGACCATTCATTTTCCTCTCCTTTACACTACTCTAATTAAACACATATTTTTAGCAATAGAAAATCAAGTTTGTATTTTTACTGGGCCCCTTGCATTCATATGGACATACTGTTATCATTAGCACTGTTCTGTTAGGATTTTACCTGGTATGTTCTCACTGAATTCACTAAAACTGCATGGAGGTGTAAATCATCAAGACTAAGGTAAGAAGTACCAAATAATGAAACAACAGCTTGTGATGCTGGGTAATGTAGAGAGATGTGAAGATGAGAAGAGGTGAAACTTACTGGGGAAGCACATGCCTTGGGTGCAAAAGGTTCCACTTTCAGTCCCCAGAATCTCTAGTTAAAGGAACTTTTGGGGGAAAAGACTCCTGTGTGAGAGCTGCTACCAATGAACTTACTTGATTAGATGGCGCCAATGCCCTGGAAACTATTTTGTATGTCTATTTTGTATGGTCAGTAGGATGAAGGCTAAGCTGTGGTGCTGTGGTGTGGTAGTGAAGCTGAGAGCAACACTGTCAGGTGTGCAGGCACGGTCATCAGTCTAAGCTCCTGGAAGAATCACTAAAGGCAGAATGGTCAAAGCTGAGACACCAGACTGAGATGTATCCACCACCTTCCAGAATCAACGGTCACATCAGAAGAAGAGATTGACTGTACCAATGGTGATGGGAGCAGAGGAATTCTTGAAGGTTAGCTATGGTAGTAGCAGGGGACACTGGTGGAGGATCCTTCACAGACAACAAAAGTGTTACTTCAGTTAGCCTTGGTTAGTATTGTGCAGAAGAAGACAATGGTAAACCACTGCTGCTAATCTTTTACCATGAAAACACTTATGTTGAGACTATCCAAAATGAAAGAACATGATGCCACAAGGGGAAGGGGATGATCAACATGGGGATTTCAATGAAGAAGTGATAACAGCAGGGGCCCACCTGGGTAAGACAGATCAAACAAAGGTACAAGGCTACAAGCGCCTATATACCAATGCCCAAAGTATAGGTAATAAGAAGGAAGAGCTTGAGCTTCTCTTGCAAACAGAAGGCTATGATATAGTAGGAATTACTGAGACTTGGTGAGATGATTCCCATAACTGGAATGTGCTAGTGGATGAGTACGAGTTCTTCAAGAAAAAATGGAAGGGTAGAAGAGGAGGTGGAGTGGCATTGTATGTGAGGAGAGGGCTTGATTGTCAGCAAGTTCTGGAGAATGTGGTTGACAGCCCAGTGGAAAGTATTTGGGTGGAAATAAGGGGAGGAAGGACAAAGAGTATTGTTGTTGGAGTCTGCTACAGACCGTCTGACTAGGGAGAGGAAATAGATGCTGCCCTCCTTGAACAGAATGGTAGAGTATCCAGACATCAGAACCTTATAATTATGGGTGACTTCAACTTCCCCGATGTGTGCTGGGAGACAAGCTCAGCAAAGCGACAAGAATCACATGACTTCCTGACCTGCCTGTAACTTCCTTTTGCAAATGGTGGAGGAAGCTACATGGGGCTTGGCCATACTAGACTTAATATTAACTAACAGGGAAGAATTGGTGCATGGGGTGAAGGTTGTGGGGAACTTAGGGGGAAGTGACCATGTCCTCCTTGAATTCCAGTTGCTGTGGGGGGGCAAGGAAGTTCATAGCCAGACTCGTAGGTTAGATTTTCATAGGGCTGACTTCAATGAACTCAGAGGCTTGATGAGAGTCATTCCGTGGGGGAGTGTATTGAAAGGGAAAGGAGCAAGTGAAGGGTGGGCTCTTCTCAAACATGAGCTTTTGCAAGCTCAAGCCCTCACTATTCCAGCAAGATGGAAACATGGTAAGGGCTCCAAGAAATGGATGTGGATGAACAGAGAGCTCCAGAATAAGCTAAGGGAGAAAAATGAAATGTTCAGGAAATAGAGAGAAGGACAGACCTCTAAAGAGGAATATATGAGGGTTACTAGGTACTGCAGTTCAGCCATCAGAGAAGCCAAAGCTCAATATGAGGTCAGTCTGGCCAGGGGGGCTTGCTACAACAAGAAAAACTTCTACAGATATGTGAGAAGCAAACACAAGGTAAAACAGGCAATTGGACCACTGTTGGGAGTGGAAGGAGAAATTCTGTTAGAGGACAAAGAAAAAGCAGACAGGCTTAGTGACTTTTTTGCCTCTGTTTTTTTCCCTGAAGAACTCAAGCCCATCTAGAGATGGTAGTAAACATGACAGGAGACCTGGGTGGCTAGTTGATATTGACAGAGAGGTTGTGGAGAGGCACCTGGCTGCACTGGACGAATACAAATCCCCTGGGCCGGATGGTGTGCACCCAAGAGTGCTCAAAGAACTTTACAGAGAACTTGCAGAGCCTCTGTCCTTCATCTTCAAGGCCTCCTGGAGTATTGTGGATGTGCCACAAGATTGGAGAAGAACGAATGTTATCCCAATCTTTAAGAAAGGGATGATCTGGGAAATTAAAGGCTGGTCAGTCTGACTTCTGTTGCTGGGAAGATATTAGAGCAGATTTTAAAGGGATTGATCTGTAAGCATTTGAAGGACTGCTTAGTGATCCGGGGAAGTCAACATGGTTTTGTCCTGAACTGATCTTGCCAGACCAACCTGGTTTCCTTCTTTGATCGAGTGATGAGCTTACTGGATCGTGGGAACTCTGTCGACATGATTTACCTGGATTTCAGTAAAGCTTTTGATAAGGTTCCCCATGTCATTCTAATGGGTAAACTGGAAGACTGCAGATTGGACAATAGGACAGTTTGGTGGATAGGGAACTGGTTAGAGGACTGCACCCCAAAAGTGGTGGTCAATGGCGTTTCATCAGATTGGAGGGATGTGTCCATTGGGGTGCCACAGGCCTCGGTTTTGGGCCCGGTACTTTTCAATATTTTTATCAATGATCTCGATGAAGGGGTAAATGGGCTACTCATTAAATTTGCTGAGGATACCAAATTGAGAGGAGTGGCAAATACCCAAGAAGATAGAGTTAAAATTCAACAAGACCTGAATACTCTGGAGAAGTGGGCAGTTGTGAACAGGATGCAATTCAACATAGATAAGTGCGCAGAATTACATCTGGGCCACAAAAATGTGAAGCACAAATACAGGATGGGGAATATACTTCTAGGTAGTAGTGTATGCGAAAGAGATCTTGGAGTAAGAGTGGACTATACACTAAATATGAGCAGTCAGTATGATATGGTGGCAAAAAAGGCAAACTCAATCTTGGGTTGCATCAAAAGGGCCATTGCATCAAAATTGCAGACGGTAATAGTCCCTCTGTATACTGCCTTGGTCAGGCCACACCTGGACAACTGTGTGCAGTTCTGGAGGCCTCACTTCAAAAAGAATGTGGCCAAAATTGAGAGGGTGCAGAAGAGAGTGATAAGAATGATCAGGGACCTGGAGACAGCCCTACAAGGAAAGGCTGAGGGCCTTGGGAATGTTTAGTTTGGAGAAGAGGAGATTGAGGGGGGACATGATTGCTCTCTTTAAATATTTGAAAGGCTGTCATTTGGAGGAGGGCAAGGAGCTGTTCCAGTAGGCAGCAGAGGATAGGACTCGAAGCAACAGGCTTAAATTACATGCAGAAAGGTACTGGCTGAATATTAGGAAAAACTTTTTCACGGTCAGAGTAGTTCAAAGGTGGAATCAGCTGCCTAAGGAGGTGGTGAGCTCCCCTTCACTGGCAGTTTTCAGGAAGATGCTGGATGAATATTGGTCAGAGATGCTTTAGGCTCATCCTGCATTGGGCAGGGGGTTGGACTAGAAGGTCGGTATGGCCCCTTCCAGCTCTGTGATTCTGTGAACATATAGTGCTGGAAGACAGGACCCTCAAGTCAGTTGGCACTCAATTGGCTACTAGAGAAGAGCGGAAGGAAAGTACAAATAAGGGTATTCTTAATTATGGGACTGGATTAAAGTTGAAAGGACATCCAGTTGCAGATGTAAATAGATACAAAAGGAATATCCAAAGCTGTTTGATACACACAATAGGAACATGGAACATGAGAAGCATGTAGCCAGGTAAGCTAGAAATTGTAAAAACAAGAAATGAAACATTTAAACATTGCAATCCTTGGTGTAAGTGAACTAATGTAGACTGACTAGGGACATTTTCAGTCATAAAACCACGAAGTTGTTTTACTGCAGAAATGACAAAATGCTGTTGCTTTAATAGTGAAGCAAGTCATAGCACAAGCAGTCAAGACCTACAACACAAAGTCTGACTGATTAATATCGATCAAACTTCGTGGAAGGCCTGTTAACATAATCATCATTCAAGTTTATGCCCCAATTATAGAGGCTGAGGAGGAAGAAATCAAACATTTTTATACAAGCTTCGAAGAAGAAACTGATCATACACCTAAACAAGATATGCTGATAAACATAGGTGACTGGAACGCAAAACTAGGAGATAAAACAGAATCAAACATAGTTGGAAAATTTGGACTAAGACATAAATGAAGCAGGAGAGCGACTTATAGAATTTTGTGACATCAACAACTTGTTTACTGCTAACACATTCTTCAGGCAACCCAAAAGACGGTTGTGTATGTAGAAATCACCAGGATACCAATACAGAAACCAAATAATTGGAAGCAGAAGATGGAGAAGCTCTATTCTCTTTGCTAAAACAAGATTAGAGATGGGCACGAATAGCAATATGAACAAAAAAAAAGCCACGAACAGCCCAATCTGCTGTTCACGAACAAGCTGTTTGTGAGGCCCCATTCTAAACAAACAGGTGGTCGTTGCAAGCCTCATTCATTGCTGTTCATTGCTGTTTGTCAAGCCAGACAGTCTGGCACCTGCAATCAATTCCCTTGGCAACTTAGGCAGGAATTGTCTGAACTCTGTCCGAACTCCTGCTCTTGTCCTGGAAACCCCAGTCTAAGCCCAATTTAGCTTGATAGGCAGGTCTTCCTTTCAAGTGTGGAGCTCCAAATTTGTTACAACAAGGGAGCAAAGACCAGGGGGGAAGGGGGGCTCCCAGCTCTGACTTTGCAGACAGTGGAGAGACAGTTGCTGTTGGCATTTTGATAGAGTGCATTGGAGCTTGAAATTTCTTTGTGTGTGGTGGGATAGGGATCTGCCCCTTCAAGTTCCAGGGCTGCTGCCAGGCTCTGGGCCAAGCTATTATTTATTATTGGTACCTTTCCTGCTGCCTGCTCAGGTAAGGTTTCTGGGAGTGGTATGGTAGGGATCTACCCCTTCACATTCCAGGGCTGCTGCCAGGCTCTGGGCCAAGCTATTATTTATTATTGGTACTTTTCCTGGTGCCTGCTCAGGTCAGGTTTCTGGGAGTGGTGCAGTAGGGATCTTGACTTCGATGATGGCTGGAAGAGAGCCAGCTGGCCCCCACGAACAGCCAACCACGAACATATTTGTGAACAGGGCCATGTTCGTGGTTGTTCGTGAGTCCCTGTTCATGGGTGGCAAAGAACAATGAACATAATGTTCGTCTTTTGTTTCTGTTCATGCCCATCTCTAAACAAGACCAGGAGCTGATTGTGATCAAGATCATGGATTGCTAATATCAAAAATCAGAATAAAGCTGAAGAGAAATACTAAAAGAATCATAGTGCCAAAGTACAATCTAAATAATATTCCTGAAGAACTTAAAAGACCATGTAAAGAACAGACTTGCAATGCTAAGTTTAATTGCTCATGAACCAGAAGAACTGTGGGTTAAAACCAGAAATATTATCAAGGAAGAATGTGCAAAGACTATTCCTGGAGCCAAAAGAAGGGAGAAGCCTAAATGGATGACTGAGGAAACTCTTAAAATTGCAAAAGACAGACAAGAAGCGAAAGCAAAATGTGACAGAAACAGAATTCTAAACGCAGCTTTTCGGTGACTTGCATGCAGAGACAAAGAAATCTATTATAATAACCAGTGCAAAGAAATAGAGGAGAACAACAAAAAAGAAAGAACAAGAGATCTGTTCCAAAAGGCTCGAGAAATAAAAGGGAAATTCAAGCCACAACTTAAGATGCTGAAAGATCAACACAGAAATACAGTATCTGATCAGGACAAAATAAAGGAAAGATGGAAAGAATACACTGAATAATTATACAGAAGAGATGGAAGGATGACAGATACCTTTGAAGAAGAATATTTTGACAAAGAACCAGAAATCTTAGAAATCAAAATTCTACAGCAAAGGATCTTACCATATATGGAACGAGAAATGCCTGATGTTCCAGCTGGATTCAGGAAAGGAAGAGGCATTAGAGATCACATTGCAAATTTATGATGGCTAATGGAACATACCAAAGAATTTCAGAGGAAAACCAGCCTATGTTTTATAGATTACAGCAAAACTTTTGACTATGTGGGTTATGAAAAGCTTTGGATAATTTTAAAAGAAAAGGGGTGCCACAACAGCTGATTGTTTTGATATGTAACCTGTACTCTTGACAAGAGGCTACTGTTTGGGCAGAATATGAGGAAACAGAATGTTTCCAATTGGCAAGGGTGTCAAATGAAGATGTATATTATCTCCCTACCTGTTCAACCTCTATGCAGAGCGTATCATAAGGAAAGCTGAATTAGATTCAGAAAAAAGATGTAGTGAAAATTGGTTAAAGGAACATTAACAATTTGAGATATGCAGACAATACCATGTTCCTGGCAGAAAATAGTGAAGACTCAGAATGACTACTGATGAAGGTTAAAGGAGAAAGCGCCAAAGCAGGATTACACCTGAACATCAAGAAGACAAAAATAATGACTACTGATGAATTACACAATTTTAAAGCTGACAATGTGGAAATGGAAGTTGTTCAATATTTTTTATTCCTTGTCTCAATCATCAACCAAAAGGGAGACTGCAATGAAGAAATCAGAAGATTAAGACTTGGAAGAGCAGCCATGGGGGAACTAGTAAAGATCCTTAAAGAAGGCTGTCTCTTTGGGGACCAAGATCTAGATAATCCAAACTATTCTATTCCCTATTACTATGTATGGATGAGAAAGTTGGACAGGGAAGAAAGCTGTCAGGAAGAAAATTGATTGATTTGAAATGTGGAGCTGGAGGAGAGTTCTGTGGATACCATGGACAGCCCAAAAGACCAATAAGTGGGTACTAGATCAAATCAAGCCCAAATTCTCCCTAGAAGCTAAAATGACAAAACTGAAGCTATCATACTTTGGTCACCTCATAGAAGACAAGACTCTCTGGGAAAGTCAATAATGCTAGGAAAAGTAGAAGGCAGTAGGAAAAGAGGAAGACCCAGGGCTTTTTTTCAGTTGGAACTCAATGGAACGGAGTTCCGGCACCTCTTGAAAATGTTCACATGGCTGGTGGCCCCACCCTCTGATCTCCAGACAGAGGGGAGTTTAGATTGCCCTCTGCGCTGTCAGCCATGTGACCATTTTCACCAAGGGCAATTTAAACTTTAGAAAACTCCCCCCTTGTTCCAGCTGACGCAAAGTGATGTCATTGTGCAGTCCTGGGAGCGTGCATGCACTTTGCACATGCGCATGTGTTACCGGGTCACTACCTCCTGCCAAGAGTTACCCCCTGTGCTGGCAACCCACTGAGATCCACCACCTCTTTTCCCAGAAAAAAAGCCCTGGGAAGACCTAAAACAAGATGGCTTGACTCAATAAAGGAAGCCACATCTTTCAGTTTGCATGATCTGAGCAAGCAAGTCTGTTAAACAATAGGACATTTTGGAGGTCATAGGGTCACCATGGGTCAGAAGCAATGTGACAGCACATAATACACATGGTTGTGGTGTAGGATCTGTGAAGACAAGATCAACTGTATGCAAATAAGCTGTAAATACGATGTGAACACTGCAAAAACACAGGTTAGGTTTTGCATGGAAAGAGCCTACTTGTATTTACGTTGTATATACATAAGTTCTGTACAGAAGAACAATCAAGACATGGAGGTCAGGGTGAAGGCTCTTTATATTTAGTTGTGTGTAACAGTAACAGGGTTACTGTTAATGCTGTTACAGTAATCTTACTTTTAAATTGCCCATTTCTACTGTCATTGCAATAGCATAACCAGGATTTTAAAATTTTATTTATTTATTTATTTAATATTCTGCCTTCCTTAATGAACTACACACTGTGAGCTAGTAAATCAATTTTAAATATATTTCAATAAACAATATAGTATGATATATAAATGCAAATTTGCAGAGATTTAAAACTAACAAGAATCCAATACAGAATTGAAGAAATACTAAAACCGAGCATAAGCAATTCTGACTTATTAAACTGCATAGGATCATACATACAGCAATATACATTACATAGTAGTAAAATCTATAGTCCCTATACCTTTACTTATGCATCCCTTTTGAGAGCACTTCCTCACAATATAGGCCTATCTGAGTAAAAGGGCCTGAATAATTCAGTTTTGCATCATTTGTGGAAAGCCAAGAGAGTGGGAGCTTTCCTGACCTCTTCAGATAGGCTGTTCCATAAGGTAAGGTCCACCACAGAGAATACACACGTACAGGCAACTGTTGATTTTGCACATATGCAAGGTAGCACCTGCAGAAGGCCTTGTTCAGATGAGTGAAGCTGCCATGGTGGAACATCAGGGGAGAGGTGATCCCACATATAGGGTTGCCAGATATGCTCCAGAAACATACCGGACCCTGGGGAGAAGGAGTCCCCAGTATTCACCTTAAGAATGATGTTTGCATCCATGCTCCTGGTCTGGCAAGATGATGTCATCACACCAGGCTGCACTGGCCTCAGCACCTGAGTCTCTTGCTGTCAGGACCATTTAGCCAGGGGCAGGTGGTGGAAGCTGGCCCAATCAGGCCAGCTCTCCCAGGTGAGCATGGCAGGGAGTAGAGAGACAGGAGTGCTGTGGGCCTGGCCTGTAAGTGGTGCTAGTCCCTGGAACAAGTCCAGCCTGTTCCACTGCAGTGAGTGGGCTGGCTTTCTGTGCACTGTGCCACTCCCTGTAAGGATGCCAGGCAACTCTCAAGAGATTTCACTTCATGAGTAAAAGTTCTTTATTGATAAGATGCCAGTATCATACATTTATACTATCCTCGCTAGGACTAGCAGCTACAGACAAGTATCTAGCAAGTATCCCCAAGGCTACTCCTAATTCCCCCTCCTTTCTCCTAACAGTCCTCTAAATTTGCAGACAGGAAAACAGGCTGTGTGATTCACGGACTCAAGGTCAAGCAGGCTCCCAGACTCAGGAGAGATTACAACAGGAGCAAACACGTCCCATTCTCAGTTTCCTACCCCAGGTTCAAATAACAGAATTACCCCAACAGCATCAGCTTCAGCTGCAGGGGGGTATTGAATATGAGATGATCCTGAGCACCTGGCACTCCCTTCCCTTCCTGGCTAGCCCAGCCCTCAATGGGGAGCAGAGAGGCCAGGGCACTGTTGTAGGCATGGCCTGCAAGTAGCACCAGCCCCTGGGCCAAATCATGCCTGTTGGCCAGCTTCCTCATACTGTACGGCTCTTTCCCTTTCCTCACCTTTCCCTTCCCTCCCTCCTCTTCTCCTCCCTTCTTTCCTGCATCCAGGTGTCCTGTATTTTCAGGACATTTCTCCTGGCCAGTCCAAGAAAATACTGGACTATCTGGATGAAAACCCGATACATGGTTGGTAACCCTACCCACAGATGTGCTAGACTAAGATCATGAAGAGTTTTGTATGTGATAGCCAATACCTTAAATTGATCCCAGTGACTGATAGGTAGCCAGTGGAGTGACTGCAGAATGGCAGTGATATTTATGCTCCTCCTAGCTCCCAATAAGAATTGAACTGCACTGTTCTGTGCCAACTGGAGTCTCCAAGTTAACTTAGATGGGAGGACTATGTATGGTGCATCATAGTAGACAAGTTTTAGTATTACCATGGCATGGATCTAGGTTGCCAGCTTGGCTGTGTTGAAGTAAGGAGGTATCTTCCAGGCTTGAATGAGGTCATAGAAGGCATTTTTCTAGCTGCCATAACTTGCTTTTCTACTGCTGGATCTGGTATAATTCCTACTACAAAAGTGGAAAATCTTACTCAAGGCCAAGATCAATATTGCCATTTTAATTTTGTTCTCAGTTTTGTTTTGGAGTTAAAAACATAGTTCCAGTCTTTCATAATATCAAATTACCTGAAAAAGTTGCTGAAAAAGATAACAGGCCTTTATGACAAGAAGGTAAATTGACATTGTAAAACAGTGAATGAAATTGGATTATTATTTATATGGAAGCTTGCTGGGTAGCCTTGGGTCAGTCACACACTTTCAGTCTAACCTACCTCACAGGAGTTTTGTGAGGATAAAATGGAGAAAGAGAGAATGTTGTGTTACCCAAATTGGGGGGGTCTCCTTGCAATTTAGGGGAATTAGCATGCAAGGAGAGGCTGTGAGAGGAAGGGTAACTGGGGTCTTCTCCACTAATGTATACCAGATCCCTTCCCTTAGAGGACTCTCAAAATAGCCAAGCAGGTGTTCACAGAATGATTTTTGTTAAAAGGGTGTCAAAAGCAACCATACAAGAACATACACCAGACACATACAGAGTTTCCTAAGAAAAGCAGAGAGGAGGTTGGATAGAGTTTCAGGGTTTGGGGGTTATAGTTACCAGTCCAGAAAAGGAACAGCTTCAGTGTCTAGCACTTTGTAGCAAAAAGAGAGAGGGGCTCAGACGTGTAGGCTGAGGGTGATTGGATACGTTCAGAACACACTCTGAATTGGGCAACAGGTAGTCCAGTTACTATGGGACATACCCTGGGGCAGGATTGCATCTTCTTCCCCAAAACAATAACTTAATGGCTGTCTCCGGGGTGAGACAAAGAACTGGGAAAGCTTTGATTAAGCTTTTCTTAGTGAAACTGAATTTATCAATGATAATTTATCATGGATAAATCATTGATAAATCACAATAGCTGGATGGGAGTGGCTATCAGATCTCTGATTAGCCTTGAATAGGGAAGATTGGAAGGGTCTGTTGAGATTAACTTGGGAACTTCTTGAGTACTCTTTGTCTGAATTTTTGCACATCTTTGGGGCGTGGAGGTGGCTAGTCAGGCTGACACACCTTCTAGTAGTTTTCCATACTTCAGCTGGAGTTGACAACTGTGTTCTGCCTAGCCAGGCCATTTGGTGTTGAAAAAGGGGCTTATGATATTCCATATATATAAGGTTCTCTTACCAATATAATGAAGGGATCTGATTGCCAACAGTTGTAAGCCATTCTGAACCCCCATTGGGAAGAAAAGTGGGATAAATAAAGTAAATAAACAAGAATTCAGAGTAGGATATAAGCTGGGGATGTTCAGTTTTTAGCTGTATTTTTAATATATAAAACCAAACTATGGCAGCTGATAATTTCCAGATATCTTAACTCTTATTCTGGTACTTTATCATCTGTCTTACACAGCTGTATAAGTTGATAAGAGCAGCAAGGAGGAGCTGTGAAAGATAAAAGTGATTCTTTAAATAATGCAGGGATGTGTTTTGAACAGAAAGAGATATTACATGTTTCTCCTAAAAAGCCTTATCCTAACAGGAAACTGATGATGCTTCCACCTGGACTGAATTCTTCCAAAGGCTTCAGGATAGTTTTATTGCTTCTATATAACCAGCAGTAGGACCTCCTGCTTGCTGTTCTATTCTTGAGTGATATCATGGTGGTGCCAGGGCTTATGATGATCTTATAGTAGCCGATCTGTCTGATGGCACCTGAATTTTAATGTGTTAATATGTTAATATGTTTTTATTGTATTATAACAGTATGTTTGTTGGAAGCCGCCCTGAGCCCGCTTGCGGGTAGGGTGGGGTACAAGTTGAATAAAATAAATAAATAAATATTCTCTAGTACTACAAATGTTTTTCTTGTACTATCTGGAAGGCAGGGAGCTGCAGAGTTGGAGTATAGGCAGAGACTTTTTATCCCCCCCTTCCTCATACATAAGAGATAGCACACCTACAGGGAAAGGAAAACATTTTAATTGTACTCTCTGGAAGACAGGCAGGCATTTTGGCTGCATAATGGTGGAGGGTGATAGAAGCAAGCAGAGGAAGATACATCTGACAAGATTTTAGAGACCCATTATGTGGAACGATCAGAGGTCTATTTACCTGAGAGATCAGTGATAAGGAACAAATTTATGAGATCCTCAACATGTTTATTTTTATTTGAAAGCAGTTAGGTAAGGACAATTTGGAATGGGGTCATCATATAGAATAAGATAGGCAACATTTTAAGGTTCAGGGACTGTATGACCCTCATGTTTTTAATTAACTAGACCAATTATTTCTTGTAAAGAAAGTGAGGAATGGGTTGGTTTCTTTTTAAACTGAAACTGTGTGGGTCAGCGAGTGAGGGAAGCTAAACTCCACTGCTTCTTACTTTTTATTTAAGAGATTTCTGTCTTTGACTCCTGCCTAAGGTCTTAAAATAATAAGGTAACAATGTAAAACCAACAAGCCATATAAACAAGCCCAGAAGCACAAAGAGCACAAAACTTTCCATAAAACAAACTTCAAACAAGATGCAGACCAAAGATGGATTGATAAACCCTGTAATTAAAAGCCAGGGTAAAAAGATACATTTTGGTCTGGTGCCTAAAAGACAGTAAAGTAGGTCAGTAAAGAGCCAGTATAGACTTCCGGTTTGGGATTCATGGAGGTCTGACGCAGCTCCAACTGCGGAGCTGACCGGACTGCCGTTTTAAGCGGCCGGCGGGGGCAAAATAGCCCGCGGCCGACTGCTCTCAGGCGGAGAGCAGGCAAAGAATGCTCAAGACCTCAGGGCGCGTTGATCTCGGGCGAGGGGGGGCTCTACGCGACGGGCCCCCTCACGACCCTTGAGGTCCCACCCTGTGACAGGTCGGCAAAGATCTCTGCGGCAGTTTCGGGGCCAATGCGGTTGGCATAAGACCTACGTACCCAAGCTTCAATAGGGGAAAGAGGAGTGGAGGAGAAACGAAGATTGAAACAGTGATTACAACCCACGGAAAGTGAATGGGAAGGTAAAGATCACTATCTTCTGATACGGGACAGATTGTTAAAAGTAAAGAAGATTAAAAGTAGATTTTAAAACTGCAACAGGCTAATTATAAGGAGGAGAAGACTCGGCAAGAGTCGAAATAGAAAAAAGACTAAGTTTAAAGAAGTTATTAAAGAATTTGGACTATTGTTTTGAATACTTGCGGTTATGGAGCTGTAAGAAAATTCTGCCATCGCGAGAGCTACTGCGGGAAGTCGGGAGACAGGAAGTACATAATAACAATAGAGTTGCTGGAGAGAAGCGGCCCCTGCCGGAGGGCAGGAAGAAGGGAATCGCCATCTTTGAAAGGGGAAAAGCCGCGGCTTCAGCGGAAGAGGAAGTAAGCCATTTTGGATTACAAAAACCATAGAAGAACCATAGAGAAAAGACGCCCGACATTTTGGATTTTCTAAAAGTTTTTTCTTTGCAAAAAGACTGGGACATTTAAATTAAAAATTAAAAAGACGCTTAATTTTACGCCACGGAGTTAAGGAAGAGGGCGGACTCGTGGGAGCGAGCTAAGGCAAGCCCCACGATGTCGAAAAAAGAGTGGCAATCGGCAATAGAGAACCTAGACAAAAAACTCTTAGAAGTGATTAAAGAACTTAAGGACATGAAACCGGAGCTGATCAAAGAGGTTAAACAGACAGTGAAAAGTGAGCTGTCAGAAGTAAAGAAAGGTATGGAAATAATGCAAAATGAACTGCAAGGAACACAGCAGAGAGTTAAAGTAGTAGAAGGCGCGGTGGAGAATTTAGCTGACACGCAACAAACAGAGATGAGGCTGATGAGGGGGAGAATGGCGGTTGCGGAAAGTAAACACATGGAGAAGCAGCTAAGATTTCGCGGTTTGCCGGAAGTGGAAGGAAAGACAGCGCAAGAACAGATGACTGAGGTGTTAGCTGAATACCTGGGGAAGGAGGAGGAGGAAGTTGTGGCTATCCTGGACGTGGTATATCATGTAAATTCAAGAATTGCGACCCAGAGGAAATTACCTAGAGATGTGATTGTGCAATTCACGACCCGAAATATGAAAGAGAAGATTGTGACTAAACAGTTTCAAGATCCATTGGAGATTGACGGCAAGACGATTATCATTATGAAGGAAATACCCAGATCGGTGTTATTGGACCGGAAAAAATATAAGGCGCTAATTCAGATTTTGAAGGACATGAAAATCAGGTACAGATGGGAATTACCAGAAGGAGTGTCCTTTGAATTTGGAGGGGCCAAAAAACGCATCAGATCTGAACGAGAGATGGAGCGATTCATAAGAGACAATGAAAAGGACTTACCAGCAACAAGATTATGATTATGGAGTGTAAAGTTTTATCTTGGAATGTAAATGGACTTAATTCACCGAATAAGAGAAAAAGCATTTTTCACTGGCTATTAAAACAAAAATGTGATATTGTTTGTTTGCAAGAGACCCATATTCGAAAACAAGATGTAAAGTATTTAAAATCAAAAAAATTGGGCAATGATTTTGCAGCGGCCTCTAATAAGAAAAAAAGAGGAGTAGTGCTTTATATTAAAGAGGAGCTGCAGCCAAAGTTTGTAATGAAAGATGCGGAAGCCAGATTTATAGCAGTGGAATGCGTATGGAATTCAAAGAGAGTGCTGGTAGTTGGAATTTATGCACCTAATGGAGCAAAAGAAAGCTTCTTTGAGGACTTAAGGAAGCAACTAGATGAACTTTCATATGACCAGATAATACTTGCTGGAGACTTCAATGGAGTGACAAATTTGGATTTAGACAAAAAATCATCAACTGCACAAAAGAAGAGAGGACTGCTACCAAAGTTGTTTTTTGAATTGATACAACAGGAAACCTTAGAAGATGTATGGAGAAGACAAAACCCGAAAAGCAGACAATTTACGTTCTACTCCGCAAGACACTTTACACTATCGAGAATTGATATGATCTGGGCCTCAAAAGACTTAGCGTTATGGACTAAGGAAGTGGAAATAATGCCGATGGTAGGCTCGGATCATAATCCAATTATGTGGAAATTGGGGAGAAGGAGCAAAAGGAAAGGATGGAGAATAAATGAGGACTTACTTCAAGAGGGAGAGAATATGGAGATGTTGAGAAGAGAGACAAAGTTCTTCATACAATACAACATGAATAAAGAAGTACCAACCAACAAGGTTTGGGACACTTACAAGGCGGTAATTAGGGGCATACTAATGGACTTAAATGGAAGAGCCAGAAAAAAGAAAGAGGAGAAGAGACAGGAGATTATGGAGAAAATAAAAGCCAAAGAAATACAGTTAAAGAAGAGACCAGGGAAAAAGAAAATTTATCAGGACATTAAAATATTACAAGAACAGCTGACAGCAATGAATAATAAAGAATTGGAGTGGAATCTTAAAAGACTGAATCAAAAAGGGTTTGAAGGTGCAAACAAACCTGGGAAATATTTGGCATGGCAATTGAAAAAGAGAAAGGAAAAGAAAACAATAAATAAAATATGTGAAGATAATAAAACGTATTTGGAACAGACATCCATTAGTAGAGCCTTCTATAAATTTTATGCTAAATTGTATAATAAGAAAGAGGTGAATAAAGAATCAATAGCGACATATTTGGAGAAAATGAAGCTCCCAGTAATCTCGGAAGCGTGGAGAGACAGACTGAACAACAAAGTAACGGATGAGGAAATAAAAACGGCAATACAATCAACAAATTTGGGAAAGGCGCCAGGGCCAGACGGACTTACAGCTAAATTTTATAAGACAATGGCCAACGAACTGGTACCATTCCTAAAAGAAGTGATCAATGGAGTATTAAAGGATCAACGGATTCCAGATACCTGGAAGGAAGCTAACATTTCATTGATCCCCAAAGAGGGCCAAGATCTGACTAATGTGAAAAATTACAGACCCATATCCTTACTTAATAATGACTATAAAATTTTTGCGAAGATACTGGCAGAGAGAGTGAAGGGATGGCTTTCGGAAGTTATTGAGGAGGAACAAGCAGGTTTTTTACCTGGTAGACAAATCAGAGACAATTTAAGGACAGTGATCAATGCTATTGAGTATTATGATAAGCGTTGTGACAAAGAGGTTGGTTTCTTCTTTGTTGATGCTGAAAAAGCGTTTGACAATTTGAACTGGGACTTTATGTTTGCCACTATGGAAAAGCTACAAATGGGAGAAAGATTCATAAGAGCAGTTAAAGAAATCTACAGAGACCAGAATGCAGCAATTGTGGTGAATGATGAGACTACTAAGAAATTGACTATAAGTAAAGGAACAAAACAAGGTTGCCCGCTGTCTCCGCTGTTATTCATTTTGGTATTGGAGATACTGATGATACAAATACGACAAGATGAAGAAATCCGCGGAATAAAAATAAAAGACTTTTCTTATAAGGTCAGAGCATTTGCGGACGATATAATGTTAATTGTGGAAGACCCAATGGAGAATATGCCAAAAGTGATAGAGAAGATCAAGGAGTTCGGAGATTTGGCAGGGTTTTATATTAACAAAAAGAAGTCAAAGATACTATGCAAAAATATGACTAAGCAAAAACAACAACTGTTAATGGAAATAACGGACTGTGAAGTAACAACTAAGGTGAAATATTTGGGAGTTGAACTGACTGCAAAGAATATAGATCTATTCAAAAATAACTATGAAAAATTATGGACTCAGATTGAGCAAGATTTGATCAAATGGAATAGATTGAATTTGTCATGGTTGGGAAGGATTGCAGCAGTTAAGATGAACGTGTTACCAAGAGTAATGTTTTTGTTACAGACAATACCAATTATCCGAGACTCTAAGCAGTTTGAAAAATGGCAGAGGAAAATATCAGACTTTGTTTGGGCAGGCAAGAAGCCTCGAGTGAAAATGAAAGTTTTACAAGATGCAAAGGAAAGAGGCGGAATGCAACCGCCCAATCTAAGACTTTACTATGATGCAATCTGCCTAGTGTGGCTGAAAGACTGGATGACGCTGAAGAATAAGAAATTATTGGCCCTAGAGGGATATAAAAAAATATTCGGATGGCATGCATACCTATGGTACGATAAAGTAAAAGTGAACTCCATGTTCCTACATCATTACATACGGAAAAGCCTATATGCAACTTGGAAGAAGTACAGAGACTTTCTACAAGAAGGAACCCCCATGTGGGTGGTTCCATATGAAGTAATAGATCCGAGAGCTGTCGATACTGAGCAACAGTGTTTAACATATAAGGAGATAACCCGAATAGAATCTTCCAAACTTAAAATAAAGACACAGGACGAGTTATCACCCAACTATGATTGGTTTCAGTATAGGCAGATCAGAGATCTCTACAACTCGGATTGTGCAAAGGGAGGCATAAGAACAGAGAATTCGGAACTAGAGCAGACACTTTTAAAAGAGGATAAGAAGGAAATTTCCAAGGTATACCAAGTACTGTTGAAATGGTATACTGAAGATGAAATAGTTAAAGTACAAATGGTGAAGTGGGCCATAAATTTTAACAAAGAAATAACAATGGAGGCATGGGAACACTTGTGGAAAAACACAATGAAGACTACAACGTGTACTAATATTAAAGAGAACATTTACAAAATGATCTATCGTTGGTACATGACACCAAAGAAGATTGCGCTAGGGAATTTGAACACTTCTAATAAATGCTGGAAATGTAAAAAACATGAGGGCTCTCTGTACCACATGTGGTGGACGTGTGAGGTAGCTAGGCAGTACTGGGGAGAAATAATAAAAGTAATAAGTGAGATTCTACAATTTCAAATCAATAAGAACCCAGAACTCCTGCTACTGAACTTGGGAATGGAGAACATTCCAGCCCAATATAGAACACTGTTATTTTACATGATAGCAGCGGCCAGACTTTTGTATGCGCAAAAATGGAAAGTACAAGAAGTGCCAACTATTGAGGACTGGACTTACAAATTGCTGTATATGGCCGAAATGGATAAAATGACAAGAAAATTGAGAAATCTGGACCCAGGACAGTTCAACACAGACTGGGAGAAGCTGAAGCAATATGTGTTGAAGAAATGGGAGGTGGGAGGAGAACTGTGGCAGTTTGAGAATTATTGAAACATGACAAAATGTAGAGGGGGGGTGACTTTACCGGAGGGTAGAGAGAGAAATGAAAATGTCTAAGCAGTTATCTTGTTAGATTGTTATATATAGAAAAATATATAGAATATGGATAGAAAATAACTAACTATAAGGACCGACTAGTTAATATTGTTTCTGGTATAAACGTGTAACATGTTAAACTGAATAAGTCTACCTGAAGAAATATATGGATCAAATTGATTGATAACTTTTGATGATAGTTATATAGATGTATAATTAAAGAAAGAGGAAATTAATAATATAATTAAATATAACTAAAGTAGAATGAAGACAAGATAGGTAAAAAAAAAGTAATATACAGAATATAAGTTAAATTGGTTGACTTATATGAATGCATGGATTATATGGTTTATATGGTATATGGTTTATAGAAATATTTGAAACCAGGAAATTATGAAATTATGAAAGAAGGGACAAATTGTTTGTCTAATACGGAAGAAGGGACTTAAAGATAGGGTACAGAGTATTAAAAATAGTTAAAGAATTATTGCTTAGATTAAAGGGAAAGTATATATTTGTTAGATAGATGAATTCAAAATGAGTAAGGGAAAAGGGACAAAGGGTTGGAAAACTGATGGAAGTCTACAAAAAAGGGGGGAAAGGGAGGGGGTTAGAAATTGGGAAACGGGAATTGATTGTAATGTGAAATCAAATGATTCTAATTCCAATAAAAATTTTATTAAATAAAGTAAAGAGCCAGTATAGTGTCGGGGTTAGAGTGTTGGACTAGGATCTGGGAGATCCAAGTTCAAACCCCACTCTGCCATGGAAACTTGCTGGTTGACCTTGGGCCAGTCATATTCTTTCAGCCTAACATCAGAGGATTGTTGTGAGAATAAAATGGAGGAGAGAAGAATGATGTAAGCTACTTTGGGCCCCTATTGGGGGAAAAGGTGGGGTATAAATGATGTAAACAAGTAAACAAATAAAGTAGGCACTAGGTGAACCTCAAGGAAGAGGAAGTTCCAAAGGCCAGGTGCCACCGCCTTGCCTCATGGGCTTCTCAGTTGATTGTTTTCAGCATTTTCACTCCAGCCTGGACCTGAAACTGCTAGTCACTTGGGCCAGAAAAATTTCCCTAATCCTAATTTGGGGTGACATTGAGCAAAATGATTAATTTAAATAATAAATTCAAAATAAATCGTTTTCAGACTGAGGCCATTCTGAAGTCTGGGCTCTGTCATGCCCTATGATCTCACTGAAAGCATATTGGGGCCAAGATGCAACTGCCATCCCTTCTTTTTTAACAACAACAACAACATTCAATTTATATACTGCCCTTCAGGACAACTTAACACCCACTCAGAGCGGTTTACAAAGTATGTTGTTATTATCCCCACAGCAATCACCCTGTGAGGTGGGTGGGGCTGAGAGAGCTCCTAGAAGCTGTGACTGACCAAAGGTCACCCAGCTGGCTTCAAACGGAGGAGTGGGGAATCAAACCTGGTTCTCCAGTTTAGAGTCCTGCTACTCTTAACCTCTACACCAAACTGGCTCTCCAAATTTTCCAAATTTATCTGCAAGGTGGTGGCAAGGAACGACAGTGGTGAGGCCTTCATTAGGAGATACACACTGCCAAGCAGGGTGTATGGTCACCAGGAATCATGGAAAATATACCATGGTTCTTGGTGTTCATACATTTCATGTGGATCTTAGTGATTATAAAGCCTGCTTCATCTGGCCATAAGCTTTTAGGACATAATAGACACTGACCCTTTGCTTTCACTACATGTGCTTGGGTGCCAAAATAAGCCCATTTCAAATCATAGTTGAATTCTGAAGGGATCTGGAACTGTTCAAAATGGACTTGGAGGAGCCAAAATATTAAAATTCATGTTTTGAACCCCTCACTTCAAGTTCATTGTCATCACTAATATGATCAAATACTTGAAATGTATATCTGAAGAAAGAAAATGCTATGCATTGGCTTGTCTGCCAAAAATTGTTCTTTTAAAAATCAAATGCTAAAAATATTATACTGGATGCATAAAAAAGATTCTCTGAAGCACAAAGTACTGCTTTTTTATTTTACTATGTGTATATTTTATGAATAGATAAAAAGGCAACTTTCTTGTTTCTCTTTTAAAAGTGGGTAAAAGGGGGAGGAAAAGGCAGAAAGAAATGAAAAACATGCATCTTGGAGTCCAGGGCTTATAGTGCTTGGACAACATTATGATTAATTTTATATATAGGTTTCCAGATGTTGGAATTTTATCCCAGTTTTAAAGTATCTCTAATGTTTAACAGGATATGTGCTGAGTATAACCTCTAACAAAGTTCTCTTTCATAAACCTAGACTCTAGCTGCAAAAGAGAATCCAGGGAAATATTTCTGACCAGGAGCCGAGTGTTCAGAAATTCCAGGGGAAAAAAGAGCCCGATAAAAGATGAGGAAGGCTGGATTTTTGCAGCACTTGTTTAGGAAGACTACAGACAAGCACCAACTGTCACATTTATGCTGTATGAACATTGCCTTTTTGGTGCTTATTTGGATTGGCATCTCAAAGGCTCAGAAGGATTGCACAGGTGTGGAGTGTAAGCACCTGGAAAATTGCATTGAAGAAGTGCTTGAGCCTGGTGAATGCTGCGCTGCTTGTCTACAACATGGCTGCACCTGTGAAGGCTACCAGTACTATGACTGTGTGAATGTAGGGTTTATAAATGGCAAAGTCCCTGAAGGGCAATCCTATTTCGTTGATTTTGGAAGCACAGAATGTTCATGTCCCAAAGGGGGAGGCAAGATCAGCTGCCAGTTTATGCTTTGTCCAGACCTTCCCCCAAACTGCATTGATGCTGTGCTACCATCCGACGGGTGCCCTCAATGTGGAAGAATAGGCTGTGTACATGATGATCAGAAGTATGCAGCAGGTCACACATTCCATGTGCCTCCATGCAAGGTTTGCCATTGTCCCAATTCTGGAGGGGACCTCATGTGCTATCAGCTCCCTGACTGTAATGAGTCTACATTAAATCCTCATAACCTATCTGAATCGGATGATGTTGAACCAGAGAGGCACTATGACGATCCCTACAGTTATGACCAAGAAGCACCAGATGGAGACACTACTCAAGTGGAACCACCTAAAAAGTACTACAGCTATTCAGCACATACAGAGCCAGAGAGCACGGGTCAGGAGCAAAGCGAGGACTATGACTATCTTGCAAGCAGTGTTACTCCTTCTTCACTACCCCCTTCAGTTTCACGCACTGAAGAAGCTCTGCCACTGACCTTCACAAGTGCTCCTACACACCACCCTGAAACACATCATGCCACTGAAAATAGTGAAGAAAGGACTTCTACAAGCACCATCTCAACAACTAAAGGGCAGCAGTCAAATCATAAAATGACTACAGCAAGCAGCATTGAAAAAGAACCTGTTGTGGCAACAACTCGTGTTCCCAGAAATGTGGCAGAAGTAGAGAGGAAGACTCAGGGGAACAGAGCAAGACACGAGCAAGAAGAAAATGCCCGTTTTAAAATCAAACTTAACATGAAAAAAGACAACAAGCAGAAAGAAAAATTAATGGTCTTTAAGGAATCCAACCTGACTCAGTCACAAGGGCTAAACTCTTTGCATGAAAAACGGGAAGGTGATCATTTCCCCAAGGTCAAGTTTAATCCAACACCACCATCTCCTATTGCGTTAAAAGAAGAGCAAAATCAACTATCTCCCAAACAATCTCAGACACTTTATCATTACCAGCCTGAAGAAGAGGTAGATCCCAATTCAGTCCATACTTCCTCCAGATTACCAGAAGGTAAGACTGTCTATTCATTACCCTAGCATTGAAGCATTCTGTAAAAAGAGAGCAGAATACAGTTTTTTCCTGATGTTTGTCACAGACTTGTTCTGCATCAGAGAAAAGTGTAGCCTTCTAACATTTATGCCTTCTCAGTCTGGGTGCCCACAGTCCAGTGCCAAGGTCCTTCTGTGTGAGGGGTGTCTACTCTGCTGCTGAGTGATAGTCTCTGTTTCCTTCCCTTTATATAACTTTTGTCACACTTACAGAAAGCATTTTCCAATTTAGAAATATTAAAATTGTTTCTTATTCCTGGATAAATAAGAAGTTAAACATTACCAGAATGTGTTTGAACCATTTTGACACTTACTATTACTGTGGTATAAATCAGCCTTTAATTTGTTATCTGATACTTGTGTGAATTATGAAACTATTATTCTCCTGTAAATGAATCATTAATGTTAAAATGACTACTTCTTCAGTTACAGCAAGATACTATCTGATAACCTTTGTTCTGCATGTAACAGTTTATCATTATAGTCTCCTTGACAGCTGACTTTCACAATTTTGGATGCTTTCCATTGCTTCCCAGGAAATATGCATTTCTCATAGTAATTCTGAACTGCAGTGATACATTTATGAATTTCTGTGTAGGAAAACACATCTTGTGATAACCATTCCTAGTACAGGATTTTTTTAAAGTCCTTGTGGTTTGACGTAGTGTCAAACAAGGGAATGAAAAAGGAAGGATAAGGAACACCAAGTGCCTCACGTTTTCCATGGCAGGGGCCCCGTCTCAGTGGGTAGAGCACACGCTTTCCTTGTTGAAGGGCTCAAGAACTTCAAGGAGCTGGCCTGGGAAAGACTTCTTCCTTAGTACTGCCACCAATCAAAGTAGACAAAACCAGGTACAATCAATGGTCTCATTCAGTACAAAGCACCTTCATATTTTATATTTGGTGTCAGCATAAAACCATCAACACAGATGAGCTGCATGTGCGCACATGTGGTTTGCACAGAGCCACTCTCTGAGTTTTGTACAGACCTTGATGGACCATGACACATATTTCTGTTTCACTTAGTAAACTCTCAAAAGGCTTGATTAGGGAACAGGTATCATCTTACTGAACCAAACTCAGACACCCTTCCCATTTCTGAACTATTGGTATTGAATAATTGGCATCTAACAGTATATTAAGAACTATGGTATATTGTCTGCATTTTAGACAATCTAAATATGCAGCATACCTGTCTCATGATGAGCTGTTTTGAAAGGATAGTTGTTTGGTGTTTAAAGAAGACAGATATATAGAGATGCTAGTTGAACTGTTACTTAATTATTGATTAAGTCACATTGGCTCATTGGCCATGTTATATATTGAAACAGTTACAGTGTTTTGTGATTAGACCTCTGCAGTAAGTGGTGGAAAAGCTGGGTGGATAGTACCATACTGTAGTTTATCACAGTGTACACAGAAGTCTGTTGTTTCTAACATTCACTACCACTACCTCTGATAACAACAATGATCCAGTGTCTCTAAGTAGGACAGCAAAATGGGCTATCCACAAATAAGGAAAAGGTTTTTGCATACTTGTGGGCCTTGCTGGGTATGCAGAAAAAATGCCACCTTAAATGACCAAATGGGAACAAAGCTGAACACTGGGGGCTGTTGAGCATTGGTTGAAGTTTTTAAAAAATAAAGTAAGGGGAGAAGGAATTTTTTTCCTGTTCTGCTCCATAATATCTTAGAGTATCAACAAATATATTTTCCCCCAACTATTTCCTACCTGCACTCTGTTGCTCAGGTTTGAGGACAAATGATCAACTTCCTGCTTGCCTATCCCCAAAATTCAGTCAGTGCTACAGGGCTCCATAGACCTATGTTGAAAGTGTCCTGTGTTGGAATGATATGGATGACCACAACTCAACCCTGGGGCCTCTGTTACTGCTAAGGTTGCCAGTTGTGGCTGGCAACCTGTTGAGAGAAATTTGGGGGTGGAGACAGGCTTGCCAGCATTACGCTGATGAGCAATGTCACATCCAATGTAAATTGGAAGTGACATCATTGCATTGAAGTAATGCTCTGGAATTCATCCAAAACTTAAATCATAGAGCTGTGGATGAATTCTAGAGAGTCACCCTGATGCGATGACATCACTTCTGGTTTTGCACAGGAAGTTACACTGCTCATCAGCACAATGTTGGTGAATCCTCTTCATTTTTCCCTGCTGGCCTATGAAGCTGTGGAAGGGAATGGGAAATCAATGCAAGGAAGTCTTCTGTTAAAGTGGGAGCTCTGGCCATCCTAGTCGCTTCCTAATAGTTGTGGAAGGAACTCTCCTGGATATTTGTAAGATATTCCTACTTTCAGTTTTAGGAGGAATAGAGACTTTTTAAAAAATTCCAGAAGTAGTTGACATGATGATTAGATGAATTTTTTATATTTGGAGTGTTGTTTTAGATTATGCTTTGTTGATTTTAGAGAGAGTATTTTAAAATCATATCTCTGTTAACCTCATTAAGCTCTGCTGAGGACAGGTGGATTATGAATGTGAAATTAGATTGTGCTACACTATTAGATTGCTGAGATTCAAGATTAAGTGAGCATGACTTTCACTCTGGAGCTCATTTTGCACTATTGTGCAACTGGGGACATTTTCCAGTTGTTTATCTCCCCTCTGTGAGTCCACATAGGTAAATGTTAAGTGCAGCCTCCAAATAATGCCCTAGGACCATTTCATCTCAGGAAAACAACATGGGTGAGGGGGGACAGAAGTCCCTCCTACTCTTATACTGTGGCCATAATCTGAATGAGGCCCCTGGAGGTGAGTGCCCGGTCCCCCTCCTCCTGCCAGGAGGTTAAGGGGACCTGGTAACCTTAGGCTGCAGGAAAAGTGAGTTAGAAACAAGAAACAGGTCAGAGTATTAAGGAGGAGAAAGGATCAGCCAGGGGCATTTGGGAAGGGGGAAAGGAACAGGTAAGCATTTTGGGAAAGGAGAGAGGAACAGGCAAATGGGTCCCAAATCAGATTGGTGCAAAACACGGCCCAAATTGGCCATTTAGGGCCCAAATCAGCCTGGTGCAAAACTCAGGAGCACTCCTGGGCCCTGTGCGACAATGTCACTCCTGGGAGTGATTTTGTCCTGTCTCATTGGGAGTGTGCCCAGGAGGCCTGTTCCCCTGCCTTCCCCCACCTCCGCCGGCCAGGTGTGGGGTGGATGGGAGCAGGGCATCCCCCGCCCCCAACAGGGAGCTGGCAGCCCTAGATGTTTTGGAGAAGGAAAGAACAGAAAAGGATGTTTGGGAGTGGGGAAAGGGGAGAGGAAAGGGTCTTGGGGGAAAAGGAAACAGGGAAGGATATTTGGGAGGGGAAAAAGAAGAACAGGGAAGGGTTTGGAAATGGGGGGAAGTAAAGGCAGGAGGATTGGGATTCCATCTCCCTGCAACTTCCCTGCCCCCCTCCCCACCTTCACCACCACTGCCTCCTGGAATTTGCCCAGCTCTCTCTATTGCCAGACCCAGCACAGGGCCCAGTGTCCCCCATCTCAATTATGACAGCTCAATCCACAATATTTTCTTTCAGGTCACTACTTGTTTTTTAATATATCAACAAGCATGTTTATTTTTGTCTGCTTATGATATCTGTACGACATGAAGGAAATATCACCAGTGAATTGTGTGTTTCACTTTTAAAATTTATTCCCGGTTAGCAATAGGCCGTAAACTGATCCAGGCCTGTTCTCATTGCGATAAGGTGAAACTGAGCTCAGATCACAATGGCTATTATCCAATATAAACTCTGCACATGATCTAATGATGGGGATGGCAGCCTTCCTTTCCTGCCAATCTGGGAGCCTGTGCACTTGTCTTTCTCATTTGTTTTATTGCCAGCACTGACTCAAATAATTAATGATCGCTGTCCTAATCAGACAAGGACCTTATGCTTTCCAAGTATGGTAAAATAATATCCTGAACTATGTCAAATTTCCTTGTGCCAAAAGATAAAATGTATTCATTAGTATAGTAAATAAAAGCTACAAAATGGGCTGCATTCCTGGCTGGTGAGTGTTAAAGTTGGGTTGCTGCCATTTCATGACCAATTTGAACAGAAGGTAAAAATGTATGCTTAAAAAGCCTTTTTCAACCTTGACATCAACCTCTCTCAAAGTAAATTTAGAAACCAATACTGTAGAATGGAAAGAGGTCCAACATGATTGGTTCGGGGCCATGCTGCTTTCAGCAAGCCACTCTGCAGTGTAATAACTGGACCTTTGAGTGCATCTTCTGTGACCCAAGGCTCTGCACTTAGACCTCCTTGCAAGACTGTCAATGGACTCTGCTCCAAGCCTGGAACTAGAATTATGCTACTGGCAGTAGCCTGGCCTTTCATCCTCTTTCCCCTGGTAATTACACAAATGACGTCACATTATTGCACTGAATGTATTCCCTGCTTTTGTAAGTGGCATGGGGTGAAGTGAGCAGGGGGCAGGAGAAGAGCATGGTTTTGGCATTAAAATGTTATCAAGGAAAATATAAGAGGAGCTGTAGACAGCAGCAACATTTGTCTCATGCTCCTCCAGGTGCACAGAAACACAAGAAATAAATGTACTAAATATATGTTTGCACTCCTACAAATGTATGCACATCCAAACACACATATGAACAAAGAGAGTCAGCCTCTTGTATACTTCAAAATTGGCAAGGCCCTGTTTATATCACTGCATGTGCCCCTCTTCTCTGAAGGCTGAACTACATGGTATGCTGAGAGTTCTGTGTACAGAGCACCTTGTTTTTTAAAAATTCACTGAACAGGTGTGGGCATGGGCTCAGTTTGGATTGGGAGTGGATCACAGTGTGAGGGGAAAGAGCTTTCAAACTTTCCCTGTCAATGCTGTTTTCATGGTTTAAAAACAGCCATGGGGAGACATTGTGAAACTGTATGGGTATTTGATGCACCTGCAATTTAACAACAGAGCAAACAGCACCCCCCTTGGAGCAGTTTTGATTGGGGGAATGGTGCAGCAGCCAGGGCTTGAAAGCTTCCTCTCCTTGTGCAATGGTCTCAGTCTGAATCCCACCCCTTGCCTTGTTTTTGCTAAGTGAGTTTTTTTTTAAAGCTAAGAGTGATTTATATATGAAACTCCCAGTTTATCATTGAGTTAGGCTGTGAGTGGTGAGACATTCCAGGAGACAGTGTTTCCTTTGGAGGAAATTGCAGATAGAGCATAGGAACTTGTACAAGACAGCTGATTCGCTACCCTACATCAGATCCCCAGAAAGAGGGAAAGATTCTGAACCCCCTTCAGCCAACTTCTTTCTTATCCCTTTTATCATCAAAAACTGTGCTTCCTTTTTACACAGACACCCATCTTCGCCTTCCCTCAAGCTAGCTGGGAAAGTCACCTCTAATGAGCACTTAAAACCATTTCCTGACTCTCAGGACCCATTGAGGAGACATCTACATTGTTAAGACACATTCCCTTTGTTATATAGCATACACTGAGCCACTGTGGCCAAGCCCACAAAAGCATATTAAATTCAGAGGAACACAATAGTCAGATGAAGGGGCTTTTCCCCTCCACCATGCAGGTAGTTCCAGACCTTAATTAGCTTTTCAGTTTAAATGAAATCTCGGCATGACTGGATGTTTATATGGAGACTCACACTGGGGATTCTCTGTAGCACTGCGAGAAGGGATAGGCACTGTTTTTTTACTGTAATGTTCCATCATGGAGTGAATGCCTGAACTAAGGCAAAGATATTTTCTTTTTCTCTAGAAGGTAATTTATGCTGGAGGTAATTGAATATATGTACATATGTATGTGCTGTCAAGTTGCAACTGGCAATTCTAGAAAGGGGCTTTCTAGGCAAGTGAGAAGGAGAGGTGGTTTGCCATTGCTTCCTGCTGCAGAGTCTTCCATAATGGACCCCATCCAAGTATTGACCCTGCAAACTTCCAAGATCTGATGTGATTGGGCTATACTATACCATTCCACATCCCTGAAACAAAATATAGTTGATGTAAAATGTTAGCAAATCAAAATGTATTTGAGGTAAGCAGGAAGAGTGTGAATGGCTCTGTGAGGAAAAAATGGAAGAAGAATACCTATATTTTCTGGTTTTGGGCGCATTTTGACAGTTTTGCGATCACTTTCAGGCACAGGAATAAACAGTCACCCTTTCAACTCCTTCTGTTTTCCCCATTACATTGTGGCAATAGTTCTAGAGGTAACCACTATGATGGAGATCAATTTTAAAGTATTTTTTTTTAAAGTTGGCAGCCACTGGGACCTGGTGATGTTTTATGTGGGTTTATTTTGTTGACATGGGTTAAATAGTTTTTTTTTCCAAAACCAAAGAACTGAGCTATGAATTCTCTGTCCTAAACCAAAACCATCTTTGATAAAGTAGACATGGTTTGTTAGTGCGCAGGGATGGGGCAGAATACTGTAAGTCCAATCCACCCTCTCAGGCAACACCCATCATATCAGCTCTCAGCTCACCCCCACCCCCTATAACTCCTCTTACCTGTTCAACTTCCATCACAGCTCTACCCATGGAATTTCTCTATCAGACATAATAACAAAATGGACCTCTACATTCTGAAACGGTATATCCCCTAATACCACACCTTAGGAACGGAAAACAAGGATTGCCTACATGTTTTGTTTGTAGACTTTCCAGGAATATTTGGCTTGGAAACAAAGTGCTAGAATAGATACAGACAAATTGACCAGGGCCATGAACAGTATTCTAGGCAGAGGTGGACACTGAACCCCAAACACCAAGGTCGCCACAATGATCCCAGCAATGGTCATCTCCAGATTAGATTACTGTAACTTGCTATATGCAGGTCTACCCTTGTGACCGATCCAGAAGTTAAAGCTGGTCCAGAATACAGTGGCACGTATCCTTACTGGGACCCCAGTTAGGAAGCATATTCAACCTGTTTTGTGTCAGCTGCACTGGCTCCCAGTCAAATTCCAGGTCAAATTTAAGATACTGACGATGACATTTAAGCTCTTAACAGACTGGGACCAACATACATGTGGGACCGCCTCTTGCCATATGTTCCCCAGAGGGCACTTCGTTCTCATGATAAACATCTTCTGGTGATCCCTGACCCCAAGGATGTTCGCCTAGTCTCCACCAGGGCCAGGGCCCTAGCCCCAGCCTGATGGAACTCTCTCTGTGTCAAGGCTAGGGCCCTGTAGGACTTGTTACAGTTCCGCCAGGCCTGTAAGACAGAAATGTTCCACCAGGCTTACGATGGTGGTTGAGATGTGGGCGAATTGCCCAGTTGGCCTCTCTGCTGTGGCTTCTGGTCTGCTTGTTTTACATTCTGCTGACCTGCCTGCCCTACCTCCATGATACTGGCATGTGGGATGTATTATGGTGATTGGTGAACCATCACGTGCTGCATTTTAAATTGTAGTTTTAACTTTTGTACTGAATTATAAAAGTGTGTATTTTACTTGCAAGTGAGAAGCAAAGGTGGTTTGCCATTGCCTTCCTCAGCAGAGTCTTCCTTGGCGGTCTCAAATCAACGTACTGAACCTGCTTAGCTTCTGAGATCTGAAAAGATCAGGCTATTCTATGCCACCTTCCCTCCTTATTGTGATGTAAATGGGTTAAACACCATGAGAAATGAGAGAATGCAGCAGCAACACTGATTTACATATTATGAGGGTGGCACAAAATACAGGAAGAGAGATATTTGTTTTATATTTTCCTATGAAAATAGGTGATGTTAGCAGATTTTTTTTTAATACAGAAAGATTACAAAGAAACTATAAAAGCATATCCTAACTAGGAATGCCCTCTGTCATTGCTGGGAGTGGGACCAAATTACTGCCTGGTAATGGTAGTTATTTTAATTGAGGTCTAGAGGGTGACTCATATGAGTGTATCCATGTATGTGTCATGATTAAACACACATGCTGATGAGCTTTCTTTCTTTCTTTCTTTCTTTCTTTCTTTCTTTCTTTCTTTCTTTCTTTCTTTCTTTCTTTCTTTCTTTCTTTCTTTCTTTCTTTCTTTCTTTCTTCCTTCCTTCCTTCCTTCCTTCCTTCCTTCCTTATTTCTTTCTTGGGGGGGGGGAGTAATTCCTTGAGATATTATGTGTGGTGACTGCAGCCAGAGATTGGAAGAAAATGAACTGGAGCAGCAATTGCCATGGAAAATAGGTTTGCTAGACCACATCAAAAATGTAAGTTAGTGCAGATGCTAAAGTTGCTTTGTAGTGCCTGCCTGTCTTCAAGAAACTCCATGGTAATTATGATAATCAACAAAAGCAAGGAATAAGCTTTTTTAAAGGGTCATTTCTTCTGTTCTGTAATGTTTCAAATAAGGTGGGATGTGTTAGCCATTACCAAATTAACTGCCTCCTGAGTGACTGAAGGAAACAATATACTGGATAGAATAAACTTACTCTCATAGATTCTCCCTGAACGTAATGTAACGTAACGTAACGTAATGTAACATAACATAAGCTCTATGAGGATGGTTTTGAAAGTTGAAGTGGGGTAGCCTGGTTGGACTGTTGCAGCAAAAACAAAGTGTCTAGTGCACTTTAATACTAACAAATTCATTGTAGCAAGTTTCCTCATAGGAGTGTGCACTTAATAAATTCCCAAACCAAAAATATCCACAAAATCACTGTTTGGGGTGGTTACCATGATTTTCTGGAAAACACAAATTTGGAATCTTGGGTATTACTGCTGTCTGAAAAATTCATGTAGTTTTCCAGTTTGGGATGCTTACCATCAGTTGCATGCAACAGGCATCCTGATTTTTTTTTTTATTCTCTGATTTTTCCCATGTAGTGGTCCGGGGAAGATGACTCTGGGTTGGCACAAGCCAGGTTCAGGGATCAGCAGAGCTGTGGTTCTGGTTCACTCTGATGGACTGCACTTTTTAAAAGCTTAGAAATACTGTACATAGAGCTGAAGGACTGTTATGGGTTAATTCTTCACAGAAACAGAGAGCTTTGAGTGACAGGCTACTCCAGGGAATCTGATTGAGTAGCATGAGCTGAACAAAGGCTTTGGAACTGGATGCCGGGGAGAGTCTGATTTCAGCCCTAGCTGAGAGGAGTTGAACACTGACAGTTTGGAAATTCAGCCCCGACTGAGAGCAGAAGGGAGAACTGGGGGAAAGTTGGCAAGGAAATTTGGGAAGTTAGTTACAGACTCCATTCAGGCCAAAGAAATGGGATAGATCTTCTAGTGAATTTCCTTACTCAGTCAAATGGGGAATTAGCTCTGAAGAGTACAGAGATCCCTGGTCTAGTGTGGTTAAAAACTGCCTTTGAAGACGTTAAGGGTAAGTTCAAAACTCAAGATGAGTACTGGTGTTTCAAGAGAAGGGGTTTGGCACACTAACAATACATATATCTATAAAATTAAGAGGAAAAGAAAAAAGAAAACAACCCCCTTCCTAAATTACACTACAAGTTGTGTTCCAATTTTCTCTGCGACAAGTATATATCATTTCTAGAGTCCCACTTATTCTAAGTTAGTCACAAACCCCCTCTTTTTTCTATTTTTTTTAATTTTCTGTGTTTATTGTTTATTATGTTATGGTGTATAGTTTACAGTTGAAATAAAGAAAATTCAAACAAAAGAGAAGGGGTTTGGGTACTGGAAAGAGGGTACTAGCCTTCTGGAAACCAAAAAGAGTACTCAAGAATACTCAAAGAAAGTGAACTAGAGTGATTGGGAAAACACTGGAACAAAAGCCTCTCAACATAAACATTAAAGTAACTGTGAAGAGCTTAAAATACTCTTATTAAGTTTAAAACCTAAGAACTAAAGTCTGTGCATGTACTGATTTTACTTCAGAGTTATCTATATTGAGTTACCTCAGAATTTTTCAATTCCTAAATTCGCCTGACTTTCCTCCTCTATGTTAAATAAAATATTTTGTTATTTTTAAATTTAAAAATAGCTGTAGTGCCATTTAAGTTAAATAAAAATAGGGGGGGGGCATCATTCTTGCTCCTTCTCCTTCCCTTCCTCCTTTGTGGGAGCAGTTCTCTTTTTTCCTCTGCAAGTAGGATGGCTGGGGCATAGAGTTACCAGCCTCCAGGTAGTAGCTGGAGATCTCCCAGAATTACAAATGGTCTCCAGGCCACAAACATCAGTTCACCTGGAGAAAATGGCTACTTTTGGGGTGGACTCTATGGAATCATGCCATGCCAAGATCCTTTCCCTCCCCAAACCCCGCTTTCTCCAGGTTTCTCCAGGTTTCACCCCACAGATCTCCAGGAATTTCTCAATTTGAAGCTGGCAACCCTACTGGGGCACCTTGGTAAGAGGCCCATAAATTGGATGCCTTGGTCCAATTTGCTTGAAACTTGAGGCGGGTAGTAGACAGGCAACACAAGCTTCTCTATAAGTTTGGTGTCATTTGATTGAAAAATAGGCATTCTATTCCCCCTTGAAAAATGTCCCCCATAGGGAATAAATAATGGAATAGCAACAGTTCTCCTTCCCTCTCTGTTTTGTATGGTGGTGCCCTTTTTAAAAAAGTAGGATGGCTGGGGGCAACTTGTTCAGAGGCCTGTAGAACTGGGCCCCATGACCTTAAGGTGGGTCTTTAGTGAAGAGGCAGCACTTGTTCCACTCCAATTTTGATGCAATTTGGTTGAAAAACAGCCATTCCATCCCCCTCCCCACATTCCTCCATAGGTGATATGGAAGAACTGCAGGATGGGATGGGGAGATTTTCTGCAAAGGCAGCCTTCTGCACGTTATAAAAGAAAATGAACAACGGCCTACAACAAGGGAGGATGGGCAATGCAGAGTTTCAACAGACAGGTCAATTTTTTAATTGTCAGTCAGTCATTGTAATACTATGAAAATTAAATGACTGCAGACAGGATTTTTTTTTAAATGACAGTGGCTGGCCAGCATTCTCTTGCTAGGCTGCTGCTTGACTACCATTTCCCTCCATAGGAATCAGTACAGAAAAGTGTGCCTGTGCCAAGAGGCATCTACTTTAGCAGTCTGTAAAATTGATCCTCTTTGTTGAACCTTAGGGGGTCTTTAGATTAGAGGAAGGACTATATTCAGTGCAAATTTGGTGACATTATGTTTATAAACAGCTGCCTCAAGCCCTTAAATGCATTCTTCATGGATGATAAAGGTCCCAAAACTCTGGAACATGAAAAAGCACACAGATTTAAATCTTCAAAATCAGCAATCACGGTAGAAATTTCTCCCCCAAATCCTGGTTTCACAATTGAAAGTCTAGCCTTAAAAGACTAACAATTTTTCTCAGAGCATATACCTACTTTCTTAGGATACAGTTCACTTCATCAGATTCCTGTAGGGAAACCTCAGTAAGCTTTCTGTATATGCACACAGAAGGGGCTGGGTTGGGATTTGGCTGCTTTTCATAGGAAACTCCTCACTAGCCCTAATCCTCGCTGGTGCTCAAATGAGCAGCAGAAGAAAATGGAGTGGTGATGGGGGGAGTAGTATCGTCAGCATGTCAGCATCATATCTACTTAAAACCAAGAAGTAATGACTTGGATGCCTTAGGGATTTGCCAGTCTCTATGGTCTTACTAGGGTTGCCAGGGGTCTCAGAGGTCCAAGTGGGGGTCAGGAGGTTGGGGTTGGGGGACAGCATGGCACTTACTGCCTGTATGCACTATGCATGCACACACTCCCACACGCCCCCTCCACTGAGGAATCCCAATGTGTGCTGACTGAAAACCACCACTTTGGAGGCAGTTTTCACTTTGAATGTGCATGAGCCGTGGCTCCTTCCTCTGTCTCATCCTGCTCATTTTCCAATGGGATGAAGGAAGGAGCTGCAGTGTGTACATGCACACTCAGAGTGAAAACTGATTTCAAAGGGCCAGTTTTCAGTCAGCATACACCAGGATTCCTCTGCACAGGGGGCGTGCATGCACATGCTTCTCCCCACACCTGTGCTTCCCCCCGCTGGCCAGGTAAGCATGGCTGGGGATGGCAGGTGGGGGCAGGGGGTCTCTCACTCCGGATAGGAGGAATGAAAGCCTAGGTCTTACCATAGATATCAGCAAAATCCTAGACTGTTGGTGATGTCAGTTCCAAGTTTTAGCCAGAAATGACATTGACAATGTCCTCCCCCGCCCACAAGTTACCTGGGGATTCCACACATGCACCTGGCAATCTTAACACACACAGTACACACACACAACTTCAACATTCCCTCCCCCTCCCATATAGATGTATATCTATCAAGTGAAGACACATTTGATGGGCTGGATGCCTGCTTACATACTTAGACAAATTTCTGAATGTTTATACCTGTACTGATATTTTACAAGCAAATTGATCCACGTATACTCACATGAAATAATCTGTATAAATCAGCATGTTCACAGTTCACAGAAATGTTCTTTCACAGGCTCCAACTTCTGTTTGTATTTCTCTGAAGTGGGAAGCAATGCTGATATTTCTCATCTTCCTATTAACAGTTTCCTGGCAAATAGTTTCAGATGTGGTTAGTTCACTCATTCCTTTGGTTAAACATCTGGCTTTACTCTCTCTCTCTCTCTCTCTTTCTCTCTGTATGTGTGTGTGTGTGTTCATTCGAAAAAAGCCTTTATTTGGTGCTCAGTTTTCATCCTGTGAATTATGTAGACTTTTAATCCATGAAATGTCACATAATCATATGCTGCTGTTAGTTTCAATAAAAGGCATTAAATTTTGTTTTCTCTCTCTGTATAAACTGCCCTCAAGTCACTCCTGACTTATGGTAACCCCAGCAAGGGGGCTTTCAAGGCAAGGGAGAAGCAGAGGTGGTTTGCCAGTGCCTTCCTCTGCACAGTCTTCTTTGGTGATCTCCCATTCAAGTACTGATCCTGCTTAGCTTCGGAGATCTGATGAGACTATGCCATGCTACCTTCCCTCTCACATTTAGTTCTAATAGACTAATATTATTAATTTGATGTTTTAGTGCACAGTACACAGGCCATCTGCCCATGTCTTAGAAATAGCGCCCCACTCACTGAATGCGGGTGGCTTTTCCACATGATTTCTGACGTCATCGTTTCCAAAACAGAGGCAGGCAGCTATGATTCCATTTTTGTGGCACAACAAAAATCGAATCATAACTGCCTGCATCCATTTTGGAAATGGCGAGGTCAGAAATCGTGTGGAAAATCCCCCAGCATTCAGTGGGTGGGGCTTTATTTTTAAGACATGGGGAAACAGCCGCTGTATCTGAAATTATCATTGACAGGCATGGAGTAAGTTAAGGTAACAATGAAAACAATGAACAATGAAAATACTTTATAAGGGAGAAAATCATAGTCTATCGTGATGTTTGTTTATGTACCATGTCACTGCATTATGGCAGGCCATTCCTGCACATTGGTTTTTCTTTTCATTGTTGTTTGCACTGTTTTCCAGTTATGTAATATTACTGTTCATTGGAGATCCATGCTGTCTGCTTGAACTGTTTTTTTAAAAAAAATTGTAATCTGCCTTGAATATCAGTAAATGAATTTGAGTTTCTGATTCATCTGCATTTAGACCATCAATAGAAGTGGACAATTTTGAATTTTCTTTATAAACTATAATTCTGAGATTCATGGTATTTAGGATTTTGATCCATAGGCAAAGCAAAGTCTAGAATAGAAGTATTCTCAAAGGTTGTTATTCCAAACCTTCTATCAAGAAAAATGCTTTTCATTTATTTATTTAGACATTTACACCCTGCTTTCCCCTCCCAATGGGGACCCAAAGTGGCTTACATCACCCCCTTCCATTGTATCCCTATATCAGCTCTCTGAGGTAGTAGGCTGAGAGTGTATGATTGATCCAAGGTCTTCCAGCAAGCTGCTGAGGCAGAATGACAACTGGAGCCTGGATATCCCAGATTATATCCCCCTCTCCTACTACTACATCACCATGCTGATCCACACCTAATTCAACTCCCTCTTACTCTAAGAGAAAGACAAGGCAGAGGAGGAACAAAGACCGCAGGGGTCTATGACATGGCTTAAGTACTTGAATAGAAAGACTTGTGTGGCTTTTAAAGTTGTAAAAGACTAACCATTTTTTTACTGTAGATGTTTGTGGACGAGAGCCCATGTTGTTAAATGCATGTAATATCCTCTGTAGGCGTACACACATATATATGTTTATGAAGAAAAACAGTTGCAAAAAAAATAGTTTCAGGTGGGTAGCCATGTTGGCCTGTGGTAGAAGAACAAGATTCAGTAGCACCTTAAAGACCAATGAAATCTTTAATGGATGAAGGGAGCTTTGACTCTTGAAAGCTCATGCCTTGGAAATCTAATTGGTCTTTAAGTTGCAAAAAGCAGAGTCAAAGGGCCATGAAATGCAGGACATGCAGGGCGAGATGTACTTAGATAAATATCCAGGGCAATCAAGAATAGTAAAAAGACCAATCACGAAAGCAGTAACTGATGATAACATGATTTTGCTAGTTTTATACAGGGCTTTTTTTTCAGCACCTCTTGAAAATGGTCACATGGCTGGTGGCCCCACCCCCTGATCTCCAGACAGAGGGGAGTTTAGATTGCCCTCTGCACTGGCGGCATGGAGGGCAATCTAAACTCCCCTCTGCCTAGAGATCAGGGGGTGGGGCCACCAGCCATGTGACCATTTTCACCAAGGGCGATTTAAACTTTAAAAAACTCCCCCTTTGTTCCAGCTGACCCAAAGTGACATCATTGTGCGGTCCTGGGAGCGTGCGTGCACTTTGCGCACGCGCATGTGGTACCAGGGGCACTACCTCTCGCCAAGAGTTACCCCCTGTGCTAGCAACCCACTGAGTTCCACCACCTCTTTTCCCAGAAAAAAGCCCTGGTTTTATATATATGTGACTGCTTAGTGAGAACCCAAAACATGCATCTGATAATGTGGGCTCTAATCCATGAAGCTGATGCTGGGATAAAAGCTTGTTAGCATTTAAGATGCCAAAAGACTTCTGTCTATTTTGCTTAACACAGCTGTCCATTTGGAATTTTAAAATAAGCATTGTCTCTGCCTTCTTCATCAGTAAACAAAGTGGCTAGACACACAATAATGGCAAGAAAAGAAAAGAAACCCTTCTAAAGTTGTTTTTCCCAGGGCATCAAAATTTCTTGGGATTTTAACCCCTACCAGCATTCCATTTAATCAGGACCTAAAATTGTTCTGTTCATACATTATTTGCAAAATAGGTTAATCTGCAGAAGAGTCTACTTTAGACCGGGGATTACAATGTTTTATTTGGGTATCACAAAATACTTCTCTGCCTTCAAAGAGACGCAGAACCTTGTTGTGTTGCTAGATCACTCATGGAAAGTTTAGAATTCTTCTGCTTTTCCCTCATCCTTTTTTTTAAACCAAGTACATTAGTGCTTTTAGAATTCTCAGGAAAAATGCTTATTAGCACATTTTGTAAGAGTTTGTTGGGAATGCTGAGGGTGAAGTACAAGTAGCTACTCAACTGAGAAGACATAAATTAATTATTCCAACACTTTTATGACCAAAAGGGAGGGAGGACAGACTGACTCTTTGCACAGTTGCCTGAAGAATTCCTTAATATTGTTCCAATCCCATAAGTCTCACAAGAGTAACGAAAAAGGATAGTTACTGCCATACAATCTGTTCTTCATGCTATAAACATGTATGAACAAAGCTGGAAAAAATAAAATCTCTTAGAGACATTGCTGTCAAGTTTTATTACAGTTTTCCCATAATTCCCTATACTTTCCCCTGCAAGAATCTCTTTTTTCAATCAAAAGAACTTGAGTGTCATCATCCTGCTGGCTTGCTCCTCCTGATGTGGTGTGTGCACACTTCTCCAGCCTTTATATTAGAATTGTACTGAGTTGAAATACAATTGGTTCAAATTAAAATGTATAAAATTTAAGGCAATCAACCAGCTATACTTAAATGTGTTGACTGTGATACTAAGAATAGAAGATAATTCTTTTAAAAAAATTAAAATCAGCTTTGCTATTTGGTTGTTTTTAACATCTAATTTCTCTTTTAGTCTCAAACTAAGGCAGTTTAAGACAGACGTAGTCAAATGGTTAATTAAAACGTAGATGATTACTCTGCAGATCCAAGTGATACTCCCAATAATGAGTGGGAATCATTCACATGTTACTCACTAATCTCCCACTTTATCAAGGAGAAAAACTTTTGACCACATAGATGTTTGCAAGAGCTGCCAAACATCCATTACAGAGATCAAATCTTTGCATGCATACGTGGAATAAGGAGAGCTAATACTTTGGGTGCCAGGCATCCAGGCGCATTGCCCATCAGCAGACCAGGTGCAGGCAGGAGGAAATGGGTGGGGGGAGAAGCATGCACCAGCATTATGCTGCCATGCTTACAGAAAACCAGGTGATGCAGGGACATATTTTACAAAAACTCTATGGTGAAACTTTAGAATAGAACTGAACAATATTTATTGCATACATCCAGAGACTACCACAATTAAGCGAATAAAACTTATAAGTAAAACATGATCAATAAACAATAAAACTATAATGTTAAAATCACATAAAAGTACGTTAAAACACATCAGCACCTTTGTTATACACAGATGAAGGGGTCTCAACTGTTAAGCACAGCTCAATCCCCAATTTTCTTAGCTGCCAAGGCAAACTGTGCTGCTCTATAAGAGACTTATGGATCCAAATTAGAAAGAGGGAAGATTAGTTTTTCCACTACAGGGGAAAAATCAATGTCTTTTAAGATTTCACCAAGAAATTTATTTCTGGACTCTGTATACAAAGGGCAGAACAAAAGGTAATGGGGAAGGTCTTCAGAGGCTGAAGCTCCACACGTATAGAAATGGGCATCAATTGGTATTTGTGTAACAACCGTCTAAATTGGCTGAGGGCATGTTATAAAACCTCAGAGAAGTTAAAGCCATTCTAAGGCTAGGAAAGGTGATTTTGGTCAAATAAAAGGCTCTTCCATGGTCTCTCTTGAACAACCTGAACCAGGGAGAAAATTTGTACTTGAACCAGGGAGAGTTGTACTTCTGTCCAGTGCAGCATCCGTCTTAAAGATTCAGTCTCATATATTGAGACCAGGCAAGGAGAAACCCCAAAAGTCATCCACCAGAGAATAACTATGAAGGATGTTGCTAAAGAGAGCCAGTTTGGTGTATTGGTTAAGAATGACAGGACTCTAATCTGGAGAACCAGGTTTGATTCCCCACTCCTCCACTTGAAGCCAGCCAGGTGATAGCTCTTTCAGAGGTCTCTCAGCCCCACTCAGCTCACAAGGTGATTGTTGTGAGAATAATAACACACTTCGTAAACTGCTCTGAGTGGGTGTTAAGTTGTCCTGAAGGGCAATATATACATTGAATGTTATTGTTGTTAAGCCAGCTGTATAAATGCCATCTGAATACAGCTGTGCATTGCTTTTCCTTAAGAGGAGACGAGTGGAACTATTCCTTTGCCTTTTCCAGAATCTAAATGTGGCCAGGTACAAATGGGCTCTGATAGAAAGTAACCCAAATTCAGCCCACATTAAAAACCACTGGAATGTTGTGAGTCAAAGCTAAAATTCTCTTTATAAAGAGATTCTGGATTGGTTGCAGGGTTGAGATCAGATGGTCATTCCAACCCCATATCTCTGCACCATAGAGAAGCTGTGGGATGGCCTTGCACTGGAACAATTTTGAGGCTGGCTCAATTAAAAATCCTCCTTTCAAGGTGTAAAATTTAAAGATGGCCCCAGTGGTTTTCAAAACTGAGGCTTTTATTATGGCCAGGTGGGCTTTCCATGAGAACGTATCATTAAACGTTACCCCAAGATACTTAAAGGTTCTGCATTGTTCAACGGGATTGCCATATACTGACCATTTAAATCTTTGAGGTCCCTTCCCAGAGACCATAACTTTGGTCTTGGCAAAATTGATGTTTAAAGCCTTGCCCTTACAGAAATTGCCCAGTTTGTTCAATACCACCTTAAACTGATGCAGGTTAAGGACACCAACACCATGTCATCTGCATAAGGGAGAACTGATACTTTTCAATCCCTTATAGTTCCAACTTGGAACTATGTCATTTAGGGCCAAACTAACAAGTGACGCCTGACACTAGTTGGACACTTGTCAGCTTCCCTCTAGTTTTGATGGGAAATGTAGGCAGCTTGGTGGAATGTTGGACAAGTGAAGTTGAAAAGTCCATTGGACAGCAGTTGGAGAGCCAAGCTGCAAGACCAGGATGCCTACATTTCCCATCAAAACTTTAGGGAAGCTGACAAGTGTCCAACTAGTGTCAGGTGTTACTTGTAGTTTGGCCCTTAGATACAGATTGAAGCGCAAAGGGGCCAAAACACATCCTTGTTTGACTCCCCAAGTAATTCAGGATCTCCTCCTTAAGGAGCCTGTGGAGCCTAACTTAACTTTTGCAGATATATTGGAATGAAATTCCTGAATCAGGAACAATAGGCATTTATTGATATTGGTGCCTGCTAGTTTTGCCCACAGTGGGTTCCAATCTACTGAGTCAAATGTATCAGTCAGATCTACAGATGTTATGAACATGACCTTGGTGGAGCCCTTAATACTCTGTTGAGCCAGCTGATAAAGAATCTGGTAGTGATCAGTTCCTGAACCCCTCTTGTTCTGGATAGATAATGTTACTGGACGTCTCTCAGTCCTCTAGTTTGCGCAGCAGAAATTTGCTATACAACTTGGAGGCTATGTCCAACAGGCTAATTGGTCAATAATTTTGGGGGACCAATTTGCAGTCCTTTAAAATGCTGAGATACTTGTGCCTTGTTTCCACCCTGAGGAAAAAACATGTTAGATTGATCTGGGTAAACAACTTTACAAAGATGAGCACCCACCACTCAGGAAAAGATTTAAAAAACTCAGGAGAGATCAGGTCCCGGGCAGGGGACTTACCAGAGTTGAGAGAGGAGATGAGGCCTCTTATTTCAGATGCTGTGACAGGAGGCCCTGGTGGTGAGATAGACAGTTGTAAAAGTGATGCCTGCCTCACTGCCTTATTCTTCCAAATTGGGGGGAGGGGCTGAATACCTGTAGTGGCCATGCCAGTCTTTTGCTGAGATCTGCGCCTTCAGTAAAGGAGGAGATCTGCCTAACTCAAAGGAAACCAGTTCCCAAAACTGGGGCTCTCTTCTTGGGCTGCCAGACCTCGTTCCTGCTATTGCAATTTAATAAAGTCAAATTGCTTCTGCCTAAGGAACTTCTTATCAGTGACCTTAAGGAGATGAGTTGACTGATAGATGTTCCTTTTGTCTGATGATGAATTCATTGAGTATAGTATACTAGCTCTTTCCTGGCAGTTCTACATTCCTAATCAAACCACCCTCTGCCAAGATGAATTGAGATTTTATGGGGTCTGTTAATAGGAAGCAGAGGTTTGAGGAGCTGAGTTATGCCTTCAAAACTCTTGATGGCATCAAAACTAGAGATGGGAACGATCCAAAAAAAAAAAATTGCCGATCCAGCTGATTGTGGATCGGTGCCGGTGACGATCCCGACTAAATGATCCACACCGATCATCTCCTGTTCCCGATCTGTGGATTGTGGATCGTGGAGGCCAAAATGGGGCGTGCTGCTATTCCCAGCTATGTGGGAAGGTGAGTGTTGGCAGTGGCCACCGGGCACGGGGAGATGGCGACGAGCCGCCTCCCCTCAGGGGGCAGGGGGTCTGGCTGCTTGCCGGCAGCACCCCCCATGTGCCTGCCCGCCAGGCCAAAAGGGAGCGCGCTGGTGAGAAAAGAACGGTGGGTGATGCCGGCGGCATCTGTGTTTGTGTTTGGCCTTCTGTGTTTGGCCGTCAGAGCTGCCTATCAGGGTTTGCAGGGATGAGATTGGAGTGCCCATGGCTACAGAACACCCCCTTCCCCCTCCCCCCCTGGGTGTCTTCTCCCAACTGGTGACTGCTTTGCTGCTCCGTGGTTGGAAGGAAGCCCTGCTGATCAAGGAAAGCTGGGCTTCCATTCGGGTTTCCAGGGTGACAGAAGGAGGGGAAACACAGCTCAGGCATTCCCCTGGCTCCATTGCCCCGGGAATAGATTACTGGTGCCTGAGTGTCTGACTTCCTGATCCGAGCACGATCCAGCCCCCCCTCCCAATCGCTGGATCGTTGGCCGTGGCCGATCACGATCCGCTGAGTCACGATCGCGTGATTGCCATTATCGTGGGGGGTTTTGGATCGTAATGCGGATTGTGCCCATCTCTAATCAAAACCACCCTGAATTCATTCTTGGCGCAGAGACCAGAGGGTGTCCTTCACCAAAGATTGAGCTAAACTGGAGTGTAGCTGTGTGGACCACTTGATTCTCCTTATGCAAGACTGTGATCCCTCTAGGGCAGGATTAAGCAAGATGTTACCGCTGAACTGAAGCAAAAGGCTTAACGGGCAGTGATCACTCTCAGTTCTGTTGACAACCTCAAAACGAAGGGTCTGGAGCAAGAGTGAGGATGATACTGCTATGTAATCTGTTGTGCTGGCTCCTTGACTGGATAAGAATGCAAAGATACCACAAGAGGGATCAAACCCTGTGCTGTGTGGTAAAATTATAAAGTTTTTGTAAAGTCCTAGAGCATCTAAAGTTGTCACTTTTGGTTTTTATTGGAAGTGACGTCAGGGTACTAGCATAACACTGGAGTGCCAGGTCCCACTCTTCAGTTCTTCCTAAGTATTGTTGGCTGTGGCCTGGCAACCATGGCTGACGCTATATATGGGATAATAAAGGTCCAAATTAATTTTTTTTTACATCAGTCAAAGAGCAATCTCAAGCACACAAAAGTCAAACCATGTTGCATTGTGGGCAATTGTCAGGCCTCCTGATTTTACTGACGAGGCCACCCTGGTTCCGAGCCTGGAGCCCTCACATTCAGATGTTTCAGGCTCCTCCTTGCCAAGCCTTCATGATATGTGATTTCCTGTCCCCCTAGGTGTGTATAATGGCACTCCTCAAGGGGTTCCTGTCCCAGGATCATGAAGGCACCAAGGCCCCTGGCTTGATCTGAGGAGTACCCCTTCACCTCACAAATGATGCCTCATGGTGGTCACCTAAAATGTGCTGCATACCACTCAAATAACTCCCACCACAAGGGGGGAATTTGCTGCTTGGTCCACCACTGCCCCACCTGCCTTGAATGGATTCTGTTGTGCCAGTGATGAGGAGTGACAGGATGAGGAGCAACAGGAAGCCCAGTTCAGTAAAAACCACCTCCAAACAGGCTCCTCTGCCATGCTCATTTTTAAGATACCCCCTCTGCTCCCCACCCTCCCAGTCCCTGCACCCCTGCTTTGGTCCCTGGTACCCTTGGCAACCCTAATTCCATGAGGATTAGTTAAAGATCCCCAAGAAAAATATTGTAGACTTTGTTAGAAGGATGAACGCCATTGCCATTGTATACATACGGATAACAATGCTTGATGTTTGGATTTGTGATATGCTCCCCTCCTGTGCATATGACCCCATGCTTCACTTCACTTCACTTTTTACCTTGGCCCAGGCCCTCCCTGGTTGACCAGGGTCTACATAGCCTTTCCACACTCTTGACTGGAGCATCTTAAGCCATATAATACCTACAGCACTATGGCCTTTAGGTATTCCATATCAGCCAGGGCTTGCAGAACTATGGATTTCCCTGGGTTTTTTAAAATCATTTACCATATCATTTTTTATCATTCTCAAGGCAGGTTACTATTATGTGGGGTGTAGTAGAGACCCTGAGATGTTGCAGGAGGACTGGCAGGAGCCGGTTCCATAGCATGCCCTTTCTTTCCACCCACGTGATAAGGACAGAAGTGCTTGTGCCCAGCTTTGACCCCAAACCTCCGCTAGCACCTGCCCTACAATTGGCCCCTAAGACAATACTGTTGTCATAGATGATGACGCACTTCCACATTGCTTCAAACTCTGTAAAGATAGACTGTTAGTGTCCAAGTGGAGCCCCCATCACCGCAACCATAGCTGTGACTGCAAAGGTCTGACTTACGTTCTGAAGCTGGGGGACCATCCTCCAGCAATTGCCCTAGCCAGGTTGCTGTGGAGGTTACACCAACGTGGAGTGAGTGTACCCTGAATAGGCAAATTGGGCAGAGTCCCTACATGTACCAGCACCTTTCCTTATCATAGGCTCCTGCGTTCAATGGGAGGCTGGCGATCTGACACATAGTTCCCAGTGGTTGCCCTTGTGACCTCAAGAGGCCAGTGTGGCTGCCACTTGCTACAGCACCCGCCTGCAGATGCAAGTGAGGAGCTGGATATTGTTGGGGAGGTTTACTTACGTTTCTTCGTCTTGGGCCTTGCTCTGCTGCTTCTTGCAGTGGTTAAGAGAGGCGGGACTCTAATCTGGAGAACCAGGTTTGATTCCCCACTCCTCCACTAGAAGCCAGCTGGATGACCTTGGGTCAGTCACTGCTCTCTTGAGCTCTCTCAGCCCCACCCATCTCACAGGATGATTGCTGTGGGGATAATAATAGCATACTTTGTAAACAGCTCTGAATGGTGTTAAGTTGTCCTGAAGGGCAGTATATAATTCAAATATTATTATTATTATGTTATTATCTTGCCATTCTCTATCTTCCTCATTGCTGGCCAAAGAGGCGGTGGTCACTGCCCCCTATATGACATTTCTCCCAATAGGTGTAATAGGTCACAACTACAGCAACTATACCAATGATGTAGTTGTAAGAGTCAGAAATTGCGTAGTTGACACCTATTACAGGACCAATGGTGTCAACTACACAATATCTGGCTCTTGCAGCTGCTCATCTTTCAATGAGATATATGCCGTTATGTGCCAACAAAGCCCTTCTGCTCTGTACATAGGAAAAACCAGCCAACCTCTGCACAAAAGAATAAATGGATACAAATCTGACATCAAAAATGGCAATATCCAGAAACCAGTAGGAGGACACTTCAATCTACCAGGACATTCCATCAAGGACTTAAAGGTCACCGTAGTTTAACAGAAACATTTCAAAAGCACAATCCAACGGGAAGCTGCTGAATTGGAATTCATATGTAAATTTGACTCAATCAGACTTGGATTGAATAGAGACTCTGGATGGTTATCTCATTATCAGAAGTAAATGCCTTTCGAGTATTCCATTCAGATTCAGCTATGAAGGGAAGGGGTCACGCTCAGCCTGAATTGTGCACTCCACCTCTTTCATGACTTTTGCAACTGATTTGCATCTACTCCCCCTCCCCTTACCACCTCTATATCTCTGGCCAGTTTCTTCATACTCTCCATGCATCTGACAAAGAGAACTGTGGTTCTCGAAAGCTTATGCTACAATAAAGTTAGTTAGTCACAAAAACTTATAGCATTGTCATGATTTCCCCTAAGAAAACTTGTATTTTAACCATGTTATGGAGGATTTTCTGATAAGGATCACTAATTAAATGTAAGCTGGCACATTCTACAAATGATGGATTCAGAGGAAGTGAAGATCTGTATATCGAAGGGTAAAATGGTTGGGTGGTCTTATCGCCAACCATTACAACAGCAAAACTAAGTCACCTACATACATACTCGAGACACTAACTCAGGTATATAGAATGATATTACTTTGTCAATTAACTAAAATAAAGTGTTCCACCACAATAAGGCCTGAGTACTTCATATACTCTAGGAGACATAGAAAGCTGGAAAGAGATTAGACTTGGTTAGAATGGGAAACAGAGTTGGGAAGGGATAATTGGCCTGGTTACCACTTAGGACTTCATAATAATCTGGAGGGGAAAATTTGTGTGCATGTACATGTGGGTAAATTTCTATATAATGTGTTTCTCCTTTATACATGAACACATGAAGTTACCTTATACTGAATCAGACCATTGGTCCATCAAGGTCAGTATTGTCTGCTCAGTCTGGCAGTGGCTCTCCAGGGTCTCAGATGGAGGTCTTTCACATCACCAACTAACTGAACCTTTTAACTCACCCCCTGAGTCCTTGAAATGCCTTGAAAAGATATCCCTTTAATGGCTGAAAGCACGCCTCTCCAATTAGGAATGATTTTGTCCCACTGAATATACAAGATCTGACTGCATGTACACGTGGACAGGATCTTTTAAACAGAAGTTTATTCATGAACAAAATACACTCTGCTCACACATGGCATTATCCTCTATCTCTTGGGGGATTCATAGTGGATCTAAGTATCTGGGCACTCAGATGGTTAAAGGTTTCATATTTTATTGTCTATGCTTTCTCAGAGGCAAGAAAGACTGCTTACAGTTCCAAAGTCTTTGGTGTCATGTATGGCATTTAGCCAGTACCCTTTAGTGGGATAAAAAGTAATTATGTTATCATTAAAACCAGCAAACCTCCATTGCATATTGACCCCTTCCTGCTTTTGTCTCCAAGTACTAGGGAGCCATTGTTTAAGGGCATTTTTGATCCCTGTTAGTGAATGACATACTTTAAGGCTTTTAATATTGAATTACATTACGTATGAAATGGCAAGGACTCGAAATCTTAAACTTGGCAGTGTATTTTGCATTGTGATAGCAGAAACCATAAACAGGAATGACAAAGAATTTCCCTACTTCAAGATTTCCCTACTTTTTGAACAGAGAATAGAAACACAATTGGTTGGAGGGAAACCTTATTCCCCTGAGCACAATTTTAAAATATATCTTTGGAAAATCTTTACATCTAATTATAATGCTTAGGGACATTTTATCTTCATTTGGTAAAGGTTTTTAGTTTGTGCAGTAAGTTACTATGGGCCAAGCTACAAGTGACGAATGACACTTGAACGGCAAGTGTATTTCTCCCTGTTCACTTGCCCTCCACTCAATCCACTTGCCGTTCAAGTGTCATTTGTCACTTGTAGCTTGGCCCTGAGATAGCGATAATTTGAATTCTTTCTCTAAAATCTCAAACATGATAGCTTCTGAAACAAGAAACATACTGAGGTCAGTACATTCAAATGACTGTTGCTATTTGCACAAAGAATAATCAGGGATTCATGAAGGTTCCATATTAACACAACTGTGCCCGTCTCAAGATTGTACAGGCTTGAATAGGGTCTGGTTTCCTAGCTGAAATTTAACATACCACAAAAACATGTGTATATGGATAGGTATCCTATATGATAGACAAGCCCATGCAATCTGGTTCAGTGTCCAGAACCTTCAGGGCTTGGGAAGACTTCTGCCTGAGACCTTGGTCAGAACATACTGGGCGATATGGACCTGTAGAAGGAACTTTACATATTCATACATTAGCACTTTGAGCTATCAGTGGAATACATGTTTCTGCTGTTATGCTCCTCTTTGCGCAGTAGTCTCCTCCTTCTGCCAGCTGGTGTTTTGTTTGGCATTCCAGCACTGTCCTTCCTTCCTGTTTATGTGTGTCCATTAATTGTTTTTAATTGTTGTGTGTGTGTTTTAACCTTTTAAATTTTTCTTTTGATTTTTTGCTACATTAGAGACCCTAAACTGAGTGGAAAGGTGGCATAAAATGATTCTGTCCCCTGCTACTAATAATCTAGGTAGGTGCTCTCTGTTGCCCATTATTGTAATGGAATATCATGCAAGTATATGAATACCAAGGAAATTAGTCTAAGATATATTCAGACAACATGGATAAATAAAGTACAGAAGATTGAAAAGATTTTCCTTCTTCCTTGATCATTGGAATCACAATAGATTGTGGTCCTCATATTTGCAGTTCAGCACTTGTCTACTTCGCTGACACATCTATCTTGGGCATCTGATGGGATCCAGGAATGACTGCAGGACCCACCAAGGTCAGGCCTGGATCCATAGCTGTAATGCATATTTCCTGCTGCTCTCTGGTGCAACAGCAATTTGAGTAGCCTCCTTTCATTCAGGAAGCAGTAAGTTTCTTACACGGGGAATCTCCATCATCTGAATATCTCCATTTGTGTGTAAGGATTCCCTGGAACCTAGAACTGGACTTCGTGGCTGCATTTTTGCATCCTTGGAACCGTGTCCAGGCTCAGTCAAGAAATCTCTCGCAGTGGATATAACTTATGTTTCATCTGCAACCTAGCACCCTTCAGATTTTCACACAATCAGTTCTAAGCAGAAGATGATTGCTTCAAAGATTCTCTAACAATAGTATTCACTTTCCTTTCTGTCATATTGTGAAAAGGGAAGGGAAAACAGTGGATTTGAACAAACAGTAACGTTGCTTGTGAAGGTAGGAGTGTTCTGGTAAATGACTGTGGCAGAGCTGGTGTTCATGATTAGTATAACTTAGCTGATTAGGAGTGCACATTAGCTTGGAGAATCACCATTTCCTTCAGCTTGCCTGATGTTAGTTCCTAGAGTAAATATGACAACCACAGTCTTCAATCTTCATAACAAATCAGGCAAACTTGTGAAACGTGGAATTTTTTTTTGCTTGCTATGCAATACTAGTGTTTGGCTGATGCAGGAACAAATTACAGTAAAGGCATTTGTCTTGTCCTTTTGGGATCTCAGGCTACAGTTTTACAGAAGATGATTACAATTTTAAAATGGGTAAGAAAAATTATTTATTAATATGGTATACAAAGTCTTTAAGTAGTATGGGCAACAGAATTAAAATTTAAAACAATGAGCAAATGCTACCAATGGCAAAGCATAATAATGTCACAGGGAAGTGCCTTATAACTCTGAATAATAATTCCATAGAGTCCTAGATAATGCTCTTTCATACACTGTTATTTGTCTAGCTGTCTTGGGAAGAAATAAACATCTCTCTACCAGCATATTTTTGAAAGACTAAATAGGTGGGGTGTCCACTCAGTTGTTTTGGAATAATCTCTAACTGGACCTGGAACTTTATTGCTACCATTTGCACTCTGAGTTCACACAGTACAGGTCTGTGAATTTAGTCTGGGTAACGAGCCTGTCTGATTCTTATGATCAGCCCAACTCATCCTAGTGGGTTGCTTTCTCAAATACAGTCATTTCCAAGCTTTTTAGATTGTCTCTTACACCATTCAAAGCAACAGAACCCCACACATGAGAGTTTAGTAAAATGAGAAGACTGTGAATCATACATCGAGTTGTTTTACATTCAAATCATTTGAATTGCAGGTAACACCTGATCCTACTGATAACGACGTTTGTGCTTCCCTTGGTTCTGAATCAAAGCATGCAAACAGTGCCTTAATGTAATTTATGGCAGTTTAATTCAACAGAGATACATGAAAAATATGGGATACTGCCAATTTTTCTAAAGTCATGCACTACATAAATGAGCGAATGTGCTATTATCAATGTAGATTATCTCAGGTCACCATTTGGTCTATAACAGCAGTTTCACGAAGTCGTTTTTCATTTAAAAGCAACATTATCAAGACTTAATAATAAAGTCATTTATCATTGAGGGTAATCCGGAGGGGGGTGGCTTTCTTTTGTAAGCACAGATACGGCTGTAGACTGTTTAATAATTCTATTGTTTTATTAAACTTCTTATGTAAGGTATACTTTGAGAAATGCTGATAATATATGTCAAGCCAAATAAAACCCAGAAGAATAAAAAGAGAACAAGGGACATTTTTTATCCCCATATTCTGTTGAGGAAACCACCTTCAAAACACAAACTATGAATAAATCAGCATGGCAATCCACACAAGCAGGTTCCAATCTGTAAAAATCTGTTGTGGAACCTTGAACACGTTAGGAAATGGCAGTGGGTAAGTTACCATTTTAGTGATAGTGGAGTAGAGCCAACAGTCCTCCAAAAGGTCTTTCTCCAGCCTTGCTTCAACTTGTGGCTCTTCTCCAAATGGAAAAGGAGATAGTTAAGTTGGAGAAAAGCATTTTCACATGCAACTGCCAGTGCACTTATGACTGGGAGGAGTATGGTTATGAATAGGGGAAAATGACTGTAAGAATTGTGCACAAATTATAGAATTGATTAATTGACACTAGACATATTTGGTGAACATAGTATGAGACCATATATATATATGTATATATATATGTATATATATATATATGTGTGTGTGTGTGTGTGTGTGTATATATATATATATATGTATATGCATATGTATATATATATATATATGTGTGTGTGTATATATATATATATATATATATATATGTGTGTGTGTGTGTGTGTGTGTGTGTGTATATATATATTACTGCAGGCCAAGCTCTGCTCACAACCTGAGTTTGCTTCTGGTGGAAGCTGGGTTCAGGTAGCCGTCTCAAGGTTGACTCAGCCTTCCATCCTTCCAAGGTCGGTGAAATGAGTACCCAGTTTCCTGGGGGTAAAGTGTAGATGACTGGGGAAGGCAATGGCAAACCACCCCATAAAAAGTCTGCCAAGAAAACGTTATGATGCGACATCCCCCATGGGTCAGTAATGACTCGGTGCTTGCACAGGGGACTACCTTTACTTTTATATATATGTGTGTGTGTGGCCATTTCCACACACGTTGGATAATGCACTTTCAATGTACTTTAGTGATCCTTTGGAAGTGGATCTTTTGTTTCACTCACAAAAATCCAGTTCCAAATGATCACTAAAGAGCATTGAAAGTGCATTATCCAATGTGTGTGGAAGCAGCCTGTGTGTGTGTGTGTATAATACATATACACACACATATATAATACATATAATACATATAATATGTATTATATGAGTCTGTGTATATATGTATTATATATTATATGTGTACACACATACACACACACATTCAGTTCTACTCTTCACAGATACTTAAAGACTTACATTTTGAGGCTTTGGTTCCCTTGTTTTCCCCTAACCACTGTAGTATACTTTCTTTTAGTATTTTCTTTCTCTTCTAGAGTTAGGAATGCTGGTACCCACTTTCTAGTACCCCAGTCCCCTTCTCTTCACACACCAGTGTTTTCCTTCAGTTGTTAACTGAATCTGTAGGTCTTCACAGACAGTTTCCTACCAGACCAGTACAGGGATCTCTTCACTCCCTGTTTGACTGGGTAGAGAAAATCTCTCCTTAGAAGATTTATCCCCTTTCTTTGCCCATTTGGGAGTCTGTACCTACTTCCCAAAACTCCTTGCCAACTTCTCTTGCCGGTGTTAAAACTATTTAGGACTCCATCTCTTAACTCTTCACATTCCATCTCTTTCTCTCTGCTAAGACTGAAAAACAGAGCCTGCTCTTTCGAACTCGTGCCACCCAATCAGATCTCTTGGAGTAGACTGTCACTCAAAACTCTCTGTGTCTGTGAAGCATTAACCTTTAATAGTCCTGCAGCTGTGTGTGTCCAGTCTATCAAAAGGCCTACTGGCTCAAACCAGTGATCCATCTAATTCAGCATCCTGCTTCCCACAACAGCCAATCAGATGTCCTGGAAAGCTTACAAGTAAGAATTTAGAGCTTCCCAGAAGGACAGTGCAAAATAGCCATTGATCCTAGCCTCTATGAATTTGTGTAATTCCTTTTAAAGTTGTATCAGCTAGTAGTCACCTCTACGCCTTGTGGCAGTGAGTTCCACAACTTAAAGATGTGTTGTGCAAAAAAGTATTCTGTCTTGCATCTGTTGCCCATTTATTTCTTTATAGGAAAGAAGGAAAGTGGACCTCTGTATCCACTTTCTCTACACTGTTCATAATGTTGCAAATCTCTTTCATATATTGTAAATAGAAAAATTCTTTAGCTTTCCTAGTAAGGGAGATGTTCCAACCCCTTGATGGTCTACTTCTAGCTATTTCTGGAACAGTGTCTTTGCTTCTCATTTGTCTTGCCTTTTCTTTGTTGATCCTGTTTGTCCTTTCCTTTTGCCTGTTTGAGACCCAGCCTGAAGAGCCCTGACTGCTGCTCTTCAGCAAGCATTCCATGGTTTTGTTGCTGCCATATTTACTGCCCCATAGAGCTCAGTTATCCAGCAACTGAAACCAAACACAATGAAATTAGGTCTTTCAAACCCTTATGCTTCATTTATTTATAACACACCTTGCAGAAAAATATAATAATTATGCATGAATGTTATTGTAGCTATTTATCTTGGCCTTGCAATTTCCATAAGGGAAATGTCTGTCTGGTGGATAGAAATAATTTACAAGAAGAAGCAAATAGCAATGACAACCAAGTGTACAAGAAATTAATTCCATGGTATTCCTTTGGAGTGCATTACATGAGCTGAATTTAATGAGCTCTGCTTTCTTACTGAGAGACAAAACCATACCGATCTTCTGTCATCATGTGACACAGCTTTGTCTTCATATTGTATATTGAGTGTGTCCATGTTTTATGCACTTTTATACATTCTCATAGAAACATGTGTAGAAATGAGAAACACCCTTGGAATACTGCTACATGCATTATTGGTTTTTTTTAGTGCTGCTAGACAGTTCTCCAGGAAAGCTGAGTGGAAAAGTGAGGGGCTTTCTCACTGCCAACAACTGACAAATAATTTTGTTCACTTGCAAAGGGCTGGGAGTGTGGCATCTGCTTTCCTCTCTCTGTGACTGGCTGTGGTGGGGAAGTTGGGGCTAGGGGTGGGGAAATATGCATTCATTGATGTCTTGGTGTTAAGTATGAGACACTCTGTAAACTACTACAAGCCCTTCCACAACCTGTCCCAATTACAACATTCAGAAACCTGATTTGAGTTGTTCTTTTTTGTAACTTCTACATCACTATATCTTTTCTGAAATGAGTCAAGCAGACCTATACAGAGCATTCTAAATGTGAGCAAACCACTTATTTACCAAACAATATTTTCTTTTATTACTAAGCCCTTTCTTGGCCAAGAGCAAACCTTGAACTGATCTTTTTTATTGCAGCCAGACACTGAGCTGATGTTTTGAGTGAACTTTCCATTATGGCCCCAAGATTTTGTACCTGTATGGCTGCAACTAATTTAGATGCCAATGATAATGACACTATTCATTACAATAAATAGGAAGCTATAGTTGAAAATGGCAGCTCCCATGTTTATTAATATCGTAGCAGAACTTTCACCATGAGGTGCATTTCTTTCCCTACCCATATTTCACATCATTGGCTGCCACTGTCAGGCATGGAGCAATATGTGGGTATGTTTACTACACATAGGGTTGCCAGGCCCCCTCAACCTCCCGGCGGGGGACAGGGGCCTGGCACTTACCTTTGGGGAGAGGGGGGTGAGCACGCGCAGAGGTGCGCACAGGCGCGATGATGTCACTTCAGGAGTGACGTCATCACTCAACCCCTGGGCAGGCCTGTAAATGGGCCATTCTGCTGTGGATCAGGCCCGTTTTTGAGGTGCTGTGGAGTGCAGGAGCGTTCCTGCGCTTTGCAGTGCCTCAAAATGGGCCCGATTCATGCTGAAACGCCCATTTTGGGTGCTGTGGAGCGCAGGAGCGTTCCCGTTCTCCATAGTGCCTCAAAACATGCCTGATCCATGGCAGAACAGGCCCGTTTTGGGCACTGCTGAATGCAGGAGTGTTCCTGCGTTCTGCAGTGCCTGAAAAAGGGCCCGATCAGTGCCAAAACGGGCTCGTTTTGGGGCAGTGCGGAGCGCAGGAGCAGCTCTGCAGCTGCGGAAAACGGGCCCAGTTTGCCGTAGATCAGGCCCGTTTTGAGTGCTGCAGAGTGCGGGAGTGCTCCTGCACTCCACAGCAGCCCTGATCTGGGCCAAAATGGGCCCAATCCTGGCAGCTGCGGTGCACAGGAGTGCGTTATGCTGTGGGGGAGCGCAGAAGGAAGGTGCACCCCCTTGCTGCTCAAGTAAGTGGGGGCGGGGTATGAGGAGCGGGGGCGGGAGATCCCCTGCCACCACTGGTGGTCTGGGATCCCTAACTATACAGTAAAAAGGAGAATTAAATGCTGGGCGTGCTTTATTTGCCTGCAGCCCTGTTTTTGTTTTTTAAACCTGTAGTTGTACCTTCAGGGTATACAAGGTAGTTTTCTGCAAGGAATCATAATCTGGTGGGGGGGGGGAGAAATTTGGAAATCCTACCCTTCATGCCACAATCTCCCTCAGAATTTTCCTAAACTTTCAGGCAGTAGAATAGTTTGCCTTTTCTATTTACTGTACCTGACAACTATTTCTTATTTTTGAGCTTAGTGTTTAATGCTTATAGTTTTTCACCAGTTAAACACAAACAGAACTTAGGCTCACCATTAACTTTTACAACTTAGACCTCATACCAAATAAATGCAAGAAAACTATAGCAAGATAGTGAGTTATTCATTAATTGTCCATTAATTACCATCCACTTTTTGTTTACTTATCTGGCAGTGATATTTCAAATTTATTATTAGATTTCAAGTAGCAGCCAGCCACTATACTCAATGGTTACATGTTCAGAGAGAAAAAAAAATCATTATAGTTGTCCAACTAAATCAAACTGGTTTACTACAGATCCTAAAAAAGAAGAGAAGAGGGTTGGTTCACATATCAGCCTCTATATGAGAGCTCACATGAATAGAACTCTATTTTAGTTTCATTGGCCTGCCAAAAGTCCAAAAAGGCAACTGTTGCATGAAACCACTTGTTTCACTTGCTTTTGGCCAAGAGGAATCTGTTACTCAACTCCAGTTAAAGGAATCAGATAGCAGATGATGTGAAGGATGAGTGCCTGAGACCCTAGAGATCTACTGCCAGTGATAGTTGACAACACTGACCTTGACAGACTAATGGTCTGATTTGATGTGAGGCACATGTGCTGCTGCCGTCCCCTCTTGTCTTGAGGCTATAGCATTTGTTAGCAACAGCCAGGTCCATTAAGTGGCCTGGTTAACATATGCTTTCGTGCTCTCAGGGGATCAGTTTTTGCTGGAGCAAACAAGACACCTGTGTTTGTGTGTGTGTGTTTGTGTACACACACACCTATACACGTCCACTTTCTTCTGCTGAAGTTGTATACAGGCATATAGCGTGTTCTGATTATGTATCCACCATTAGGAAGCTCTGGGTCTGAGACAGGTGAAGAAATATGAGGCAGCACCTAAAGCTTTTACTCAATAAAATGACAGTGAGGTTGTTAGCCCTTTAGCCCTCAATCTCAAAAATATTGCAGATTCTAAATGGAACTCTCAAAAGTGTTGTCAGCCAGATTGCAGAGATCTCAGTAAGTTAGAAGTCATGCTGAAGCTCATTTTATCATAGGCAGATATGCTGTGGAGAGGGCAGATAACACTTGCTGGTGTCACTATGCAGCTACTGCAAAAGAATTCCCACTGGCACTGTCTCTGGAAAAGAAAAAAAATCTCACTACAACAGCTTTCTTGTCTCTTACCGCCTGGAAGCCTGTCAAACTCCAAAAGCCCTGCGGTGTTCTTCTTCTATACCAAAAGAGGCTGCTTTTTATTTTGAAATTGTTCCTTTCCCAAAAAGGCTCAAGATTATTAGTGCTAAAGACAGACATTCTTCTCAAATAATTTATTTCCTTTACAATGTCTGTCATATTAGACAACATGCCAACTTTGCCTTCATCTCCATCCAATATGAGAGAATGTGCAAAGAAAACATGACAATGTTGAGGTTAGAGCTTTGTCCAAAAGTTTGGATGCCACAAAAGAATTCTGCTTTTGGGAGCTACAAAATATTTGGATGTTGTGATTTGGAGTCTTTAATGTGTTATTGTGGTTTGGTGACATTTTCAATAATCTTTGGCAGTTCTTCATTTTGAGAAAGCAAATAATTTCTCCTAACTGTAATTGTTTCAAAGAGAATATATAACAACAACAACAACATTCTATTTATATACCGCCCTTCAGGACAACTTAATGCTCACTCAGAGCAGTTTACACAGTATGTTATTATTATCCCCACAACAAAACACCCTGTGAGGTAGTGGGGCTAAGAGAGCTCCAGAGAGCTGTGACTAGCCCAAGGTGACTTCAAGTGGAGGGGTGGGGAATCAAACCCTGGCTCTCCAGATTAGAGTCCCGCACTCTTAACCACTACAACAAACTGGCTCTCTCATTTATTTAAAAAATATAAAACGTATATCTCCAAAGCAACATATTTGACATATATAACCATAACATTAACATACCTAATTCTCAAGATGGCCCCATCTATGGATGTTTAATCCAGAGATTGGGGCTATGGACAAACAAGACAGAACTTTCTACAAAGGGGGGAGATTCTCTGTCCCGCTCGCACCTGGCAGAATCGGTGCCATGGGGCTGCTTCTGCCCCATGCGAGCAGCACAGGGAGATTCTCTCCTTCCCGGTTGCATCCGGCAGAGCTGGTGCCCCAGGGCTGCTTTTGCCCCATATGAGCGGTGAGGGGAGATTCTCCCCATCCTTCTGACTCGGGGCAGAAGCAGTCTGGTGGTGCCAGCTCTCCCGTTGCTGAGAGGGACAGAGTGATTCTTCCCCCTCCCACTGGGAGAGCGAGTGTGCCAAGTTGCTTCTGCCTGGTGTCAGAGGGTCGAGGAGAATCTCCTAGTTCCTCTGACACTGGGCAGAAGAAGCCGGGTGGCACCGGCTCTCCTGGTGGGAAGGGGGAGAATCTTCCCATCCCTCTCAGCACTGGGAGAGCCGGCACTGCTGGGCTGCTGTGGCCTGGTACGAGAGGGGCATGGAGATTCTCCCCATCCCTCTCGCACCAGGAGAGGGGCAGCTGTCACTCAGCCGCTCATCGGGGAAGCCCCCCAGGAGCAGCTGATTCAGGGGTTTAAATGCCCCTTTCCGTGCCTCTGAGCAGTGGCATGGAAATTGGCATTTAATCTCCGAAGCTTCGTGAAGCTATACAAATAGCTTCAGGAATCTTTGGCTCGGGGTTTCCAGGGCAACAGCAGGAGTTCAGACAATCCCTGCCTGAGGTGCCATGGGAATTGATTGCAGATGCCAGAATGTCTGGCTTGACGAACAGCAACAAACAGCAATGAACGAGGCTTGCAATGACCCCCTGTTCGTTTAGGATGGAGTCACAAACAGCTTGTTTGCGAAGAGCCGAACAGGCTGTTCATGGGTTTTTTGCGTTTCTAATGCTGTTTGTACCAATGTCTATTCAGGAGTGAAGCATGCTATGAATGCTGTGTTGAGGGCATTTAATTCTCTTGTTCCTTTTGTCTAATCAAGGTCTATGCATGTTTATGATCAGTAATGGACTGAGTGAGGGATAGCCAGCTAAACCTCGATCCAGATGTTGAAGGTGATAGCCGTCCATTGGATTCAGTTTTGTGTAGTGGTTAAGAGCGGCAGGACTCTAATCTGGAGAGCTGGATTTGATTCTCTACTCTCCACTTGAAGCCAGTTGGGTGACCTTGGGTCAGTCACAGCTCTCTCAGAGCTCTCTCAGCCCCACCAACCTTACAGGGTGATTGTCCTGAGGATAATAATAACATACTTTGTAAACCACTCTCAGTGTGGCATTAAGTTGTTCTGAAGGGTGGTATACAAATCAAATGTTGTTGTTGTTATTGTTATTAATTGACCTTGCATATCATATTTAACATATTCTGGATTGGGTTGCATTTCATGGAAGGATTAAGGTGCTCATTGATGAGAATAATCTCCTGGGCACTCATGCAGCACCCATGACTAGTGTGGTTTTCAATAGCCTCAGTTGTTATGCCACCATCATATATGCCTCGACAACTTCCAAGCTAGACTTTAAGTAGAATGAGCTTTGTAAAGCATTAGGGAACTACAACTAGTCAGCAGCAGTTAGTGTGTTAATTGAGATTCACCACAGTTATTACTATTGTGCTTAAATACCTTCACCTTTACTGACTTCAGCTGGCTTCAGCGCTCTGTTGCTTCCTTCAAGCCCCTAAATAGCCTGGCACCTAAAGGATCACCTATTGACATATGTACCATGTTACCTTGCCCTTAGAAGTGAGGCCCCTCTAAGCTTCTGTAGTGGGAGTGAGACTTTGGAATGCCTTCCCCAGAGAAGTCCACTTTGGCCTCTTCTCTTTGATAGCAAGAGGAAAACAAGCTTGTTATTGTTTGGAACTGATTTTGTGGGTTGCCTTTCATATATTTCAGGGAAAAGAGAGATGCAAATATTTTCAGTCATATACACATGCACAAGCACACACACAAGATTAAGGCCAGTTTCTTAGCTGGCATAATTCAAAACAGCAGCACTGAAGTTCAGGGGCTCTGCTGCTGGGTTGTGCACACCGTTTTGCCAATTTACATAAGTCAAAAGACTGGCTCTTGAATTGTATAGTCTGCTTTTTGTGTTTTGTTTCCTTTCCAGGTTTTCCCCTTGGTAGGTGGTACAGAATAGGCATTTATAATTAGTTGCAGGCTGCAAATGACAATCAAAGCCCTCACATTGTTTACATTTCTGAACCAGACTGTATCTGGAATGTACTTTGTGGCTGAATATGTTTTAGACTCCATAGGAGACTTTATAGCTGAGATGATAGCAATCATTTCTACAGTACTGAGAAAAAAGGAATGCTGTTCCAAATAATGCTTTTGAATGCATATCTTGCTAAATTTATTGTCATAAAAAATCTTTTGACACAGTATAGTTTCCTGCATTTAATTCAGAGGCTTGTTGTGGATTATTGTTCTGGGTCATTTTGGGCTGGATAATTTCCATTGCCAGCATTTACAGACTGGCAATGTATTTTAGCATGGCAGTGCCCATGCAATTATGTAACCATAATCATTTGTTCTGGGTGCTAGGAATGGGAAATGTAGGGTGCACACATGCAATCTACATCCTAGCCATTTTCAGCCTTGAAGAAGGGAACAGATGAAGTGTAGTTAATGATATGTGGAATACAGAAACCACTTCAGTTCTACCCATACTTTAGACTAGAAAATGGATAACTTGAGCCCTGACTGGTAACAGCTGGCAGGCTATAGAATGTGTTTAATGAACCTTTCTTTAATTTATAATTCCTTAGTGAGAGACCAGTTTGTTATGTAGTATACAAAATAAGCAGGCTACAATGTTAACTCTTGTCACTAAACTTGAATACAAAATTCTAAATTCTAATGCAAATCACATTATCCAGTTATGATGTTGGAATGCATTTGTCAGAGTCACAGAAAATATGTCTGAACAAAGGGTATCTTACAGAAAAAGGTCCAGAGGAGTTAGCCGTGTTAGTCTGTAGTAGCAAAATCAAAAAGAGTCCAGTAGCACCTTTAAGACTAACCAAAGGGACATGCATGTACCATTTAATTCCAAAAACTGGATTGGATAAAAAAATTATGCCTTTCCTCTGAGACATGCCAAAGCAACCTTTCTTTTTCATGATGATAAAGGTGATTGGTGTTTGGTGTCTGGTATGCATGTCTTATTTATTTACTTATTTAAAATATTTTTATGTTGCCTTTTCAATTCAATTTAGGGTTCCCAAGGCAGTGAACAATCAACACATTAAAACAGTGTTTAAAACACACACACACACACACACACACAAAACCCCACAAACAGAGAGGAAGGCCAATAACAGTTACTGGGCAGGTATGCCAAATGAACAAAAAAGCCTTCCCTCTCTGGCAGGAGACAACAATAGAGGGAAATAGTTTCAAAGTGTTAGTGCCATGATTGAGAAGGCCCTTTCTCAGACTGCCACCTATCTAGTCTCAGATGTTGGGGGCACCTAAAGCAGGGCCTCCAAAGATTATTGGAAAGGTCAGGTAGGTTCATATGGGAGTAGGTGATCCTTAAGGAACCAAGCTATACAGGGCTTTAAAGGCCATTGCCAGCACCTTGAATTTGGCCCAGAAGAAAACTGTGAGCCAGTGCGGACAAAGCTAAATGAGAGTGATATGTTTCCTATGTACTACTACAGTCAATGTTCTGGCTGCAGTAATGTGTACCAACTGTAGGTTTTGGACATGCTTCAAGGCCGTACCTAGAGCGCATTGCAACAATCTAATCTAGATGTTATCAGGGCATGTACTACAGTAGCAAGGGTCGAATCCACTTTACTCAATCTAAGTCTCATGTTCCCCGCATTTTCCACGCAATCCTGAGTGCCGGTCACATTACCTCATTAAACAGACACATTTAATTAGCATTTCTCCCGAATATGTGGTAACAGGTTTTCATCGGGAGTTTCACGGTGGACGTGAACGGGCAAATGCGCAATTTACACGTTTTTTTTTAAAAACCACCCCCCTTCCTGTCTCTCTGGCTGTTCCGAGAGTTCCTATTGGCTGATTCAACTTTCAAGTGCTCCATAGTCTGCAAAAGACTGTTTTTGGCTTCATAGCATTGGATTTATTGATCATGTTGTTTCTAAATCAAATCTGGTCGTTTGAAAAATCATTTTGGGGTGAATCCCTCCTCAGAATGGACTCGTGAAACATCCTTTTTAACTGTTTTTTATTTTTCTCTGGATTACTGTGATATCGAAATTACGGTGAATCAATCATTCGAATGTAAGAAAACACAGAGCAGGACCTCCATCACACCTCCAACACCAACCAAACCCACCATCCACTAACACCCACAAAGAAATCTCCACAAAATGCTTGCCTTTTTATAGTTATTTCAAATCCCCCGCCAGAAAACGTGAACCATTTGCGAGATCGAAATAACGGGAAAGTCAGTTCAAAAAAATAAAAAAAAATGTTCCCGCCCACAAAAGCGGATATTCCAGTCGCTCTGTGACCGTAGGAGCGCGCGAGAACAACGCATTTGAGGATGGAATGTGAATGGAGGGGAGAAATTTGCGGATTGAAGACAAACGCAAAAACACCGGGGAAAAATGCGGGTGAGAAGTGAATGTGGATTCGGCCAAGATCTTTTTTGCCGAGGAAGAGCTGGACTGGTTCACTGGCAAAGTTGGTGAAAGGCACCTTGGTTTCTTCTGCCACCCATTTATCCAGCAGGAGGCCCAGATCCAGCAGCACTCCCAAGCTACGAACCTGCTTTTTTGGGTGTATGTGTTAACACTTACAGTGTTTCAGCTATTAGAACTGAATACATTTTGAATGTAATCCATTCCAAAGTTTGTGGATAAAGCAAACCAGAAATCCAAACTGAGTAAATTAATTAAACAGAACGTATTACCAACTGATCTTTGGGGAAGAGAAAATATATAAAACTACTATGTTTCTGCCTCTGCTGTAACTGATCTCTCCCCTGCATCCCTTTCTGAAACAGCATAAAGAAGTATCTGGCCTGCATTTTAAACAAATTGTTTAATCCATTCCTTCTCTGAAGTCATCTCTGATGCCTTTTGTTTACATTGAATCTTTACTTGTGATATAATTGGAACGTGGTGCCATTGTTTCCTCATGCTTTCTTAACTCAGCCAGAGGTATTTATTTTGCAGGACCTTTTTTACTGTGCACTTGTTCTTTGCCTGTGACACATTGTGCTTTGCGTGTGTGGGGGCTGGCTCATGGTTGGGGAAGATTGGACCAGACGGAGTTTTGAACTTTATAACTTTATAACTCCCATGAAACTGTAAATGTACTGGGAAAGGAGAGGAGTTTGTGAAAGAAGCCCCGAGAAACCACTCTAACCTGTCTTCAAGTTCACACCGGTCTTTTGCTTCTAAAGGTCCTCCTCATTGTCATAAGCCTGCCCTCAGATTGAAAGCCTTGTAGTCATTATGAAAGCATTCAGTGAAAATAAGAGCAGTGATGGAACATGTTGGGACACAGGTACATCCTGCACCTGTAAACCAGATAAACAACAACTCCACCACCACTGGTGGACTGTGTTTAGAATGCTGGGTGGTGATAAGAGAGGAGCTCTTATGTGGCAAAAATGGAGTCCTTGTTGAAGAAGAAGTTGACCCTTGGATCTCCCTCTCAGTTAATGAGATAGGGACATTTTATTAACCCATACTGTGCTTTCTTATTGCCCTCCCCAGTCGGAATAAGAGGCAGACACAAGGCTTGGGTAATAAAGGGCCACATTTATTTAGGCAACAACATGAACTGCAACAACTAAAAAACACTGGCAAGGGCCTAACCAGCAGTACAGGTCAAGCCCTGGGCTCACTCCCCAGGACCCCACCTTGACCTGTCTGGGCAAGACCCGCTGCCCCGGATGCGAGCCATTCAGATGCATGGCTGGGATCCAGCCGGCCTGGCAGATGGTTTCCCCCTTAAAGCTCCAAGCACCTCCGCTGTGGAGCACAAGGGAAGGACTTGTCCAGGAGATCCCACCAGGCAGCCTGCCCTCTCAACTGGCCACTGCCAAGCATGCCAGCCGATCCTGACAGGCCCCTAATATCCCCACCAATGGGGATGTGCCAAGGGTAATCACCGTCCCGCTAATATCCCCCCAACTAAATCCTGCCATTGATGGCCTATACAGCACCACCGTAGTCCAATAGCCACAGCTCCAGCGAGCAGTACAAGGTAGGCAAAAAACTTCCTTCCCCAAGGCCAATCAGGGAAAGAAAGGAAAAATTCCTACCTGGCCCCCCAAAAGGCAACTGGTCAAAAACCTGCACTGTTACTGGGCAGGCGGGTGGGCCGAGCACGAGGCAGCAAGTGCTGATGCAGAGGCAGGGCTGTCCTGTTAAGGCACTTAGCCCCTCCCCCTTCCCATGTGACCCTGAGAGGCTGGGGAAACACTGCCACTTCTCCTCCATGGCGGCAAATGCGGCCCCTGGCCTCAAGCCCTTGGCTGCCACTGGGTGGGGGCCGAATTCCTGTTATGGCCAAGAAAATATCAGTTCTTCCACTCATTACAACGTTGCTATGTTATCGTGACAGTCAGGTGTGTAAAAGTGGTCAGCTATTCCCTTTTATGAATTATCTGATTATTTTTATACATTGACAATCTCTTGGGAGGTTTTTGACTTTGAGCAGTTCGTCACTTTGTTATTGTGCTGGCAAATGCATTCATGTCTGGATCTAGTGCAGAGGAAGGCTGGGATTCTTGGATGTGGATGATCGTTGGGCTTACTTGTCATTTGTAGTGGTTATCTACAGTTATCTATCTCTTGTGGGAAATACAGTTTTTAAATATTCTCCTCTTACTTTGGCCAAAAAAGTGAGTCATTCCATTTGGTTATTGTATTTCTTCAAATGTCTGGTATTTATTATACTTGCAATCAAGAAATCAAGGATCTAACAATCTACTAAGATTTATTTTGAAATATTTGACTCATAACTCAATTTAGAGACCAAAGCAGTATTTATTGAGGAGATCCTTTAATGTGGAGTTGTCACTGATATTTCTCTTGGTAACCACCTGATTTGTTATTTTCTGCCCTTATTTCTACAAGTCAGGGTCACACAATCCAGCCAAACATACACACGTTGTCTTTCACTTGAAAGGAAGAGAGTTAAGTTTATAACTGGTTCTTTCATTTAAACCAAGGATTCTTAAATATGCTTAACTCTTGTCTGGATCATACGCCTAGTGTATCTGTTCTATTCTTGCTTGATTGCAGATTTATGCAAGAAAGTCCCATTCACTTGAAAGTGCTGTAAAAACCTTGTAATGGGAAATTAACAAAGCACCACTAGAAGCTGGTGTTCTGCAAGAGCTATTTTCGAGAAAAGAAAAAGAAAGGTGAACACTATTTTATGGATTTTTATGGAGCAATACATTGTCCCACTCAATAATATGTCTGGAGATAAGAAAAGTCAGTACTTTGTCTCCCAATAATTTTTTTGCCCACAGAAAGTCTTCATACAACATCCATACAAAAATCCTTTAGGCTGACAGCACAAAATCCTATGCAGAGCGACACCCTTCTCAACTCATTAACTTCAACCAACTTCAAACACTGTGACTTCTTCAGTTGTGGTTCCCACCTGGTGAACTAACCTGCCTGAAGAGGTCAGGAAGGTCAGGACACTTCTGTCATTCCACAATATGTGCACAACAGAAATGTTCAAGAGGACATTTTTCTACAAGGATTAGACTTGCAGTATGATGGAACAGTCCAGAAGGGCACTTTTATAGGGAAGAGGATTGTAATTATTTATTGTATCACCTTCCCCTTACTGTCCTGTTTTCTACCTTAGTAATCCACTCTCTCTATTGTTTATGTTATGTCATGCATTATGGCAGTTTTCTGTTTGCATTGTTTCTTAATTTCTGTAATCCTACTCCTATTGCATTGTTACTGTATTTCTTGTGTTGTCTGATTGAACTGTTTTCTATGTTTTGTAATTTACCTTGAGTCTCAGTGAGAAAGGCAGGCTATAAATGAAGTAAGTAAATAATTAACTTTGCTCCCAAGTTCTCTCCATTTCTTCCTATAAATGTACAGTACGATCAACTGTTCCAACCGTTGGAACAAAGACCCCAATGGTCAGTTCCTGGGAGTAACAAAGGTTTGATTACCTTGATTGCCTGCTGCCAGAGTGGGGAAAAGAGTAAAGTTTTGCTCTCCTGTTGAATCATAAAGGTTTGCAAATTGATGTCCCCAGGAATGAATGATAAAAAATTATGAGTGCTAATTGATTTTCCTCAATCATGGGCTGGGGATCTCATCATGGAAGGAGGGAAAGGAATGTGCGGAGTGGGATGACACTGTGAGACCTTTCTTGCTCTGGCTCCACTTGGAGCTGAGAGGACAGTAAACTAATCACAGCTGGTCACTCTGCATTTATATTTGGCATTTCATTCATACCTGGATCTCCTGGGCGTGACTCAGCAACTGCTAGCTGGAATCCCCTTGTTTGCAAACCAAACTGCATTTAATCCAGGGGCCTTGTGATTCTTATATCACAGGTAGCTATTAAATAGCTATTAAACACGGCAGAGGCCATGCCAACTGCTTACATTCATAAAGGAATAATGGAAAGCCCTTGCATCTGTGGAATCATGATAGTATCTATAGCAGCTAAAAGATTTGGATCTGAGAAAGGGACAGCCTATTCTGTGCTAATACAAATGATCAAATGGTGTGGCTGGGTGGTGCATTCCATGTGCTTCCTCATAGCCAGGTGGGTTGCAAAGCCCCCCTGATAAAATAGCTCACTAGGCAGCACATGGTTGTGCATGCAGGGCATTGTTGGAATGGTCACCAACTTCTATGATAATTTGAATATACTCTTTCCAAAGCAGTCACTGAAGCTACAATTTGGAGTGAGAAGAAGCTTTTAAGTTCTTTTATTTCCTGTCATTTCCCACTGAAAAAAAACCCACTGCTGTGCTACTTCTACACCCTTCTGGAGAATATCTCTGTGTGTGCGTGTATATGTCCGTGTGTGCATACGTGTATTTGCCAAATTGGGTTAGAAACATCGGCGGTGGGGGGCGGGGGGTTAGAAAAGAATTTTTTTTAAACTGATCATGGAGAAAAATAGGATATAGTTTGAGCCATGTTACAGGAACGATTTTTGCTGGATGATGGCATTGTTGAAAGATATACAAATATCACATTGGTGGGGGAGCAGGTGGAGGAACCTCTAGTGGTCTGCTTGATGTTATTATGTTCCCGTTGTAAGAACAGCATTGCTTGAGTATATTTGAGACGGAGTTGACATCTGTGTTAATTACAGGGTCTGGTCGTTGGGTTTCTGTTAGGTAACTCATTCTTTCTGGTGAGTTTTAGTTTAGGAGACAGTCTCTAAGAGAGGATAGCCTATGACCTGTAAGGGTGTCCAAAATGAAACAAATGAGCTGGAAATAAACCCAGAAATTGCTGTTTCATGTTGTTAAAGCAGCTTCCAGAACAGTGAACCAAATTTGGGAAAGCAAATTATAACAAAACGCTCCTACCCCAAAGTTTTTGGGTTTCATTTTGATTCTTACCTTGCAGCTACGTGTGCACACACACACCCCCCCCCAAATCTGGGAAATCCAGATCTGAGTTTCAGGGAAACAAACAAACAAACAACCGGGGTGCTCTAAAATCTGGGCAAGATTCTCTAATTAATTTCAACAAGATTAGAGATTCCTAGATTTATTCAGCCATTTTTTTCTCTGCAGAATCCTATCTGGTGGGGTGGGGTGGGGTAAGTATTTTTCAAGAAAACTCCACCATATTTTCAGGGAACCTACTTCTGACTGTCCTCTAAAGACCTCCCCCCAAGTTTCAGGAAGATTGACCCTGGGATACTTTTCTAGGGACGCCTGAATAAGATGCCCCCAGCCACTCTCCATTGCTTCCTATGGGGAAAAAGTCAAAGCTGACTCCTACTGCAGAAACACACTGAAGCAAGGCTTCCATGGCCAAGACATACTCCCAAATGCAAACTCAACACAGAGAAAGTCCAACAGAACTAAACCGTTACCCAAGTGCCCCCTGAACAAACTTCCCTCGGCCACTCTCCATTGTTTCTTATGGCAGAAAAAAAGTGAAAGCTGGTTCTCAGTCCAAAACACACTGGGGCAAGGCTGCCATGGCCAAGACACATTTCCAGCTGCAAGACCAACACACAGAAAGCCCAAAGGAACCAAACTGATGCCCCTCCTCAACGCAAGTGCCCCCTGAACAAGTTGTTCAGCCACTCTCCAATGATTCCTAGCTGACTCCCAAGCAGAAAAACACAGGGGCAAGACTGCCACTGGCCAGAGGCACATTCTCAAATGCATGAAGAAGCCCAACATATCCAAACTGAAGCAAGAGAATGGAATCCCCCCAGAACTGAAGCAAAGCAAGGGGACCAACATCAAATCAGAGAATCACGTCAAAACAGTGAATTCCAGCCAAACCACACTGAAGAAAGGGACACTGTTGCAACTTAGCCCTACAGAACTAATAACACTCACAGAAGCCAGGAAGACAGGAGACGTCCTGCACAGATTGGCCAGTCACTCCCCTTACCTCATCCCCCCCTCCCTCTTGCCTCATTCCCCCTCCCCTGTCCTCTTGGAAGAAAATGCAGGAGAAGCCCAAGAAGGAGCCAGCATGAGAATGAAGCCATGTTTCTTAAATAAACCTGGATTAACCTGGATTTATCTGGGGGTATGGATCCAAGTTCTCAGATTTGATATGGGATTATCTTATTTGATTTGGGAAAGCCAGAGTTAGCTGGATCAGCAAAAATCTGGCTTTTCCCCAAATCCAGGTCCTGGATTGCACTGGGATTGCATGGCAGCATCTTGTTTTCCTTAACAGCATTCATAAATTAGATCCCAAGGGTACAGAGCCCTTGCATTATTAATTAACTCTGTTGGCAGGAAGAGGAAATGTGCATAAAATGCATGAGCACATTTTTCCTTCCCTCATCACTACCTAGGCAACAGCATTGTCTCCCTGCCAATTGGGTCCTCACAAGAGGAGACCCCCTCCCTGCCTATTGGCTTTGGGAATGTTTGGAAGGGGGAATGTGCCGAATTCAATCATAGGCTGCAATTCTAAAACACTTCTCTGGGAGTAAACACTATTGAATAACATTGAACTTACATCAGAGTAGATCTGTTTAGAATTGCCCCCTCTGCCAAAATATTATTTCAAAACAAATTCTACACATCAAGCTAAAATCACGACCCCTGCAAGCCATTTGCCTACTCTGCCCTTTCAAAAACAACCTTGCCTGCCCATAGCAAAAGGAAAAGTTATGGAACAAGCATAGGTTTGTTTAAGGTGGGGTGGGGTTTCAGACAATCATACTGCCTGCTCATTTGCCTGCCTGCACTTGGGCAATGGAGATTGGTGGCAATTAATGTATGGACATGCCATTTTGCAGTGGAACTCTGAGTGACAAAAGGAAGGATTTGCCCCTTATTTTGGGGACAAAACTGCAATGCACAAGGAAACAAGGCACCAACAGGGAACAACAGGATATAAAGGTAATAATTTATTGGCAATATAGGAAAAGAAAAAAGTGGACAGAGAGCAGGATTGTTTTTAAGGCCACCACTGCCTTGCTATGTCTTTGCTATCCAGTTTCTCATCATAGCATGCACCACCAACATTCGCCTACTTCAGGGTTTGTTGTTGTTGTGTATGTGTATAGTGTAACTGAGTTAAAACGCAGTTGTTCAATGTGTTCTATGCAATTTTGGTGCTGTTCATTGTAAAAACAACTGCCCCAAAGAACATGGAAACCCACATTGCAAAGAGTGGGGCTGAAACTCATGATAATGAAAAAGCCAAATGGATTAGATCTGAACTGGCAACATCTCACCTGGAAAACACCAATAACAGTACATAGTTTGGAAACCCTACATTTGAAACTGAAATGGAATTTTTTTCAGTGCACACCCCAATGACCAAGACTTGAATAAATGTAGGCCACCACTGTACTTATTCGGTTTAGCAGGACAACATCAAGCAGTTTAACAGATCTAAAGAAAGACTAGAGTTGTGAGGAAAGGGAAGTGGAAAGAAAGGGGTGTGCTTATAAATGCTGAGAGTGATCCTTTCTGTACCATAACAACAACATTTAAGAATATAGCTCACACTCCGAAAGGCACAAAGGTTGCTCTCTCAGGCTTCTCACATACCAAGATGCACCAACAGTTTACTATATCCTGACTTCAGTGAAAATAGTGTGTTCATTTTTTAATGTGCATTGCTCATAAGATATTCCACAGAAAATTATTTGTTAAATCACTATAAACTATGTGAACTTTATGACTGACTGATGGTAGCCTGATTGTAAAATTGACATTTATGAATGTTCTCCTTTCCTTGACTTGCTCAAAACATAAGCAGACATCCATTCCAGTTGGTGCTTCCCACTGTGCCTGGAGGCACAAATGAGGGTATTTAATTGAGGGGGGACTTGTTAAACTAACCTCCCCAATGAATTTTAACAGCAATTACAGCTTGAGCCTCAGGCATTTCCTGAGGACTGAAGAGCTGTCTAAATTTAATGGATCGTGGTAGAGCCTTGGGCAATCAACCTTTTTCATTAATCCAGGAAATACCTTAGGCCGCAATCATAATTGTTCACATTCTTGCACAAACACTGATTACAGAAGTTAATAAAGTGACAAAAGAAAGAGCCAAAGGAAACAACAGTGCTTGTGCTCATATGGATTCACTGTAAAGTTTATCTGCCTCAAAAGACAGGGGTCTGTAACAGAAAAAACAAAAGTACGACCATTTATAAAGTTGAAGACGGCCAGTTGGGACCTACAGGATGAAATCCAATCTGAGGGTGCTGTCTAGCTTAGACAGTGTTCTCTTAGGATTTGACATCTTCGTGTCTGTTCAGAATCTGAATTGCTTCCTTCTTCTAATAGTGACTTATGGCTAAATATCCTGTCAAAATATCACTGATCTGGAATGAACGGGTTTCTGAGTTTCTTGGGAACTGGAAACAAATGCTCATGCATGACACCACATTATTTCACCTTGAGCTCCAGTTCTCCTCAGTGAAATTCATGTCAGATTGAAGCCTGCCTGAAAATCCTTCCCATAACTTTAAAAGTTCTAAGGCAGCATGAAAGCATGCAACACCTTCATTCATGGTCTCCACCATTCATGTTCTCCCCCAACCAGCGTGTTTTAAGTAGTGCTAATAGGAGATGAGTAAAGGATGCGGACTGCACTGACTTCATTCTCTTATATGACCTCAGAATTTTTACATTGTATAAGAAAAAAATTCTGAATTATAATCTGGCAAAAGCAACAGTCCCTGATGCTTTTGCTACTCTATTTGCACAATGTACCAAGAATGTCTTAATTATAATCAAAGGCGGGGAGGTATAATAGTCTCAGGGAGGTATAATAGGGTGTTTAATATTATGCCTCCCTGAGACTAGACATAAATTACTGAATGTAATTTATGCAGAGGAGTTAGCCGTGTTAGTCTGTGGTAGCAAAATCAAAAAGAGTCCAGTAGCACCTTTAAGACTAACCAATTTTATTGTAGCATAAGCTTTCGAGAATCAAGTTCTCTTCGTCAGATGCCTGATACAGAGACTGGTCTGTGTTTGACCAGTCTCTGTATCAGGCATCTGACGAAGAGAACTTGATTCTCGAAAGCTTATGCTACAATAAAATTGGTTAGTCTTAAAGGTGCTACTGGACTCTTTTTGAATGTAATTTAACCTCTATTCTGTTCTTTTTTATTACAATGGTGCAAGGATTCACATGGCTGCCCCATAAAATTGATTCCTCTCTACATATTTGCATGAACTAGTGATGGATAGCATATCCCGAGGGGGAGCATCTTGATTTAAAACCGATTTATCTAAAGGAAGCATCGTACAAAAGAACTGGAAAATAAATTGCATTATTTTTAGTCTATTGTGATTGTGAAGGTTGGTCTCATTGTACTCATGATGAATTTAATGTAACCATTTAATAATTTAATTTAAACCCATTTAACTGGTTATAACAATAGTCACTTGCTAGCTGGGATCTAGAGAACATTTGTAGGTATGTGCCGTTAAGTTGCAACTAATTTATGGTGACAACACAAGGGTCTTTCAAGGCAAGTGAGAAGCAGAAGTGGTTTGCCATTATTTTCCTTTGCAGAGTCATCCTTGGTTCTCTTTCAGTCCAGTACCAACTCTGCTTAGTTTCTGAGATCTGGCAAGATTGGGCTATACCATGCCACTTTCCCTCCCTATCCAGAGAACATAGCTGCATGTAAATCCCATTGACATTACTGAGACAAGTTAATTATTGTGGTTAGCCAAGGGAATTTAAGTGTTTCTCTGCTTCAAGGACAGCAAGTGACTTTATGAGCAGTTCAATGGGCCAATATACTAAGTGTCTTTGCTAAAAGTTCTCTGGATCAGGGCTGCAGTATAGAACCAATGATTTAGCCTGGAAAATATGAATTCACTTGTGGCTTCTGATTGCCAATTTGCCACCCCCATCATTTTTAAATTCTGCTACTGAATACAATGCAGCTCTTTATTAGAGTAGTAATGAAATATAAAACTGTGAAGAGGCAACAAAAGATTTTCCATAAGGGTCAGTTTGGGGACCACTGCTGTTCAAAATGCAGGGAAGAATATGCTCAGTGAAACTATACCAAGAACACAATTTGCATGACTGGGTAAAAATTCAAAATAATACCGATCAATTGCAGTATAGGTCTGTAAGCAATAAAATATATTATGTGCTGAAAACGTAGAAGAGAATTTCAGCTAAACTCCGGGGCTACTGAGAATTGCAGTGAATTATGACCTAAATAGGACTCTGAAATGTGATATTCTTTGCTCCCCCACCAAATAAATGTTACTTTGGGTGGAGTTGAGCCAGTTAGTGAAGTAGCCCTCAGGGCACAACACAAGCCTGGGAGCAAAGAAGCTGTGCACCCCTTGAGCTTTTCTGACAAAGCTCAGGGAAGGAAGTTAAGTTAGCTAAAGCTTAGGTGGAGTTCCTTCAAATTCATTTCATCAGATACACTTCATCAGATGTATCTGGAAAAGTGAGCTTTGACTCACAAGAGCTTCTATACTGAAAAATATGGTTGGTCTTTAAGGTACTAGCATTTTGTTCTGCAACTGCAGACTAACACAGCTACTCACCTGAAACCATCATTATAAGCATTTCTTTCTCCCCAGTTTATATCAGCTAGTCTTGGGGCCAGGATTAAGGGCACAAGCTGAGTCATGCTTTTGATTGTTTAACTGAAGCATTGTGTGTGAAGCCATAGAAGATACCCTAGATTCATTTGTTCTTTTTAGAAAGTGTTCATGGCAGAGGAACAAAGATGTTGATGGGTTTTGAACACAAGCAACTGGATCCTCATACAACAACTGTATTTCAAGAAAACTGTGGGACACCCCCTCCCCCACATAACAAAAAAATCACATTAGCATTATACCATTTATTATCAGTATAACTTTCATATTAGCAGGATTTGGGAAGTACGAAGGAGAAACTTGGGACTAGGGGAAGATAACCAGAGTCTTCTGTTTACTTGGGTTCACCTCCCTTCTGGCAATGGCAGAGCACAAGTTAAAACATGCCCAATGAAATCCAAGATTTGGAAGATGCAGGGAGGCGTCATCTGTGTAACTGCAGGAAACACCTATTAGATAATAGCTGCCTCCAGTGGCAGTTCAGCAACCAGGGGGACTGCTTGAGGCTGCTGGCCCCCATACATTGCTACCACAGCCCCTTCCCACCCAAAAGTTGCTCCTTCTATCCCCTACTGTCATGAAGTGGCACTGACAGGAAAAGTTGTACTGGTTGCTTTGCTGTAATTTAGCTTTTTCCCTAGAGGAAAAGAAATGCAAAAAAAAAATGGAATTTCCATTCCTTTGTGATGCTTCTAGACTTTATTCCATATGTTCAATGTGGCAGCTCCACTGAGTACATTCTAATGATGGTGGGTAGTGTATTATATGCCTTGCCCTAGATAGCTTGACCTGGATAGCCCAGGTGAGCCTGAACTCATCAGATCTCAGAAGATAAGCAGGTTGGACTTGGTTAGTCATTGGATAGAAGACCTCCAATGAAGACCAGGGTTGCAGGGGCAGGCAATGGCAAACCCCCTCTGTTAGTCTCTTGCCATGAAAACCCCACAAGGGGTGGGGGTCTCCATAAGTCAGCTATGACTTAGGGGTACTCTCCATCACAGTGTGTTATACAAAGTGTTATGGAATGTGTCTGCAGGGAGACATTGTTCCCAGAGTCTGAAACCCTTCTTCTCAGTTCTTCATGCTGGTCTCCTATGAGCTGGACCATGGATATTTTTGCATAGGGAGGAACAACTGTCTCCTGTTGCCTAGTTGTGAACTGTGTATGGAAGAGGTGTGTGTGTGGGTTTGGCAAAATTATGGAATTGTTTGGCCAATCACATATGCTATATGGTGCCTTCCATACATGAGTATCATGGAATGTGATATCATAATTGGGGATTTATGCTAGAGTCTCCATGAGATCATCTCTTGGTATCTTTCACTGTATTTCAGTGTATTTCAATAGTTGTGGTGCTGTCAACTATTTCCCTGGTGTAATAGTTGTGCAGTGGACTGGAGCTGTAGGATCACCCAGCCATAAGGGAATTCTGTTTTTGCATTAGTTTCCAGTTCAGGTAGGAGATTTTGAAAATATGTAGAAAAGTATCCCATCAGCACAAAGCCTATTATTCTTCTTCCTGTTAAGTGACAACAGCCTTTTGCATGTCTATTTTGGTAAGAAACGCAGGCTGAGTGGTAGAGTCCTAAAGTACTCTATCTCTTGATGTTGTTGAACACGTTGACCAACCATAAGTAAATTTATATTGTACAAAATAAGTTAACAGATGTGAATTTAAGGTTGTCAACTCCAAGTTGGGAAATTCCTGGAGATTTGGATTGGAGCTTTATTTTTTATTTTTTTATTTTTTTGAAATTTTTATTGGGTGAGTAAAAATTAATATTACAGATTTTCAATTAAAACCCTCACTTCCATGTTCTCCCACCCTTTCCCCTCCCCCCTTAATCTAAGACTTCCAACAGTTTTCCAACCCGCTGTCCGAATTTACTACTTATATCCCCTTTTCTATTCTTAACTATCTTAACACACTACTAAAATAGATAATATATATTAGATTAAACAAAACCTAACATCAAACTATCAGTTACATTATGTTTCTAACTTATCTCCTCTCTTCTCTTGTAAAGATCAGTATCTCCTCCTTTCTGCAAAATTAATAGTTATCTAACAACCATAATTGTCTCTTTACGTCCCACTTCTTTTCCAAATACTGTTTTAGTTTACCCCAGTCATTAAGAAATTCTTCTGGATTCTGTTCTCTCAACTTTCTCATCATTTTGTCCATTTCTGCCATGTACAGCAATTTTTGTATCCAATTTTCAATAGATGGTACTTCTTGCGTCTTCCACTTCTGATGGATTGGAGCTTTATGAAGGCAGGAGTTTAGGGGAGGGACATCGGTGGGTTATAATTCATAGGGTTCACTCCTCAAAGCGGACATTTTCTCCATGAGAACTGATCTCTGTTGTCTGGAGAGCAATTGTAGTTCCAGGATATCTCCAGGTTTCACCTGGAAGTTGAAAACCCTATATGAATTATATATGGATTCTAGAATCTATTGATGTAAGCAAATGTGCAACTATACATCCTCTGTTCATGACTATTCAGTTGTTTTCAAGGAAAACAGAACCCCTACCCACAAGCTAAAGAGCAATAGCACAACAGTATTAGGCTGTTTCCGCACGTCCTTAAAGGAATGGTCCACTCACAGATCGCGGGGGGCTTTTCCACTTCACTCCAGACGTCTACATTTTCAAAACGGTTGCAGGCTGATTGGCTTCTGTTTTTTCAGCACTTTTTCTGGAACCACACTTTCCTGCGGTCCTGAAAAGGTGCCAAAAACAGCCTGCAGCCAAGTGTTGCCAATCTCCAGTTAGTGGCTGGAGATCTCCTGGAATTACAACTGATCTCCAGGTGACAAAGATCAGTTCCCCTGGAGAAAATGGCTGCTTTAGAGGGTGGACTTTATGGTATGACACTATTATGAGGCCCCTTCCCTCCTCAAACCCCACCCTTTCCAGGATCCACTCCTAAAATCTCCAGAAGTTTCCCAGCCTGGACCTGGCAACCCTACTGCAGCCATTTTCAAAATGTAGACGTCTGGAGTGAAGTGGAAAAGCTGCCTGCATTTGGTGAGTGGACCAATCCTTTAAGGACATGCAGAAACGGCTTTAGACTGGTAGATAATTCACAGTTTTTCAGTGATTTTTTTTTAAGGTTAAAGATGTTTGAGGATTGGTACAGCCTTGGTTTTCCCCCCCATTTAAACCTGGAGCTAATAAATGGAAATATTACAGCCTAAGCATGCTAAATTAGTTGACCTCTGGCCAAAAGAGTTCAAAAGAGAATGATTATCCAGTGCTCTGGCCAGAGGGAATATTAGTATGCCTGTTCATTCCCATTAGGAGCAAAGTCAGCCAAATAATTCAGACTGTTGGTTATACCTCTGATGCATATATGCATGGACTAGAGGGGCTGTTCAGTTTAGTAAGTTTTTACATTTGTCTTTTGTCAGACTAGTCTTACATTTTAACCTAAGAATTTATGAAATAAAGATTAATCTGTGTACAAACTGAACATTATTAGAAGCAGAACAAAGGGGTAAATCAGTGTTATAATTGGAAGTCACGTCTACATGTATAAACAGGAAGGAGATGCAGTAACAGCTTTAGAAGGTGTTTGGGAAAAATAGAAATAAGCCTCTGCTATGTATAAACTTTCTTATGCATGCATAATCTGAGATATACTCTGAGCATGGAAGTCATTTAGCTGTTGTTACAAAACATGGAGCAAAATGAAACACATTTCACAACAAGTATTTTCAAGCAAATTAGGAAATAATTTGCTTCTAACTTTAAAGTTTTAAGGCTCTGAACGTACATATCTTTCTGATACAGTTTCTCTTACAGTCCAGTCAGTAATTCTCTGCAATTGAAAAAATATTTCATATCCTCAGTGAGTTCAGTGTTTTGTTGATGGTATATCTCTGGTTCCAGAAATCTCCCAGCATTTCCATTTGTTACACTGCCAGGACATGATTGCTATCTAATAAATGTTCAGAACCTGGCAATTTTACTTTCCTGGTTCTAAATATAAAATTCTAGGTTTCAAGAACTGAGACATCAAAAAAAAGGTATATGAAAGTGATGTCAATTTTACTTGAATCCATTTTAGGAACTAGATTTGATTTCATGGAACATAATAGGACTAAAGGGTGTGGGGTGTATTATTGGCAATGAAGTGGCAGGCAGAGCAGCTGCTTCACAAAACCAATCCCAGCCTTTTACTGTATTTCCTTGGGCAAGAGAGGGGAGACTGGGTCAGAAAGAGACTAGTTGGCATTCGCGCATGTCCCAATTTGGCCCATTTGGAGCCCAAAGTGGCCTGCTACAAAGTGCAGGAGTGCTCTCAGGGCAGCACAATGACATCAGAGATGTCGTTCATTAGCCCCAGGAGCATGCCCGGGAGGCCCATTCTCCATTTTTTTCTCCCCACCAGCCAAGTAAGCAGTGTTGGAGAACAAAAGGTGGGAGCAGGAGATCCCCCACCCCCACTGGGGGATTGGGATCCCTAGTTAATATTATAATGCCCCTGTATAGATCTGCATGCAGTTTCATTTGCAGTAGTATGTGCAGCTCTGGTCTCCGTGTCTCAAAAAGGAAATTGCAGAGCTGAAAAAAGTACAGAACAGGGCAGCCAAGATGGTTAGAGGTTTAGAGCACCTCTCCTATGAGGAAAAGCTCAAGAGTCTGGGAATGTTTAAGTTTAGAAAATGAACAAGTGGAGGGGTATAATATAGGTTTATAAAATTATGCATGGGATAGAAAGACTGGACAGAGAAATTGTTCTCCCTCTCCCTAATACCTGAACTTGGGGGCATCTAAGGAAGCTGATGGACAGTAGATTCAAGATGGCCAAAGGGAAACACTTCTTTATACAAAATGATTAAAATGGGGAATTCACTGCCAGAGGATGTCTTGATGGCCACAGGGACATCGTGGAGGATAGGTCCATCAGGAACCTCCACATTCAGAGGCAGTAAACGTCTGAATACCAGTGCCAGGAGGCAACTTCAGGAAAAGGCCTTGGCCTCTACGTCCTGTTGTTCGCCCTCCAGAATAACTTGTTGGCCACTGTGTGAGACAGGATACTGGACTACATGGACCACTGGTCTGATCCAGTAGGGCTCTTCTTATGTTTTTATGTTTAATTGCCTGGCCTTCACTCCTGTGTTTCTGTGTGGCCTCCAGCTGCACCTTCTTTCTTTTTCACTGAGAACTCACAGGAGAGAGATGATATGGAGTCAGCTATGATTAAGCTATGGATTCAGTTTCCTATGAAGCCCTGACTTCAGTCGGGTACTGAATGGGTATCCTATAGAATGCCTTTCTTCAAACTGGACTTCAGACCATCTTAGAATCTATGGAATTCTTGAGTTCTATGACCCCCCCCCATCCCCTCTAGCAAAGTTCTTCCACTCCAGAATCACACTGTCTAGGGCATCTGGACTGGAATGTGGAATATAGTACTTTATAGAATGCCAGACTATCAAGCTTTCCCTATCCCCTGTACAGTTATGTAATAGCAAATCTTTGCTGTGACTTGTTGAAAGGCTAAGTTATACTTTTACTGGATATGTTTGAAAATAAAGAATTATATCTTACCTAGGTTCTGCTGTTGAGGTGGGGTATAACAATTTCATATCAAACTTTATCTTGAAATTCAAACTTTATTTCAAACATTTATTGTACCACAAATTATCTGTTTCAGTACTATTAGTGTAAAACCATGATTCACTTGGCAGCTTCATTTGGAAATACTGTTCAGCCAAATCAAACTCCGGTCTAATGAGATACTGCTATGAAGCATGTGAAGTAAACCTGGTCTCCAGAGTGGAGAGGGTATGATGTTTGGGACTCATTGTTCCAACATCAACATGTATTTTTGCTGTCCCGTTGTTTTCTTTATGATAGCTGATCTGTGACTCTCCTGTGGATACTTCCATAGAAAAATGTTCAAAGACAACCTAGAAGCAAAAATGTACTTCAACTGTCTTTGTACTTGCAAGCTACGTTTTCAATGCAGCTATCATTGGTACTTCTAATATAAAATCAAAAACCTTTTCATTCTATTTTCTGTTTCCAAGAATTTTAAGAAAGAGGGAGGAGGGGGAGGAGACGAGGGGGCAGTCTACATCCATAGAGAATAATTTTAGGTTTGTAGCCAAAGTCTGCAGTAGAACAGCAGGATTTGGGTCCAGTGGTACCTTAGAGACCAACAAGATTTTCCAGATATGAGTAGGAATGGAGATCCCTGAGCCTTTATATCTGAACCAGAAGGTGGTTAGGGGTGTTGCAAGGAAGGGCATCAGGATGCAAAGGTACAACGCAGCTTGATTTGATGGGAGGGGTGTGGCAAAGGAAGATGTCAGGATGTACAATGGTACAATGTAGCTTGATTAGAGCAGAAATTAGCATCTGTATTGAGAGAAGAATCCTATGCTTCTATTCAGCTCCGGGGTGTGTGTCCAATTGTACTGAATTTGTGAATGAACTCCATTTCAGCAGTCTCACATTGCAGTTCTCCTTGACATTTCTTTGTTTGAGAACAGTCACTTTTAGGTCAGCAATGGAATATCCTGGAAGATTAAAATGCTCTCCTACTGGTTTTTGACTGTTGTAATTTTTAATGTCAGACTTATTTCCATTTATTCTTTTGCATAGGGATTGACCTGTGTCCAATATAGAGAGTAGAAGGGCATTACTGACACCTGATAGCATATTTAACACCGGAAGACGAACAAGTGAATGAACCTAAGATGGTATTACTGGTGTTGTTAGGTCTAGTGATCATGAGGTGTAGGTGACCACCAGGGGCATTCTGTTGTTGTTTTATTTGGGTGTATCTTGACTTGGGAGAATAGCACTTTATTCAGGCTAAGAAGAAGGGTAAAAGGAACTTTTCAGCAAGAAAAACAAGTCCTAATGGCTGCCACCAGGTACAAAAAGAGTTAATTGAACCCAGTATCTGCATTGCCCCCCGCTGACTGGTTCCAGAACAGTGTCCTGCCCAGGAGGTGGATTAGGAGAAAAGAACAGAGTCTGTGGCAGAAAGGATTAATCCTTCCTATGTCATTTAGAGGAGCTTGCCCAAGAAGTTTTCATAAAGTATATCTGAATTCAAAACAAAAGAAAAACATAGTACACTTATTTCAAATTGAAAAGGGGAAGGAAAGGAGACAGGATAAGTGGGCTGTAGGGTTGCCAGCCTCCTGATGGGGCGGGGGATCTCCACTGCCACCCTCCATCCCCCACCCCCACTTACCTGGCTGGTGGGGGAGGAACAGGCCTCACGGGTGCACTCCCGGGTGGCACAGCGCGCTCCTGTGGGCCTGAAACAATCTGGATTGGGCCCAAATCAGCCTGGATCAGACTGCTGTGATGCAGGAAAGTGCTCCCCTGTATGGCAGAGGCCCATTCCAAGCCAATTCAGGCCCAATCTGGGCCCGAAACGGCCTGAATCAGGCTGCTGCTGGGTGAGGGAGTGCTCCTCTGCATCTCAGCAGAGGCCCAATTTGAGCCCTAATTGGGCCCCCCATGGAGTAGTCACAACCTGTGTGATGATGTCACTTCCCAGAAGTAACATTATTGCACAGGCCTGGGGGTGCGCGTGCATGCCAGGGCCCCCACCTCTCTCCAGGAGTATAGGGGGACTTGGAAACCCTAGTGGGCTGGGATAAGACATAGTACACACCCCAACTATGAGTATCAACAGACTTAAATCTAAATAGTGAAAATTAAAGCATTGCATAAAACCACTATGTAGACAGAATCATGGAGCATAGGGAAGGCTGAGTTTGGTAAATTCCTGGAAATTTGGGGATGGGGGGGTTAGGGAGGGGAGGGACTTTAATGGGGTATAATGCCATAATGCATACTGTCCACCCTACATTTTCTCCAGGGGAACTGATCTCTGTTGTCTGAAGATCAGTTGTAATTCTGGGAGACCACCAGCCACCACCTGAAGGTTGGAAACTGTAAGCATAAGTCTATTAGTGGCTACTAGCTGTGGAAACTAAAGGGCACCTCCACATTCATAGGCAGCAAATCTCAGTGCCAGGAGGCAACAGCAGGGGATGCCTCACCCCCTATCCTAGGTTTACCAGGTCCCTCCAGCCTACCACGGGAAGGGTTGGCACTTGGCACTTACCTCTCTCTGGCCCATTTTAAATGTTCATGTGCGTGCTGTGGTAGTGGCGTGATGATGTCACTTACAGAAGTGATGTCACCATGCCATGTGTGTGGCAGCATCACTTCCATAAGTGACATTGTCCGCCAGCCACAGGAGCACTCCTGTGCTCTGCATGGCTCCAATTTGGCCAGTTTGGGGCCTAAATCGGCCCCAAACGGAGTGCAGGGACACTCCCACGGCCAGTGTGATGACATCACATCACTTACAGAAGTGACATCACCATGCCGGGTGGGAGCGCTCACATGGCATGCACTCCTGAGGTGCCTGCTGGTGGTGGGCAAGCTCCAGGAGTTTGTACCCTCCTGCTGATCGCTGGGCAATCGGTGGACAAGGGAACAAATCCCTGAGAGTTTGCCTGCCACTGGAGGGCACCTGGGAACCCTACCCTATCCCCTATTGAACAGAATGCTGGTCTGATTCAGCTGAGCTCATCTTATGTTATTATATGGTGAGGAATAGTTGTTCAATTTTGCAGTCTGTGAGATTTTGAAGACTTACAAGTGAAAGGACTAAAAAGTTTTCATGGAAGTATTCCCAGAAAATGTTTAAAAACCAAACTGGGCCACTCCAGCCAATGATTAATAGAATACTTAAAAAGATGATTAATTGGCCCTGGTAGCAAAATCAATATGGTTTGAAATTTGACCCTTAAATGAATGTTAAACAACTGTGCCCATTATTATAACTAGTAAAGAATACTAATTTATTTTGATGTCTCATTTGTCTCAGTTTTATGTGTACTTTTGGATAAAACGGAATGCTATTTTACTTTTCTCAGCAAGTCTGCCACTGTAAATATTGTTGCTAACTTACCTGTTACCTAACTTACCTTAACCAACTTAACATTACCTGTGAGATATTAAATAAATTAACAATGAACATAGTGATAGGAAATCAACCTAGGTATCATATTTTTGGTTTGCCAACAGCACTGCACTTTTTAATACTTGTTACTCTTACGAATAGACTCTTATTAACTTGGCATGCTTAAAGCTATGAATACCGACTACTTATTCTGGAGTCATCCCATTGACCTTGGGCATTGAATCTGAGTATTATTGATCTTTAGGCATAGTTCAGCTTCTTCAAATTTACTCTTAGGTGCTTTATGAACCCTGAGGTGGCTCATCTTCATTGAAGACAATCGGTATTTGACCAATCACACTATTTTAGTACAAGCTATTAGAGTATTAACACTTATATGAAGTTCTTTCACTTTGAAATTTGCAGAAATGAATTATAATCTGGAGTTTCTGCAAAATACTCATGCAGAAGAATATAAATCCTTTGGAAAATTTTAAATATCACAACTTAACAGCACAATCCTGGGGGAAGGTAGAGTTCTCAGGGAGCTGACTAGCTGCTGCACCAGCATACCTCAGAGATAAGCTGGAGTAACTTGGAAATATGCTGGTGCAACACCCCAGGGCCACTGCACTGGTGCCAGCATGATGCCACTGCAACCACTCACAGGAATGCCACCAGTGCAGCTGTCCTTACTAGAAGGGAGGGGACAAGCCCGGCAGCATGGCAAATTAGTCAGCTCCTTAAGCCACTCCAGCCTGGGAATTCCACCCAGAACCAGCAGAAAGGTATGCCAGCAAGCATCCATGGAGTCTGGAAAAAGCAACCTTAGCCATCATGCCCCTGTGGCCTGAGAAAAGCAGGAGATCAACATGCACCATGCCCATCACCCATTGGTCCCTGACTGAAACTCCGCCCCTTGCCATGGTCGATGGTGGCATCTGGCAGACAATATAAACCCCAGTTTGTGCATGGGCAGGCCAGATGCCAAGTTGCATAGCCCAGGGCTATGACCATTGGCCTCATCACCATGGGACTTAGCATCTTGCACCACCAGCAAGTGGTGTAATTCCTGTACCACAGAAATTTCAGAGAGACACTCCTAGACTAGAGCCTACACTCCTTTACAAAGCTGGAGGGTGGCTCTGAAGTCATGGGATGCAAAACCTAACTAATCATATAAAATATGCTCTGCATAAAATATTGTGCAACAATGTATGTCTACTGTTTTTCAGGTTCAACAAAAGATTTAATTGAAACTTGCTGTGCTGCTGGACAGCAGTGGGCTATTGACAACAATGAATGCACAGAAATCCCTGTAAGTGGAACAGATGGTGATATTTGCAGGTAGGTGCACTAAAATTGAAGAAGCAACCCCCCCATCTTATATTGTATAATCGAATGCGTGATCCACACTACAGAAAGAGATCATAATCTGAAATCTGCATATTCTGGATTATACTATGGTTTCATTTGCATGTATTTCAAATTCCAAGCAAGTATGCTGTTCTCTTTCTCAAAAAAATGTTGAGACCTTTTTCTTCCAACTACAACGGAACAGTATTTCTGCACTGAACATGAGAGAAGCATAATGGCTTCATCTTTGCTTGAGAACAATCCATACATTTAGAGAATATCTTCTACATGCAAAAGCCTGTTTTCTTATAAACTGGGTTCATAACTAAAACTAGGTTATTTCTTTGCATGAAATTGAAATAGTAGGTTCCCCCACCCGGTAGACCTCTGGTTTTTGCCTTTCAGGAAAGACATGCTCCTGATAAAATAACCAAGTATGTCTCTCAGAGTGGTATATGCAAATTACTGAATAAATTTCTTCAGTGGATAAGGATCATGTGCAATTTTGTCTGGATCATACCATGTATATTTAAACAGATCAAGGCCCAGAATGTCTGTGCAAGAGTATAAGAGCAAGTTTTGGGTCCAGTGGCAACTTATAGATGAACAAGATTTTCAAGATATAAGCTTTTGAGAGTTGAGCTTCCATCATCAGATACAAGCAGGAATGGAGCCCTTATATCCCTGAGCTATTATATCACAGTCAGAAAGTGGGAAGAAGTTGCAAAGAAGGGAGTCAGGATGCAAAGGTACAACACAAAATTAATCAAATTGATTAGAGCAAGGGAGAGCTCAGGGATCTCCATTTCTACTTCTGTCTGCAAAGGGAGCTTGATTCTTGAAAGCTTATAACCCGGAAAATTTCACTGATCTTTAAGGTGCTTTGGGCTTGAATCTTGCTCTCTTATAACATACCGATACATATACCTGAAACTATGTGCATGAGTTTGTGTTTTCTTTGCAGGTGTAATTATATATGTACAATTATGTTTAGTACTAGTGCCAGAGCCCGTTGTGTCATAATACAACAGGCTCTAGCAGGGTGCCAGCCAGCCGGCCTGCACCACAGAGGGCTGCTGGGCCAACCACCCAGCAGCTGGCCATGCTCCAGCAGTTCAGCTGGGCAGCCCCCCTTGCCTGTGGATCAGCCGGGCAGGGAGAAGGTGGGTTCACCCGCCTTCTCTCTGCCCATTGAGCGGCAAGCTCTGTCCCCCTTGCCCACAGATCAGCTGGGCAGGGTGGGTTCACCCGCATTCTCCCTGCCCAGTTGAGTGGTGGGATCCGCAGCTTCCCCTTGCCAACTGATCAGCTAGGCAGAGTAGGCTGTGTGTTCGACAGTCCTGCCCCTTCCCAGCTGACCAGTTAGCAAAGGCGCGACTGCTCCTGCTCCAAGTGTGAGTTGTCAGGAACACGGTCACCCTTTTATATAATAGGACTAGCTTGATACCCATGCTTTGCTATGGTATTTAACGACTTTAAATCCAGTTATAATACTTATGGGTATGTAACATTGTTTGGTTTGTGTGTGTGTTTTTAAAGTTGATTTTGTAGTACAATAGCATAGTACCCGAGCTTCACAAAGGTGTTTGAATAAAGTGAAGTGTGTTATCCCTGTTCAGGAATCTTGCACCATCTTTCTTCAGCTGACCAAACAGAAAGAGGGGGGTGAAAGGACGCAGGAGCCTGCCAGCCACACAGGAAAACCAGATCCCACGGGGAGACTGGCAATCCTTGTGGATTTCGAGGGGAAGACTGGGAGGTGCATTTGACCTCAGGACACATACAATGGCTCCCAATAGCAACTGCAGACTGTTGAGAATGTGGAGGGTGAGGATCAATCAGGCTGCATATGCAAATGACCTTGAAAGGCTGGCCAAATCAGGGAAGCTGGCAGTGGGCAGAGGTACAAGCAGGCAGTAGCCTGCCAGCCACACAAGGAAGCTGTATCCCTTTGGGAAAACACATTTTCTCCCTTTTTACCCCCTTAGGGGGCGAATTTCTTAAAATCCCTTAGTGAGTGTTTACATCATGAAAGGAACGTTCTCCCCAGATTTCATGTTTCTAGGTCCAGAGGTTTGGGCTGGGTGTTGATGAGTCAGTAGGACACTTGTCTTTATATATATAGACTAGCTTGATGCCCATGCTTCGTTATGGTATTTAACTATTTTAATTGCAGTTATAATACTTATGGGTATGTAACATTTTTCAGTTTGTGGGTTTTTTTTAAAGTTGGTTTCGTAGTATAATGGCATAGTACCTAAGCATCACAAAGGTATAAAGCGAAGCATGTTGATGCCGAAAACTGATGAAGTGAATTTCGAAATGTAACATTTATTGAAGAGATTTTAAAAGGAAAAGATTGTAGTGCAATAAATAAAGTGAAAAATACGTACCACCTTTTCCTTCTGCTGTGGACCTCTTTGTAGACCTCATGGGTGGTTTTCCCCTCAGGTGCTAGGATCACCAGGCTGCTAGGTGAGCTCATTCTGGAGCAGGCCATGTAGAACTACCCATGTGAGAAGCAGTCCTCCCTCAAGTCAATTATTGCAGTGTCTGCCCCTGGGACTTGTTGATCGTCATAGCAAAGCAGGTCTTGAGGGGGAACTGCAGACTCTTGAACTTGAAGAGGTTATCTGATGGTATGAATGGTATGCATGGTATGAACACCGACTCCCCTCAAGCACTGCCGGTGAACAATGTGGCCTTGATGATGTACCTGTGGAGGGCTTTCACTCGTAGTCTGGTGTCATTGCAGAGTTTGGGTGGGCTGAGGTTCTGGAGCAGCAACACTGGAGCCCCCACTTTGAGGAGAAGCTTGTGGGCTGGGAAGCCAGGAGGGTTGAGCATGTTGAGGAACTCCACAGGGTAGTGGACTGCATCATCCATCTGCACCACTGAGTCCACAGATCTGTACTCCATTTCTGCCCCTTCAAGGGAGTTAAGTTGTGTTTCATTAATGATGGCAGCTTTGTCGTTCTTGGGGTTTAGACTGGCATGCTTGCACAGCCCATTCATAGACTTCTCCGTGATAGTGATGATATCAGGGTATATCGTGGCTGTTAGGTCTGCTAGGGTTGTCACTACTGTGCCCAGGCCTGCAGGGATGGTCACCTTTCCCTTGGACTTGGGACTTGCTGGTACTTGGCTACTGCTGTTCAGTGCACCACAGGAGTATGATGTGCATATTTCTTTGCCGCATCTCTAAGTTGCTTCCTCCTCTTAGCATCGGTATATCTTGCACAATGTCTGCCAGGAGGCTTCTTGGGGCAGTAAGAGGTGATGGCTGCAAGAGGTGTGAGGTGGAGTTGCTGAAGGAGGGTTGGTGTGGTGGGCGCTTCAGCAGGTTTATGTGAGAGGTTCACATTGAAATGGCCCCTAGTAAGGTCATGCACCATCTCCCCATGAACGTTTAAAAACTCAGTTGCCATACTGACTTTTATATAAAATCTCTTTCCAGGAAGCTTGTACTGTCTTTCTTCAACTGTCTGTAGTTTCCTTGAGCTGCTTTTTACCTCAGAACAGAGTTCCACCAATCAAGGCTGCATATGCAAATGACCACAGGGCAGAGTGGCTGAGTTGGCAGTTGGTGGGGAGAGGGGGAGGGGGAGGGGGATGAGCAGCCTCCCAGCCACACAGGAAAGCTGTATCCCTATGAGAAAACACATTTTGCCCTTTTTTACCCCCTTAGGGGGAGAATTTCTTAAAATCCCTTCTCAGTGAGCCCTTACATCACAAAAGGAACGTCCTCCCCAAATTTCATGTTTCTAGGTCCAGGGGTTTGGGCTGGGCATTGATGAGTCAGTCAGGACACTTGTCTTTATATATATATATAGATACAGTATATGCAAAAAACAAATATTTCATTCTTGTCAATTACAAGTTTGAGAAAAATAATAAATTCTTAATTGTCAGGAATTCCTTTTCTTTTTTACTTTTCTACTTTCTTCTTGTAATCCCTTCTTTCTGTAAGCAGAAAATCAGTATGCCTGAAAGAGAGTTGAACTGAGACTCATTCTGAATGCCAGAAAAGACACAGCAGAATGACTTGCTAATGTTCTAATTCTTTTCTAACAAAACACATGTGATAGTCAATCTGAGCCCAACCCCAAAGTGTAAACAATACTTTAAAAATGCATTATTCATTTTTTGTCATTTATACTGCTATCCTAAGCAGAGGCCACCCTTTTATGTTCATTCAGATCAATGGGTATGGGGGGGGCAATTCTTTTTAGGATTGCACAGTAATACATTTTTTTTTTGAAAATTTTTTATTGGGTTAGGATCAATTATTTTCACATTACAATCAATTCTCCCATTTTCCAGTTTCTAACCCCCTCCCTTTCCCCCCCTTTTTGTTGACTTCCAACAGTTTTCCAACCCTTTGTCCCTTTTCCCTTACTCCTTTTAAATTCCTCTATCTAACAAATGTATATTCTCCCTTTATTCTAAGCAATACTTCTTTAACTATTTTTAATACTCTGTACCCTAACTATGAGTCCTTATTTCCATATTGGATAGACAATTTATCCCATTTTTCATAATTCCAATTTCAAATATTTCTATAGATCATAAACCATATAAACCATACATTCATATAAATCAAGCAATTTGACTTATACTCTATGTGTTACTCATTCTATCTTCTTCTTTCTGTTTTAGTTATATTTGATTACATTAGTATTTCTATTCCCCTTCAATAGTAAATCTATATAACTGTCATCATATGATATCAATCAATTTGACTCATATATATCTTCAGATAAACATATTCAGTTTGGTACATTATACAAATCTTACCAGAAAGAAAATATTATTAGTTAGTCAGTCCTTATAGTTAACCCTTATGGTTAGTTATTTTCTATCAATATTCTATTTGTTATTCTATATATATCAATCTAATAACATAACTGCTTAGAGATTCACGTTTACCTCTTCTCCCCCCCGGTAAAGTCACCCCCCTCTGCATTTTATTGTACTTCAATAGTTCTCAAACTGCCACAGTTCTCCTAGTAATACATTTTTTTAATGTATGTGACACAGGACAAAACTGGAAAAAAGGACAACTATGTGTGTCGTCCTGAGTTCCTTGGAGGAAGGGCAGGATAAAAACATGCCATGCAAGTAGATTTCAAACAAATAATGGACCTAACACGGACAGATCTAACCGAACTAAAATATTAACGAGACACCATACAGCTGTTAAATTGCATAAATATGCCACACAGTTAACAAAATATATCACATTTATCTACAGCAGCTGGGTGTTCATACATTCAGTTTTAGATCAGCATATGTATCAGTAGTAATCCACAATCAATATAACAAATTAATAACGGATGAGAGCATCGTATTCCAAATGGCAAATGCCACAAATGTAACTGCACTAAAGGATAACCCCGCAGAAAAGTCCGAACAAACACAAGTCCAAGTGTAACGGAGACCAAGCTTTCTTCTCCGCTATATTCCTTTCCAGGAGCCCAAAGCCGAAAGCAAGCTGATGAAGCGATGAGCCCACAGTGGAGGTGGTGGACATGCGGGGGACGAGTCACAGCTATCAACTGCTCAGCAGGGTCGCAAGCTGGATTCCTGTTTCAGCGCAGCTTTCTCAAGAGCATGGATAGACAGAGTTCCAAAGGCAAAAATCTTGCTTCTCTAAACTCAAATGGGATCCCAGATACCAGGGCCTGGAATCCAGCTTGGGACCCTGTTGAGCGGTTGATAGCTGTGACTCGTTCCCCGCATGTCCACCACTTCCACTGTGGGCTCATTGCTTCATCAGCTTGCTTTCGGCTTTGGGCTCCTGGAAAGGAATATAGAGGAGAAGAGAGCTTGGTCTCCATTACACTTGGACTTGTGTTTGTTTGGACTTTTCTGCCTTTCATAATTTACTACGCGGTGCTCTTCTCTTGTGTGATGCAAGTAGATTTCAGCAAGTTTTATCTATTCCCTAGAAAATGTTTACTGTGTATCACCTTGTAATTATGATAAGACACTATCAGTTTGATCCTATCAGGAGAAGTTAATAAAATTTACTTCCAAGTAAGTGTGCATATCATTGTAACCTGGAGTTGCCAAGTCCCCTTACCCTCCCAGAGCAAGGGGGAGGACTTGGTACTCACCTTTTTGATGTATTTGCATGCACAATATATGCGCACACTCCCAGGACAGCACAGTGACATCACTTCCAGGAAGTGATGTCATCATGCAGGCTCAAGAGTAGACATGGGCATGAACAGGAAAAAAACCTCAAACACTCAGTTCGTCATTAATTGCCATCCACGAATAATGAACAACTAATATGGATGAACATGAGCTGTTCCCGGACATGTTTGTTGTTCGTGCGGGCCAGAACCCCCCACACCAACCCCCCCTTTAGCCCCCCTCCTCTCAAACCCACTTACCTGGCCCTTTAAAGATTCCTTTAAACTATCAGCTGGCAGGCAGCAGGAGGGAATCCCCCCTGCTGCCTGCCAGCTGATAGTTTAAAGGGCCCTGTCCTGGCAAAAACAGAAGTGTCTGCTGGCAGCTAGTTTGAGGGGTTACAAAAGTGACCTTCCCAATGTTCAATACCCACCAAATTTGCAGGGGACATAGTCCTCACTGTCCTCTGAAGACCCCCCAAGTTTCAGAGAGATTGCACCCTGGGAAAGGCATGATCCATGGGTCTCCCCATTGGCTGTCATTTTCTCTTCACAGTGGCAAAAACGGGACTCTCTGCTAGAAGTACTTTGAAAGGTTAAAGCCAGAAGGAAAGCCAGAAGGAGTTCAGACAGAGTTCAGTCCCTCCTTGCCTCCAGTTGCCAAGGGGATGGATTGCAGGTGCCAGAATGTCTGGCTTGACGAATGGCTGCGGAAGGCAAGAAACGAGGCTTGCAACAACCACCTGTTCGTTTAGGATGGGGCCTCACGAACAGCTTGTTCGAGAACAGCAGATTAGGCTCTTCGTGGATTTTTTCTATTCATAATGCTGTTCGTGCCCACATCTACTCAAGAGCACTCCTTTGCTTTGCAGTGGGCCAATTTGAGCTCCCAGTAGGCCCAATTCAGCCCGTTTGGGGCCCCAATTGGCCTGCTGCGAAGTGCTGAAGTGCTCCTGGGGTGGTGGGATGACATCATTTCCAGAAATGATGTTGTTGCGCCAACCTGGGAACACGTCTTGCAGACCTGTTCGGCTGCCTTCCTCACCCCTGCCAGCCAATTGAGTTGTAACAACAACCAAAGGGAAGATAGCACAAATAAATACTACACTATTCAATAACAAATTCATCTATATTATTACTAATTTAGATGCAAAGTGCAAAGTGCATGATTTACAATCATAAATACAGCAATCATAAATACACCATACAAATACGTCGAATACTCTTGTTGGACCATATAAATTCCAGGCAATAAATATCAAGCACAAATAATGCAACTGGTACAGTCTTCAATACACAAGTTGTTATTTTGTGTGTAGACTGTCCTCCAAGTGGAAGAGAACTGCATGTCGTTATTCAAAAGCAGCCTTCCTTCCTCACCCCTGCTAGCCAACTGAGTTGTGGCAGGGGACAAAAGGTGAAATCCCTGGGAGACCTGGGATCACTATTGTAGCCCATGGCCTTTATCCAGAAAAAGTTAGTTGCACACATCCAATTTAAATCAATGAGGCATGTAGCTACTAACAGCTCCCTCTGGGACTTCAACATGCTTCATGTTCTCTGGATTAGGGCCACTAAATCTGCTTCTTCATCTCCTGTATACTTTTTAAAGTTCCCCTTCAATCCCTGGATTTCAGAACTGTACTCTGGAACTGATATTACTGCCTAATATTTAACCACTGTCTTCCTAATTACATTTCCACACTCTTGGATCTGCGAAATTCATGGGGAGGGGAATCTCATTTCTCTGCTTGCTCACCCTAAGCTCCCTTGGAACAAACAACTGTCATCTGCTTGGGCTCCTGCTCCTCCCCCCTACAGGCAAACTTATGGGGAAGGGGATTCTTACTCCTTGCCTGCCCCTGCCCCACTCTGTTTGCATGCAGCCATGCCTGCCTGATCACCATTTCCCATCCATCCCTTTCCCTGACACTATGCCCACCCCCTTCCCCCAACAGTCTTCTCACTGTGCTCACCCATCTGTTTGCTAACCTGGCCCTGCTCCTCAATATTCTGCCTGCCCACCCTTCTCACCACTACTCTGCCTGCCTGGTTACTTTCCTGGCTCCTTTTTTCTCTGCTATCACCCTTTATCTTCCCCTTGCTTGCTTGGCAGAGGCTCCTAGTCCTCTTTTCCTGCCTGCCCACACACCCACAGTGTCACTGCTATCTGGCTGAAGCAAAGGGTGACAGTGGCTCCTGCAACTCCTGCTTCTCTTTTTCACTTGCCTGAGAGGCGGTGGTGGCCGGGCTGCAGTTAATGGCATGTGCCTGGGTGCACATGTTAGTGTGGCTCTCCTCCCCTTCCTGCTCATGGTGAGTGTAGGTTGTCTAAGCATGTGCAAACAGTATTCTTGTCTTTTGGGAGGGATTTAACCCCCCTACATCACTTTGTTTGTACCTTTTCAGATTTTTGTGCATGCCTGGAAGGTGTCCCCAAAGATGTTCATGGCCCTAATCCACAAATTTAAGTCCCTGCAGACGGCACCATGTTGACTATATTAGATATATTGATATTTCCCAACTAGTTTTGTAGTCATAGATGTCTGATATGACAAAGGTATAAATTTGAAAAGGAACTGTCCTTAAAAACTCTTACTATTGTTTTTTGGATGTGGTAAGCATCCTGCTCAAGTTTTCAGAACCTGTTACTTGTTCTAATATGCTAAGACTTATATCTCTAACACATCCCATTAAATACAAATAATGGGATGAAGAAATGCAGGATGACTTACTTGATCAGAATTAGAAATGATATTCAGGTTACTATGGTGCATGCCCTGGTGAAATCTAGATTAGATTACTGCAATGCACTCTATGTGTCATGTATGTCAGCATACCTGCCATTCTTGTGTTATGTATTTTGTGCTGATCATAACTGTTTGCCAAAGTTATATTCTGTAAACTGTATATGTCATCTGAGAGCGTCTTAACTGCTAACATGAAATACAGGAGAGCCAGTGGGGCCTCTCCATTATCTGTTGAAAATATTTACTTTCACTTTTCTAGCAAGTGTCCTTGGAGGAGAGCTGCAAGCAGCGAATGGTGTATCTTTTCCCAGAGACTGGGATAATTTCACTTTGTACTCTGTCTAGTCTAAACTAATCACTTCCCATGTAACTTCTTCGGGTTTCGCGCCAGAATGTCAATGGACCTGAAGGGCGTGAAGTTTCCCTATAATTAGTAATACCTTTGTTTGAATTGTCACTTCTGCCAATTGCCACCTTTGTGTGAACATCCTGAACTGTATGGATCTCAATAAAGTTGCTTCAACTGGTACACATGTGCGTTAACTGTGGAGAGCTTGAGGGATCTAACTGCCAGGGACTGACAGTCTGACACTATGTTGGCTTGCCCTTGAAGATTGTCCAGAAACTACAGTTGTTACAGAATGCTGACTGGAATGGGTCATAGGAACCATATCACTCCAGTCTTGTCCCATCTACCCTGGCTCCCAATTTGCTTTTGGGCCTAATTGAATGTCCTGGCATTTACCTTTAAATCTTGGATTCAGCATTCTTTAAGGACTGCCTTCACTCATATGAATTTACCCATCCACTCTGGTCATCTTCGGAGGCCTTGCTTCAGGTGTTCCTGCCATCTGAGGCTAGATGAGTGGCAACCTGAAAAGGGGGCTTCTCAGTCATGTGCCAACACTTTGGAACTCCCTCCCTAGGGAGATTCATCTGTCTGCATCTATTGTTGCCTTCTGCCATTGGGTGAAAACTTTATTTTGTTTGGTATACCCCAATAACTCTTATGGCCCCTCCTCTCTGATCATGTTGTGTGTTTATGTTTCTTTAATGAATTGTTTATTTTATGTGTGTGTGTGTATGTGCATACATACACATATACTTTATTTTAAATGCAATTTTAATGTTGAGATGTTTTAATGTTCTCTGCCTTGGGGACCCTAACTGGGTAAAAGGCAGAACATAAATGTTGTAAATACCTACATACTAGTATTTATTAATGGTATTTATAGCTAAAATTAACTGAAATGAAATTTCACTAAAATAGTAGGTAACAATACAAGCAACAGCACTTGAAATAATTCAAGAAAAAATAAATATTTGTGAAGTAGCCCATAAAGAAAAGTAACATAAAATAGAGTGCAAGGACAGATATGTGATTGATTCAGTATTTTGAATTTGTAAAATAACCATGTAATTGGGTAGCATAGAAAACATATCTGAACATACATTCAGTGGCACCTGTTGAAAGCAATGTGTGTGTTTTTTGTTGTAGAATTGCTCAGAAGCAGTGTTGTATATCGTATTTAAAGGAAAACAGCTGCATTGCTGGCATGATTGCTGCCAAAGAAGGTGATTTGTGTGGACCGGATGAAAGTGATACCTGTGGAGGAGCATTTTATAAGGCAAGATACTCTGCTGAAATCATTCTGAGATGTTTTCTAAGACCAATCCACTTTAAGTCTCTGCATTTTAAAATTATTGACTATGGTCTACATTTCACTACAAAACATCAAGAGTATGAAATGAACATAGCTAACCATTTAGGCTTTTCACATGTATTTCTTAACTTGAGTCAGATAGATACATGGTCTTATGTTTCTGAGCTTTTCAACAAAGGTATAATGATTTCTTATCTCATTGATAAGAATTTCATTAATGCCTCTTCTGCATAAACAGTCTATCTCCAGTGCTACACTTTACAGCATCATAGTTAAATGGCTGGGCTGTGAATCAGCACTCTGCTGGTTCAGATCCCACTACTCTCATCATGAGCTCAGCAAGTAGCCTTGGGTAAGCCACTCCTCTCAGTCCCAGCTCCCCAGTTGTATTGTGGGGATAATAATAACACTGACCTTGTTCACCCTTCTGAGTGTGGCACAAATCTGTCTAGAAGAGTGGTATATAAGTGCAGTTATGATTATTTATCATTATTATAATAGATGTTTATAAAAAGGAAAAATGTAATCACATCATAGACAATCAAGAGACCTGACTACTGTACAGTGTGGGGTTTTTTTTTACAGGTAATATACATAGGTGGATAGGAACTGAAGTTAGCAGTTAAACTAGGAGTCCCTAATCTTTTTGATCCTTTTTTTTTTTTTGAAAAATTTTTATTGGGTTAGAATCCATTATTTCCACATTTACATTCAATTTTCCCCAATTTTTTCATCTCTAACCCCCTCCCTTTCCCCCCCCTTTTTGTTGACTTCCAACAGCTTTCCAACCCTTTGTCCCCTTTCCCTTAATTTTATTAGCTTCCTCTATCTAAAACAAATATATATTCTCCATTATTCTAAGCAGTACATCCTTAACTATTTTTAACATTATATGCCCAAACTGTAAGCCTTTGTTTCTATCTTAGATAAACAATTTATCTCAATTTTTCAATTTCAGGTATTTCTATATATCATAAACCATATAGATCATACATTCGTTTATATCAAACAATTTGACTTATTCTCTATATATATTACTCATTCTATCTTTTTATAATAGTTCTATATATCTCTCCTCACGTAGTCAATCAATTTGACCCATCTATATCTTCAGACATTCAGTTTGGTACAAAACTTGTCAGAAAAAAAAGAAAATATTGTTAGTTAATCGCTCCTTATATTTAGTCCTTATAATTAATTATTTTCTCTATGTTCTGTTTGTTAACCTATATATATCTATATATATGTCAATCTATTAATCTGACTGCTTATTAATTCACATTTATCTCTTCTCCCCCCGGTAAAGTCTCCCCCCTCTACTTCAATACTTCAGTAGTTCTCAAACTGCCACAGTTTTCCTCCCACCTCCCATTTCTTCTCCAGGTATTGTTTCAGCTTCTCCCAGTCTGTGTTGAACTGCCCTGAGTCCAGATCTCTCAATTTTCTTGTCATCTTGTCCATTTCAGCCATATACAGCAATTTGTAAGTCCAATCTTCAATAGTTGGCACTTCTTGTACTTTCCATTTTTGCGCATACAAAAGTCTAGCTGCTGCTGTCATATAAAATATCAACGTCCTGTGTTGGGCTGGAATTCCCTCCATTCCCAAGTTCAGTAGCAGGAGTTCTGGGTTCTTATTAATTTGAGATTGTAAAATTTCACTCATTTCTCTTATTATTTCCCCCCAGTACTGCCTGGCTACCTCACACGACCACCACATATGATAGAGGGAGCCCTCATGCTTCTTACATTTCCAGCATTTATTAGAAGTATTCAAATTCCCTAGCGCAATCTTCTTTGGTGTCATGTACCAACGATAGATCATTTTATGAATGTTCTCTTTGATATTAATACATGTCGTTGTCTTCATTGTAGTTTTCCACAAGTATTCCCATGCCTCCATTGTTATTTCTTTATTAAAGTTTATAGCCCATTTCACCATTTGTGTTTTAACTATCTCATCCTCGGTATACCACTTCAACAGTACTTGGTATACCTTGGATATTCTTTTCTTATCTTCTTTAAGAAGGGTCTGCTCTAGTTCCGAATTCTCTATTCGTATACCTCCCTTTACAGAGTCCGAATTATATAAGTCTCTGATCTGTCTATACTGGAACCAATCGTAGTTAGGTGATAGTTCCTCTTGTGTCTTTATTCTAAGTTTGGATGCTTCAGTTTTAGTTATTTCTTTATACGTTAAACATTGTTGTTCATTATCAACAGCTCTCGGGTCTATCACCTCATATGGAACCACCCACAAAGGGGTTCCTTCTTGTAGATAAATTCTGTACTTCTTCCAGATTATGTATAGACTTCTCCGAACAAAGTGATGCAGGAACATCGAGTTGACCTTTACTTTGTCATGCCATAAATATGCGTGCCATCCAAATATTTTTTTATATCCCTCTAGGGCTAATAGTTTCTTGTTCTTTAATGTCATCCATTCTTTCAACCAAACTAGGCAGATTGCATCATGATAAAGTCTCAGATTGGGCAGTTGCATTCCGCCTCTTTCCTTTGCATCTTGTAAAACTTTCACTTTCACTCGAGGCTTCTTGCCTGCCCAAACAAAATCTGATATTTTCCTCTGCCATTTTTCAAATTGTTTGGAGTCTCTGATGATTGGTATTGTCTGTAGCAAAAACATTACTCTTGGTAACACATTCATCTTAACTGCTGCAATCCTACCCAACCATGACAAATTCAATCTATTCCATTTAATCAAGTCTCTCTCTATCTGAGTCCATAGTTTTTCATAATTGTTTTTGAATAGATCTATGTTCTTTGCAGTTAATTCGACTCCCAAATATTTCACTTTACTTGTTACTTCACAATCCGTTGTTTCCATTAACAATTGTTGTTTCTGCTTAGTCATATTTTTGCATAATATCTTTGACTTCTTTTTGTTAATGAAGAAACCTGCCAAGTCTCCAAACTCCTTGATCTTATCTATCACTCTTGGCATGTTCTCCAATGGGTCCTCTACAATTAACATTATGTCATCCGCAAATGCTCTGACCTTGTATGAATAGTCCTTTATTTTTATTCCACGAATTTCATCATCTTGACGTATTTGTATCATCAGAATCTCCAATACTAAAATGAACAACAATGGAGATAACGGGCAACCTTGTCTTGTTCCTTTACTTATCGTCAATTTCTTGGTCAATTCATCATTCACCACAATTGCTGCAGTCTGGTCTCTATAAATTTCCTTAATTGCTCTGATGAATCTTTCTCCCAATTGTAGCTTTTCCATAGTGGCAAACATAAAGTCCCAGTTTAAATTGTCAAACGCTTTTTCAGCGTCAACAAAGAAGAAACCAACCTCTTTGTCACAACGCTTGTCATAATATTCAATAGCATTGATCACTGTCCTTAAGTTGTCTCTTATTTGTCTGTCTGGCAAAAAGCCTGCTTGTTCCTCCTCTATGACTTCCGAGAGCCACCCCTTCAATCTCTCCGCCAATATCTTCGCAAAAATTTTGTAGTCATTGTTGAGTAGCGATATAGGTCTATAATTTTTCACATTAGTCAGGTCTTGGCCCTCTTTTGGGATCAATGATATATTCGCTTCACTCCAAGTTTCTGGAATCCTTTGATCCCTTAAAACCCCATTCATCACCTCTTTTAGGAATGGTGCCAGTTCATTAGCCATTGTCTTATAGAATTTAGCCGTAAGTCCATCTGGCCCTGGCGCCTTTCCTAGATTTGCAGATTGTATTGCCTTACTTATTTCCTCGTCAGTTACTTCACTATTCAACTTATTTCTCCAAGCTTCCGAGATTTCTGGAAGTTTGGTTTTCTCCAAATATGACGCTATTGATTCTTTGTTTACTTCTTTTTTATTATACAGCTTAGCGTAAAATTTATAAAAGGCTCTACTAATGGTAGCCTGCTCCAAATACGTTTTGTTATCTTCGCAAATTTTATTTATTATCTTCTTTTCCCTTTTCTTCTTCAATTGCCATGCCAGGTACTTCCCAGGTTTATTAGCATCCTCAAACGCTTTTTGATTCAGTCTTTTGAGATTCCACTCCAATTCTTTATTGCTCATTGCTGTTAGCTGTTCTTGAAGTATTTTAATTTCCTGGTATACCTTCTTTTTCCCTGGTCTCTTTTTTAGCTGTGTTTCTTTGGCTTTTATTTTCTCCTCAATCTCTTGTCTTTTCTCCTCTTTCTTCTTTCTTGCTCTACCATTTAAGTCCATTAGTATGCCCCTTACAACCGCCTTGTAAGCATCCCAAACTTTATTGGTTGGTACTTCTTTATTCACGTTGTATTGTATAAAAAACTTTGTCTCTCTTCTCAGTATTTCCATATTCTCTCTTTCCTGTAACAAGTCCTCATTTATTCTCCATGCTTTCCTTTTTCTCTTTTTTCCAAATTTCCACATAATTGGGTTGTGATCTGAGCCTACCATAGGCATTATTTCTACCTCCTTAGTCCATAATGCTAAGTCTTTTGAGGCCCAGATCATATCAATTCTTGATAATGTAGAATGCCTTGCAGAATAAAAAGTAAACTGTCTGCTTTTAGGATATTCTCTCCTCCATACATCTTCAAGAGTCTCTTGTTGAATCAACTCAAAAAAAAGCTTTGGTAATAGTCCTCTTTTCTTTTGTGCCGTTGTAGTCTTTTTGTCTAGTTCCAAGTCTGTCACTCCATTGAAGTCTCCAGCAAGAATTATCTGGTCGTATGCAAGATCGTCTAAATGCTTCCTTAAATCCTCAAAGAAGCTTTCTTTTGCACCGTTAGGTGCATAAAGTCCGACTACCAACACTCTCTTTAAATTCCAAATACATTCCACTGCTACAAATCTAGCTTCCACATCTCTCATAACAAATTTTGGCTGTAGCTCCTCTTTTATGTACAACACCACTCCTCTTTTTTTCTTGTTGGAGGCCGCTACATATTCTTTGCCCAATTTTCCAGATTTTAAATATTTTACATCCTGCTTTCTGATATGGGTCTCTTGCAAACAAACAATGTCACATTTTTGTTTTAGTAGCCAGTGAAAAGTATTTTTCCTCTTATTCGGTGAGTTTAGTCCATTTACATTCCAAGATAATACTTTACACTCCATACTCATGATCTTGTTGGTAAGTCTTTTTCATTGTCCTTAATAAATCGCTCCATCTCTCGCTCAGATCTGACTCTCCAAACTCAAAGGCCCCTCCAAACTCAAAGGACACTCCTTCCGGTAACTCCCATCTGTACCTGATTTTCATGTCCTTCAAAATCTGAATTAGCACTTTATATTTTTTCCGGTCCAGTAACACTGATCTGGGCAGTTCCTTCATTATAATAATCGTCTTGCCATCAATCTCCAATGGATCTTGAAACTGTTTTGTCACAATCCTCTCTTTCATATTTCGTGTTGTAAACTGCACAATCACATCTCTTGGTAGTTTCCTCTGGGTTGCTATTCTCGAATTCACACGGTATGCCACATCTAGGATAGCCACAACTTCCTCCTCCTCCTTCCCCAGGTACTCAGCCAACACCTCAGTCATCTGTTCTTGCGCTGACTTTCCTTCCACTTCTGGCAAGCCACGAAAACGTAGCTGCTTCTCCATATGTTTAGTTTCTGCAACTGACATTCTCCCCTTCACCAATCTCATCTCTGTTTGTTGCGTGTCTGCTAAATTCTCCATCGCGTCTTCTACTGTTTTAACTTTCTGCTGCGTTCCTTGTAATTCACTTCGTATTGTTTCCATACCTTTTTTCACTTCTGACAGCTCCGATTTTACTGTCTGTGTAACCTCTTTAACCTCTTTTATCAGCTCCAATTTCGTGTCCTTAAGTTCTTTAATCATATCTAAAAGTTTTTTGTCCAGGTTTTTATCCAGGTTTTCTATTGCCGATTGCCACTCTTTTTTTGACATCGTGGGGCTTGCTTTAGCTCGCTCCCACGAATCCGCTCTCTTCCTTAACTCCGTGGCGTAAAATTTAACGTTTTTCTATTTTAAATGTCCCGGTCTTCTTATAGAAATTAAGTTTTAAAGAGTCCAAAATGTCGGGCGTCTTTTCTCTATGGTTTCTCTATGATTTTGTAATCCAAGATGGCCTACTTCCTCTTCCGCTGAAGCCGCGACCCTTCCCCTTTCAAAAATGGCGATTCCCTACTTCCTGCCCTCCAGCAAGGGCCGCTTCTCTCCAGCCACTCTATTGTTATTACGCACTTCCTGTCTCCCGTCTTCCCACAGCAGATCTCGCGATGGTGTCTTTTTCTCACAGCTCCAAAGCCACAGGTATTCAAAACAATAGTCCCATTTCTTTAATAACTTCTTTAAACTTAGTCTCTTTTTAAATTCGATTCCTGCCGAGTCTTCCCCTCCTTTTCACTAGTCTGTTGCAGTTTAAAAATCTACTTTTTTTCCTCTCTGTTTTTATCAATCTGTCCCGTCTCAGAAGATAATGATCTTTACCTTCTCTTCACTTTTCTCGGGTTGTAATCGCTGTTTCGATTTTAAGTTCTCCTCTCAGCTTCTTCCCCCAATCGATGCTTGGGTATGTAGGTCTTATGCCAGCCGAATTGGCCCCAAAACTGCCGCAGAGATTATAGCCGACCCGTCGCAAGGTGGGACCTCAAGGATCGGGGGGAGACTCGCTGTGTAGAGCCCCCCCTCGTCCGAGATCTAGCTCACCCTAGGGTCTTGAGCGTTCTTTGCCTGCTCCCCGCCTGAGAGCAGTCGGCCGCAGGCTATTTTCACCCCGCCGGCCGGTTAAAACGGCAGTCCGGTCAGCTCCGCAAGTGGAGCTGCATTAGACCTCCATGGATCCCAAACAGGAAGTTTTCCTAATCTTTTTGATCCTGTTGGCACATTTGGAATTCTGACCCAGTATGGTGGGTACAGCAACAATATGGCTGCCACAAAATGGCTGCTGAAGCTTACCTTCAGTTACACAGTGAAGATCATTACGCTGTGGAAGCAGATTATGCCAAAGCAATGTTTTAAAAAATCTACACAGTCAATCAATACTCAAATGGCCAATTAAAAATCATGCTTTGCAAAAACCTTACTTGGCTCCACCTACTTTCTAAAAACACTTGGTGAGTACCAGAAAAGGTGTTGGCAGGCACAGTTGTGCCCACAGGCACCACGTTGGGGACCCCTGAGTTAAACAAACAGTTGGCTTAGGGCAACAAATGTTTATATGCCTATAGAAACTGTATGTCACAAGTACATATTATCTAGATGCTAAACAAGAACGGATCTTTACCTGGCAAAAATCAACATCATTTTATTCAGCTTCCTGATATAATCTGCACAATGGAGGTTAGCCAGTTTCTGCAAGTTCAAGGTCTGGTTTCTTATTTATTATGCCATTCCTTCCACATTATATCCAATTGATCACAATTCAGATAGCTCTTTGATACTTCCCCATACAATTTTCTGTTGCTTTGGAAGGAAATGTATTAACCCTGCTTGGTCTTGTAGCATCAAAAAAGTCTTGGAAATTACTTTATTTGTCAACAAGAAAAATGTAAGGTCACTCTTGGTACAATATATGGTTAAATTGGTTGGAGAAGCTTACTGTTTGTACTGCATAATTTAATTTAATAATTAACAATTTAATTGTCAAATCATTGCTTCTACAAAAAGCAAAAATGCTATACTGAGATCAGGTTAAATGGTAGGGTTGCCAGCTCCAAGTTGGGAAATTCCTGGAGATCTGGAGGGAGAAACCTGGAGAAAGTGGGGTTTGGGGATGGAAAGGACCTTGGCATAGCATAATTCCATAGAGTCCATCTCCCAAAGTAGCCATTTTCTCCTGGTGAACTGATCTCTGTGGCCTGGAGAGCAGTTGTAATTCCGGGAGATCTCCAGCCACTACCTGGGGGCTGGCAAGCAACCCTAATAAATAATGTGTGAGTCATCTTCTCATGCATGCCAGCCAGGGTGTGATCATCATCACATCAGCCAGGGTGTGTGTCTGTGCTTTGTGCACAGCCAACTGGTCCCAGCAAAGCATGGAAGCATGCCTGTGGCCAGCATGATGACATCACTTTGGAAAGTGGCATTGTTGTGCCCCACCAGCAGCGCACCCAGAACACATTTTCCAGGATTGGCTGCCAGTGGCAGGCAATCGCTGCGGGGTTTGCCATCTCCTGCCAATTGCCAGCCATTATCAGGTGACAGGACAAACCTCCAGGAGATTACCCTCCACTGCTGGGCAACTGGGAAGCCTAGTAATGGATCATAATTGCCATTGTGATGATTCTGAGACTTATAGGCCTCAAATAGGGTCACCCACCTTTAGGTGGTGACTGGAGATCTCCTGGAATTACAACTGATCTCCAGGCCAGAGATATCAGTTCCTCTTAGAATTCCCAGGTGCCTGCTGGTGGTGGGTAAACTCCCGGGGATTTGCTCCTTCGTTGATTGAAAAGAGGGGCAAGCTCCCAGAGTGTGCCCACTATCGGCAGGCACCTCAGGACTGTGCACTGCATGCAAGCTTCCAACTTGTGCAGGGATGTCACTTCTGGAAGTGATGTCATCGTGGCACCCGCGGGAGCATTTCTCCACTTCGTTTGGGGCTCCTTTGGGCCCCAAGTGGGCTGAATCAGCCCCGTGTGGAGCATAGGAGCACTTGCATGGTGTTGTGGTGAATCACTTCCAGAAGTGACATCATCACATTGGCTCTGAGGTGTGCATGCTCACACAGGATAAGTGCCAGGGACACCACCCTCCCAATGGGAGATGAGGGATACCTGGCAAACCTAGTTCCTCTGGAGAAAATGGCTGTTTTGGAGGTTGGACTCTATGGCATTATAACCTGCAGAGGACTCTCACCTCCTCAAACTCCATCATCTCCAGGCTCTACCCTCCAAATCTCCAGGTATTTCCCCACCTGGAGCTGGTGACCTTAGTGTCAAGGAAGCCTGAGGCCTCAGAGTAAATTTTCCAATAGGCCTGGCTGCCAATTCACCTTCAGGCCCACATTTCCCAATATCCTTCCCAGCTTGGACAGAACTAAGGGAAATTGGAGAGAAAAGGAAGGCCAATAGGTACCAAAGAGGCTGGACCATGGGAGAACTAATATAAGGCTGCCCTGAAGAGGGGAGACATTCTTCTCCCAAGAACTGAGTGGAAGAGCAACAGCTTCCAACAGGAAAGTTTCTCTCACTTCGGAAGGGCCAGGTTTTGTAAGGACCAGTCAGTTAGCTGTGTTAGGAGTCTTTATTGTTTTCTTTCCAGCTCTTTTATGTGTTAATTTTGCCCTGCTTGTTGAAAAGTATCTGCTGTTAAATTGTTTTTCAGAAGCACTTCTTTCCCCATTTGTTTAGTGATTGCCCCTATAATAAAGCAGTTTGCTTTATTTTGCCTGGGTCCTTACTAAGATTACCAACTTCCAGGTGGAAGCTGGAGATATCTGGAATTATAACTAATCTCCAGGTGATAGAGGTCAGTTGTAGGGGTGTGCGCTTCAGGTTTCTGATTCATTTTTTTAACCTAAATCAGCCAATTTGGAAAGATTTGGGGTTCCCGAATTGGCCCCAGCATTGCTAAGCCAATTCTGGAATCCCGAAGCAAATCTTCCTGAAGCAATTTGTATCACCTTGGGAAGTTTTGAGCAAAAAGCTTGAAAGCGGCAAGGAAAGTGTTGCTTTCAAAATGCTAGCCGCTTTACAGCTGATTGGAGGGGATTCCCCTTTCATCAGCTAAAAAAAGCCCTTTAAATGCTGGTTGCTTTTTTCAGCAGACAGGAGGGGGATTTCCCTCTCATCAGCTGAAAAAAAGCTTTTAAAATGCCGGCTGCTTTTTTCAGAGGAGAGGAGGGGGATTCCCCTCTATATACATTTCTCAGAAAGAAGAAATACAATAAAAGCTTTTTTTGTTAGTCACTTGATTATCCAGAATGCTCAGTTAATTGACATTATCTGTCAGGCTATGATGACAGCCTATGGCAGATAGACCCCTGTACCATCACAGCAAGAAGCCAGGCTCTTGGTTAAAGGTTTTATTCAGGAATAAGATGTTTTCCACAGATATGTCCATAGGATTACTCATAAGCAAGGTAAGCAACTAAGCAGTAAGAACAGGTCGACAGGAATGACATGTGGGAAAACCATTCCTCTTAACGAACAAATTTACTCCTCCCCCCTCCCATCAGTAAAACAGGACTTTTGGCGCAAACCCATCCTGAGAACGTCTTACATATTTTTACTATCAAGTCTAGACACTGAGAAAGCAGGAGATCAAAGTTGAAACATAGTAATTCATGGGAGTGAGCAGTGTACAAGGTCAGAAGTACTGAGAGCTTCCAAAGCCGTTAGATAAGACACCTGCAGCTTCAATAAGCCTGTGAAAGCAAAGCAGTTATGGCACTGGCAATATGACGTCAAGTTATAGCATGAAACATTGGTTCAGAACAATAGGTCAGCATCAAATAATGGCATGGATGGGGCACAGACATGACATTATCCAGACTGCAAATTTCTCTCCTCAGCCACCATACTTGTGTGCCTTCAGGTAAGTGTATGCCTCACTCTTGCCTCTCCTGCTGGCCAGCTTGATGCTATTGCTGGGCTTCTGACAGCTAGCACTGTCAGCCTGCCTCATCTTTGGTTGTCTCCTTTCATCCTGACTCAAGTTGCCAAGAGCCAGCTCTGCCAGAGGGCTCCGTGGCAGCTCACCTGCTTGTCTGCTTGCCACATAGGATGGCACCGTGGTCTGCAGAAATGGTCCTACCAGGTGCGGGGGCTGTTGCCATAGCATTCCTAATGATGCGGCGTTTGGTCACTGTAGATTCCTCTGGGTATTTATCTAAGCTGTGAAGGCTTTAGATGACTCCTGCCAGTGCAAATTCCTAAATATTTTGATTTCTTCTTCACAATAGGGGAATATACTTTAGTTTTCCAGTTTAATGTCTTGTGTTTGCTATTAGGAAGAAGTTCTCAAACAGTAAATAACACTCCTCCACTTGAAACTAGCTGGGTGACCTTGGGACAGTCACGGCTTCCCAGAGCTCTCTCTGTCCTACCCACCTCACAGGATGTTTGTTGTGGGGATAATAATAACATAATTTTTAAACCACTCTGATGTTAAGTTGCCCTGAAGAGCAGTATATAAATCAAATGTGATGATGATGATGATGATGATGATGATGGACAATATTTTAGGAATGCAAAGAATACTTTGGGTCCTCCTGAGTTGGTCACCTAACTCCAAATTTTTTTTTTTTTTGAAAAAATTTTTATTGGGTTAGAATCCGTTATTTTTACATTTACATTCAATTTTCCCCAAATTTTTCATTTCTAACCCCCTCCCTTTCCCCCCCTTTTGTTGACTTCCAACAGTTTTCCAACCCTTTGTCCCTTTTCCTTTACTTCTATTAAATTCCTCTATCTATAACAAATATATATTCTCCATTATACTAAGCAGTACATCCTTAACTATTTTTCTTATTATATACCCAAACTGTAAATCTTCGTTTCCATCTTGGATAAACAATTTATCCCATTTTCCAATTTTAAATATTTCTATATATCATAAACCTATATATCATAAACCATAAAAGTCTTACACATTTAAATCAAACAATTTGACGAATTCTCTATATATTACTCATTCTATCTTTTTATGGTAATTCTATATAACTCTCGTAGTCAATCAATTTGACTCGTCTATACCTTCAGACATTCAGTTTGGTACATTATACAAATCTTATCAAAAAAAGAAAATATTGTTGTTTACTCAATCCTTATATTTAATCCTTATAATTAATTATTTTCTATCAATATTCTATTTATTAACCTATATATATCTATATATATATCAATCTGTTAATCTAACTGCTTATAGATTCACATTTATCTCTTCTCCCCCCGGTAAAGTCACCCCCCTCTGCATTTTATTATACTTCAGTAGTTCTCAAACTGCCACAGTTTTCCTCCCACCTCCCATTTCTTCTCCAAATAATGTTTCAGCTTCTCCCAGTCTGTGTTAAACTGCCCTGAGTCCAGATTTCTCAGTTTTCTTGTCATCTTGTCCATTTCCGCCATGTACAGCAATTTGTAGATCCAATCTTCAATAGTTGGCACTTCCTGTACTTTCCATTTTTGCGCATACAATAGTCTAGCTGCTGCCGTCATATAAAATATCAGCGTCCTGTGATGGGCTGGAATTCCCTCCATTCCCAAGTTCAGTAGCAGGAGTTCTGGGTTCTTATTAATTTGAAATTGTAAAATTTCACTCATTTCTCTTATTATTGCCCCCCAGTACTGCCTAGCTACCTCACACGACCACCACATATGATAGAGGGAGCCCTCATGCTTCCTACATTTCCAGCATTTATTAGAAATGTTCAAATTCCCTAGCGCAATCTTCTTTGGTGTCATGTACCAACGATAGATCATTTTGTAAATGTTCTCTTTGATATTTGTACATGTCGTTGTCTTCATTGTAGTCTTCCACAAGTATTCCCATGCCTCCATTGTTATTTCTTTGTTAAAATTTATAGCCCATTTCACCATTTGTGTTTTAACTGTCTCATCCTCAGTATACCATTTCAACAGTACTTGGTATACCTTGGATATTCTTTTCTTGTCTTCTTTAAAAAGGGTCTGCTCTAGTTCCGAGTTCTCTATTCTTATACCTCCTTTTACAGAGTCCGAATTATACAAATCTCTGATCTGTCTATACTGGAACCAATCGTAATTAGGTGATAGTTCCTCTTGCGTCTTTATTCTAAGTTTAGATGCTTCTACTTTAGTTATTTCTTTGTATGTTAAACATTGTCGTTCATTGTCAACAGCTCTCGGGTCTATCACCTCATATGGAACTACCCACCAAGGAGTTCCTTCTTGTAGATAAATTCTGTACTTCTTCCAGGTTGTGTATAGACTTCTCCGTACAAAATGGTGCAGGAACATCGAGTTGACCTTTACTTTGTCGTGCCATAGGTATGCGTGCCATCCAAATATTTTTTTGTATCCCTCTAGGGCTAATAGTTTCTTGTTCTTTAATGTCATCCACTCTTTCAGCCAAACTAGGCAGATTGCATCATGGTAAAGTCTCAGGTTGGGCAGTTGCATTCCGCCTCTTTCCTTTGCATCTTGTAAAACTTTCATTTTCACTCGAGGCTTCTTGCCTGCCCATACAAAGTCTGATATTTTCCTCTGCCATTTTTCAAATTGTTTAGAGTCTCTGATGATTGGTATTGTCTGTAGCAAAAACATCACTCTTGGTAACACATTCATTTTAACTGCTGCAATCCTACCCAACCATGACAGATTAAGCCTATTCCATTTACTCAAGTCTCTCTCAATCTGAGTCCATAGTTTTTCATAATTATTCTTGAATAAATCTATATTCTTTGCAGTCAGTTCAATTCCCAGATATTTCACCTTACTTGTTACTTCACAGTCCGTTGTTTCCATTAACAGTTGTTGTTTCTGCTTAGTCATATTTTTGCACAGTATCTTTGACTTCTTTTTGTTGATATAGAAACTTGCCAAATCTCCAAACTCCTTGACCTTATCTATCACTTTTGGCATGTTCTCCAATGGGTCCTCTACAATTAACATTATATCATCCGCAAATGCTCTGACCTTATATGAGTAGTCCTTTATTTTTATTCCTCGAATTTCCTCGTCTTGTCGTATTTGTATCATCAGGATCTCCAATACTAAAATGAACAACAGTGGAGACAACGGGCAACCTTGTCTTGTTCCTTTACTTATACTCAGTTTCTTAGTCAATTCATCATTCACCACAATTGCTGCAGTCTGGTCTCTGTAGATTTCCTTAATTGCTCTGATGAATCTTTCTCCTAATTGTAGCTTTTCCATAGTGGCAAACATAAAGTCCCAGTTTAAATTGTCAAATGCCTTTTCAGCGTCAACAAAGAAGAAACCAACCTCTTTATCACAACGCTTATCATAATATTCAATAGCGTCCATCACTGTCCTTAAATTGTCTCTTATTTGTCTGTCTGGCAAAAAGCCTGCTTGCTCCTCCTCTATAACTTCCGAAAGCCACCCTTTCAGTCTCTCCGCCAGTATCTTCGCAAAAATTTTATAGTCATTGTTAAGTAACGATATAGGTCTGTAATTTTTCACATTAGTCAAATCTTGGTTCTCTTTTGGGATCAATGATATGTTCGCTTCAGACCAAGTGTCTGGAATCCTTTGATCCCTTAGAACTCCATTGATCACCTCCTTTAGGAATGGTGCCAGCTCATTGGCCATAGTCTTATAAAATTTAGCGGTGAGTCCATCTGGCCCTGGCGCCTTTCCTAGATTTGCAGATTGTATTGCCATACTTATTTCCTCATCCGTTACTTCACTATTCAATTTATTTCTCCAAGCGTCCGAAATTTCTGGTAGCGTCATTTTCTCCAGATATGACGCTATTGAATCTTTATTTACTTCTTTCTTGTTGTACAGTTTAGCGTAGAATTTATAAAAGGCTCTACTAATGGTAGTCTGTTCCAAATACGTTTTGTCATCTTCACAAATTTTGTTTATTGTTTTCTTTTCCCTTCTCTTCTTCAGTTGCCATGCCAGGTACTTCCCAGGTTTATTGGCACCCTCAAACACTTTTTGATTCAGCCTTTTGAGGTTCCACTCCAATTCTTTATTACTCATTGCTGTTAGCTGTTCTTGCAATATTTTAATTTCCTGGTATACTTTCTTTTTCCCTGGTCTCTTTTTTAACTGTATTTCCTTAACTTTTATTTTCTCCTCAATCTCTTGTCTCTTCTCCTCTTTCTTCTTTCTTGCTCTACCATTTAGGTCCATTAGTATGCCCCTTATAACCGCCTTGTAAGCATCCCAAACTTTATCAGTTGGTACTTCTTTATTCACGTTGTATTATATGAAAAACTTTGTCTCTCTTCTCAATATTTCCATATTCTCTTTTTCCTGTAGCAAGTCCTCATTTATTCTCCATGCTTTCCTTTTTCTCCTTTTCCCTAATTTCCACATAATTGGATTATGATCTGAGCCTACCATCGGCATTATTTCTACATCTTTAGTCCATAACGCCAAATCTTTTGAGGCCCAGATCATGTCAATTCTTGATAATGTGGAGTGTCTTGCAGAATAAAAAGTAAACTGTCTGCTTTTAGGATATTCTCTCCTCCATACATCTTCAAGAGTCTCTTGTTGAATCAACTCAAAAAAGAGCTTTGGTAATAGTCCTCTTTTCTTTTGTGCCATTGTAATCTTTTTATCCAGTTCCAAGTCTGTCACTCCATTGAAGTCTCCAGCAAGAATTATCTGATCATATGAAAGATCGTCTAAATGCTTCCTCAAATCCTCAAAGAAGCTCTCTTTTGCACCATTGGGTGCGTAAATTCCGACTACCAACACTCTCTTTAGGTTCCAAGTACATTCCACTGCTACAAATCTGGCTTCCACATCTTTCATTATGAATTTTGGTTGTAGCTCCTCTTTTACATACAACACCACTCCTCTTTTTTTCTTACTTGAGGCCGCTACAAAGTCCTTGCCCAATTTTCCCAGTTTTAAATATTTTACATCCTGTTTTCGAATATGAGTCTCTTGCAAACAAACAATATCGCATTTTTGTTTTAGTAGCCAGTGAAAAATATTTTTCCTCTTATTCGGTGAATTTAGTCCATTTACATTCCAAGATAATACTTTACACTCCATATTCATAATCTTGTTGGTAAGTCTTTTTCATTGTCCCTTATAAATCGCTCCATCTCCCGCTCAGATCTGATACGCTTTTTGGCACCTCCAAATTCAAAGGACAAACCCTCTGGGAGCTCCCATCTGTACCTAATTTTCATGCCCTTCAACATCTGGATTAGCGCTTAATATTTTTTCCGATCTAGTAACACTGATCTGGGTAGTTCCTTCATTATAATGATTGTCTTGCCATCGATCTCCAATGGATCTTGAAACTGTTTAGTCACAATCTTCTCTTTCATATTTCTTGTTGTAAATTGTACAATCACATCTCTTGGTACTTTCCTCTGGGTTGCAATTCTCGAATTCACGCGATATGCCACATCAAGGATAGCCACAACTTCCTCCTCCTCCTTCCCCAGGTATTCAGCTAACACCTCAGTCATCTGTTCTTGCGCTGTCTTTCCTTCTATCTCCGGCAAACCGCGAAATCTGAGCTGCTTTTCCATGTGTTTACTTTCCGCAACCGCCATCCTTCCCCTCATCAGTCTCATCTCCGTTTGTTGCGTGTCTGCTAAGTTCTCCATCGCTCCCTCTACTGTTTTAACTCTCTGCTGCGTCCTTGCAATTCATTTTGTATTGTTTCCATACCTTTCTTCACTTCTGACAGCTCCGATTTTACTTCTGACAGCTCCGATTTTACTGTCTGTTTAACCTCCTTGATCAGCTCCAATTTCATGTCTTTAAATTCTTTTATCACCTCTAAAAGTTTTTTATCCAGGTTTTCTATTGCCGATTGCCACTCTTTTTTCGACATCGTGGGGCTTGCTTTAGCTCGCTCCCATGAGTCCGCTCTCTTCCTTAACTCCGTGGCGTTGAGTTTAGTACCTTTTTTATTTCAAATGTCCCGGTCTTCTTGCATAAATTAATTTTTAAAAAGTCCAAAATGTCGGGCGTCTTTTCTCTATGGTCTCTCTATGATTTTGTAATCCAAAATGGCCTACTTCCTTTTCCGCTGAAGCCGCGACCCTTCCCCTTTCAAAAATGGCGATTCCCTTCTTCCTGCCCTCCAGCAAGGGCCGCTTCTCTCCAGCCACTCTATTGTTGTTACGCACTTCCTGTCTCCCGTCTTCCCACAGCAGATCTCGCGATGGTGTCTTTTTCTCACAGCTCCATAACCGCAAGTATTCAAAACAATAGTCCAATTACTTTAATAACTTCTTTAAACTTAGTCTCTTTTTAAATACAACTTTTGCCGAGTCTTCCCCTCCTTTTCATTGATCTGTTGCAGCTTAAGAATCTACTTTTTTTCCTCTCTATTTTTATCAATCTGTCCCGTATCAGAAGATAGTGATCTTTACCTTCTCTTTCACTTTTCTCGGATTGTAATCACTGTTTCGATTTTAGCTTCTCCTCTCCACTTCTTCCCCCAATCGAAGCTTGGGTATGTAGGTCTTATGCCAGCCGAATTGGCCCCAAAACTGCCGCAGAGATTGTAGCCGACCCGTCGCAGGGTGGGACCTTAAGGATCGGGAGGGGACCCGTTGCGCAGAGCCCCCCCTCGTCCGAGATCAACGCGCCCTAGGGTCTTGAGCGTTCTTTGCCTGCTCTCCGCCTGAGAGCAGTCGGCCGCGGGCTATTTTCACCCCGCCGGCCGCTTAAAACGGCAGTCCGGTCAGCTCCGCAACTGGAGCTGCTTCAGACCTCCATGGATCCCAAAGCGGATTTTGATGCTTTTTTCTCAGCCTTTGTTTTACTTTGTGCTCTTGTCGCCCATGTTTCCACTTTGGGCAATACTGGAATTCATTCTAGAATTCAGTCAATCAACACAGCAGGCTGACATCTTATTTTCTGTGAAGCATCCAATTCCCTTATGTAAGCCTTCCTATTGTGACCCTGATAAGCAGTGAAAATGTTGCAACCAGACCACTGGGCATGCTCTGTGTGAGCAGGATCTTCCTCAGTTATGCTTTCCCCCCCAAGTCCAAGGTGTTTTCCACGTGGTGATAGACTTGTCCAGTTTTCCTGTTGCTGTGGATGCTAAGCTCAGTGGTGACTTGGCTTCCACATTTTTAAAAAAAGTTTCTAGTCCATTTTGTTCTGAAGATATGCCTTTCCCCATATATTTATGCGAGGAAAGGGGCTAGATTTTTTTTTAAAAAAAATAAAAGCTGGAAGTTCACAGAACATGTTACATATTTTGTTATAATGGTATATTGATATAATGCTATTAAATCACTATTTTTTTGAAAAAGGAAAGCCCTTCTGCAGTAGGAACAGGAGTTGGCTACTCTGGGGAAAATGGCTGCTATGTGGGATGGACCAGGAACTTTTCCGCACATGCTGCAGCCCAGGCTTTACTGTGACCTTTTCCAAAACTTCAGAGTAAAGCGGGTTTGAGAAAGATTGGAGAACATTTGGGAAAACCCATGGAGGTTCATGAAAGTGCCATGATGCTGTGGGGAAATAGGGGAAAAAACCCCCACAACTTCTCAGCAGCACTGAACATGAGGTAAATCACGCAGGCGGAAACACCCCAAAAGTTTTTTCTGCTTGATTATTGTTTTGATGTGCCTATGTAGACTTGGAAGGATGCTAGGAAGCTTCAGAGTTAAAAAGTTAATCCTGTACATTTACATTCAGGTGCAAGCAAAGTGATGAACATACATAGATGATGAAATAGGAAAGCATAGTCTGTTAGTCTCTTGCTTTGAAAACCCTGGCAGAGGTCGCCATAAGTCAGCTATGACTTGAAGGCACTTCACACACATAGATGACAGGTATGTATTGCTAGAATGGCATATGGATGGTGTGACTGAGGGAGCAATTTTAATAAAGTCTACTTTGAAGTAAGATTCATTGTATCCAGTTGGACTTACTCCCAAGAAAATGTTCTTAAGATTGCATTCCAAGTCACTTACCATTGACCTTCTTAAGTACGTAGAAATTTTGATTTTTTTAAAGGATAGCTGAGTTTGTCTTATACCTTTCCATAATGACTTGTGTCTGCTAAAGTTCATAGCACTAGAAAACAACTGTCTACCTTCTTTCATTTTTTCTGGTTAAATAAACGATAAACTAAAAATAACAACAAGTTGCATTTATCAAATGGATACAAGGCATGTGTATTTTAATGAATATTTAATATTTTATACAAATTAAAGTATACAGATGAACAACAAAGCATCCAATGCACTCAGAAGATAAAATCCAAAATACAAATACAGGAATGTCTAGGGAAAACTAAAATAAAGTTAACATCTGTTTTCTGAGTTATATAAAGCCATAAAATTACTAAAGGATATATCTGCCTAATTGTGTTTATGAAGGGTTCAGCCTTGATCCTTTGACTTCAATAGAAAGGATCCCAAAAGGGGGATATAAACATGTATTTATTTAAATTTGACATATTTTCAGTTTTTTGAGTACAAATCAGCTTATAGTAAAACCAAATATAACAACATCATTGTAGAACATTAAAGTAGTTTATGAAAAAATACAGATGTATATACTCTTATTAATTTAAAACAAACAAATCTAATCCTAATATCAGAAGTTACGGAGTGAATTCAAAAGCACCTGGAGCAGATGTAACACTGTCTGTTTCTCCACTTTGGCAAGAAAGGAAACTTAGGAATAGCTCCAAAGGTTTCCTAGCATAAGAGTGGCCTATAAAAGACAACCCCCACCCAGCACAGGTATTATAGCTGTTTCTTTGAAAGTGGTTGGAAACACTTCTTCCCTCGTAGATGTAATAATAATTAGCAACAGCCCATTTAACAGCATCTTCAGCAAGTCTTCACCAGCTACCATGATGGATTGATAGGGGCTGAGGGGTCCTATTTTGTGGTGAAGAGCCCAAAACACTTTATCCACATCCTCAGGTGTCAATAATTGAAACTCTTCCAATGCAGGAACAAAAGAGGTGGCTCTGGATGCTTTGATTTAAATATTTTACATCCATTCACCCCATCCAGCTTGGAATAGATACAAGGCTTTTTATCTATAAAGAATTCTGCAAAATTGTCAGTGTGAGCTTCTGATGGCTCCAGTTATCCAGAAGTCTGTGCGCTAGTTTGATGCAGTCTCTTTGCTATTCAGAAAGGATTCATTGGATAACATTGACCATCAGAAATCAATTTACAGAGGCAAGACAGTTGGCTGCTTCGTTTGATGATTCTTACTGCACCAGGCTCAAACCCGGGAAGAAAGGGGAGATATTCTTTATCAAGCCAGGACAATCTTCTAATAGAAATGCAATCCTAAACTGAGTTAATGCTCTTCTAATCCCATTGACTCCATTTTGGATTCTACTGGGAGTCAATTAATTTAATGATAAGAACTAAATGAACTTGGTCCTCTTTGAGGCTTGATTGACTGCCAAGGTCAAATGAAGGAATCTTTAAGAAAGGGAAGAAAGATGACCTGGGAAACTACAGGCCAGTCAGTCTGACTTCTGTTGCTGGGAAGATATTAGAACAAATTTTAAAGGGATCAGTCTGTAAGCATCTGAAGGACCGCTTAGTGATCCAGGGAAGTCAACATGGTTTTGTTCCCAACAGATCTTGTCAGACCAACCTGGTTTCCTTCTTTGATCGAGTGACAAGCTTACTGGATCGTGGAACTCTGTCAATGTGATCTACCTGGATTTCAGTAAAGCTTTTGATAAGGTTCCCCATGACATTCTAATGGGTAAACTGGAAGACTGTGGACTGGACTATAGGACAGTTTGGTGGATAGGGAACTGGTTAGAGGACTGCACCCAAAGAACGTTTCATCAGATTGGAGGCAGGTGTCCAGTGGGGTGCCGCAGGGCTTGGTTTTAGGCCTGGTACTTTTCAATATTTTTATCAATGATCTGAAGGGGTAAACGGGCTACTCATTAAATTTGCTGAGGATACCAAATTGGGAGGAGTGGCAAACACCCAAGAAGATAGAGTTAAAATTCAACAAGACCTGAATACTCTGGAGAAGTGGGCAGTTGTGAACAGGATGCAATTCAACATAGATAAGTGCGCAGAATTACATCTGGGCCACAAAAATGTGAAGCACAAGAGATCTTGGAGTAAGAGTGGACTGTAAACTAAATATGAGCAGTCAGTGTGATACGGTGGCAAAAAAGGCAAACAGTCTTGGGTTGTACCAAAAGGGCCATTGCATCAAAATCACAGGAGGTCATAGTCCCTCCCTATACTGCCTTGGTCAGGCCACACCTGGAGTACTGTGTGCAGTTCTGGAGGCCTCACTTCAAAAAGGATGTGGACAAAATTGAGAGGGTGCAGAAGAGAGCGACGAGAATGATCAGGGGCCTGGAGACTGAGCCCTATGAGGAAAGGCTGAGGGCCTTGGGAATGTTTAGTTTGGAGAAGAGGAGATTGAGGGGGGACATGATTGCTCTCTTTAAATATTTGAAAGGCTGTCATTTGGAGGAGGGCAAGGAGCTGTTCCAGTTGGCAGCAGAGGGTAGAACTTGAAGCAACGGGCTTAAATTACATGCAGAAAGGTACCGGCTGGATATTAGGAAAAACTTTTTCTTGGACAGTAGTTCAAAGGTGGAATCAGCTGCCTATGGAGGTGAGCTCCCCTTCACTGCCAGTTTTCAAGAAGAGGCTAGATGGATATTGGTCAGAGATGCTTTAGGCTCATCCTGCATTGGGCAGGGGGTTGGACTAGAAGGTCTGTATGGCCCCTTCCAACTCTGTGATTCTGTGAACAGAGGTGAGGGTCAACACAATGCATAAGCCCCAACAGTGCTTGCTTCTTTGTAGTTTGTTCAGGAAATATAATGAAAAATTTGGAAAAAACTAACTGCAAATCTCCTTCCATTGTCCCTTGTATGCCATGCATCCAAGTAGATATAATGGGGGAAAGAAATTTAATTCCATTAGGCATTTTAGTTTGTTGGGAAATTATGTGCAGTTCTCTTGTTTGTGGTTTGGTTTAACAATTTGTAAATGGAATCATAAACTGAATGCCTTGAGGGTAACTGTAATTATCCGCAGAGGCAAATTAACTTTCTCAGTAAGAAAGAGCAGTCTATTATATTTGGAGTTGTCAGCTTCTAAAGCATCTTGCAAAATACCTGGGGTGATTGAAATATTTACTAGAAACAGATCAACTGTTGTATGCATTAAGCTGAAATTTGTCACCTATGATCAGGGAATATATTTATGAGGATGGATAACTGACAACCCAAAGCCTTCCCTTGCAAACAAGGGTGATTTTTCTCCCTATAGTCCCATCTCATTGTGCTATTTTGTCTTTTGGAGGAAAAAGCTGCCATTTTTTTTGTTCTGGTGTTAATTCTTGCTGTTTGGGGGAGAGTTGAAGCCAGTTCTTAGCATTTCTATATAACTTTGGCCTGACAGAGAAACAGAAAGCAGCAGAGGGCCATGTAGAGAATAGCAGGATTGATTCTCAATGGTTGACGTTCACTGGAGCAGATTTAATCCCTAACAGCAATAACTCATTAGCAATCTATGACATCACTGATTTCAGGCTTATCTGTCATGTCCAAAGGAAATGGAAATGACAAGTATTAAAAATAAAAGAAAACATTGTCAGAGAGCATACCTAGTCTAAATGCATGCTAGTAAACTGTCAGAAAACATGGATGCACACAGTCTTTTGTGTGGATCTTTCCCCAGGTTCCAGAGGTAGGCTGAAATCTACTTTATGGGGAATCTAAGAAACTGCTTCTGGTTCCAGTGCTTTTCTACATGAAAGCACTTGTATGGGTATTGAAAGATCAAAGGTTTTACTAAGGTGAACAAACAGATATCGAGAAAAATACAATGATGACCTAAGTCCGGCTAATCATAGTGTGGTAAGATATTGCTCTATTTATTTCAGATGTTCTGTTATCCACCCACCTCAGCACAGTAAGACAACCCAGTAAGACAACCTTGCCAATAGATAATAGACCTTCTATATCATAATAGCCTTGTAAAAATGTATGCAAATAAACATAAAACTCTATAAACTAGGTTCAAACCAAAAGCTTCCATCACTATCAGTACAACCTTTCATTTTATATTATAAAACATTGACACATATGGGGGGGGGGCGGGAATACTGTACTTGAGTACTTAACATACCCCTGGCACGGCTGTTCCACATATGTACATAGGTGTTTGCTTTTTACAGTATCTTGTTACAAACCCTCCACGCCTGACAAGCACCTTTTAGAATTTGATAAATTATATTATCATCATTGCATTGATTATAGCCTCTTTCCCTTACAGCAATGTTGTGATTGCTGCTCATTGGGCCTAAGAGTAAAAAATGAAGGTCAAAGGTGTGAGCCCAACCCAAATCTTGGCTACCCCTGCAACCATGTGATGCTTTCTTGCTGTGAAGGAGAAGACCATCTTATTCCTCCTGAGCTAAAAAGGCACCCTGAACCGCTGCCAACAGCAACACCTGAGAAACGTAAGTGCTACATTGTTAGCTACAGGAAGCACAGCAATGGGAGTCATCTCCTTACTCCATAAAGACATGATTCTGGACATATGGAAGGGTCAGACTAAGTGAACCGGTTGCTTTCTCTATTAGTTTGCCAAGAAGTGTAGATGTCTCACACAACTGCTATAGCAATTATTTCACTTCTCACATTTTGATTCTGCTTCTGTGTCTTCTGTGTATTACTTGTTTCAGCATTTGTGAAAAGTGTAACATTTTATCCCGAGATCAAGAAGATTTTAGAAGACACTATTAAACATAGACAGTGTATATATATTTATTTCTTTGAGATACAGAGATGAATGAATTTATTAGCATAAAGTAAAATACTATCCACATAGACTGGGGAACTCAAAATGTGCCAGCAATAAAGTGCTTGTAGAATCCAAGAGGCAATAAACCATCTCCATCTATAGGTACTCTGGGAGATAGACTGTGCATCAAATAGAAAGGCATTAGATATGGAATGTCTGCTGTAATGAAGTTATATTTTGTATTTCGTGATTTTTCTTCACTATGATTGGCAAAGGCAAAAATATTTCCTGCAAACATAACTGAAAATGCTTGCATCTCATTCTCTTACCATCTCTGCTCAGCAGTCTGAGAATGGATCCCACCCACACTGTTTCTACCAAAATTTACCATGCTTTTATTGAGGAGAGGAGTCAGGCAGCATCTCTGTCTGTTTTATCTTTCCCAAGGCTAATAAAGGTACGCTAAATGTTGGTGGTTTAGATTTGTGAAACTGTGTGAATGTAGAAAAGCTAAGTTTCTTCTGCTATTTTCAATTGATGAAATTTTGCAGGAGTGGAGAAATTATATCCCTTCTCCCCTGACATGGCAGCTCAGTTTGAACTGGAGCCCTACGCAGTTGCTATTTGACTTTAAAAAATTCTAGGAAGAGGCAATCACAGGTTTGGTTGGCCAATGAACTATTAAAAAAATACCAATAATATGATTACTGTCGAAGGCTTTCACAGCTGGAGAACGATGGTTGTTGTGGGTTTTCCGGGCTGTATTGCCGTGGTCTTGGCATTGTAGTTCCTGACGTTTTGCCAGCAGCTGTGTCTGGCATCTTCAGAGGTGTAGCACCAAAAGACAGAGATCTCTCAGTGTCACTGTGACACTGAGAGATCTCTGTCTTTTGGTGCTACACCTCTGAAGATGCCAGCCACAGCTGCTGGCGAAACATCAGGAACTACAATGCCAAGACCACGGCAATACAGCCCGGAAAACCCACAACAACCATCAATATGATTACTCACAAAAGTTTTTGCATCAGTTTGAGCAATATATATCACTCGAGAATTATTTGGGGTACCTTGGTCATGTGCAAAAAGCTATCATAAATCAGCTATTATCATGTGTGGATTGTCTACAATAGCTTATGGAAAAACTCCAGATGAAAATGTAATTGACATCCAAGGAATCCTGTTCTCTATGAATGGCACAATAGAACCACTTGAACAAAAAAACTTTGGAATCTTTTGACCTCCTGTTAGAATGACTTGACATAGTAAAAGTATATAGAAGTTGTTTCTGTCTCTTGGGGTTGATCTAGACTAAATTTTCCAGTGGGAAAATGGAAATTCCCTGACTCCGTTTCCACTGCAGGCTGCTGAACCCCATGAAATATTGCTCCTGGGAGACAGGGAATTAGGGCAGCCAGCCTCCAGGTGAAGTCTGGAGATCTGGAATTATAACTATCTCCAGAATACTGAGATCAGTTTCCCCGGAGAAAATGGCTGCTTTTGAGGATGGACCCTACTGCATTATTCTTTGCTGAGGTCCCTCTCCTCCCAAACCCTGCTTCCCTAGGCTCCACCCCCAAATATCCAGGAATTTCCCAAGTCCAAGTTGGCAGCCTTAAGGGAATCCTGAAGAATAACATGCAGCGGAAAGAGGAAATCTATGGAAATTACCCGTTTCATCTGGATCCAACCTACTATCTCCTCAGTGTAGATAAATATGAAAGTAGAACGCCTCCCTGGGATAGCCCTGCCTCCACTGACAGAGACCCTGTGGCAGAATGTGAATAATGCTTTCAAGTGCAGTGTACAAAGAAGTTAACTACTGTTGTATCAAGCAACTGAGTCAGAATTTAAATTCCAAATAAAGTTTATCACTTAAACAAACATAGCAACTGCAGCATCACTAGGTCCAGGCCAAAATCTCCCTCATCTTTCCTGTTTCCTGTCCTGTCAGACTAACAAGTGTTATACTTAAGAACACCACAATTAATTCCCCTCACAGGGGACTCTGCTGTCTCTGATATTTCTTTTCCTCTACTTCACATCTGTCTAAATGATAGTATAGTAATATTTACCTTGCCAATTGGTTAAAACATAAAAGCTGTTATTAAAAAAATCAGTTCATCGATACCACCTTTTCGAGCTAATCCTCTCATATTGTGCATTCCCATTTCCTCTCCTTTGTTCTGTTGATAGCTGTTCCTGTAATTTCTAGTAATTGTAAGCAATTAACAGCACAGCTAGTGGAAGACTGAAGCATTAGTACATGGCTGCATGGTACCCTTTAAATAGCCAGTGCCTTAGGCAAATATACTTTTATCTTATGGGTGGGTCAACCTAGGATAAAACATGTGATAGAAAGGCTGAAAGATGATATCACTTCAAGTGGTATTATCTCTGCACTAGTTGTTTGCAGATTTCCATGTAGATTACAAACATTTCCCCTCTCCAGTTCTCTTACCTTCAGGGTGTTTCTGTTTGTAACTGTGGAATTGTTTTATTTTACTTTATTATGCCATAAATTATGCTTTTAGACATCATAAAGTAATTAATGCAGCATGCTATTATTTTTATGTCTAATTAGCTTTTACATAAAACAGAGCATGGCAATATAGTATTGCACAGTCCGTGGCAGGCAATAACGTAGTAAAGAGAGACATATATTTAATTAAAATCTTTTTTTATGAAGGAGGCAAAATTGAAATTCTTATAGATTCATAATGAAACCCTTCAAAATGTATAGTGTTGTTTTATAAAACATGCATCTATTAGGAAAAACAAGGCTTAAATGAATGACTAGAAATTCTTTAGTGAAGAGAAACAAACCATGCTAGGTTGTAAAATCTGCAACAAAAAGCTTGTGCAACTTTAAAGTTACTGGCATGTTGAAGGGTTTTTTTTTTTTTGGTGTGGCAACAGCCTACTTCATTGGATGCATAAAAAGAACTACCAGGGAATTGTTTTTCATGTGGACTGAAAACAAAAATAGCAAGGAAATAACTAAGCAAAGCTTGTTTATTAGTGTTATAAACATATTCATTATTACAATATGTAGCTAAATTGGAGACATATTCTAATAAAAGAAACAATTGTGATTCTTTAAACTCTGAGAGGCATAATTATATTAATGAATTCCAACCCTGATTGTCTTTGAAATTTCTTTTTAAATAGACATCGTTAGGTTAGGTCACAGACTGTCTGGGTAGAGTGAAATGTTCCCATTTTAAATAGCTAATTTGAGATTATTTATCTTTAGGAAATGCACTGTGTTGACCCAATGAAAAACACCAAAGGGCAAGGGATGATGTGTTGCTCTTCAGGTTTACATTCTAAAAATCTATACAGTATTTATACTCAAAAGGATCTCTTTTTGCCAGTTTCCTCTTACATGATCACCAGTTATGATTTTGGCACCACCACAAAGCAAAATATATCAAAATGTAATGTTTTTATATATCTAACCTTGGAGAATAAATCCATGTGGTGCTCGTTCAGAGTGTTTCATTGTTCACTGATATATACATACGTAGTGCTAAAAGGTAGTAAAAGTAACATGGATGGGGTTTTTCTGGAACTAGAAATTGACCTCAACCCTCGGGCAGGGGAACTCTCTCACATAAAAGGGTGTGAGAGAACAGGATGTCTAATACCCATGATCTTGTAGTGAGATGCTGAAGTCTTGTACAAATGTGAGGATTCTCACAAATTTGGCCATATTTGACTAGAGCTTTCTTCATAAAGAGAGAAAGGAGAAATGGATGGAGATTCTTGGAACACCCCCTCTCCATCTACCCCTTTTTTTGCTTTCTGCCTATAATCATCTTTAAGTGTTACGTGCTGGATGAAAATATTGTTATTTACCTAGACATCTGGTATTTAGTTTTTTAAAAATTTGGTTGCCTAAAGAGCCTGTCTCATAGACTCAGTGACAGACTATTAGTTCTTGTCATGAAAGGAAGGGTAACTATGATCAGCAGGCACTTGCGATGGCTATTAACTAGATTGTATCGTGACACAGAAGTGAAAATCAGATGTAGCCCTGAAGGCCAGACTACAGATCCCATCCCAACCTCTAAAGGTGTCCAACAAGGTTCTCTTTTATGCCCCTATTTATTCAATCTTTACATCAATGATATCGTTAAAGCATTTTTAGAACCTACCCACCATGCACCCACCCTCAACTATCAAGATCTCTCAATCCTAATTTATGCTGATGATACTGCTCTGCTAGCTCGCACATCGATAGGGTTGAAACGCATGCTGGCTAGCTTTAACTCCTATTGTGCTGATGAAGGCTTAACAATAAATGCTGAGAAATCCAAAGTAGTTGTCTTTGCAAGAGGATGCCGCCTGAAGAAAAACGATTGGAGGATGGCAAATAACCAACATTGAACAAGTAACAACATTTAGATATTTAGGCATTATATTCTCTCAAGACCTATCTTTGAAAAATCAGTTCCAATCCATCTTCTACAAGATAACACCATATTTAAATGCCTTGACACGTTTCTTTCACACAGAAGGAGGGAAATATTACCCAGCAGCTATAAAGAACTTTTGGGGTAAAATTAATCTAATGATACTTTATGATGCAGGAATGTGGGTTGAAGGTATATCTGAGACTATTGATTCCTTTTTATTAAAATTCCTGAGAAAAATAACCAGGTTACCAAAGTGTGTATCCAGTATAGCTATCCGTCAAGAATTTGCAATCTCTTTGTTAGAATCACTAGCTTGGCTGGATGCATTTAGACTTCAAATCAAGATCCTCTATAACTACAGATCTAAACTCCTTTTTAGATTAGAGAAGATCCCTTCTAGAGTAATAATAATAATATAATTATAATAATAATAATAACATTTGATTTATATACCACCCTTCAGGATGACTTAATACCCACTCGGTTTACAAAGTATGTCATTATTATTCCCACAACAAAACACCCTGTGAGGTGGGTGGGGCTGAGAGAGCTAGAAGTTGTGATTGACCGAAGGTCACCCAGCTGGTTTAAAGTGGAGGAGTGAGGAATCAAACCCAGTTCTCCAGATTAGAGTCCTGCGCTCTTAACCACTACCCCAAACTGGCTGTAAATGGAAGAGGCTGGTTGTCCAGAGACTGGAACAATTGGGCTTTACTTCAATTTTACTACTTTCTGAAGGAAGTGAGAAAACTGCATTCCAAAGGATCAAAAAACAGTTTTTGCTGCTAGATTTCAGAAGCACAAATCAGCGAGCAAGAAGGGTCTGTTCCCTTGCCCATAATGGACTCGAACCTCCAGATACTTTATCAGCATATTTAAAGTCCATGACAATACCTCATTATCGAGATATTTTCTTGGCTGCTAGATGGAACACTGTACTAAATCCAGAATCGAAAGGTTGCTTTTTGAAAATTCCCTTTTCAGAACGTAAATGTTTCTGTAATACAGGGAAGATAGGCACCTTGGTTCATCTAGTAATTGAATGCCCAAATTTCAGTGAGGAGAGACAAAGATGGATTACTTCGATACTTGAGAAGAATGAGCTCACAAATATTAATCAGAGCCTTTCTTTTCTTTTACAAGATAAGGACCCATACATAACCTGGTCACTGGCATCCTACCTTTTAGTAATCCAGCCTAAAAATAAGAAATTTTTGTGACTGGATTGAGATTCTTTTATCACTATTATTGGCAATGGTAGTTTTAGTATTTTGGTCTTTGTTTGTTAATGTGGGATCAGGCTTAAGGTTGTAGCCAAAAGAGCTGTACCAGGAAAGGAAAGGAAAGGAAAGGAAAGGAAAGGAAAGGAAAGGAAAGGAAAGGAAGGGCACCCAATGAATTTTCGGTAGATTCAAGCAAGGCCTGTCTTCTTGAGGCTTTATGTTTGCATGGACACTGGGAATGCCATCTATGTAAAACAGAATGGCAGCTATGGTCCACCAGCAAGTCCTTAAGGCACTACAGTATCCTCCATGAGTAGGTTATCTGTTTTCTAGGGATACTAGGAGGCCACAGCCTACTCTCTTTTTTTTTGGTACGTGGAGGAACTGCCCTCACATTGTTTCTAAAGTTTGAATGGTTTATGCTAGAATGGAGCTTGGGGTTTATGAAGATAGTAGCCCTACCCACTAGTCAAACAACTCCTACACACCTTGGAATCAATGAAACCTGCATTCATTTCTTTTTCTTCTCCAAATCCTTTTATCTACCTCTGTAAGGGGAAGTAGATAAAAAACAGTTTCTCCAGATCACTACAGCATGTCAGATTGCCAACTTCTAGCAGGGGCGTGGAGGACTCCTAGAATTACAAGTGATCTGCAGACTATTGAGATCCAATCCCTTTAAGAAACAACTGCTTTGGAGGGTGGTCTGTATGACATTATACCCTACTGAGGTCCCTCCCTTCCTCAAACCCCACTCTCCCCAGACTCTACTCCCAAATTCTACATGAGTGACATAGTAAAATTGACTGCATAACTAGTATTTGGTCCCTTAACAATGCCTGAAAAACTGGTAAGTTGGCACTTAGGTTTTGTTTGCTGATGCTTACCAATCTCCACTAGACATGGGCACGAACAGAGTTAAGAAACACAGAACAAGCTGTTTGTTGTTCGTTGCCATCCACAAACAATGAACAATGAACAGTAACGAACATGACCGTGTTCACAAACATGTTGGTTGTTTGTTGTTTGTGGCCCTTTAAAGATCCCTTTAAACTATCAGCGGGCAGGAGGCAGGGGGGATTCCCCTGATAGTTTAAAGGGCCCTTTCCTGCCACATGCAAGGGGCAGGGCCCTTTAAACACCCCACAAACTGACCTTCCCAATGTCCAATACCCACCAAATTTGCAGGGGACATAGTCCTCACTGTCCTCTGAAGACTCCCTAAGTTTCAGAAAGTTTGCACCCTGAGAAAGGCATGATCCATGGGTCTCCCCCTTTGTTGTCATTTTCGCTTTACAGTGGTAAAAACGGGACACTCTGCTGGAATCTACTTTGTCCAATACCCACCAAATTTGCAGGGGACATAGTCCTCACTGTCCTCTGAAGACCACCCAAGTTTCAGAGAGATTGCATCCCAGGAAAGGCATGATCCATGGATCCCCTCCCCCTTTGCTGTCATTTTCTCTTCCCAGTGGCAAAAACGGGACTGCCTGTTGGAAGGCAGCTACTTTGAGGGGTTACAAACTGACCTTCCCAATGTCCAATACACACCAAAGTTGCAGGGGGCACAGTCCTCACTGTCCTCCAAAGACCCTCCAAGTTTCAGAGAGATTGTACCCAGGGAAAGGCATGATCCATGGGTCTCCCCCTTTGTTGTCATTTTCTCTTCACAGTGGCAAAAACGGGACTCTCTGCTGGAATCTACTTTGTCCAATACCCACCAAATTTGCAGGGGACATAGTCCTCACTGTCCTCTGAAGACCACCCAAGTTTCAGAGAGATTGCATCCCAGGAAAGGCATGATCCATGGATCCCCTCCCCCTTTGCTGTCATTTTCTCTTCCCAGTGGCAAAAACGGGACTGCCTGTTGGAAGGCAGCTACTTTGAGGGGTTACAAACTGACCTTCCCAATGTCCAATACACACCAAAGTTGCAGGGGGCACAGTCCTCACTGTCCTCCAAAGACCCTCCAAGTTTCAGAGAGATTGTACCCAGGGAAAGGCATGATCCATGGGTCTCCCCCTTTGTTGTCATTTTCTCTTCACAGTGGCAAAAACGGGACTCTCTGCTGGAAGTACTTTGAAGGGTTAAAGCCAGAAGAAAAGCCAGAAGGAGTTCAGACAGAATTCAGTCCCTGCTTCCGGTTGCCAAGGGAATTGATTGCAGGTGCTAGACTGTCTGGCTTGACAAACGGCTGACGAAGGCACCAAACGAGGCTTGCAAGGACCACTTTTTCCTTTAGAACGGGACCTCACGAACGGCTCATTCACGAACAGATGAATGGGCTGTTCATGAGTTTTTTCCTTTCGTAATGCTGTTCGTGCCCATTTCTAGTCACCACACTTTTAAAAATATACAGTTTAGTCTACTGAAATGGTTTGCTCTGATAGAATTCATAGAATTAAAAAGAATCTTAATTCATAACTGATGCATCTTTTAGTTCTCCAGAACTAAATATGAATTGATATCTGCCTCTTTCCTCTCACTGTTTCTGTGCTCAACCAATACTGTTGGTAAGGTGCAAAAAGAAAGTAATTGAGAGAAAGTATATTGGAAAAAAGCCATTGATTAGACAGCAGTGTTTACCACAGGAGCCTAATAGAAACAAACACCTGGTATGAAGCTGCTTCAGTTAAATGTGCACATATTTGGACTATTATCACACTGGCCTTATAAAATTATGATGTGGGAAGTGTTGGATATACTATAATTTTCTTCTTTTTACTGAATTTAGATTCTTGTGTTAGTCTGTGCTGTTTCTTGTTTCTGTAAAGGTTTCATTTTAAAAAAACATGCTCAAAAACTTCAAAATCTTATGGATTTTGAAGTCCAGTGTTAAACCTGAACTGATGACTTTCTGTTCAACTTATTGATTTTTAATTCTTTATAAAATGAAATTGTTTAAACTTAATTAAACTTAGCAACTGTCTGACGAATTGTAATTTCATACCATTGTAGTGACTCACATCCCCCTTTTTCACAAGCTAGAAAACCAAAGGCTTCTCACAAAACTGTATAGGGAAGAAATATCAAAGTGTTTCATTAGCATTTAATAGATAGATACAGCTGAAATCTATTGTTTATTTATTATGTATGCAATGCCATTAGGGTACTTGGCACTATACAGAGTAGCTGGCTACAAGACAAGTTCCTGCCTGAGGAACTGCCATCTAAATTTAGACAGAGGGAATGATGAAGACAACAGAGAAAGGAGAGCTTTGGGCTTCTGTGACCATTATGAAAATTGGTGGAAAGAAGATACTGTACTGAATGGTGCTTCTGATTAACAGATGAAGTCTTGAGATTTTCCCTACAGCGTATTGCATGTATTCCATATTTATTTGGAACTGGCATATCTTGCCTCAGAGAAGCACATGTTCCTTCCTTGCTTGCACATCACTCAGAAGTACAAAATCACTTCAGAATATAGTTATTGGTGCATTTCATATAACATGCAGAGTGGCGTTATAATTCCTCAAGAATGTGAATTAAAATAATGATTTTCTAAGAAGAATGAAGAATAATCCTATTTCTTTTATGGTCACTGATTTTCAGATGACATTTTATGCCTAAAATTTATCCAGAGAATCAGACAGAATTGAAAAAAGACCCTCCCTCCCCTTAACTAGTACTACAATAAACGTATGCCAGTTTGCTCTTATGTAAATAAACAGACATTATAAAGCCAACTGAGAAATGGTATGACCCAACAAAAAGCACACAGGTCTGAAAAATCAAAAAGAGTCCAGTAGCACCTTTAAGACTAACCAATTTTATTATAGCATAAGCTTTCGAGAATCAAGTTCTCTTCATCAGATGCCTGATCAAAACTGGGCAGATACAGAAGAGGAGGGGGAAAGAGAGAGAAAAGGGAGGGGTCATAAATCACAAGAAGGCAGAATGCAATTAGCATAGAGGCAATCAAAATATTCCTTTGCTTGGAAATGTAAACATCTCCTTTTGGTGTGCAGTCAGTTTGTAGCAGTGAAGGTGTCCAATTCCTATGTAGTATAAGCCTTCGGTAACCACAGCTCTCCCTGCCAGTTGCATCTGACAAAGAGAACTGTGGTCCCCGAAAGCCCACACCAGGCGCCACTGGGCTCCCCCAGATCACGCCTCTGTAAAGAGAATCTGTTACCTGTGGTAATGTGATAACCATTCATAGTCTCTATTCAGTCCCCGCTTGACAGAGTCAAATTTGCATATGAATTCCAATTCAGCAGCCTCCCGTTGGATTTTGTTTTTGAAAGGTTTCTGTTGAACCACAGCGATCTTTAAGTCTTTGGTGGAATGTCCTGGTAGATTGAAGTGTTCTCCCACTGGTTTTTGGACGTTTCCATTTCTAATGTCAGATTTGTGTCCATTTATTCTTTTGCGTAGAGGTTGGCTGGTTTGTCCAATGTACAGAGCAGAAGGACATTGTTGGCACATGAGGGCATATATCAGATTGGAGGATGAGCAGCTGTAAGAGCCAGAGACAGTGTAGTTGATGCCATTGGGTCCTGTAATTGTATTCCCTGGGTAGATATAGGGGCAGAGCTGGCATCTGGGTCTGTTGCAGGGCCTGGTCCCTGTGCTGGTGACTCTGCTGGCCGATTCATGATTGTAAGTGAGAAGTCGTTTAAGATTGGGGGGCTGTCTGTAGGCAAGGAAAGGTCTTCCACCCAGGGCTTCTGAGAGAGAGGTATCATTTTCCAGGATGGGTTGTAGCTCACTGATGATACGTTGTGATTTATGACCCCTCCCTTTTCTCTCTCTTTCCCCCTCCTCTTCTGTATCTGCCCAGTTTTGATCAGGCATCTGATGAAGAGAACTTGATTCTCGAAAGCTTATGCTATAATAAAATTGGTTAGTCTTAAAGGTGCTACTGGACTCTTTTTGATTTTGCTACTACAGACTAACACGGCTAACTCCTCAAGGTCTGAAAAAAACACAGACGTTTATATCATTGTCTCTTCAGTATTGTTTCAGGTGAAACAGTTCTCCTTTATTTGTTTTGCTGGCAAATGAACTGTTCAGCAAGAACTAAAGCAATTATATTAATCAATGGCCATTTTAAAGTTCAATTCTCCCTCTCCCTGAGCCTTCCTCCTGCCAGTTAGTATTTGACCTTTAGACTTTTTTTTCTTATCCATGGCAAAGAAAGGAGGCTGAAACTTGCAAAATGCCTGATTTTCTGTGTATGCTTCAAGCTTGCCCAGAGGCAAGGATCTAGACGGAAAGTAAAACAAGAAATGTTTCCCATTAAAAACAAATACTGTCTGCTGTTTTTTTTATATCGTCTTTACTCCCTTAGCATTTGATACTGGTGTATGGTTATGATCTCAAAGATGATCTTGCCTGTGCAAAAAAAAAAAAAAATTCTGAACAGTAAGGGAAATGTATCCCTTCTTCATTCATGTTTTATTGGATTATTAACCAGAGTTTGTTATTCTACATATATTGTGTTTTGCTGCATTGCTATATGCATGAAACAAGCTCCGTGGCTTCCATTACTTGGCTTTCCTGCATTGTCCTCCCTTGCTACAGACCATGTGGAACAGGCTTCCTCGGGAGGTGGTGAGCTTTCCTTCTTTGGAGGTTTTAAAGCAGAGTCTAGATGGTCATCTAACAGCAATGCGGATTCTGTGAGCCTAGGCAGATCTTGAGAGGGAGGGCAATGCTTAATTCTCATGGCCCTTTCTTACATGCCCAGGGTAAGGCTGATCACCACCTTGGGGTCAGGTAGCAATTTTCCCCAGGCCAGATGGTGTCACTGGATGTGTGTGTGTGTGTGTGGTGGGTGGGAAGTATTTGTGAATTTCCTGTATTGTGCAGGGGGTTGGACTAGATGACCCTAGAGGTCTCTATGATTCTGTGTGCATACTGGAAATCTCAGTGTGATCAAGAGACTGATGATGCAAATATTTCTGCCCTCCGTTCCTGGGTACACTATGTGTTATTTCTATTATTATTTTTCATGATGCTTGTTCTTAAGAGAATGCAGACATAAGGGGCATTTCCACATGCCCCCCCCTCCCGAAAAATGGCGCAAAACTTATGGAACAGCACACCTTCATAGCGTGATTTTCCATCATGAATTCACTTCATGGCACGTTTTCTGACACCATCACACCACGAAGCAAAGTCATGTCAGGAAATTGCGCCATGAAGGCACATCATTCCGTAAGTTTTGTGCCATTTTTGGGAGGGAGAGAAGACGTGTGGAAATGGCCAAGGATTGTGGTTTAAAGGGGCAGTCCAGTATGTGTACAGGGAGGGGGAATAGAGGTGCTATTGAATTATTTCCCCTACCACCGGTTTCTCACTGAAAAACACCAGTGCTGCTTTTACCCATTCTAATGAAAAATGCCAGTGTCCCTAGTACTTTCCCCTGAATCATCCTCTCCCTTTAAGTTTAGGGTTGCCAACAGGTTGGGAAATTCCTGGATATTTGGGGGTGGGGCTTGGTGAAGGCAAAGGTTGGGGAGGAAAGGAAGCATGTCAAGGATGTGATGTCATACAGTCTGCCCTCCAAAGCCACCACTTTCTCCAGGAGAACAAATCTCTGTAGTCTGGAGATCAGTTTTAATTCCAGGAGATCTGCAAACCCCACCTGGAGGACAGCAAGCCTTTTTAAAAATTATTATTTTTATCATTCTGCCTTTCTCACTGAGATCCAAGGTGGATTACACAGTGCAAGTGAAAATACAATAGGTTACAGATGTTATAGCTGCATTCTGTTAAAAATAATGAATGGGGGGAATGTGTGGAATTACATGTTTAGTTCTGTTCTCAGAAGCAAGGCTGCCACTACTGCCACCATAGCATATAAGTAGGCACAGGCAAGGACTGACAAATTCTCTGATAGTACAGTTACCAACCGGACAGGAAAAAAGTCCTGTCCCTTTAACAGATATTTAATCTCTGGAACTAGTCAATTGGAGCATTTTGTGGCATAGAGGTAAATAACATCACCTAATTATTTCTTGTAGATCAAAATGATATTAAAGGGACAGCTAGAGGGATCAGTCTGGAGATCCTCCTGTCTGGAGGAAAGGGATGTAATTGCTTTTGTCACCTGAGAGCTTTCTGCCAGGTACACATGGCTTTTTTCATGCTGGTATATGCCAGTATGGTGTACTAGAACCTTTTCCAGCCAGGTGTCTTCACTGAGGCCAGGCCAAACTAATTGAGAAGGCACAGCCTGGCTTGGCCTGCAGACCAAATCGCACCCTCTGATGACATTAGCAGGCATGACAGTGTCCATCTGCTCTTTTGCCTTTTTTCCAGCCTGCCTGCCTGCCTCCTCCTTTGCTGGCCTGCCAGCCCTTCCTTTGCCAGCCCACCTGCCTACTTTGTTGCTGACCACCAGCCTGCTTGTCCTGCTTTCTTCTGTGGGCCACCTGCTTCCTCTTTCATAGGCCTGCTTACCCTTCTTTCTTCTGCAGCCTACCCGACACTTCTCCCCCACTCCCCAGGGATCCCAAACATTTCCAAGCTGGATAATAATGCAAGAACTGTGTTCCTGAAGTTCTCACTATCCCCCAAGATCCCAAGGGGCTTTACTGGCTGTGAAGTGAAACTCATTTCTGGTATTCTGCCTTAGCTCTTTTTGGCAAGGTCCAGAGACATTTAGAGATCACGTAATAACCAGCAGCCCTTCATCCTTGAAAGGTTTGTCAATGAGTACAAATCTGGCATCTTTCAGTTTATAATGGCTTGAGCTGGGGGCTTCCCAATCCAATGCTTGCTTAACTGTTTTCATCATTTGCTTTAATTATCTGTTTTTATTATATATTTAAATTAATTTAATAGATAATTATTTTTGTCATATAGCTATTGTTTTCACTCGTATCAGGTCATGGCTGTCAGGAGAAAGATGGTATATAAATGTTAAAAAATAATAATTAAATAAATAAGGTAGCTTGATACCTGAAACAGAATGTCCCCATGGCAACAATAGCCATAATTTATTACTGACTTATTTATGTAAAACATTTCTGTGCCAGTTTTAGACCCAAATAGGCAAACATCATGAGTACTGGCATCAAGTACTGGCATCAAGTACTGGCTTTTTTAAACAAAAAAGCACTGTAAATATAGGAGTGCCTTCTTTTCTCTTATATTTTATGCATGGACACTTTTAAAGTGTATTCGCTTTGATCAAAATGAAATTGGCATGGCTCTCCTGCATTCTGCACCATCATAAAACATTAGAGGCAGTTTCAATTTGGTGTCTTGTTTTCATTTTACATTGCAAGAGAATGCATCGGTGTAGTTTTGGGTTTTGGGGGGGAATTGCAAGGAACATCCTTTTTTTTTTAAAAAAAAATGTGCATACGTAGTAACGTTGGTACATTACTACTTCAACTGTCTGTCATTCCCCTATTCTTCCAACAGCTCTTAATTGGACAGTCCTGTACCCACCAAAACTTCTTTGCCAAGGATTGGCTGGGGAATGTTTTTTTTTTAAAATTCTGTGCATGCAAAGTTATGTTACAATGTTTAATCAGCTGTCTGTCATTCCCCTACCCTTCCAACAGCTCTTAATTGGACATTCCTGTACCCGCCAAATCTTCTTTGCCAAAGATTGGCATATTCGGGATGTTTTATGTGCAACCATTCTGTGAGGAAAATGCCACCAAAGAGTGAGGAGGAAATGATTTTGGCGCCCAGAAATTTGCTCTAAACAATTGGTCATTCCCCATCACGTGACCAGGGATGGGGCAGTTGTGGCAGTGAGGGACAGTAAATGAATGCTCCGTCGGTCATTTTATACCTTTCCTGAGCTCTACTGTGTGAAATAATTGAAATAAATTATACAGAACTGTAAGATGTATAGAATAATCTTTAGAAATGCAACATTGCAATGGAGAGGTTTGTAGCACCACTCCTAATGCAATGGTCTTTAAGGGTGGAATGTGTGAGGACTCCACTTCAGATGCTGAGATTTCCAGAAGTGAAAGTATGATTGACATGTTTCCTCCCCCCCCCCCGCCCCGCCCATGGGGCTAGCCTGAAATGGCAGTTGGGGATGGAATGTTTTGTGTTTGTGTTTGAGTATATAAAGTGCAACATCTGTGAAGCAGTGTCAACCTCTGAAAGAAGCCAGCAACCTAGTGTTTTACCAAGTGTTTTGTGCCTCACACCAGTTAAGTTCCTGTACGAAAACCGTTTTTGTCTGCCTACCTGCCTTTTGATTTTAACCTTCTGTAAATAAACCTTCAGTTACATTTTGAACCTCAAAAAAAATGCTGGACGGTACTTATGGAACACAATTTAATTAACAAGATCAATCAGACACAACACAGTAATGTGGCAACATTACTTGCATTAATAATAAATTTATTTAAAAGTGGGCGAGGTAGAACCACAAGCCCTGTGATTGCTGTTTGGCAGCACAAAACATAATTATAACGTTACGTGTTTGATCACTTGGGTAGCTAGAATGTTGTAACAAAGCACACATTCACTTTCAGAAGTTTAATGAAATCTGGAGATTGTGTTGACATTCCAGCGTTACTATCATTATGCTAAACAAAAAAATGGCAGAAAAAAGGTTTCTGGAGCTGTGGAGGGTGAGTATGGTTACCTCTGATAGACCAATCAGCTCCCAGTGAAAAGAAGAGGGGGAGTAGAGAAGCAGACCAGGAGTATTTGATCTGCACGGACAGAACTCGAAATAGCAGCTGCTGAACAGCGGCTTAAAAAAAAATTGCAGAATGTCTGCAGGGGGAAAAAAGCAGAGAAAACACAGACAAAGCCCGTATCTGCTTCCTATGACTCCCTTGCAGGTGCAGAAGTCAGGGAGAACATAGGAAGCAGAACAGATTTTGAAATGCTGTAAAGTGTCCACGCATAAAAATCTGTCAGATTGTGTATCACAACATCGTTCATGCAGATCCATGATTCACTTTCCAGCCTTTTCCACATTACATGTAGCTCTGTAATTATTTTTAGAGACTTTTGAAAAGTCGATTACCTGTATGGGGATTAAGATTTTAAAACCAATGCTGGGGATTGGGACAGGGATATTCGTATTTTCTTCGAATGTAGTAAAAACGGCTGTGGGGTGTTGACTTTCTAGGGAGAGGGACTTAAATATTTCCTCCCCCCTGCACCAGTTGTCTTCGTTTAAATCATAGGCCCTGTAGCTGCAATCCATACAATTATTGTGCAAGTTGTTCTTGTGTAATTGTATTTATATGTTGCTATTATATTGCTGGCTTCCCTCGCTCACCAAATAGGTAGAGAGCAGTATTTTAAATTAAATAAATAAAGTCTGGAAAAATAATCATGAGGCTATACATAAGGTTCCACCTGCTGGTGAGCACTTTGCTAGTATCTAATAATGGTCACAGTCATGTAATTTACACATATAGAGCATGCACTCTTTTGGGGGTTCTTATCTTGATTAATGGCTCAGGCATGTTGGCAGTTTCAGAAATTGAGGATCACAATGAAGCCTTGTCGATCAGTAATGAAGCCGAATTGTCAAACAGCTTACCTGGAGATGACCTGGATGAGTGCCTCGTCTATCCTGGAGAGCTCTGCCAGCACCTCTGCATCAACACAGTAGGGTCCTACAAGTGTTCATGCTTCCCAAGATTCACTCTGCAGGATGACGGACGGGGCTGCAATCCAGGTGGGAAAATGAGCAAGGAGCTAACCTGAGGAAATGTGTAGCAAACACGACTTTAATAGAATTGATCTCATAATTGGCTTTCCCTCATTTACTAAGGGATGGTTCACAAGGTCATGACTTGATGGCAAACATTTTGGTGATTCTTTGCCAGATGTATGACATAGTTCCATTACCAATTCTTGTGTATTAGTTGACATGAAATCTTTCTGATATTTTGATCTGTGATCTTCCACATGTGTAAGTCATCACCTGAAGCTGCAACCATTATATGATGAACATACTTGTGTGAATGGCCCCTTGGTGATTTTGCTACATCTAGAGCCAAGAAGGTCAATAAAAATCTGGGGAGAGTTATCTTAAAGCTACTTGGAGCATTCAGAATTATTCCTTCCCTGTATCTATTTTCATCTATTTTCAAAGATCTTTAATAATCTGCCTTCAGTCTAACTGATTTATCAGGAATCTTTTTGCTTGATAAGGAAGATTTGAGTCTAGTAGCTCCTTAAAGACCAACAAGATTTTCCAGGGTATACACTTTCAAGAGTGAAGCTCCCTTTTTACAAGTAGGAATACAGATCCCTGAGCCCAGAAGGTAGGAAAGATGTTGCAAAGAAAGGAGTAGGATGCAAAGGTACAATCCAAAATGCAATGAGCTCAATTAGAGCAGTGGAGAAATGCTTGGGGGTAGGAAATACAGAAAATTAGCACCTGTAGTGTGATAAATATCTTATGTCTATGTTCTGCCCTGGGAATGAGGTGTCCATTGATCTAAATTTGTGAATAAACTCAATTTCAGCAATCTTGTCTTATATTATCCCCTTGAAGTTTTCTATTTGAGGACTGCCATTCTTAGGTCAGCAATGGAATGTCCTGGAAGATTAAAGTGTTCTCCCACTGGTTTTAAATGTTGTGATTTTTAATGTCAGATATATGTCCAGCTATTCTTCTGTGTCAAGACTGAGCAGTTTGTCTGATGTAAAGTGTGGAAGGGCATTATTGGCATTTACTTTATAGAGACTAGTTTTTTAAAAAATCGGTGAATATTAATGCATTTCTGTTATACTTATTGGAATTTCTCAGATATTGAATTCATCCTAACTACTAAGAAATATTTCAATAAGTTCCATTCAAATGAATAGGACTTCTCTCTCACTTCAAAGGGCCTTTTACAGCACACTGGTCCACTGAACCAAAGTTTCTCTCTCTGATATAGCTGTACATTGTGGGTGGAGGGTGGTACTAGGCATTGCACTGAATTTCAGTTCAACCATAGATATTCCTAATATCCTGAGTGTAAGCCTTAAAAACAGCTATATAGTAAGCTTGTATAACAAGGTAATAATGTTAAATTAGTGATATCAATATTTAAGACATTTAAAACACTAAAAAAAATAGCAAACATTTTTAGCGGCTTTGAAAATCATTAATTCCCAGCTCAACTATCAAGATCCTATTGATAAACGCCTAACTAGATATTACTCAAGAGACAGAATTGTAGCTATTTTGTGTATTTTTGCATCTACTGCCTTACAATAACTTGGTGAACAAAATGCACAATATGATCTTGCAGTACTGGTTGTTAGCTGATAGAAATCCATAGCACAATAATGTTGCCTGATGTCTTGTGTCCACATCAACTTTACGAGGATGGGGGAGAGGAATTAAAGTCAGCAGCAGCTCTGTCTTCTTGCAACATCTGGATAAGCTCTAAATGCATCATGATCCAGATGAACTGGTTGAATCTGAAGAGAGAACATGCATTCTACTTTGAAACTTTTTGTAGACCTCTAGTATACAATAGCTCAAGCACCCCATAACCTTAGACCTCTCTTCCAGAAAAAAAGAGAGGAGAACATAGGATGAAGCACTTAGCAGCAGCCTAATAAACTACTTGGTTCTCAACGAGAAGATGAAGATCATTTTTGGAAAGTGCTCGGGAACCATCCATGTGGAAACTCACCACTGCTCACACAATCAATCATTTACATGCTTGTCTTCCCCTGAAACTGGCTCTTGGCTATGAAATTTTAAAAAGAAAAAAGGTGAAGACTTGTTTATAAAGAAAACTGGAATGAAGACAGACTTGAGGCTGTGTACCTGGTGAAATCTCTGACCAAACAAGTATGAGATCGTTGAAGTGTTACGAGACTTTATTCTACAGCACATCTTCTGCTGCCCTTGCAAGTGATGCCACTAGGTGGACAGGTTGTGTGTGTGTTATATGTCGTCAAGTCACCTCCAACCTACGGTGACCTTGTGAATGAAAGACCTCCAAAACATTCTATCATTAACAGACATGCTCAGATCCTGCAAACTGGAGGACGTAACTTCTTTCATTGAGTCAAACCATCTCATTTTAGGTCTTCCTCTTTTCCTACTGCCTTCCACTTTCCCTAGAGTTAATGACTTTTCCAGATAATCTTGTATTCTCATGATGTGACCAAAGTACGATAGCCTTAGTCTTGTCATTTTAGCTTCTAGGGAGAATTCAGGCTTGATTTTTTTTTTGTGATACCGGTATTGTTATACGGGTTTCCTTTTTCCTTACCCTCCCCTCCCTCCCTTCCCTCCCCTAATCTTCTTCTGTCATTGCTTCAGCCATGGGCACGAGGTCCAAAGTTTCCAGTTAATATCCTTCTTGGCTTCTTCCTCCATGGTCCAGTCAAAATAAGGTGACCACTTCTTATTAATTGAACTCTTCTTTTCCTCCCAGGTCTTCTCTTCAGTAAATAAAGCCACAATATCTGATTGTACAAATTCAAAGAGATAATTGTTCCAATTCTCCATAGTCCATTTGTTCTCATTTTTCCATCCCAATACTATCACAGCTTTCCCGGCTAATACCATAGCTTTGAGAACCTGCATATTTACTCTCTATTTTCTCAGTCTTTAGGGTACCCAGTGTCATTAGATTGTTATCTATTGGTATTGATACCCCTGTCTTATCTTTTATCCTATCCAATACTTTCTTCCAAAATGTCTGCACTCATCCCCTGTACCATATTGGCTAATTGGGCTGGTGTCCTGTAATTCAGGCTTGATTTGATCTAGTACCCTCTTATTTGTCTTTTTGGCTGTCCATGGTATCTGCAGAACTCTCCTCCAGCACCACATTTCAAATGAATCAATTTTCTTCCCGTCACCTTTCTTCACTGTCCAGCTTTCACATCCATACATAGCAATGGGGAATGCTGTAGTTTGGATTATCTTGATCTTGGTTTCCAGAGAGACATCTTTATCTTTAAGGATCTTCTCTAGCTCCCTCACAGCTGCTCTTCCAAGTCTCAATCTTCTTCTAATTTCTTCATTGCAGTCTCCCTTTAGTTGATGATTGAGCCAAGGTATAGAAAATCTTGAACAATTCATTTTCCTCATCATCAGCTTTAAAATTGTGTAATTCCTCGGTAGTAATTACTTTTGTCTTCTTGATGTTCAGCTGTAATCCTGCTTTGTCACTTTCTCCTTTAACCTTCATCAGTAGTCATTTCAAGTATTTGCTATTTTCTGCTAGTAATGTGGTGTTATCTGCATATTTCAAATTGGACAGGAGGGCCTCTCTGTAAATATAAGTAACCCTGATAAAGTAAGTTACTAAAAATAAGTAACCCTGACTTGAACAGTGATCTCCCAGGGATGGTGAAGGCTTTCAAGGGTGTGAAGGCCAGTAGAATTTTTTTCAGACCTGTGCTTGATTATTCCTGAGGAATATGTTCTCTTCTTCTTTCATCCTCAGTTTCACTTTGTTATAAGTTATTCCAGCCATTTATTTCCTTTCTGCCGAAATCAATAAACATTCCCCAAACATATTTTTCCTCTCTGCTATTTTCCCAGGAGACAGCTCCACCAAAAGGTCATAATTTTCATAATGTATTAGGTTTTTCAGGACGATAATCAGTAGGATTGTGATCCAGTCACACTAGTGGTG